>NW_024609880.1:121539778-122139778 GCF_016920785.2 Ixodes scapularis | reverse complement strand
ACTGCGCAGGCAGACCGTCAGAAAGTGACTTATTAAGTAGTTGCAGTGTCGAGAAGAGTATGAAATACTACTGCGATCTATTTAACAATAAATGACAAATTAGCAAAAGTGATACTTATTTGCAAATTGGAGTGACCGCCCGTCTTGTCAAAAACAAACGTTAAACGCCAGGATATGTCGAAAATGTTCACGTGGGTAGGCGCTATTTTAGGACAGATTGGATCTGAGTACGAAAGTGCGAATAGATTAGAGTGAACAACTTTGATCACTCTCTTCTGGATGATGATTAGCCTACATCACGCTGCTGAGTGTAAACAATGTTGGTCAGGAAAACAAACCTTGTGATTGCTGCTTAGTGTCTCTATCAAAAGTAGAATGAAAGGGCTCGTCTTAATACATTCGTGGTAGTTTGAAAATATGGCTTATTTCAGCTCAGTTGTGCTTTCATCATATATATTGTGCAACGTATTTCCTAAACTAGATTTCACAATATATATGGCGAGGAGCTGCCAATTTCATAATTTCATGTACTGTAATTAAGTCCTAAGTTTAAGAGAACAAATAGGATTCAACTTTTGATACTCGACGTAAATTTGTACTAATCACGGGTATTTTAGGCGACCTACCAGACTGATGACCTTACCGTTCAAGTAAAATATACGCGACTGAGGTAAATAAATAGACGAATCATGTAAACACAACGTTTTTCAATGTTAATTTAGCTTTTCATTTACTGTGTCGTCGAGATTAAAGATCGCAATTTTTTTTTATATTTGAAAATAAAAATAATAGTGCGAATAATAATAATAAAAACAACGATACAGTCACTCGTTTCAAGGTTGAAATAGTGTCTATTGCCAAAACAGCGCGGAAAATATATTGGCAATTTAGCGGTTCAAACCGGTTCGAACCGGTTCGAACCTTTATTCTTGCTCCCCGAAACTGAACCGGAATTGAACCGAAAGGACTCTACACTAAGTGCGGACAATGCACCCGTTGAGGACTATCTAAGCAAAATCTTTTATTTTGACCCCAAATTAACCCCTGTGGACTATACACTGGGTGGGGACTACAGACCGAAGAGTATGGCACATTATCGCCCTATCATTTTTACAAACAATAATACTTTAAAAAAAAAAAAAAAAAAAAAAAAAAAAAAAAACGAAGAAGGCAGAAATAACTAAAATATGATTAAACATAAATCCAAGGAGCGCTAGAGACTCGTCAACTATCGTTTCCTAAAAGCATGGGATGACCATACGCAAATTAATTTTTCGAGTATGCATTTTGTACTAAAGAAATATCATACCTACAAATGTGCGAGCTAGACATGTTTAAAATTAGCGGCGTCGTTAGCAGGTGTTTGTTCTCCATAACCATATAATTATGCTGTACGGTTACACAAATACGCGCTTGCACGTAATGTAACGGCACGAGCACATTTATGTTGTAGTCATGTTGAAACCAATGATAGTGATACAAGCGTTCCATTTGTTCTTTGTGTATGAGCGTTCATTGAAGGGCATGCATTCATTACAGACGAAAATTATTACTTTGTTGTGATTTAAAGTGGGGCAATGCCTGATGTTTACTGTTGACAGGAAACGAATGCTTAAATGTGAGTAATACCCGTGCCGCACGGGTAACTCGAATGCCATTTACAACGAATGACATTTGAACGATCGGCCAATCAGCGCGCGACACCCCGAGCGTGGGGCCAATCACGCGCGACAGATCGCGAACCCATTCGTCGATCACACGCATGTCATTTGCTGTAAATGGCATTCGAGTGGCCCGTGTGGCACGGGTATAAGTGCCCTATTTAGTTGGCCCTGCCACGCGTCTTTCCGTAATATTTGGAAAATAATAAGAAATGTTTTGTTTTGATGATTGCAGGTCCTAGAAGAAACATCAAATGAGACGTATTTTTTGTTGTTTCGCAGCAGCATTCCCCTTGATCAGAAATGTTTCTCCACAACAGCAAATATCACAGACAAAACGAACAAAACCGCAAATTACACTATAATGAGTTACGATACGAAAGAAAAGAAATAGTAAGTATTTCCCTCATCAGCGAAATAATAATATTAATAATAATTATTATTATTATTCTGCTTTCATGTTTGTTGTCGATATTTTCGGGCTCGTCAAAGCCAAAGTAGGCTTGTGGGGCATAGCCCGGAAGAGGCAGTAAGTCATTATATACATATTTAGTTAAGAAACTAACACAGATAAACAATCATATTTGTCCGGGGGGGGGGGGGGGGGGGGAGCGGTGGGCAGTCAGTCACTTTGTACATGGCACGCATACAGACAGTCAATCACAGTGGGCCGGTAGAAACATTATAGACATATGTACAGCTACATGTAGCGACACATAAAGAGTATACATATAAATATATACATGCCACGGACAGAGATAGTCAATCACAGTGGACCGGATGGAACATTATAGAGATATATACAGGTAAATTAAAAAAGTTCCGACAAGGTTGTCAAAATAAAGGTAAGAAAACATTAACGAACAGTTAATGTGGAATCCAATCAATCAGGAAGTTTTTTAGTTGCTTTTTTGAGGTAAGCGTAAAACTGTCACCAGGAAGTGAATTAAATATGTTCGGGACATAAATATCACGAGTAGCTTGACCGTAGCGAGTATAAGAACGAGGCAAAACATAGCGAGAACAATCTCTTAGAACTCGGAAGGACATGAATGTTTTTTTTTTTTTTAATCATCCATCCAAAAGTGGCGCTAAATTACTGAATTCACGAACAACTTTTGAAAGAAAGGTAACCCAAGATACTCAAAAATATTTCCGCATTCTGTCAAATCACAGTTATACGCCACGCTCTTCAGTAAGTTCCGCAGAATATTATAATCCGTACTTGTGATCTTATGGGGCAATTGGAAAAAAATACCGTATTTACTCGAGTGAAAGCGGCACTGTACACTCTAAAAAAAGCCCGTGCGTCTGCTTTCCCGCACAATACTCGGAGATCCAATCACCGCACCTTACGGATGCAGCTCAGCGAATGACAGGGCCGAAACATATGTTTAGACCAAAAAACGCAGTCTGAGTTGTGACATTATGATATGGAAGCGTGACGTTTTGCATTGCTTAATGTCACAACTCAAAATGCGTTTTTTGGTCTAAACGTATGTTTCGACATTGTCATTCGCTGAGCTGCCTCCGTAAGTTGCGTTGATTGGCTCTCCGAGTGTTGCGGGTGAAAGTAGACGCACTAACCTTTTTTAAAGTGTTTATGAACAAGACCCTTGCGACGGCTTTCCCACAGAACACATATACAGCCAATCATTGCATTTCGCATAAAAAACATAGAACACAATTATCCATTCAAATGCAACCTTCACAGATGGTACCTTCGCACGAAGACGTTATCTCTGTACTGTAAACAGCTGGAATCGTGGTCTCGATCGCGGTGATTGGCAATCTGCGTGCTCCGCGGAAAAGAGCACCCACGGGTTTTCTTCATAGGCAGTGCGGCTATTACTCGAGTAAATACGGTAGTAATTCCGTATCTTAAAACGCAGTATGCAAGACTGCTGGCAATAGCGCAGCGCACACAGATCGGCGCAAGACGTCTACTGGTGTTCAAACGCCAGGCAGCACTTCTGAATTTGCTAAAAATACAGGACATGTAGGTGTTCCAAGCAAGGTCGCTGTTAAAATAAACGCCAATGTATTTCCCTGAATTGACAGAAGAATCCGTCGTACAGGAACAAGAAGCACATTCAGAGGTATGAATTAACAAAGGAATGTTCGTCACAGTTTGTTTTAAAGAATTTCTAAAGCATACTAAACTAGTTTTTGAGGAGTTAACTTTGATACAGTTGTCAATAAACCAGTTCATAGCAGTGAAAACAGATTGTAGTACTTGTGCGGCCCTCCGCGGCGGTGGATCTATTGGCGCTCACAGGCGACACAGGTTCAGGGTCTGCCGCGCCCTACCTCCTAGATCATGTTACCGCCAGGGTTGTAGGCTGATTCGTTTGCAAAGTCGCTCCGGTTGCTTCCTTTACGTCGCGTAGACGGAGACGCCATACGCCGGCTGTTGAAACAGGCACCGCGAAGCATGTTACAGGGTGGCGCACCTCTATCGCTCCGGTCCATGGGCATTTTTAGGTCGGTTGTACGAAAATGTATACGAAATTTTCCCTACAAACTACCGTCCACCTCTGAGCTCTCAATTTGTCTTTTCCTGACCACCCCGTAGCCGTTTTACGCTTTTTAATGATGATGAAATTGTGAAGAGCTGGTAAGTGCACGCCACATTTCTGGCAACCGCGTTAGCGTCAATTTGGCCATATTTCTCGTTTTATAACTTAAAAGCCACAAAAATATTGTATTATGTTTTTGCCGACTCTGTTATTAGATACTATAAACGTCAATTTCGGAGAGTTTAAATAATATTAAATATAGCCTTTTTTAAATGATTTTCAAAATAAAGCATTTTAAACTAAATGCCCCGTGTGAGCGATTCTCGTAGATCCCTCCCGCTAACCAAGAAAACAATATTTCACGCAAAGATGAACTATATACGGAGCATCCGGCTGGCAAAGGTTTGAGACCTTAGCTTCTAGAGATACGGAAAAAAATATTCTTTAATCCAGAGCGTTATTGCGCAATTTTTATTCTCAAAATAGCTACTCTAATACTCGGTGATTAATATTTTTTGTCAATTCTTGTTATGCCTGATTTGTCAGTGAATATTTCTAGACCCGTAGCCAGAACAGTTGTTTGGGAGAAGACGCCCGAAATGCCAACATCGGGCGATACGCAAAACGCGCACGTCACTGAGAGGGTGCTTACAACTTTTTTTTCGCAGAGACAAACATTTTTTTTTTAAAACAAGGATTGGTTTTATTTTTGTCGGCATGAAGCCATCAAAATATATATCTTTCATCAAAATTAAACATGGTCATGGACATGTTTGTTCGATCTTTTTCTGAAAACGCCCAGTAGTTAAAAAGAAAAAAAAAAGCTTCCGAAGACCAAAATTAAACAATTTACGCAGAAAAATTGAATGGTCAACGGTATGCACACGCACACACACACACACAGAAAAAACAGTATCCTGAAACGCTCCGTTCAAATAATCGGTATTGTCGTCTAGGAGCAGTTGCGTGCCCTTCTGAGGTACACAACCATATTGCGATTTGGATATCATCAGGTGGCTGCCCAAAAAACTGCTCATCACAAGAAATAGGTGCTCTTCTAACCGGTTTACCAAGACAGGCAATATTGATATGGGGCGGTAATTCTCTATCACATTTGGTTTCCGCCCTTAAAAATGGGTCATGCAATAGCCACTTTGATCTCTTTCTTAATCTTGCGTGTCCTTATGAAACCGTTCGTCATAAAAAGAAGCACGTGTTTTAAAGACGAAAAGTTAATTGGAGAAAGCCAAAGGGTAATTCCATCTGCTCCAGATCATCTAGTCCACTTCATACTAAACAGAGCCGACTGCCAAGCTTTTTCATCCACATCATGAAGAAAAGCAGACGAGTAAATTGTATCTTTCAATGATACTTTCTAAATACAGCCACTGGGTGATTCGACTGAAGAAGTGGCGAAGGACGTGTTAAGCTTTTCCGCGGTCTTCTTACTATTGTCGAAAAAAAATTTGAAAATGGCGTCACCAGTTGAGCGCTAACTTTAGTGACCTCTGAGACCCTTCACAAGAGACCAAGTTTGTAAAATATTAAAACAATTTTCTGAGAACCTTTTTTTTTTAAAAAATAAAGTCGCTTAGCGAAACGAACGTGGGCAATGACCTCGTTCCTCGGTGCATGAAGTTCTGCGTGTAATTGGACATTTCGAGGAGCTCGCGTACAACGCACTAAAAACTTTTATCAGCGATGGAATCTAAAATATGAGCATTTAACTAAATGCGATCTGGCCTTCGTTTTTTTACTAAATGTTGCGCTGTGCCTTCGCTTTGAAAGAGTCCTAGACTTACCAAAATGTTGAGTTAACATCAGAGTGCGATGACCCATTGGAGAAAAGGGCTCCAAACGCATGACGAAGCCAGTCTGTCCAAAATCTTTTTATCGAAGATTTGAACGATTGGTCGATCACTTTTCGCAGCCGCTGCCGGGCCAGACTGCCATACTATTTGACACCGAACAAAAAAAAGGGTCGGCCATTTTTTGCGAAATTACTGCCGATTTCAGTGTTGCTTCTAACGTCCCGACACAAATATGGTAAATACACGAGGACACCAGTCTACCGCCCACCGCCTCTTATATGGTTGGTGCACTGAAAACGCTTTCAAAACCTACGCCAGCAAGCGTAAGGGTAGTCGCAAACATCGGATGTTTAATCTTTCATCAAATCTATGTTCATATCTCGTACGATGCAGAATAATCTAGACTGCAGCTCGTGCCAAGTTGTCGCTGTGAGCTCATGAAGGCTTTGCCAGTGTCTTTTAGAAGGAGGTCTATAGCGTACGAAAAGACAAAGAAAGTGGAAGGAGGTCTCAATTTTTAAGGAAATACATTCTGCGTAACAGAAAGTTACTTCCTGACTTGAGACATAGTTATTCACTTTTCGCATATACTACCATCCCCCTCCAATTGAATAATCACGAGAAAACTAAAAGGAATTGTAACCCGATAACTGGTAAAGATCTCACAAAGCTTCGGGTTCGTTGGATTACGTTAAAAAAGAGCGTTAATGCGAGGCAAGACTTCATTAACAATCACTCTAAGACACTCCCAGTACTTTCTCAAACTTGCAATGTTAACGTACAGAATATAATTTCAGTGGTAGGGTGGAACCAGCAACCGCTTCAACTTATCGAAGTCCTTTCACGTATTGAAAGTCACCGCCGCTGTCTAACACATTTTTTTCTCTCCAGATTCTGAGCATTGTCGTTACGGACGATGTGCACATTTTCGAATTCCCGTTCGTAAATTCCTATTCCCGTTCGTAAATACCTAAACAAACTTCTACTGCATTCCTTTCCCCTTTATTCTAGCATTAAAGAAAAGTTGCCTGCATGAAAAATGCAGGTGTTCGTTAAAAGGTACCCTTGAAAGAGCGTCCGAAAAAGGCAGCTTACGCAGTCTACGTTAGACAAAGTCAGCTTGCTTTAGGTCTACCCACTAATCCTTCCAATCACAGCTCGGTTTCTGTCGTCCCCGCACGCTCTCATCTCCTTCTCGCACTTAGTTTCTCGGCGCATATGTTCTAAAATTAACTTGCTCGTAAATTATTTTAATTTCAGCGAGAATATCACGCTACAAGTGAAAGCTCTGACTCAAACTGACTACCCGCTTGAAAACGTTATAAGGGCAAACTTCGAAGGTATGTATATACTCAAACCACGCTTTGAAAAGGGGGGGGGGGGGTTTGGGGAGAGAGATATAGCCTAGTAAGGTACGTTGTTGGGCTAGTTGGTTCATCTATATAGCCTGAGAGGGTTATCCTTTCAACCCTTCATTCAGATGTATTCACATTTTTAGGACACATTAGGCCCTATTGGGAATTATAAATTCAGAAGTTTCAGCCTTACCAATCATACAGCATCCTACGCTTCTCAAGTTATAGAAAAGACGTGACTTAATTAGAAACCCTATTGAAAATTCCATCAAGATACGTAATTTGGGACACTGACTGCCAGTCAGCAGCCTTGACGTGCCCTGATGGTCAATCAAATGACGTCTGACTGCCACTGCCAATGGAATTTAATCAACAAGGGCAGCATTTATATAAGAGTAAAGCTATAAGCACTCATAGATATCGCCAAATGCCTCGACGAAACAAAATGTTGGAGAAAAAAAAAGAAAAAAAAAAAAAGCAGGTCAACCGCGGATCGAACACCCGTCCATTTGCGTACAAAACGGACACCTTAACCCCTATGCTATGCCATCGCTTAGGAAACTCGATTTGACCATTTGTTTTATACGAGATGCTTCAGCTGCAAATGCAGTTATGCCTTCAGCATGTTATGCAAAGCACTCGTGCATCACTCGCCGTACTTCAGTTCTACTCACCTGCCACGCAGAGTAATTTCGCGACGTAGAACGATCCTTCAGTTCGCGCGTCTCCGGCCCAGTAGACCTGGTACACCTTGTCGTCTTCAACTACACCGCTTAAGTCCATTACATCGTCGGAACTCACAACAGGCTAAGTCTTGTCGAGTAGACATTCCACTAAAACATAAGACATTGTAGAGCCCGGGCAGGATCGACAGCTTGGAGCAAGCGGGCAAACAAAACGAGTCGAGAGCGACCGTTTACGGAAGCTCGGCGAAGCCTCTTTGGGCGACGTGAAAGTGGCGTGCTCGGCATTTTGGCGGGCGTCTGATCAAGGTTGTCGGTCGATTGCGCTTCATATCTCTAACATCAGCGGTTTTATGGGCTCACGTCCAGAAATTGTTTTCTCAAGCATAGATTATTTTTCGTATTCATAGATTTGACGAAATAGCGGTATCCGAACGAACTTTACGTCCTTTGACCTTACGTCTGTCTGCACGTCAAAGCTTTTTTACGTACAGTCAGAGACAGTCGATGTACAATCAGAATCGCCACTAAGACATCTTGATGGCATTTCGCGGCGGCCGACTGCCACCAGGAAACCATCAGAAAGCCGACAAGCGGAGTGTGACTGGAGTTTGAATGTCGGTCAGAGTAACTTGTTGGCCAATCAGACACGCTTGACGTACAGTCACGCACAGTCAGCGGTCCACTAGAAAACATTGACTGCCAAACAGGGTTACATTGATAAATTTTCCTTCGGGAAATATTAAAAAAAAATTAATTCCAATCCGAAAATAGTGTGTTTGAATGTGAAGTAGAGTGCCCTAGTACAAGTTGAGGTACAAATTGTAGAAAAGGCAATTTTAGAATAGAAAAAAAAAACACCCAGAAAATAAAAAAAAATTCACAAATGTTTTATCATAAAAGAGCGAGTTTTTTGTGTTTTTTAGACTGAGTATTTTAATTTGTTTTTGTTTTTTATGAAATTTCAGTTCAGGACATTCCTGCATAAAGTTTTTACGCTATCAGAACGTCAAATGATACATTTCATCCTACCAGATTTCCTGGTAAAAAGTGGAACTGAGAAAAATGCATTTGAAGTTTCAACTTCAGGTTTCTTTATTTTCTGAGTCTCAGGCATACAAAATGCACTTGAAGCATCGAAAGCACCTTCTTTTTGAAACTTCATTGTCCCCATGGAATTAACTACCAGCTTGCGTCGTTTGTGAGCAAGCTATTTTCGGTGGCAGGCATTCCTCGACAGATAAACTGCCGAGAACCATGAGGCAAATGATACCAAAAAACAGCAAAGTAGCAATCTGATCTGAATTGGAAGATACTGTCAAAAGGTCACTGCTCAAGATAACAAACTATCACGTCACCGGGCAGGACCAATTGTAGGCCCTATCTTGGGTCTCAACCAGTAAGATTGCTCATACAATATGTTTTAAATTTTGTCTGTTTGTATTTATGGGGTTGTTCTGGTCATTGATTTTTTTAAACTGGGGAAGCTGCGACAGGCTAGATTTAAAGAGGCTCTTCCAAGGATGGTTAGATGGTCTAGCTATGTTACACGAGAACGAAACAGGCCTAATTAAAAAAGTGCGAATTTCCTTCCTGCTGCTATGGAGGGCTGCCGACATGCCGAAAATATGTTTTCTAGATAAATCCTCAATCTATATAAATGAACGTTCCTGAAAACCATTATTTCCAAGTTAGTCAGCATGAATATAGCATTAACAAAAAACGTTTTCTAAAAAAATTAAATTCCATCGCCATTAATTAGATTGGGAACCTTCTTTTCATCGGTGACAAATCTAGATTTTTTTTTACACAGCTCGCACAAATACATAAGTGGTAGATATAAACAAATGCATCGGGAAGTCTGTCATTTCGTTTTTCCATAAAGCAATGGGATCCAGAAATCACTCATCTATTAGTTGAATTGTTTTCAAGCATCTAAGTGGTGGTGAATTCCCTTGAAAGTCTCGCATTCGAAAACTTTAACGTTCGTATGAATATATACTTATATATTCATGGCTTGGGATGTGACGTTGTCCAGAGAAAAGTAGCGGATCTTCTAACTAAACAAAATGCTGTTTTTTTATTTTATACTGTGGTGGTCTTTGAACTTGTACTCGTATTCTGTCTACTCTTCTGCCCAATAAATAATATTTTTAATTCACACTTGAAATAAACACAAAACGAGGACGTACATTCATATCGTGAGGGTATCTGTCGTTTTAAATGTCGCTTTTTTAACTATAATACTTTCTGCACCTTAGCTCGATGTTCATATATATATATATATATATATATATATATATACTTGCCGAAACGTTGAAATAAACCTTCCGTGTTTCTGTTTCTCTGACTTGGGATTTTTAACTTTGTATATGTATGTATATATAAATATATATATATATATATATATATATATATATATATATATATATATATATATATATATACAACGGGGCACGGTGGCGGGAGGCTGAAGGCGTGGGTATATAACTCAGAAGAAAAAAAACCCTTAGTGAAAAAACAGCAACAACGGACGATTTAATCTTCGACGTTTCGCCGGAGTCCGGCCTTCGACAAAGGTCGCACTCCGGCCGAAACATCGAACATTATGTATATATATGTATATATATATCTTTTTTTTTTGGGGGGGGGGGGGTGCATTTAACGATATTTGCATTTCATTTTTACAATTGACACAAAAACATAAAAAAATGAATGTTGTCGACGAATTTTCTGAGCAATATGGTATGGGTCTTCCTCTCCGGAAGGACATGGGGGACAGCGGGCCTTGTTTTGCCGGCTGGACGCCGCGAAGCGGCGTGTACGACGGGGCCATGTGGACGGGGCCAAGTGGGTTAATAGTTCTGTAATTAGCAGCCGCATACTGTCGCCCAGGTAACGCATGACAGTGCTAAAAGCGCGAGCTAGTTGCTTTGGATCACACGGCACGAGCGCTCCTGCAGCGGGTGCTTCAGTCATGCAAGTCAAGGCTACTCGCTCGCCGCTTGCACGGCCTTCGCAGCGATTCTATGCAAAGGTGATATTCCGTCGTATTACACACAAGTATAGCTCCAGCAAAATGCGTACAAAATTACTGCGGCTGGGCTCTGTCACCTCCGGTACACGCAATCTTCATTTGTAACAGAAGTGACGGACGGCACCGGGCGCAGTTTGAAAATGGAGAACTCGACAAGTACAGGCGGCGCGTCGACAACACTCACCAGCGCGGACACTGCCGAGCCGCCGAGCACCCGACCGCACACACGCCGAGTGAACGACATCCCAAAAATGCAGTCACCGGTATCCAAAATAGATCGTGTTGTTGACGTCAAAATAACAGTATATGTTATTGTGAAATGAAAAAAAACCCGTTATTTTGACGTCCGTGACGTCATTGGCCACGCCCCCTGGACTTCAAATCGGCGCCGAAAATACGCGCCTTCCCGTTAGCGCTCCCAGGGCGGCGCCATTTTGTTCGACCGCAGCGCCCTCTACCAACATCTGGGAAGTTCAGCGGGGTAAAACAAGAGAGAGGGCACGCGCCGATTCCGCTAGTAGCCGACAAACCGGGAGATTGCCGCTTTCCATCTTTGGGCTGTACCGGCGGGCTGTACCGAACATCGGACTCTCGCTCGTGGCTGCCGTTGTGAAGTGGTTCGCGTTTTTAGAATATTTATGGCTACTACAAAATCAGCCTGTGTAACGCTCTGTTGTTTTATTTCAGAATCATTTAGCGTATCTTTGTTACGTTACTTCGATAACAGTGGAGTCAGCCGGCAGTACTACCTTCAACCACTGCGTTTATTACGTCAGGAGAGCACGTTTTCATTTATTATTCCAGACTTCCACTCATTGTCGCTAAAGGCCTACACCAGTACGAACTTTGTATAGTAAAAATAAACTATAGCAAGCGGATTTACTTTTCGCCGGAGGACCGGCCACTGTGACACAATTTTTCCATTTCTTATTTTATTTGTATCCAGGTAACAGCGGAGTCGGACCCGGTTATTCTTTTATCGAGCATAGCATTACACAATAACTAGCATATTAAAATTCGCGCATCTGCGCTTGAGATTTCCAAAATTACATGATTTTAAACCGAATTTTAACGCCAGCCGGGTGTTAGGTACAGTTCACTTGGCGAAGCAGACGATGCACGGGGTGAGAGGGGGAGGGCCATTTCTTCTCTCTCCTCTCTTCCTAGTGGAAGCTTTGCAAAAACAGCTCTCTGGCCGCCGCCATTTTGCGAACCGAGCGACCCCAAACAGCCAGAAATTTCTGCCACCCACCTGAGCTGTGGAAACCCGGTCAGCGTGGCTCCCCACCTGCATTGTGCATTCGGAGTGTGCCGGCTTTTCTTGGAAGTTTTTACTTTATTTGCCTGATTATACTCCGTCTCATCATACGATGGACTGAAGCCCAATGCTACAGGCCAACGGGTCCAATCACGAGCCTGTTAGAAACCACTTGGTACATTCGTTCCGTCGTACGTATCAGAGCGCCAAGAGGTGTCATGTGGTGGAGAGTTTATCGTCTGATATTCGAGCCCTCGCGACGGATCCTTCTGCTTGCTGCTACTGAAGACTACTGAGGGTATTAAATACCGTCTGAAAGCGATGTGGCGTAAAGAACCCGGGATTAGAACCAGAGGCCAATAAGAAAGGAAGACGAGTCGGATCCTGAGTTCGACACGGCTGCGTATGCACGGACCAGGTGCGGGGAGGAGGTACGCGTCCGGGGACATTTTTACGTACACAAAGATTAGATTAGATTGGATTGTTATTTCTAAGGCGAAACGACTTTACGTCAATGTTTCCTGTGTACCCTTCATTTCTCCAAACAGTTGACATGTTTAATAAATATGGCATGAATGTTTATGAAACTAAATATCATGTGCCTTTACTTTACCAATATAAAATAGCGGTCTATCACATCAGAGAACCATACGAGTACGATTAATGTTTTTCATAGTTTGCGTAGCGGAATTTCTATCGCGCGCTGTTTTGCAATGCGGATGCAAGCTTTTCTGAGGTAGTGCTCCGCCCGCCAGCCTTTGCGCCTTAGTCCATCGTAGGGTGAGACGGAGTACAGGATGCTTACCCTTTGTGTGTATGGCTATAGATGCTAAGATTAGCGAAGCGTCGTTTAGTTCTAAAAAGACTATCTGCTCTGAACTGACATTTGGAACCGTGGAGTGGGTAAACAAAGTGGTGAAGCCATTGATTGCACTCTGGGTTAAGTCGTCATTCTAAAATTGTGAAGCGGGGAGTTGAAAAGTCTGTATTAATGAACTCAACAAAGTTTTCTGGCACTCACCGTTTGGGCGCAGGTTTGCAAAAGCAGTTTTGTAGATTATTCTTCGCGGACAACAGCAGGGAGTTCGTGTCTTCGGCCATCCATCGGTTGCTGACAAATAGTAACTTACTGAAAGACGTCGATGTAGAGAAAAATACCGCAAGATCTGGAGAGATACGCCACCCCCGAGAGATAACGCACCCTTATTAATGCTAAAGCCTCAGCTGTCTCATAGAGGGAGCTTACGCCATCAGTTTAAAGCGCAAATACGGCTCCTGGTTTCCACGATCCCAATAGGAGCGGTTCGCCTTCGGATCCATTGGCTGGCGCGAGTCGACGGGGCTCCTATTGGCCGCTGCTTCATGGCCTCCGATATCCAGAAGCGCGCGTGCGCTGGTACGCAGCAGACGACTAAGGGAGCGGACGGGCGGCTTGCATGCTTTCGCATTCACAACTCATAAGAAATGCTTTGGTGTGCCTCTAACGTTTTCTGTTGTTTTTTTTTTTGCCACGATTTGCTATTTATTTTTTTTTAATTACTCAGATATAGGCTACTTCAAGTAATTGCAGGGTCTTGGCCAATCATGACCTCGGCCGAAATTGTGTTACTTATCCACGGCAAGATATAAGCGAACATTGCTCACTGGGAAGGAGAGTTGTCTTTTTGGATCGTTCCCCCATTGGCGATTACAGGTTTCGTAGGTTTCAAAAACTAAAACTAGTATTTTTTAACTTGTTTTGTTTGCACATCTAAAGTTAGCCCACCCCTTATTTCACCCGATTTGCTCTCGACTTTAGGTGGGCTATCTCTCGGGATATTACGGTAGGCTTTTTGTTTGCCTCATTGTCATAATGTCTCCCATAACCTTAAGGCGCTAGTGAAGAAATTTGGTGTGTCAGCTGTTTTTGAACCCGATTTTCGGCTCGACCAGCTTACACCTTTTTTGTCACAGAAGGCAGATTGAAACAAACAACAGAGACCCTCCCGTGGATTGTGATCTGGGTGTAGTGTGCAAACATTTCTGTGAAATTAGGTTCTTGCTATGTGGGTCAGACGGCTAAATGTGTTAATGACAGGTCAACTGAGCGCAAACGAGCGGTGAAGCACAAATCCGTGGGTTCAGAATTAGCGAATCATCTCTCTTCATGTAGCAAATATGTCGTTGTTCGGAAAATAGTGAAGAGCTCCACAGGGAAAGGGTTTGTTATAAACGTTTACTAGAAGAGTCGTTGACGGTGGATAAGCCCGCTGATCGTTTTAGCAGCAAGTTCGTTTCTCTCGGCATTAGCATGAAAGCGTTTCTTAATCTACGACCTTTTCTTTTTGTGGCTCTGTTAGAAGCTGGTGGACCTCATTCCTTTTGTTACTTAGTGATCGCCCGGTGTTTCCCTTTCTCTTGGTCCTCCGTTTTTCATGTTCGTATCACGATGCAATGTATAATTTCTTTGCTGGGGGATCTTGCTTGGGCGCCGATATGTACCCTAGATGCGTATATCTCGGTTGGGTATGCGTGAAGTCATCGCTGTCATCTAATGTCTTCCTTTAATCTGTTCGTTTTTTTTTTTTTTTTTTTTTTGGGGGGGGGGGGGGGGGGGTTGCTTTGTCAAGGTTGTGTTTCGTCAAATAAACCTCAGCTGTGTTTGGAGATTCGTGTTGTCCTATGCCTCTGTTTGCCCACCCACTTTACAGAATTTAACGTGCCAGTTCTTCTGGAGCTCGCCTGCACCTTTGCATTAAACTTTGTTCAGACCCGTTCCATTTGTATCGAGATACTCTGTCATTTTGTTTTGCGCTGGAGGACACATTCATCGAAAAGGTTTTAGCAGGTTACATTCACCAGCATCGTACTGGCGGTATTTACTACATTGCGGTCATATGTTAGCCTGTTTCAGACGATCGTCTCATAACTTTACCTACCAAAAGTGGTAACCGTTTGCTTCAATCCCAAAAGTGCTGCTCTTGCCGCTCCGCAATGTTGATTTATTAGCATTTTCAATCAAGTCAGGTTCAAAATTAACAAAATCTAGTGTCATGAAATATCAACCCGGTAATGATTCAAACAATTTTATCCACAGGTGCTTCCACTAATTTGAAGTGCTCGGAGATGATGCTCAGAAGTGAAAATTCGGAAAGTAACTGTAATTAAACCAAGTTTCAAGTCACACAAAAATTACTAAGTTGCATTTATACCTTATGTAAACTAACGCTTTTAATGCACTTTAGACGTTCCGAAAAATCAGTTTATCAATGTATCGCACAGCGATTTACTAGAAAGGTGCAAACAAGTAGTGAAAGGCAGTAAAAATAAAGTTTTAAACCCAATAAAGTTTTAAAAAAAGGTCCCGGAGCCGAAGATAAACAATTTACGCCGCAAATTTGAATGGTTAACGGTATGCACACACACACACACACACACACACACACACAAAAAACAGTATTTTGAACCGCTGCGTTCAAATAATCGGTATTGTCCTCTAAGAGAAGTTGCGAGGCCTTCTCAGGTACACAACCGTATTGCGATTTGGATATCATCAGGTGGCTGCCCAAAAAACTGCTCATCACAAGAAATAGGTGCTCTTCTAACCGGTTTACCAAGACAGGCAATATTGATATGGGGCGGTAATTCTCTATCACATTTGGTTTCCGCCCTTAAAAATGGGTCATGCAATAGCCACTTTGATCTCTTTCTTAATCTTGCGTGTCCTTATGAAACCGTTCGTCATAAAAAGAAGCACGTGTTTTAAAGACGAAAAGTTAATTGGAGAAAGCCAAAGGGTAATTCCATCTGCTCCAGATCATCTAGTCCACTTCATACTAAACAGAGCCGACTGCCAAGCTTTTTCATCCACATCATGAAGAAAAGCAGACGAGTAAATTGTATCTTTCAATGATACTTTCTAAATACAGCCACTGGGTGATTCGACTGAAGAAGTGGCGAAGGACGTGTTAAGCTTTTCCGCGGTCTTCTTACTATTGTCGAAAAAAAATTTGAAAATGGCGTCACCAGTTGAGCGCTAACTTTAGTGACCTCTGAGACCCTTCACAAGAGACCAAGTTTGTAAAATATTAAAACAATTTTCTGAGAACCTTTTTTTTTTAAAAAATAAAGTCGCTTAGCGAAACGAACGTGGGCAATGACCTCGTTCCTCGGTGCATGAAGTTCTGCGTGTAATTGGACATTTCGAGGAGCTCGCGTACAACGCACTAAAAACTTTTATCAGCGATGGAATCTAAAATATGAGCATTTAACTAAATGCGATCTGGCCTTCGTTTTTTTACTAAATGTTGCGCTGTGCCTTCGCTTTGAAAGAGTCCTAGACTTACCAAAATGTTGAGTTAACATCAGAGTGCGATGACCCATTGGAGAAAAGGGCTCCAAACGCATGACGAAGCCAGTCTGTCCAAAATCTTTTTATCGAAGATTTGAACGATTGGTCGATCACTTTTCGCAGCCGCTGCCGGGCCAGACTGCCATACTATTTGACACCGAACAAAAAAAAGGGTCGGCCATTTTTTGCGAAATTACTGCCGATTTCAGTGTTGCTTCTAACGTCCCGACACAAATATGGTAAATACACGAGGACACCAGTCTACCGCCCACCGCCTCTTATATGGTTGGTGCACTGAAAACGCTTTCAAAACCTACGCCAGCAAGCGTAAGGGTAGTCGCAAACATCGGATGTTTAATCTTTCATCAAATCTATGTTCATATCTCGTACGATGCAGAATAATCTAGACTGCAGCTCGTGCCAAGTTGTCGCTGTGAGCTCATGAAGGCTTTGCCAGTGTCTTTTAGAAGGAGGTCTATAGCGTACGAAAAGACAAAGAAAGTGGAAGGAGGTCTCAATTTTTAAGGAAATACATTCTGCGTAACAGAAAGTTACTTCCTGACTTGAGACATAGTTATTCACTTTTCGCATATACTACCATCCCCCTCCAATTGAATAATCACGAGAAAACTAAAAGGAATTGTAACCCGATAACTGGTAAAGATCTCACAAAGCTTCGGGTTCGTTGGATTACGTTAAAAAAGAGCGTTAATGCGAGGCAAGACTTCATTAACAATCACTCTAAGACACTCCCAGTACTTTCTCAAACTTGCAATGTTAACGTACAGAATATAATTTCAGTGGTAGGGTGGAACCAGCAACCGCTTCAACTTATCGAAGTCCTTTCACGTATTGAAAGTCACCGCCGCTGTCTAACACATTTTTTTCTCTCCAGATTCTGAGCATTGTCGTTACGGACGATGTGCACATTTTCGAATTCCCGTTCGTAAATTCCTATTCCCGTTCGTAAATACCTAAACAAACTTCTACTGCATTCCTTTCCCCTTTATTCTAGCATTAAAGAAAAGTTGCCTGCATGAAAAATGCAGGTGTTCGTTAAAAGGTACCCTTGAAAGAGCGTCCGAAAAAGGCAGCTTACGCAGTCTACGTTAGACAAAGTCAGCTTGCTTTAGGTCTACCCACTAATCCTTCCAATCACAGCTCGGTTTCTGTCGTCCCCGCACGCTCTCATCTCCTTCTCGCACTTAGTTTCTCGGCGCATATGTTCTAAAATTAACTTGCTCGTAAATTATTTTAATTTCAGCGAGAATATCACGCTACAAGTGAAAGCTCTGACTCAAACTGACTACCCGCTTGAAAACGTTATAAGGGCAAACTTCGAAGGTATGTATATACTCAAACCACGCTTTGAAAAGGGGGGGGGGGGTTTGGGGAGAGAGATATAGCCTAGTAAGGTACGTTGTTGGGCTAGTTGGTTCATCTATATAGCCTGAGAGGGTTATCCTTTCAACCCTTCATTCAGATGTATTCACATTTTTAGGACACATTAGGCCCTATTGGGAATTATAAATTCAGAAGTTTCAGCCTTACCAATCATACAGCATCCTACGCTTCTCAAGTTATAGAAAAGACGTGACTTAATTAGAAACCCTATTGAAAATTCCATCAAGATACGTAATTTGGGACACTGACTGCCAGTCAGCAGCCTTGACGTGCCCTGATGGTCAATCAAATGACGTCTGACTGCCACTGCCAATGGAATTTAATCAACAAGGGCAGCATTTATATAAGAGTAAAGCTATAAGCACTCATAGATATCGCCAAATGCCTCGACGAAACAAAATGTTGGAGAAAAAAAAAGAAAAAAAAAAAAGCAGGTCAACCGCGGATCGAACACCCGTCCATTTGCGTACAAAACGGACACCTTAACCCCTATGCTATGCCATCGCTTAGGAAACTCGATTTGACCATTTGTTTTATACGAGATGCTTCAGCTGCAAATGCAGTTATGCCTTCAGCATGTTATGCAAAGCACTCGTGCATCACTCGCCGTACTTCAGTTCTACTCACCTGCCACGCAGAGTAATTTCGCGACGTAGAACGATCCTTCAGTTCGCGCGTCTCCGGCCCAGTAGACCTGGTACACCTTGTCGTCTTCAACTACACCGCTTAAGTCCATTACATCGTCGGAACTCACAACAGGCTAAGTCTTGTCGAGTAGACATTCCACTAAAACATAAGACATTGTAGAGCCCGGGCAGGATCGACAGCTTGGAGCAAGCGGGCAAACAAAACGAGTCGAGAGCGACCGTTTACGGAAGCTCGGCGAAGCCTCTTTGGGCGACGTGAAAGTGGCGTGCTCGGCATTTTGGCGGGCGTCTGATCAAGGTTGTCGGTCGATTGCGCTTCATATCTCTAACATCAGCGGTTTTATGGGCTCACGTCCAGAAATTGTTTTCTCAAGCATAGATTATTTTTCGTATTCATAGATTTGACGAAATAGCGGTATCCGAACGAACTTTACGTCCTTTGACCTTACGTCTGTCTGCACGTCAAAGCTTTTTTACGTACAGTCAGAGACAGTCGATGTACAATCAGAATCGCCACTAAGACATCTTGATGGCATTTCGCGGCGGCCGACTGCCACCAGGAAACCATCAGAAAGCCGACAAGCGGAGTGTGACTGGAGTTTGAATGTCGGTCAGAGTAACTTGTTGGCCAATCAGACACGCTTGACGTACAGTCACGCACAGTCAGCGGTCCACTAGAAAACATTGACTGCCAAACAGGGTTACATTGATAAATTTTCCTTCGGGAAATATTAAAAAAAAATTAATTCCAATCCGAAAATAGTGTGTTTGAATGTGAAGTAGAGTGCCCTAGTACAAGTTGAGGTACAAATTGTAGAAAAGGCAATTTTAGAATAGAAAAAAAAAACACCCAGAAAATAAAAAAAAATTCACAAATGTTTTATCATAAAAGAGCGAGTTTTTTGTGTTTTTTAGACTGAGTATTTTAATTTGTTTTTGTTTTTTATGAAATTTCAGTTCAGGACATTCCTGCATAAAGTTTTTACGCTATCAGAACGTCAAATGATACATTTCATCCTACCAGATTTCCTGGTAAAAAGTGGAACTGAGAAAAATGCATTTGAAGTTTCAACTTCAGGTTTCTTTATTTTCTGAGTCTCAGGCATACAAAATGCACTTGAAGCATCGAAAGCACCTTCTTTTTGAAACTTCATTGTCCCCATGGAATTAACTACCAGCTTGCGTCGTTTGTGAGCAAGCTATTTTCGGTGGCAGGCATTCCTCGACAGATAAACTGCCGAGAACCATGAGGCAAATGATACCAAAAAACAGCAAAGTAGCAATCTGATCTGAATTGGAAGATACTGTCAAAAGGTCACTGCTCAAGATAACAAACTATCACGTCACCGGGCAGGACCAATTGTAGGCCCTATCTTGGGTCTCAACCAGTAAGATTGCTCATACAATATGTTTTAAATTTTGTCTGTTTGTATTTATGGGGTTGTTCTGGTCATTGATTTTTTTAAACTGGGGAAGCTGCGACAGGCTAGATTTAAAGAGGCTCTTCCAAGGATGGTTAGATGGTCTAGCTATGTTACACGAGAACGAAACAGGCCTAATTAAAAAAGTGCGAATTTCCTTCCTGCTGCTATGGAGGGCTGCCGACATGCCGAAAATATGTTTTCTAGATAAATCCTCAATCTATATAAATGAACGTTCCTGAAAACCATTATTTCCAAGTTAGTCAGCATGAATATAGCATTAACAAAAAACGTTTTCTAAAAAAATTAAATTCCATCGCCATTAATTAGATTGGGAACCTTCTTTTCATCGGTGACAAATCTAGATTTTTTTTTACACAGCTCGCACAAATACATAAGTGGTAGATATAAACAAATGCATCGGGAAGTCTGTCATTTCGTTTTTCCATAAAGCAATGGGATCCAGAAATCACTCATCTATTAGTTGAATTGTTTTCAAGCATCTAAGTGGTGGTGAATTCCCTTGAAAGTCTCGCATTCGAAAACTTTAACGTTCGTATGAATATATACTTATATATTCATGGCTTGGGATGTGACGTTGTCCAGAGAAAAGTAGCGGATCTTCTAACTAAACAAAATGCTGTTTTTTTATTTTATACTGTGGTGGTCTTTGAACTTGTACTCGTATTCTGTCTACTCTTCTGCCCAATAAATAATATTTTTAATTCACACTTGAAATAAACACAAAACGAGGACGTACATTCATATCGTGAGGGTATCTGTCGTTTTAAATGTCGCTTTTTTAACTATAATACTTTCTGCACCTTAGCTCGATGTTCATATATATATATATATATATATATATATATATACTTGCCGAAACGTTGAAATAAACCTTCCGTGTTTCTGTTTCTCTGACTTGGGATTTTTAACTTTGTATATGTATGTATATATAAATATATATATATATATATATATATATATATATATATATATATATATATATATATATATATATACAACGGGGCACGGTGGCGGGAGGCTGAAGGCGTGGGTATATAACTCAGAAGAAAAAAAACCCTTAGTGAAAAAACAGCAACAACGGACGATTTAATCTTCGACGTTTCGCCGGAGTCCGGCCTTCGACAAAGGTCGCACTCCGGCCGAAACATCGAACATTATGTATATATATGTATATATATATCTTTTTTTTTTGGGGGGGGGGGGGTGCATTTAACGATATTTGCATTTCATTTTTACAATTGACACAAAAACATAAAAAAATGAATGTTGTCGACGAATTTTCTGAGCAATATGGTATGGGTCTTCCTCTCCGGAAGGACATGGGGGACAGCGGGCCTTGTTTTGCCGGCTGGACGCCGCGAAGCGGCGTGTACGACGGGGCCATGTGGACGGGGCCAAGTGGGTTAATAGTTCTGTAATTAGCAGCCGCATACTGTCGCCCAGGTAACGCATGACAGTGCTAAAAGCGCGAGCTAGTTGCTTTGGATCACACGGCACGAGCGCTCCTGCAGCGGGTGCTTCAGTCATGCAAGTCAAGGCTACTCGCTCGCCGCTTGCACGGCCTTCGCAGCGATTCTATGCAAAGGTGATATTCCGTCGTATTACACACAAGTATAGCTCCAGCAAAATGCGTACAAAATTACTGCGGCTGGGCTCTGTCACCTCCGGTACACGCAATCTTCATTTGTAACAGAAGTGACGGACGGCACCGGGCGCAGTTTGAAAATGGAGAACTCGACAAGTACAGGCGGCGCGTCGACAACACTCACCAGCGCGGACACTGCCGAGCCGCCGAGCACCCGACCGCACACACGCCGAGTGAACGACATCCCAAAAATGCAGTCACCGGTATCCAAAATAGATCGTGTTGTTGACGTCAAAATAACAGTATATGTTATTGTGAAATGAAAAAAAACCCGTTATTTTGACGTCCGTGACGTCATTGGCCACGCCCCCTGGACTTCAAATCGGCGCCGAAAATACGCGCCTTCCCGTTAGCGCTCCCAGGGCGGCGCCATTTTGTTCGACCGCAGCGCCCTCTACCAACATCTGGGAAGTTCAGCGGGGTAAAACAAGAGAGAGGGCACGCGCCGATTCCGCTAGTAGCCGACAAACCGGGAGATTGCCGCTTTCCATCTTTGGGCTGTACCGGCGGGCTGTACCGAACATCGGACTCTCGCTCGTGGCTGCCGTTGTGAAGTGGTTCGCGTTTTTAGAATATTTATGGCTACTACAAAATCAGCCTGTGTAACGCTCTGTTGTTTTATTTCAGAATCATTTAGCGTATCTTTGTTACGTTACTTCGATAACAGTGGAGTCAGCCGGCAGTACTACCTTCAACCACTGCGTTTATTACGTCAGGAGAGCACGTTTTCATTTATTATTCCAGACTTCCACTCATTGTCGCTAAAGGCCTACACCAGTACGAACTTTGTATAGTAAAAATAAACTATAGCAAGCGGATTTACTTTTCGCCGGAGGACCGGCCACTGTGACACAATTTTTCCATTTCTTATTTTATTTGTATCCAGGTAACAGCGGAGTCGGACCCGGTTATTCTTTTATCGAGCATAGCATTACACAATAACTAGCATATTAAAATTCGCGCATCTGCGCTTGAGATTTCCAAAATTACATGATTTTAAACCGAATTTTAACGCCAGCCGGGTGTTAGGTACAGTTCACTTGGCGAAGCAGACGATGCACGGGGTGAGAGGGGGAGGGCCATTTCTTCTCTCTCCTCTCTTCCTAGTGGAAGCTTTGCAAAAACAGCTCTCTGGCCGCCGCCATTTTGCGAACCGAGCGACCCCAAACAGCCAGAAATTTCTGCCACCCACCTGAGCTGTGGAAACCCGGTCAGCGTGGCTCCCCACCTGCATTGTGCATTCGGAGTGTGCCGGCTTTTCTTGGAAGTTTTTACTTTATTTGCCTGATTATACTCCGTCTCATCATACGATGGACTGAAGCCCAATGCTACAGGCCAACGGGTCCAATCACGAGCCTGTTAGAAACCACTTGGTACATTCGTTCCGTCGTACGTATCAGAGCGCCAAGAGGTGTCATGTGGTGGAGAGTTTATCGTCTGATATTCGAGCCCTCGCGACGGCTCCTTCTGCTTGCTGCTACTGAAGACTACTGAGGGTATTAAATACCGTCTGAAAGCGATGTGGCGTAAAGAACCCGGGATTAGAACCAGAGGCCAATAAGAAAGGAAGACGAGTCGGATCCTGAGTTCGACACGGCTGCGTATGCACGGACCAGGTGCGGGGAGGAGGTACGCGTCCGGGGACATTTTTACGTACACAAAGATTAGATTAGATTGGATTGTTATTTCTAAGGCGAAACGACTTTACGTCAATGTTTCCTGTGTACCCTTCATTTCTCCAAACAGTTGACATGTTTAATAAATATGGCATGAATGTTTATGAAACTAAATATCATGTGCCTTTACTTTACCAATATAAAATAGCGGTCTATCACATCAGAGAACCATACGAGTACGATTAATGTTTTTCATAGTTTGCGTAGCGGAATTTCTATCGCGCGCTGTTTTGCAATGCGGATGCAAGCTTTTCTGAGGTAGTGCTCCGCCCGCCAGCCTTTGCGCCTTAGTCCATCGTAGGGTGAGACGGAGTACAGGATGCTTACCCTTTGTGTGTATGGCTATAGATGCTAAGATTAGCGAAGCGTCGTTTAGTTCTAAAAAGACTATCTGCTCTGAACTGACATTTGGAACCGTGGAGTGGGTAAACAAAGTGGTGAAGCCATTGATTGCACTCTGGGTTAAGTCGTCATTCTAAAATTGTGAAGCGGGGAGTTGAAAAGTCTGTATTAATGAACTCAACAAAGTTTTCTGGCACTCACCGTTTGGGCGCAGGTTTGCAAAAGCAGTTTTGTAGATTATTCTTCGCGGACAACAGCAGGGAGTTCGTGTCTTCGGCCATCCATCGGTTGCTGACAAATAGTAACTTACTGAAAGACGTCGATGTAGAGAAAAATACCGCAAGATCTGGAGAGATACGCCACCCCCGAGAGATAACGCACCCTTATTAATGCTAAAGCCTCAGCTGTCTCATAGAGGGAGCTTACGCCATCAGTTTAAAGCGCAAATACGGCTCCTGGTTTCCACGATCCCAATAGGAGCGGTTCGCCTTCGGATCCATTGGCTGGCGCGAGTCGACGGGGCTCCTATTGGCCGCTGCTTCATGGCCTCCGATATCCAGAAGCGCGCGTGCGCTGGTACGCAGCAGACGACTAAGGCAGCGGACGGGCGGCTTGCATGCTTTCGCATTCACAACTCATAAGAAATGCTTTGGTGTGCCTCTAACGTTTTCTGTTGTTTTTTTTTTTGCCACGATTTGCTATTTATTTTTTTTTAATTACTCAGATATAGGCTACTTCAAGTAATTGCAGGGTCTTGGCCAATCATGACCTCGGCCGAAATTGTGTTACTTATCCACGGCAAGATATAAGCGAACATTGCTCACTGGGAAGGAGAGTTGTCTTTTTGGATCGTTCCCCCATTGGCGATTACAGGTTTCGTAGGTTTCAAAAACTAAAACTAGTATTTTTTAACTTGTTTTGTTTGCACATCTAAAGTTAGCCCACCCCTTATTTCACCCGATTTGCTCTCGACTTTAGGTGGGCTATCTCTCGGGATATTACGGTAGGCTTTTTGTTTGCCTCATTGTCATAATGTCTCCCATAACCTTAAGGCGCTAGTGAAGAAATTTGGTGTGTCAGCTGTTTTTGAACCCGATTTTCGGCTCGACCAGCTTACACCTTTTTTGTCACAGAAGGCAGATTGAAACAAACAACAGAGACCCTCCCGTGGATTGTGATCTGGGTGTAGTGTGCAAACATTTCTGTGAAATTAGGTTCTTGCTATGTGGGTCAGACGGCTAAATGTGTTAATGACAGGTCAACTGAGCGCAAACGAGCGGTGAAGCACAAATCCGTGGGTTCAGAATTAGCGAATCATCTCTCTTCATGTAGCAAATATGTCGTTGTTCGGAAAATAGTGAAGAGCTCCACAGGGAAAGGGTTTGTTATAAACGTTTACTAGAAGAGTCGTTGACGGTGGATAAGCCCGCTGATCGTTTTAGCAGCAAGTTCGTTTCTCTCGGCATTAGCATGAAAGCGTTTCTTAATCTACGACCTTTTCTTTTTGTGGCTCTGTTAGAAGCTGGTGGACCTCATTCCTTTTGTTACTTAGTGATCGCCCGGTGTTTCCCTTTCTCTTGGTCCTCCGTTTTTCATGTTCGTATCACGATGCAATGTATAATTTCTTTGCTGGGGGATCTTGCTTGGGCGCCGATATGTACCCTAGATGCGTATATCTCGGTTGGGTATGCGTGAAGTCATCGCTGTCATCTAATGTCTTCCTTTAATCTGTTCGTTTTTTTTTTTTTTTTTTTTTTGGGGGGGGGGGGGGGTTGCTTTGTCAAGGTTGTGTTTCGTCAAATAAACCTCAGCTGTGTTTGGAGATTCGTGTTGTCCTATGCCTCTGTTTGCCCACCCACTTTACAGAATTTAACGTGCCAGTTCTTCTGGAGCTCGCCTGCACCTTTGCATTAAACTTTGTTCAGACCCGTTCCATTTGTATCGAGATACTCTGTCATTTTGTTTTGCGCTGGAGGACACATTCATCGAAAAGGTTTTAGCAGGTTACATTCACCAGCATCGTACTGGCGGTATTTACTACATTGCGGTCATATGTTAGCCTGTTTCAGACGATCGTCTCATAACTTTACCTACCAAAAGTGGTAACCGTTTGCTTCAATCCCAAAAGTGCTGCTCTTGCCGCTCCGCAATGTTGATTTATTAGCATTTTCAATCAAGTCAGGTTCAAAATTAACAAAATCTAGTGTCATGAAATATCAACCCGGTAATGATTCAAACAATTTTATCCACAGGTGCTTCCACTAATTTGAAGTGCTCGGAGATGATGCTCAGAAGTGAAAATTCGGAAAGTAACTGTAATTAAACCAAGTTTCAAGTCACACAAAAATTACTAAGTTGCATTTATACCTTATGTAAACTAACGCTTTTAATGCACTTTAGACGTTCCGAAAAATCAGTTTATCAATGTATCGCACAGCGATTTACTAGAAAGGTGCAAACAAGTAGTGAAAGGCAGTAAAAAAATCAATGAACGAACTTACCGCATTCAAAAGAAAAGAAACAAAAAATAAAAGGCGTTTACAAATCTCTAATCCGAAGTTGGAGCGCAGATCTTGAAAGGGCGGACGAGAGGGTACGAAGCGGAGGGTATGCCCCTCCTCCTTTCTCTTCTTCCTCCCCTCCTCCTCATCCGTACCCTCCCCTCCTCCTCCTCTATACCCTCCCCTCGTCCCACAGGTTTCCCGCTAACTTTAGCTGGAAAAATGACGTCACATGACTTCTTGTCACTTCACCCACAAAAAAATTCAGCCTCTCTGCTAGATTTAGCGGGAAAACTAACATTACATGATTTCAGCACCAATTCAATTTCCCGCAAAATTTAGCGGGGCAGTTACGCCGACGGTGACACCGACGGCGACGCCACTATACGGAGAAACGGGCGCCTAAGAGCTGCGCTCTAAAATCTGTCCTGGCCAATCTACGCCGACACCTCAAAGACAATGCACGCGTAGAGAGAAGATCTGCCCACAGATGTCGCACGCCGCGTCCAGGGAATGCTTGCCGGTGATTGATAGCAGACGATCTCGCAAAAAAACTCGAATCGGCCGGTGCTCCCCTAGACGCCGCGTCTAGGGAGCACCGGCCGATTCGCCATCTGTGAGCGGATCTTCTCTCTACGCGTGCATCGTCTGCTAAGTGACAGCTTAGATTGCCCAGAACAGATTTTTCTTTTCCTTGTAAACGAGGTAGGATTATTTTTGGTTTTTGTTTTTCGCTGTAAAATTCCACCACCTGTTTGCACCTCTGTAGAAAGTCGCAGCGCGATACGTTGAGTAACCGATTTTTGCAGGCGGTCTAAATTTTTTTAAAAGCATTAGTTTACATGATGTTGTTACTAAAATGCTATTATAACTTGAAAAGTATTTAGTTAGAGAAGTGTAACTAACTACAGTAACTCAAATAGTTGTAATTAGTTTCTTTACTGCTTCGCTTCACTGTCAGGTTAGCATTAGAGTGCAACCTGGGAAGATTTCAGTAGCCTAATCATCTAAACTATATTAAAAGTGCGTTAACTCGCTTTTGTACCCCAAAATCAGGAAAACTCCCAAATGCTACTCCGGTTCCCCCGGGAAGGTACACGTACGCTGAGTGTGGTAACACCACCTGTTTTTCCAGTGGTACTTCCTTTCCTGATAAAGGTAAGTTCAGGTTTTATGCTCGACAAGCGTGGAGCTTGTTTTTGTTGGTGGTATATATAATTTGAATTACGAAAATTATTTTCCCACCCAGGAAATGCACGAGAGTTTGGTGGTTTTTTAGAGAATGCTCTAGACGAGTTGTTCTACATTCCGGAAAATGCTGACGATTTTGACATGTATGTCGTATACAACGAGCCGCAATGTTATATCCTTAGGAATCCCGGAGCCTCAGGAGGTAAGGTCATTAAAGCTTCAGCGAGATTAATGTCACATCTTGTTGTATTTCGCTCATTTCAATATGTAAAGCAGCTACCAGTTTGCTTTATAACAGAAAAAAAACACCCAAATTAAGGTTGCTTAGCGCTGGAGTCTTGAAGAAAACGAGCTGTTCAGAAGGTGTATTACGAAGGATTTAATTTGCGATGTTTATATTCAGATTTGCGCGTAGACGCATCCTACCTGTGTAAGATCAACTCTACGTTTTGTGGTATGTTCACTTTGCAAAGGTCCCGTCTAAACCCGTTGGTAATCTTCAATGCCTTGAAGGAACATGTGTATATGTTAACTAGAACTGGAGTACTCTTGGTACTAAAGTTTTGTTTCAACTAGAAACGAGTGCACCAAACATTGCTCATTATCGCGCACAATCAACTTTGGTTCAAATACGATTGCAGACGATGACTTCGCAAGACTGCAGTGAAATGTCTTATACTGCTGGTGTCGTGTCTGATTTCAAATACATTCAGAATGCTAGTGCAACTTAATTTCAACGTAAGTTCGTGCTAAGTGGGAAACTTGCAAGATAATTGAGAATGAGAGGTGGGCCCTAGTACAAAACAACAACAACATACTAGATGTTTTGCGCATCGCTTGTGCAACAAACACCTAAAAGTGAATAGCCCACGTCAGCGATAATATGGAGATTCAATTTATTAAGAGAACACCATTGGCCAACTAAGCTTCCCGGCGGCCAAAACATTTGCATCTATTCTTGTCTCACCATAACTTGTCTCACCAAGTTATGGTGAGACAAGTGGTGAGCAAACGGCTAAGGCCGTTGGCAAACGGCTGAGGCTCGAGTGAACCAATCAGCGTGTCAGAGCAAGACACTTGATTATACTCTATCTCACTATGTGCACACAGTACTGTCGAAACCATGAGCAAGAGAGAAGGGGAAGCCGGTTTTGTACTACTATTTTGCGACGGGCTAATCTCCGAAGACATTAGAATTTGCTTCAGTTCGCTGATTGTATTACGATCTTCAAACGAAGCCAGATCACATGTTGATTGTGAACTGCTGCAGGACATATCTGATATCTCATCATGGTGCGCAAAAAAAATACGTCTAAACAGTAAAAAACACGTATCGTTTTTATCACGCAAAAAGTGTGCGTTTAATGTTTTGTATAAACAATACAATCAACTGTTGCAACGTGAATATTGCGTACATGACTTAGGAGATTATATTCTCACGGGTGGTGATCAATAAACAAGAAATAAACAGGAAGAAATAAACGTTTAATGTGGCGAACTTGTGCCAAAAATAAAAGGGTAGAAAAGATAATAACAGAGCGTCGCGGGCGTCGAAGTCGGCGTAGCAGCAGAGTCGAACGCTGGGGCGAAACTAACCGTGGCTCGCCACGCGGAGCCCCTTATGTACATGCGTGGTCTTCTGGAATAATCGGCGTAGAAACTTCGACGCGTAGAACATTCGGGCCTGGAACAAGCAACATGATTTTCGAATTCTCCAGAACACTAAATTGCAGGAATAAACAAAAGACACGTCGCTCCCAGGATTCGAACCCTAGCTTTTCGCGCGGGAGGCAGGCGCGATAACCATTAGGCACCGCGCGCGCTGCCTGCTTGGCCAGCTGCGCGCGCGGCAATATTGATGAATCCCTTAGTTATATGTCAAATTTGCTTAGTTTTTTTGTTTTGACTTTTAGGTTTGTGTTCGCTATAACCCGTCATTTTAAAGAGACTTCATGCCTCGTCAAGCTTTATGCATCTGTTGTTCAATCGAAACTAGAGTTTGTCTCTGTACTTTCGAACTGTCTGGGACTGACCAGCCCTGCTAGCCTAGAACGTGTGCAGAGAAAGTTGGCACATATAGAATACGACTGTTATTACGGCACCCGATTCTTTTGTAGCTACGAGTCAAAGTTACTTCGGCTAAACTTGCCAATACTGGCACCGGAATTTTCGAGATTATGCACTTTTGGTGAAAACTGCACATAGCAGAATACGTTGCCCCAGACTCGTTTCTCTGCTTTCTCTAGATGTACCTCCCGTGAATTGTCGTCACCACAACACTTTCTACGTACAAGACATGTGTTAATTACCCACATTTTACTAATTTAAGGCTATTTTAATGCACTGAGTGCGGTGGTCGACATTTTTGGGAGTGAGTTGGATGTGAAAAGTACAGAAATCATCCACATTTGGTACCATCAGTGTTCGGCTTTTCTGTCTGTTTTGTTATTTTCTGTTTTTTTCTCATGAACGTTTATGTGTGGGTATGAGTGTGTACCAGTACTAAGGCCTCGGTTGTTTCTGGACACAATACAAATAAATATCTAAAGAATACCTAAATATATAACGTTTAAAAATATAACAGAGAGAGTTACGGAACGCTGTGTCAGAATAATCAACTGAGCTTTAACTATGAAAAAAAAAAACTTCATTCAAAACCTACTCTTGCCTCCCTCTTTCAAGAAAAAATTGATACCCATTCAATGAGATATTCGTATTTTGTTACTTATTGGCGTCTGGTGTAACGGCTGGGGTCTGGGGTTTAAAGACATAGCAGAAAACACTGCTTATCTAAACTTTTCTTATCTTAGTAACGGTTTGTGCGACGACGTGATTAACGAAAGAAAAAAAAAAACTTGAAAAAACAAACAAACAAAAACAGACAGGTAGAGGAGTAGTAAACCCGACAAGCGCTGACTGACAACTGACACTTTTATTTTATTGTGGGAACTTACACCAGCTCCCCGCACCGCAACTGATTTTCATTTTCATTTGGAGTCACTTGCTTTCGCACGTTTAAGTACTTTCACAGTCGCCCAAACCTGTCTGTATGAATTTCGCGATTAATTGGTATTTTGTCGATTTTATAGGATGCGACTTGTGGCTGCGAAAAACCGAGTTGAAAAAAATAGTGGATGACCTGGAAGATGAGATCATAAAAAAAGAAGAGGAACTCTATAAAAATCATGTAAAGAAAATATTGGGAATCTATGAAGACTGCACTCCGACAGATAAACAAAAAGCAGGCCTAAGACTTTACGTAGACGATGACATTAGAGTATGGTTTCAAGACATCGTATGGAAACGGATTTCCCTCGACTGCGTTCTCGCCTTCATGATAACCTGTGGAGAACCATTATATGAAGTTTACAATCCGATAACCTGTAATACCTCACTAACAGGGCAATAAGTGTCAATTTCCTAGAATTAACAGGCGTGATTCTCAGTTGCACGTCGGGGGGTGAGGAAAAGCAGTGTGTATGCAAACTTGGCATTAAAAAAGAGTCTGCCACTGTGTAGTGTCTTGCATCTTTGGAAATAAAATGAGTTGGAAAAACTACCGCTTTCATTTCGTTCTCACTGCAAAAGAAAAAGAAAAAGACATGCATGTGTTGTAGCTAACTCTTGCTGAGACTTTAAAAACATGGTGCGCACTACACGTTTCAAACAAACAAAGTATTGTTCAGTTGAGCAAGTCAAGTTACTTTTTTAATGGGCCAAACTGGCTATGAGCGCAGATAATCTAGCCGACTTTTTTAAACATTATTTTGTGCGCATCCTTTCAATACGAACGTTGTAGGACGCGTTGAAACCCTGTTCATAGTGTGTTTTTAGTAAGGTATAGCCTTTTTGTGTCTAATATTTTCAAGCGGTAAAAAACAAACAAATAAAATATGGGCAATTTTTTTTAACTTTTAATTTACGGAACTAAGGCCAACGCCATTCCAGTTCGCCAGCCGATAATTACCGTATTTTCCGAACTATAATTTTCAAAATTTGACGTTTTACCCTGTGCGGATTATCTACGGGTTCGGACTATACAAGGTTTTGTATTTTTCTACATCGTTCACTGTGACAAGACGCGAAGGATTTTATGAGTAACAGAGTATAATAATAGTGATTTATATGTGATGCAAGCTTGTTTGCGAGCTAATGCAGCAGGCAGTTGTCAAGATGTGCTCTGTATGATCATTTTTACGTTCGGATTAGGCACTAGGTGCGGACCATGCGCAGCGTGCGGCTTATAGTCCGGAAAATACAGCACATAAAATGTTTTAAATCTAGCACGACGTTTTGAGTTTTTTTTTTTTTTTTAAGCCGAAAACTATTATACATATGAAGGCTACCTTTATTTATGGAAATGACAGGATGGGATGTTCCTGAACTCACTCTAAAACTTTCGTAAAGCGGGTTTTCGGACAAATTAAGAGTTTAAAAGTTGGCTAGTATTAATCAGCGACCTTAGCATATCAGAAGATATATCTGGAGTTGCACGAGAGGACTATGGACAATACTGCATTGGTTCAACAAGCGTAGCGTGCACCAGCTTTCCTTTAAGTCTTGGCACAAGTTAGCCGAAACATCCTTTATTACACCGGGTTGCTTATCCATCTACACCGACCCGCACGCCTTCCCCGCAACGTATACAGGAAGCAGCCAGGGCCTTGCACTGTCCAGGACTACAACCCTAAATCGGTTTGAGACCCCCGGGCTTTACTCTGCCTCCTTTGCTCATCGGCCTCCGCTACTGCAATTAAAACATTTTTCGGCGTTTTTTTTTTGTTGCTCTTTTTGTGAAAAAAAAAGAAAGAAAACGTGTCAATTTTTTGTTTAATCTTGCATTGGACCCTTTACCTTGCCCAGTCTGGGCATAGCATGTTGGTCCGGGCCTTGGGTGGCATCGTCCTTTTCTTTTGGGATTAGGCACTATCTTTTTTTCTGGCTGCTTGTGTCCTTTGCGATGATGCGTTTTCACTCGCGTCAGAATTCCTGACGCCAAACGAAAATTGGCAGATCGATAACCCGGATGTTTGTGCACTTTTTACGCCACCGGCGGCAGTTCTCTAAATTGCTTTCGGAGTGTCGCGTCTGCAGCGAGGAGGCGCGAGATTTGTTTTTACGACGGCGGCCAACCCTGCCCGTTGCTTACCTTAGAGCAGGGGTCAGGCAACACCTCCAATACAAGGAAAGCCTCAGAGCTCTTTCCGCATGGCCGAAAGAGAAGGCCATCGGGGCCGCTCTAAAGCGCGGAAGAGAAAAAGTACGCGGGGGGTTACCGTCATAGCAACGAGTTATTATTGATGCAAGCCTGTTCATTGCCTTAAATGCCAACTGAGAACGACCTTTGGGTTAGGAACCTGGTTTTCTTAAACTGGCGAATTATTGTTTTATATAATCAGTGATGTAAAGTACAAGAAGGCTGTAGGTGTATAATTGTCAAGATAGGGTTTACTTTTAAGCCCGAAATTATGCATGATGTAATTATCCACGCAAAATGGATTATTTATGAAGAATACTTGCCAAGAATTACATGATGAAGAGCGATTGAAAAAGGCTTTTTTTATCACAGCATCAACAAAGTTTACTTAGTAAACGAATGTAGTAACTGCATTCTTGCTTGAAGCGAAACGGTTCAGAAAGCTTCTTGCCAAGAGCCACTTGCATCTACACCACAAGTCAAGCTGAAATTATGACAACGCACCATAGCGTAGGCGGGGATGCATCAATGGAACGATGACTTGTGACCAGACGTGTGCCTATCTCGAATACTCTACTCAAGATACTGTATCTTAAATACGTTTTGGAGCATCTTGGTATCTTGCAAATACCTTTGATGGAGAGTATTCAATACTCTATTTTAATTACATTTCTGAGTATCTTGTACTCATTATCTTAAATACATTTTTGACATTCCGCCGTTTTCCGAGGTTTTCGGTATGAAGTGGGGTGGGCGTTACACGAGCAAACGTGAACATTATTTCGAGCAACCAAATCCTGTTGCTAGCTCCGATTAGTTGCGGTGACTTAGATTGAGCCCGTGAAAATGTCGCTTTTTTGCCGACTGTGACTCATATTTCAGCCCAAAGTTCGTACAATGAAGGTTCTCCCCTCGCCTTTCCAAAGGCGCCTTTTGTTTCTATAGAGTTTTCCTCCAAAAAAAGCCTCGAACCAAAGGTGGGGTTGTAGGGAAGTAAAGATGCCACCCTGAGGCGCGAGCAGACCGGGAAACGACCTAGGAGAACAATGTAGACTTAAGTGTCAAGAAATAACAAATAGAAAAAAATGAGAAGTGGACACGCACAAAAAAGTAGACATTTTTGTTTTGCTCTTTTGTATATTTGACCCCGCTAAAGCAAAACGTCGAAGCTCTTTTTTCTTCTTTTTTTGTGTTGTCAAAAAGTCAAATTTGGGGGTTTTACGTGCCAAACCTACGACGGGCATCTGGCACGCCCCAGCGGAGGACTGAGGATTAATTTCGACCACCTGGGGATCTTTTGACGTGCAACCGAAAGCTCGGTTACACGGCGCCTTCTCCGCAATAAGCCTCCGTCATATTGCGGGCACCTCGGTCGGGATTCGATTTTGTGTTGTCAGTCCGGCACTTATTGCTCCCGCGAACACTGTCTGTATGCGAACATTGCTAAGGAGAGAACAGTACAGTAAACGAACCAGGAGCTTGATGAGCTCTTAAAATGCCGACAAAGTGTCCCCCAACGTTGAATGCTTTTCTGAATGCAACCTACTTGAAGGAGGTGCGACCACTGCCGTGGCTATTAGGTGGGTTCCCTTTGTTATTTATCCACTCATATTCCCAAGTTCGTTTATAGTGAACATAGTATAGGGAATATGGATTGTAGTTAAACGATGCGCCTAAGTTGTGCCGCAGGATGTGATATTCAGCGATGTCACTATTGGCGAAGCGCTCTGACCCGTTTGTCACCCCCACACCTCGGTGCTTACCCAACGAAAGTCCTGTGCACATGCCCACAGCCCTTGTGGGCATGTTCGTGTCATCTATTTTAATAGAGCGCGGGGCATAGTGTAATGAAAAAAATACCAACAATTAGTGAAGTGACATTAAGTGCCGGATTTCCCCCGAAAGCAGTCGTCAGAGGATAAGAACTTGACCCACTTGGGCTTTTGTGCTGAGCTAGGCACTCTGCATGCTGCCGGAGTGATAACAAAAGAGCCCCTCCTCCACCTCACCGGAGAACACGAACTCCAGCCGAACGCTGACGCCGCGCTCGGTTAAGTCAGCCGAGCGCTTAGCCATTGTATTTGTTGTCCCCATCCATCTAGTTCTAAAGTTAACCGCTTGGGGCGCCACGATGTGATCTCCTCCCCAATAGCTAAAGCGACCTTTTGATGTCCCAGAAATGTTTTGTAACATCTATCAGTGATATTGCCACGTGCGTTGCCCAGCGAGCGCGTGGCCGAATGGTTACAGCACTTGGCTCTCGCGCGGAGGCTCCACTCCGGGTTTGATACCAGAAAGCGGACTTCTCTTTTATTCATTCTTTTAACTCGACATTCTGGTAAGTTCGAGAATTTTGTCGTCTGATCGAGTTACGAATCTTCTACGCGCTGAACTTTCTACGCCGAATGTTCCAGAAACTCACGCGGGTACAAAAGGTGCTCCGAGTTGCGGTCCGAAGTCAGTCTTGCCCCAGCAGTCGATCCTGCTGTTTCGCCGACATCGACGCCTGCGACGTTGGCCTTTCTCTCGTTTGTTTTGGGAACACGTTCGCCCCATTAAACGTTTAGTTACTTCAGTTATTCGCCGCGTCATCATTTATCATTCGTGACAATATTGTGCTCTTTATAGTCGGACTGCATAAAATAGCACTACGATACTTTTTTTTCTTCTTCCGTTTTGTGCTGTTGCGTGTTAATAAACCATTCTGGTAACCCAGATATGCGTAGCTACATAATTGTCGTTGCCAATGACGTCGATACAAATTAAGCAATGCGGAATTATCTTCAAAAGTAACTGAAATACATTTCTAAGTATTTGTACTCTACTCATGATACTTTACAGTGAAAGTAACTTGAGTAGTATTTTAAACACTTTATGATGCAGGTATTTAGTAACGTAACCTAAATACTTTTATCGAGTATTTTGTCCAACACTGCCTGTGACCCTGTAACATCATCCGCGCGTGACGTCCCTCAAAGGATATCGCTCTCCGTGAAGTGAAGCTCGCGCACTTGAAAAACAAAGTTGCCTTCGTATAAATGACAACAATTTATGAGCACTTTGCATTTGGTTCCCACGTGTTACACGAAGCACGAATGATCCCGATCAATATATTCGTGCAGGAACACGCGAGTCCACATATTTTCAACTGCACGTATACACGGATAGATGTGACCTTTACATGCGTCTTATCTTTTTTTAAATGCTTTGCAGCATTAGCAAAACTGAGGAAACTTTGCGCTTGCCAGTCGTAGGAATAGAATAAATTCTTTAATGTATGAGCCGTTAACCTGGCCACCTGGCACCGCACTCAACGCCATATCCGTCCGCACAAGGAATTACACTGCTTCTGTATAAACAGGCTGTTAAAGTATAGGTAGCATCTCGGGTGGAGAAAAACAAAGAAACAGTGCGAACAGCTCCGTCGGCTCCTCCCCATTTGAATTGTTATAGCGTAGAAATCTGGGCAAGTTGGTGATGCATCGGAACGATAATGCAGCGCAATCAAACAACACACCAGTAGAAGAGTATACACACAGACACGGGGCTGGCTTGCAACTAAAATTTAATAGGGAAAAAAAAACATGCAGGCCGGCGAAAAATCCCGAACAATCCACAACACACACGTCACCACACATCACGTTCTCATTGGCCGAGATATTTTATCTCTTTTTGATAGAGGGCTACAGAGGGGGCACTGACCTTACATCGTGATATATAAAATGCCTCCGTTATCTCCCTCGTCCAGATGTTGTTGTGTCAAATCAGTATTTTTGTCTCTCCAAACTTAGGGGCGCACCCACACCTGTCGCAATGAATCGCCAAATGCGGCGGCAAGGGACGACCTCACAGATGATGCATGCTCCCTTCGTCTAACGTGGACGCATCTACTAGACTGTCCAATATTCTGCTTACCACACGATAGAGGTATTCTAAACACAAGTCCCACTTCGCACGCTACGAACTGTTTTTTTCGTGCGTCTTTTTGCATCGGGCTGTGTGTGCTTTCCGCTATCAATTCTACCATACAACTTCTCGAGTTTCTTGGGAGCGGAGAAAAGAACCGGGACTTTGTGTCTCTCCGCCACCTTAATCCTGTGGCTGACCTCGTGTAGGTAGGGCACCATACAGCCTTGGCTCTGGGGCGCCACTGCCGGTCTCACTCTCGGCTTGCACTTCTCTGGGACCACAGCAGTCCCCCGAAGCCTTTGCAGCAGTGATTTACCCACTCCTGTAAGGAGTGGCGATAGATAACCCCCCTTCTTCTGCCAGTTCACCTGGGATGCAAAACCCTCCACCATCGTGTGTGGACAAGAATTCGCCAAGTATGCGCGGAGGCAGGTAAAAACTATACCTCATTTAACCACCTTCGAATGGTTAGATCTGTAAGGGAGCAGACACTTTTTGATCTGGGAGCATTACACCAGCATACATATTGCTAAAGCGATTGTGTAAGGTCCAGAAATTGCAACTTATCATTTTCAGAATACTGCTTAATAAAGTCTAACCCCGTGGAGCAGGCCATAAATACTCCCAACATTTTTTTATACAAAATCAGCATTTTGGGACGCTTCCCGTTGGTGAAAGAGCACCAAAGAATCATCCACATACCTGAATATGTGGAGAGCATCGGCTTCCAACATTTGTTCAATCGCTTTGTCACACTTTGACAGATAGATATCACCTAAGACTGGCGCCAAGGTTAAGCCAATGCAGATACCTTCTTTCTGCAAATGAACCGCGCCATCAAAAACAGCATACATACGGTGAACCGAGACAGAAATACAGAAACTCTAAAACTCTTTCCTCGTCAATTCCGCAATCATTTTGAGAGATGTTAGAATAATTTTGTTAGAACTATGTTAGAATTATTTTGCATTCTTCCCGGTACCGGGCTTTGTGTCATCTATTGCATATTGTCATTATCAGATTTTCCATTTCTCTTAGCCTTTTGTCCTGGGGAATATGCAAAAGTTCAAACGCGGTTTGATTACCGCCTGGTGAATTTCTAGTTCACAATTACTTTGCAATGTCATAATTACAAACATATCGAATTTAAAAAGAATGTATCTGATGTACTCAGTGTTACCTTTTTTTCTAGTTTATAATTTTGTATTTATATTGTTATTTAGATTTGTTTAGTCATTATTCTTATTTTATTAACTTATTTATATTCAACCCCCCCCCCCCCCCCTTTCCCCGGAAATTGCAACATATTCCAAATTTGGCCCTTAACCCTTACAGACGACCTAGATTTAAAGGGAAACTCCGCTCAATTCCGAAGATTTCGAAATAATGAGTGATTTCGGATTAAAAAGCTCTAGTAAAAGACACTACGTCATCTCGCGTACGAAAATGTCAGGTAAGGCCCTGATATGTTTTATATACGGCCATATATGATAATATAAGCAGTCAGATATGGCCATATTCCGCCATATATAGGAATAAATACGGAAGTATTTCGCCAATAAGTGGGCAAATAGTGCCAGATGTTGCCATATAAGTGCGTAAATACGCGCATATGTCGTCATATACGCGTGCAAATATAGCCCCTGATAATTATATATAGGCCCGTTTCGGTCGTCTAAGCAATAAGTCATATGTACTCGCCAAGACACTAGTTGATTGATCTGATATCATGAGCCTCATGTGATTTGTTAACTATTGTTAACATTCTTAAAGTTATTCCAGGCATTTGGACCAATTAATAAATTGCGCATTTTCAACATTGAAAGACAAATGAAATTTGGTTGTATGTTTGATGTGTGACATTATTACGAAGTGCGATCGGAAAGCGAGTTAATCAAATAATGGATTTTGGTCGCAGCTCTTAGCACCCGTTTCCGAGTAAAGCGGTGTCGGCGTCGCCATTGGTCTAACCGCCCCGCTAAATTTAGCGAGAAATCGAATTGGTACGTATGTCACGTGATGTCAATTTTCCCGCTAAATCTGGCAGTGAAACTAATTTTGTTAATATTTCCCCGGTAAATTGAACGGGTAAACACGAACCTTTAGCTCACTGAAGATGCAAGACGCGCTACTTCGTCGTCCCGAATCCTTTTTGCCTTCGAACGGCTGTGAAGCCGTTGCGCCCGGAGTACAATACGCATCTTTTTCAAAAACCGTTCGCGCAGCATCGCATCCGTTCGTTTGCGAGCGTCGGCGATTCATCGTGTGTTGAAATTCCGTGGTATCTTTTATGGTAACTCTTCCGTAAAAAAATTTGAAATTTAAAAACGCGAACCCAACATTGTACACATGATTTTGAATTTATTGGTAAAAAATATATATAAACATATTTATTTATCTATTTATTTGTCGACATCGAGCACAAAAAGATTAGTCGCGTTTATTTTTTCATTTAAAATTTTAATGTGGGTTATACGTTACAGCGTAAAACATAGTATCTTCAAACTCGCATCGTTTTAGGTCACTTTCGAGATGGGCTGCTTCTTTGGAAGTTAAAAAGCTGGACTTCATAGAGCCGTATGTTCACTCGGTATTGACAGCAGGCAGACTTGGAAGTAATCCGTTAAAAGTAACGGAATTACTTGTAATTAATTACTTTTCTAGTAATTTTGTAATTAATCCGTTACTTTTCTGAAAATGTAATTTGTAATCTAATTTCATTACTTTTTCAGTAGCGCGTTACTGAAATTACTGAAATCTCTTCGCTCGCGAAGAGATCTAGTGCTCGTGAAGGAAAGGAATTCACGAAAACCGCGACAGCCCAGCTAGAGCCCGTTTCTAGACTTGTTCGTACGGGCAGTCAGGCTGAGAGGATTCGACTGTCTACATGAAGGCAACAAGCTTCGACTTGGAAAACGGACGGACTGGTTCAAGCGCACAAAAGAGCAGAAAACTAATGGCCCATAAAACCATCGAGTGGGAGTCGTGAAGAGTATGAACGTGGACACTGTGACCGTGATGCAGATGTCCGCTCGCCCCTCCCCCTCCCTCCTTTCCGCCCTACCCCCTGGGTGTTGTCCCCCAAAAACCAACAGCATTTGTTTTGTCACACAAGACCGTCTTTTGCTTGTCGATGTTCTGCCCACACACACACACCCCGCAGACAAACAAAAAATGTAACGAGATCTTCACCCTGTTCATCTTTGACAGCGCTGTGAAAGCTAAATACTGGCTGGACCAACCAGCTTTGTGGTTTCTGTCACTTGACTTCGAACTAGCGGATGCGTAAGGCACAAACATAAGGGAAGCGATGGCAGCAGCTCATTGGAACAGAAAAGAATGTAGCATCAACACTACTGTTAGTTCAAACAGTAACTTTAGACAGCAGGCGATAAGGTGGCCGGGGAGCACAGCCAAAATGGATTAGGACTTCGAAGCTGAACCCATATTCCTAGAAACAAGAATGTTGGGGTTGTTGTCAGCGGATTGTGCCTACGGGAACTTACTCCGACATTTTAGGGGAAGGGAGAACAGAACGAGCTTTCTGAGAATACACAGTGGCTGACTTGGACACAGTAGGGTGCCTCCACAGGAGTTAAGGCAGCGCAAGGCGGCTGTAAACGCGTGAGGTACATTGAAGCCTGCTGTTTACTGAAAATTGTGCTTTTTTAATATTTTCTAAACGGAAAAATCAGCTTGGCTGAAAGGTTGTGTATGAATATTTCGTGTGAAGTTTCAGTTTTGATTAGTTTGATGACCAAGAAAAAAGATCAAGTGGGTCAAGACCGGATAACAACCTTCAACAAGCGGTGCTCTGAAATCTGCCCGAACGCAAGTACCGCATGTACGTCTTACAGTCAGTTGGTTTTAGTGGCTAAACCAGCCCCTATTTAGGCAATATATAACAACCGTAGAAAAACCACATCTTCAGCAGAGTCGTGTTCTAAAGTTTGCCGTTGCCATATTTCGAATAGTGTCCGTGCCTCCGCCACCCATATGCATTCATCGCATGTTCATAGGATTCAGTTCTGTCCCGGGTGGACAGCGCTAGATTCGTTCATATCGAACACCTATTCCAGTCCTTTAGAGCTTTATAGATCCATCGTCATAAAATTATTATCCTAAAATAATCGGTACATATAGTACTGAATGTTTTATTTTTGATGGGGCCCGAAATTCCCCCACAAACACGCAGTAGATATTGCAGGTATATTGCGTGTTTCTTTAAAGTAACGCAAAAGTAATTGAGTAAAGTAACGAAGTAATTAATCAGTTACTTTTTATGGGGAGTGATTTGTAACGGTAATCTACTACTTTTAGACCAAGTAATTGTAATTGTAATTAATTAATTGTTTTGGAGTAACGGGCACAAGTCTGACAGCAGGGTAGACACTATGCGTGTTTTAGGCCAATCGTGTCTCCGGTTAGGTTCACGGGACTACAGTCTAGAGTTTAGTGATAATGCAGGACATCGCACCTGCCTGGAGCCCAAGGCCACATATAGCACTCACTGCACTGTCAACCTTGGGTACAGCTGACAAATGCGCTCGTTGTGGTCGCGTTGATGCCCCATAAGATAAGCCTTTTGTTCGCCAAACCCCGTTTTGGCCTCTCCTTCTCTCCTTTTCTCTTCCTGAGCTAAATGCGTTGTAAAAGGTGCGTGGTCACGTGGTTTGACGGATGACGCATTAGCCGTTGGCGATCTCGGAATGCGCAAGGTCACCTTGGAATGCGTTTAGCCGGACATAGTTTGGCGTGTGAATTCACCCTCTGTGGCTGCTGCGGATGTCTGCTTCTGCATGTGATTTCTTCAAAGAAGCCCAAGAATTTTTTGCGATGCGTTTAGTGTTACGTTCTACAAACGACAGCTTGTGCTACATCGTGTTGGATCTTCACGGGCACCTTCTCGTTTTTGTGTTTGAGTAATGGTTTTGCCGTGGCCATCTCGACATCTCCCTCGGGTTACACCTTTCAAGTCCCGTCTCGTCAACGTAAGCGCGCTGCAACCTACTTCGCGACAATTGATCGTTTTCCTAAAGGTATTCTTCCAGATTACCTCTAGAATTCGGCCGTGTCTATCTCCTGGCAGCCGGGAGAATAATTGTGCAGAATGTTTCGGCATTGGTGCGATTGCGCTACAAGCAGAAAGTTGCCGCCGACAAAGTTTTGACGTGTCGCCAAAAAACAACAACCACGCGTTCTGAAATTTGACGAGCAGCTTTACGAGTCGCTTGTAGAAAGATTGTTACGATTTTGCGAAATACTGGTAAACAACGCTAGGTTACCGTCATAATCTAAACCCTGCGATGAGGATAAATCAAATAACCGACAAGTCTCCTTGACTCGGGCTTTACATTATGATGTTTCCTAACCGGCTTGCCTACATAATTTCGCTCCCTGCAAGGTTTATCGTCTCGCAGACGGCACAAACCGATCCTCTGACGGCGGCGTCTCGGCGAGCTTGCACACGGGGTCGCCGCCGACCGACCGCCGTCTGGCCGGGCCCGTGCCGCGACAATCGCCCGTACTCTGCCGGGAGCCCCGAAGGTGCGCTCGAGGCGGGAAAAAAGCGTTATGTATCGATAGGCACAGGGCATCTACACCACGAATGGGCGAAAGCCGATGCAGAGGCGTGCGCGAACGTAACCAACGCTAGAAAAGTGCACTTGCTCGCCGCTATGAGATGCGTGCCGCAAACTCGGTCATCCGCGGACGTATCCCTCTCCTCCCGCTCGTCCTTTCTCTAACTTGACAGACACTATGTCACTCTGTCTCGCAGTTCATGCCGACGAAACGATCGTCGGGATACCGGGTAATCGCTACAGCCGAGCGCGGCACAGTTTACCATTGCTCTCGCTGTGGAGGGTCGAAGAGTCAACCACCAGCATGGTGGATACCAGGTGTTTTTTTTTTTTTTTTTTTTTATTATTGCAGATTTGTTTTAAAAGAAGCCGTGCAAGCTACACTTATGCGGTTTGTGCGAGTGAGTTATACGCCCAGCAGGACATTCTGTAGTATGCTAATCTTTGTGAAAAGACGGCTATATAATTAAAATTCATTATTAACTTTCAATTAGTGAAAAAAGGCATATGGTTTCAAATAAAAGCTTGCTGAGCGTCGTCCAAAACCCTTGAAACAGTAAGTTTTAAAATGACTTTGAGCGCGTGTAAAGCGCAGTATTGAGCTGAAGTTACCAATCGTGGACCAGGTACAAGGCTGGGGCTAGATAAGACATAGAAAAATTGCGCGGGCACCTTACCGAAACCACTAGCCTCGTACCTGCTCCACAAGTGGTAACTTTAGTGCGCGTCTCACGCGCGGGAACGACTTTCTGATAATGTCTGATTTAGGGATTTTCGACGACGCCCTGCAAGCTTCTTATTGGAACCGTACTCATTGAAAAGTTAAATAGCGCATTTTAATTAATTAGCCGAGTAAAAGCAAAAATTAGCCCCCCACGTAATCTCCCCCTGGGCGTACAACTCACTCGCAGAAACCGCATAAGTGTACCTTTCATTACTTTCTTTAAGAACAAATCTGCAAGAAACAAAAAAAAAACAACCTCATATGGGAGGCAGATATACCCCTATTTGGCACACCCAGATATGAATATATAAAACAATGGGCAGATCTGTCTAAATAAGGCTTATATAAACTGATGTGCTCGATAAGGCCGACGTACAGTTCGCGCTTTCCACTTTTCTCCCGATTCCTCCTCTCCCCTTTCTACCCTGCCCACCACTGCCTGTTTCCTCCTCCCCCATGGTGAGGAGGATCTTCTGCCTTGCAGAATCTCCAGTCTGGTAGTCGGATATGGCCAGATGTGCATGCCCAATTTTTATATATCCATATTTTTTGTTTTATATATATAAGTCCAGATCTGCCATTTTCGTAAGGGTTGCTTCGCCGAAAAACTGTATATATATATATATATATATATATATATATATATATATGTATTAATCTAATTTTAAACACGAGCAGGTATCAAAACCGTAACTTCGACTCCGTCCGGCAACATTGGCCTCGGGTAGCCAAGGACATGGCTATCACGGGGGTGCATATTTTCGGCACCGATTTGAAGTCCAGGTGGCGCGGCCAGTGACGTCACGGACGTCTAGATTCTATTTGGTCATCTTTGATGTAAACACGTTTCATTTTGGACGCCTCCGACTGCATTTTGAAACGTCGGTCGGTCGGCGGTGTAATCGCTGGTGTGTGTCGACGTGCCGCCTGTGCTCGTCGCGTATCCAGAACCAGTGTTTTCCAATTTCGTTCGCCCGGTTCCGTCAGTCACTCCTGTTGTAAAAGAAGATTCGTAGTGACTACAGTACCGTCCGACGGCACTTTTGCAGGCCGTTCAAGAACACTGCAGTTCCAGTGCCGTCCGACGGCATTTCTCCGACGGTTCTCCGCGTTAAGTGCCGTCCGAAAGTCTCGTATAAAAGGAATTGTCAAAACGTTATTTCCGAAGCTGTTGCGTGGCTCTCCGGTTAAAATGTCTGCCTCGTTCGCAAGCGGTCCTTGGCTCGATCTGCAGTGGAGGCTTACTTTTTTTTTTCTACATTTTGTTTTGTTGGGGCATTTGGCAATATTTACGACATTTCTTTTTGACGACTAACACTGAAAAAAAGAAAGAATGCTGTCGACGACAGTGCTAAAAGCGCGAGATAGTTGCTTTGGATCACGCGGCTCGAGCGCTCCTGCAGCGGGTGCAGTCATGCCAGCAGTCAAGATACTCGCTCGTCGCTTGCACGGCCTTCGCAACTATTCTATGCTAGGGTGCCTTCATGTGCGCTTTGCTTAGGGTGGAGACATTTGGCCATTTTGTTCCCACTTTTACATTTATTTTTTGTTCAGAAGCGCGTGAAAGAGCGTGTCCCTGCACGCGTCTGTGGCGCTGTCCGTGCTATGGCGCCATTTTGTTTTCGTCGATTTCTTTGTATTTTCCCTGTGAGCGCGTACTGTCGGCATCGGGTACTATACTTCGTTTCACCTTATGTTGTACCGCAGCGAAGGCTAGAAGCGCGAGGTCATAGCTTTAGCAGCTGCTCTTAGTCACGAGAGCTTCTGCCGCCAAGATGTGCGCCAGAGCAAGGAGCTCGCGCTTGTAGCCTTTCCTGCTGTACATCATAAGGTGAAACAGAGTATACAAAGCGTGGCATCACTCTAAACAGAAGGTCATTGAGGCACCCTACTCTATGCAAGGGTGATATTCCGTCGTATTGCACACAAGTACAGCTCCAAAAAAATGCGTACAAAATTACTGCGGCTGGGCTTTGTGGACTCCGGTGCACGTAATGTTCATTCGCAACAGCAGTGACGGACGGCACTGGGCGAAGCTTGAAAATGGAAACCGCTTATTTTGATGTTCCTGAGAACGCGACGAGTACAGGCGGCAACGTTGACAACACGCACCAGCGCGGACACCGCCGAGCACCCGCCCACACACACGCCGAGCGACCGACATTTCAAAATGCAGTCAGCGGCATCCAAAGAAAACGTGTTGTTAACGTTGAAATAACTAAGACGTGAAAACAAAATCTGTTATTTTGACGTCCGTGACGTCAATGGCCACGCCCCTAGGATATCAAATCGGTGCCGAAGATAAACAGCCGCGTTTCACCCCCCGCTAAGCCCTCCGCAACGAAGAAGCCGCTACTGCGCCTGCGCACCGATGTCCTTGACTGTAGAGTTCCGGGTATCGTAGCGGGTTGCGGAGAGAGCTGCGGGACGGCGAGAACCATCTGCGAAAACCCCCTGATGACGCCGGCTCTCGGCGCCGGATGCTGCTTCGTTGGCGGCAGTTGGCGTCGCGACCGCTGGCGCCATCTCTCGTCTCCGGTGCCAAACGGCGCCCTTTTTTCTGAGGTAAGGTCGCTCTTTGCAAATTTTATAGAAGAAACGCACCATCTGTGGGCAACGCTGCACGACACCCCAGTGTGATCGGTTCAGAAACCGAGTTTTCCTGTCGATTTAAAGAGCCTGGCCACTATTTGAAGCATCCTGTACTGTTGTTCCGCCTTCGTGGCCTATCGAATCACTCGTGATAAATACTTTCGAAGTGGCCTTACGCGTGGCCAGGATTAATGTTCGTGGTCTGGCAGCCAGGAGTCGGCAGTGTTATATTCTGAAAACGAGCTGGACATTATTTCTGTTCATGAAAGAAAAATTGAAAGCAGCAGACTAACGGTATGGTGCGGCCTTGTCAGAACTATTTTAACGTTTGTGTGTCGCCCGCTGTGTGGTTGTTCAGCGGATGGTGTCCGTTTATTCGCCGGCAGTGCATTCTTGCTCCTCCGGTTGTATTGTATTGTGCGACGTTTCCTGTTTTAACTTAGTTTGGCGCATTATCTATCTGTACGCGCCGAAGTGCGAAAATGGACGCAATTTTCTTCTTTTTTTTTAAATCTCGGCACGTATTTTATTTGCGATCGAGTCATTTTTGTCTCTGGGATTTTAACTGTGTTTCTAGGCCAGAAAATCAAGCTAATCGTGCTCCCGGTCGAGATTCAAATTATTTTTGTTTGAACGATCTTGTTTTCGAGTACTTTTTGGAGGACGTTGCGGCCTGCCTGAGTCAAGCAAATGTTCAGTTTACGCATTTCCCAGGCCGGAGCCATGCGAGACTGGATTGAGCGTATACCGATCGATTGATCTTTTGCCTCTTTGTAGTGATTAGGCGGTTAAACATGTGTCGTCCAGTGACCATGCTTTGTTAATGCTTACTCTTGGGAATAAGGAATCTCCTCATTGGGATTGGGTTCCTTGTAAACTTAACAGCAGTCTTGTTAAGGATGTCCATGTTATTGCAAATGTGAGGAAACGTTTTGAAAATTTGTACGTGGACGAGTGAACATTATGAGGGGGGGAGGGGGGGAGTGCAGTGAAATATTTTTAAAGAAGTTAAAATGGTTACAATCGAGAGTTTGCGCCAGTTTCTGCGCGGGTATTCTGAAAAAAAGAAATAAAAAAAAAAGAAATAAAGAGAGCAAGCCCAAAGGCACAACGACACAAAGCAGCAGAGACTGGGCTAAACAATTTTACAAATATCATTTCGGGACTTCACAATTATTTCGCATCTCCCACCCACCTTCAGACAACTTCTCACTCAGTGTATCAAGTGGTTAAAGAGATACAGTAGAGATTTCCATTTGTGTAGGTGATGAACCTATCGTGCGAGCACGGACGTAGCAACCAAGGCAGCCACAATCCAAGCATTTCAAACTTCGCAGTGCAGCCACTGTTGTCGAACAAAAACAAAAACCAATAAAAAACAAAGGAACAGTTGCACTGCCCGAAAAACTGGCTCTGGCTCTCACGACTTTCCCAAGGCGCATGTTTGGAATTTTGTTTTCGCGGTGGTGCTTAGATATAAAATTCATTGAGTTGTTTATTTTTTTCCTAATCTGAAGGGCTGTTTTCGTGTCCCAAAACACCGACAACGTGCTCGCTTAACGGCGCGCTGGGCAGGGGACGTCGAGGTGTTACAAAGTCCCTAGAGCTTCCTACAAGTATAACCCCGTATGGAAATCTTATATCAGGGCCATATCTGGCCATATCGAACATTATATGATTATATATGGCCTATATACAGCCTTATCTCGCGTATATACAGCCTGATATGGCGTATATACAGCCTGAAATGGCGCATATACACACTTATCTGGCGTATATACAGACTCATCTGGCGGCCGGTTTTCAATATATTAAAAAGATAAAAAAAGTAAAAAAAAACCTTTGTTAGCAAACTCTGAAGGACTCATTGTTCGCGAGCTAAATATTAGCACAAATAATGTCAAACTTCACTTTGACAAGCTTAAGTTTGAGATTACTTGTGCTAGTTTTCACGAGGATTTCAATGTAGCTTAATTATTTCAAAGTGTTAACATTACGCCCGAATGGACAATTTGCTAAATCCCCGAAGCGCCTCGGCCCGTACTCGAGGAATCATGGGGACGGTGTTTCTTCAGCTGCCTAGTGATGGAAAATTTCGAGCAATTCTATGGTTACACATATTTGAGTGTAATTCGAAGTCACCCTCAACACGTGCCGTACAGAACCCAAGTACCTCCGATACCACTTTTAAAATGTCCCGCCAATGTCAGTACTATGCATTCCGTCCAACCTTAAACCTGGATGAGCTGCAGACATATCTCTTACGTTATTATCATTCTCGTACAGCTTCAAAGACGCTGATATTAAGTTAGAAACGCTAAAAATGTCATAAACAGCTCCGCTGAATCCGAGCTAAATCCCGGTTTTGGTTGTTTTGATTCCTCGGCGTTTAAGTAATGCCTGCTAAAACAAAAATCACGAGAATGGTAATATGGTAAGAGATTTCGGCGGCTCAGCGTGGCTGAAGTTTTGACAGAATGCACAGTATTATAAACGCTGCCATTGACGAGAAAATTTAAAAGTGAAATGGCAGGTACTTGAGTCCTATGGGAGGCTTGTTCAGGGTGACTACGTATTACACTCGAATCCGTGTAACAATGGAAATGGCCAAAACTAGCGATCACTATGGAGCTGAAGGACCACCGTTTCCATAGCTCCTCGAGTGCGGGCCGGGGCACTTGGGAGGATTGTAGACAATAAAAATATATAAAGTGCTGATTTCAGGCTTGCGTCCTTTAGATATGCCTGGCCAGATCTGGAATTTCCTTACTTAGCCAGATCTGGAATTTCTGTACCTGGCCAGGAGTATCAGGCTATATCTGGCATTATGAGGCTATATCTGGCACATATGCCATATCAGGTTATATGCGGCTAATTTTTGATAAGGCCATATCTGAAATCTTCAGATCTGGCCAGATGTAATTTTTTTTGTAAGGGACGCTATTCTTTGAAGCGCCGATTGCATGACGGTGCCGGTTTTAGGAAGCGTATGGCATTGCACAACAGAAGACTGAACTGAGTGACGCAATTTGGTTCCAGCGAAATCTGCTTCGTCATTCTTAATGGGTTTTCGTTACTTGTAAACTGAATTGTGAAGGGACTTTACGGTGTTACGGGGCGGAGCGTTCCCCCCACATCGTGATCTCACCGTCCTCTAAGTGACCGCCTGTGGCCGTGTGGACGCGTACACTTTCGTTCGTAGCTCGCGGGAGGCTCCCGCTTCCTTTGCGGCCACTTGCTTTCTCTCTTTTTATGACAGCCTTACAGAAATTTTATGACATAAATATCGTGATTGTTTCATACAATAACTTAATTCATCTTGAATTTTTTTTGTGCGACTTGTTAAATTAAGTTATCATACGCAATCTCGAGTCCTTGATTGTTTCATTCCCTCAAGCTTGATGATCAATATAAGGTGGTCCACTGACTGTGTCAGTCCGACGAAGGCATTAAAGAAGAGACGTGACTTCGATAAATCATAATGTACAACGGTTTCCCATCAATTCATAAACCGTCATACATACGCAGAATGAGAGTCGTGGACAGATTGGCAGCCATCTAACAACACCTTTTTGGAGTATCAGATTTGTGTGTGTGTGTGGGGCGGGGGGGGGGGGGAGGGGGGGGCGCATAACACGTTGCAACGTGCAAACATGCGCAGCGCTAGTGCACATGCTTCGGACGGTGGCAAATTGTAAATTATATTTCGTTCGAATTTCATTCTGCAGTGATATTGTGGACTTTTAGCAAACCGTTACCCTGTTCCGCGTACAGCGCTACCGTCCGCTCAAGGAATCACCGGAGCGCGCGCTTAAAAGCATTCTTCAAAGGCTCCGGTAGTACGTACGCGGTAACGGTTTGCTAAAAGTTCCTATTCCTACTATCTGCGACTACACACGTTAAAATTGTCCTATGTGTATTCTGAAATTGCTTATCCATATGGCTTGTCACGTCTAGTTGACTGCCTCAGAAATGGCTAGCATACGTCAATCGTACAAACTTGCCGTAGGGACGTACTGCTTAGAAGTCAGGCACTTCGAATCTATGTTTTGCTATTTTTTAGACTACCAAACTATGCGGCGAGTTAAATAAAACATAGAAAGTTGTATGAAAGTAAGACAAAACACAGAGAAGTAAAATATAGTGAGCAAGAGAAATATAGTAGATTTTTAATTCCGTGATGAGCAAGAACAAATGTTTAATCGCACTGAATGAGCTGATGCAGTTTACCCACATAAATCGCTTCTCTTTCAAGATACCCATATTTATCTCAAATACCATTCATAATGCAACTTCTGAATATATAAAAAAAAATTTATATGTTGCTCGGTGAAGACGAAATCAGAACTAGCGCTTCAAGGGGCGGTAAAACAATTTTTATTTTTAGCGCGAATACCGCTTAGAATGAATCTCTGCACGTTTATGACCAATGAAACACGGGTTCGTTTCTTTCCGCAGGAAATCAACGCCGCAGGAAAAATAAAAGACAAACGAGCAGCGTTCCTTCCCTCAACTTGCAGCGCGGTGACTCGCAGTCAGCACAAGCGGTCACGTGATCTGGAATCGATGGTATGCCGCCAATGCTGATCATAGCCACACGCTGGGGTTTGCAAGGCACAGTACACGCGCTGGGTTCCAGACATTGTTACGGTTCGGCTATTGTCATTGCCGCGATTGGACACGAGCCACTACCCGAATGCTTGTGAAGCTATTAATTATCACGAGCCCAAATTGAGTGCTCCCACGATACTCGATTTCAATCTATGAGCCGCATTCAAATATATCGTCACCGGGACACTCTGCCGACACCGCGACCCCTACGCAACGTCATCAAGTTCTGCGAAGGGGAGACTGAAAGAACACGCTCGCTTTTATCCCTGAAATTACACCGCAATCAAAAGGTTTTTTTGGTCAGCGGCGTTGAGCCCCAGTAAACTCCTGTAATGTCAAGAACATTGCAGTTGAATATCCTTGCACCGCCCTATTGAAGGAATCGTGCAACGATTTTAATGCCGAAAGAATCGGCAGTTTCTATTTCTGAATATTGTGTATCAGAACCCAACGAATGACATGCAACGAAACGATGAATAGCTGAGGAAAGCTGAGAGAAAACCCAACGAATTTGTGTAATAACTAGAAAAAAAAAATAAACGTACATCTTGCAACGGGGGCAAAAGGGCAACTGACAGAATGCAGCTAGATCATTGCACAGCGGTGAAAACTAGCTCGATCCATCCATTCAGTGATCTAAATCCAAATGACGAAACGCCAGCCACGCCTTAGAGTCGGTTTACGAAAGGGACGAGGTGACATGTCGGCTCCTTTCGAAAAACATGAGAGCTCTACCTTTCTTTCATGTCACTACGAACACAACGTCTCACGCAAGCAAAGCCATATGCAAAAGGAACAGTCACACAACACAATGCACATGTACAATTCGGCTCTAGGAGTACTCGTCACAAGCCCAGTCGTCACAGTCAGCTGGCGGGTAGCGGACATTTCGTCGAACGCTATTTCATCGCAAGCCGTTTCATCGAATGAACGGACATTTCATCGAACGCGACTTCATTAAACGCCGTTTTATCGAATCGCTAAGGGCCGTTTCATCGAATTTCTCTGTTATGGCTCTGTACCGAGTTTTAGGGCATAATAGTGCTTTATAGATGTTTCACTTTGCATTTGTTAAGACTAACGTAGTCACTTGTGAAATTGTTTTGAAGGTGGTGTCAAATTACTAAAAATGAAAACAGTTGGCATAAAAAGAAATAAAAACAATTGGGTACGCGATTTACTGAAAAGCTTTACTCATGTACATGACTGGATCCACGGCACTGCAAATAAAGGACAGACACTTAAAACACTTTTAAGTATCTGCTTTCTGTTTTTGTCTAATTTTTAATTGTTTCATGTGACATGGAGAGGGGTCATTGTTTTATGGAGGCTTTCTTCTCGAAGCAGGATATGTTCGCAATGGAACTTATGTCGTCACTGTACCCAGTGATATAAAAACAGAAACAAAAGAATACAAAAAAAACAGAGTGAATTAGATGAAGTTGTGTATAAAAATTAAAGTAAATTACAAAAAATTAGAAACTGTAACGTTGTTCGATGAAAATGCGTTCGATCAAACGGCTTCTATGAAACGGTGTTCGATGAAACGGCTTCGATGAAACGGCATTCGATGAACCCCCCCCCCCGCCCCAGGTCACGTGACACCCCCAAGTCACGTGATCAGCCTCTCCGAGATCACGTAGGGGGTCACGTGACCCCCACGTGAACCCCCTACCCCGAGAACAAGCGACCCCCTGTACCCTTCCCTCCCCCTCCTCAAGAGCTGCGCTCTAGTTCGGTGTTACAGGGAGTTGTAAACGGCTCTCACTGTTTTTGATCCAACGATAAATAAACTACAAGGTTCCCGAACATTTCATCGAACGCCGTTTCGTCGAACGCCGTTTCATCGAAAAAATGGACGTTTCATCGAACGCCGTTTCAGCAAACGCCGTTTCATCGAATCGCTGACGGCCGTTTCATCGAATGTCGTCTATATAAAAAGTGTGAAAGACGGTCTTTTATGCACGGATCGCGTGCATTTTCGTGTCATTACCCATTTCATCGTCAGGTTTTCTAATGTCCAAACTTGTAGCTGTTACAATTTATTTTTATGCAAGTAACCCATGAGGATATTTGTACCGATTTTTATGTTTGTTTCGCATAATGTGCTTATCTGTTCAGTTCTCTGTATTACCCGATGGGCCTTGAGGGTATTGTAACAAATAAATAAAAAGTCGCACTCCCGGTAAGAGCGCACTCCAACTCATGGAGGCCAGAAGGCGATTTAGGTTTTGCGCAGGCGCAACAACTTTAGCCATGTGAGCCTCTAGCCTCTGATGTCTTTCTGTTGATACTTTTTTTTACTGCCCGAAGCTTGCAGTAGCTAAAGCAGAGGTGCTATTTATGAAACTACAACGAAACATTGTTTTTTTTTTTAATTCTAAGAATCAATGAAGTCAAAAGTAAGTATGTCACTTCAAAGTTTATTTGAAAGATTTCGGGGGTTCATATGTTCGTGCGACAGCCATTCACCGTTTCAAATGATGAGCAATTGCTATCAAAAAGTCCCCCACAGCCATGCTCCGTCGGTTCTCATAAAAAAGTCGGACCTTCTCTTTCCTTGCCGCTATGGCCTTCTTCTGGCGACGAGGCTCTTGGGAACTCAGCGTCGCCTCCAGCTTGTCTTCCGTCAGTTGATGTTCTGCGGCGATGCAAGTCAAAAACTTCCAGAACCTGGAATGGGCACCTCCGACCAGCTTCAGGAAGCGGGAGTGCCACCCTGGCGTTCGATAAGACGGCGTTCTAATAAAACGGCGTTCGATGAAACGGCTTCGATGAAACGGTGTTCGATGAAACGGCGTTCGATGAAACGGCATTTGATGAAACGGCTTTGATGAAACGGCGTTCGACGAAACGGCGTTCGACGAAACGGCGTTCGATGAAATGTCCGGTCCCAAAACTACAAGTGTGCTCGGGAGAGGTACCTGAAAAGAAAGATCCTGGTTGCTTCAGAGGGACAGCCGAACGTTGGCGGCCGCTCAAAGACTCACAGGAGTGTCGTTTTCAAGTTCTCCCCAAAGCTTTGTCCATCTCCATATTTTGTATATACTTCACAGTTTTGGGGAGTAAAATAAAATAAATGGAGGATCCCTGTTAACAAATGACACAAATATAATACAGAGGAAGGAGTCCCTTCAGGAATAAATAGTATCCTCTGGAGGCTTAGTTCGACGTGAGCGCGTTGGTGAAGTTAAATAAAAAGAGAAATAATAAACATAGGGCCGGAGAGAACAGCACCTCTTTCGAAAGAGGTGCTGTCCTCTCCGTCCCTATGTTTATTCTTTCTATTTTTATTTAATCTCTGGAGGACCATCGAAAAAATAAGAAAAAATGAAAGAGAATTCTTTTATTTTTTGGTCTTGAGAAGGAGGAAAGGAGGGTACGCAGGTCTTGAGGAGGAGGAAGGGAGGGTACGAAGGGGAGGGCATGCCCGTCCTCCCTCTACGTACCCTCTCCTACTCTGCTCTTCCTCTCATCCTCCACCTCCTCCAGTTCCTCCTCTCCTCTCCTCCTCCGATTCAGTTTCCTCGCTAAATTAAGCGGGAAAATAACATCACAAGACTTGGTGTCACATCGCCTATGAACAAATTCAGTTTCTTCAGTCTCTCCACTGAATCTTGGCTCATGACGATTAATCCGGATAAATCTAAAATAAATTATGTCGTTCTCCAGATCAAAAAATAAACTCACACGTACTCTATTTCATCTTGTGAACTAGAACGTGTGGCCACATTTAAATATCTAGGAGTGTTCCTTTCTGCAGACTTGTCATGGAAGTGCCACGTTGACTATATCTGCTGTAAAGCAAATAGAACATTAGGATCTTTAAGACGACATCTTTATCTCGCAGACCCGTATGTCAAACGTTTAGCATACACTACGTTAGTTCGGACGAAACTGGAATACGCGTCCATCATATGGAATCCTCATCAATTGTATCTCATTAACCAACTCGAAGCTGTCCAAAATCGTGCCACTCGTTTTATTACTCGCCATTATTCTCGAAAAAGCATTTCCTGTCTAAAACAGCCCATATCTCTCCATACACTCGAAACTCGTAGAAAAAACGAACGGCTCTCTTTTATGCGTAGACTATACTACAACCCAGGGTCACCAAAAACATTTATTTTCCCGGCTCATCATATTTCATCTCGCCTAGATCATCCATGTAAAGTCGAACCCATTTTCTCTAGAACTAACGCTTACGAATACTCACCTCTCTGTCTATGCATTTCTGAATGGAATAGCATGCCCTCAAGCCTGGTGACGATATGTGACCATAACCATTTTACGCAGGAGCTTGTTAAGTTGTTTGAGTAATCTCTGTATAATGATGCTTTCTCACTCTTCTCATTCAATGTTTTCCCCAATTTTGTGAATTTGATGTGCCCCCCTTATGTAATGCCTCACGTAGAGGCCCTTAAGGTAATAAAATGAAATGAAAAAAAAAAGATTTAGAGGGAAAGTTGACGTCACGTGCCCTCAACACTAATTCAATTTCCCGTTAAATTTAGCGGGAAATTGAATTGGTGTTAAGGGAACGTGACGTCACTTTCGCTGCTAAATCTAGAGAGAAATTGAATTTGCCCGCTAAATCTAGCTGAGATACTGAATAGCTGGGAATTGAATCAATGTTGGAGGTCATGTGGCGTCAATTTTCCCGCTAATTTTAGCGCGCCTACGCCCACGCCGACAGCGACGCCTACGCCGCTCAACCCGGAAACAAGCGCCTAAGAGCTGCGATCAAAAAAAAAAAAAAAAAGGGAGGGGGAGGGAGTTTTAAAGCATACTTTGTTCTAAAGTTTTCTCTGCTCCGCATCTTCGGCACAGAGCAGAAAGTGTTATTCCGAAAACTATTTTGTTTGCAAAACCACTTTTGCAAGAAATGTCCGACAGCGCGTTTTCGTGTTGCCAGACGCTCTCGTCGATCCTCACGACGCAACACCCACGAAAGAATAATTTGTATACCTCGAATAAATGATCTTGCACTGAGCGCGAACCTTCTGAAGCGTGGATTTTGAACTATACTCTATTTTATTTTCTCAGCGAGAACAAATCACAATGACAACCATCCCATAGTGCGATGACGTCTTTATAATTAAAATAAACAGGTGGTTATTCATTACCAAATTTTGTTATTCGTTACAAATTTATAGAGCAAAACACTAGGACAGGAAGAAACAATGGGACTGCCCTGTTCCATTGTTCCTTCCTGTCCTAGTCTTTTGCGCTATAATTTTATGGGAATGTCGTCACGTTCCATATTTAACAGTTCTGTTTTCTGGTGAAATGTGATGTTCTCAACACTAGCAAAGGTGAATGTCCAAATTGTAAAGGTGTGCAGTATATATAGTGGTCTCGCAATGATATGCGCCAGCCTAATAAAAAGATAGAGTGCGCCTGACTGATAAAATACAGCGTTGTAAAGTGAGGGCCCAAAACAAGTGCACGTAAAACCGAATAAAATATTAGCCTGCTAAGGCAGTATTTTTCGAAGTTACGAGCTCGTGGAAACCAATGTCCAAACGTGATTTATGTTAGAAATATATTGTCTGCCCTTCGCGCTATTCATGTGTAATTAAGAATATCATTTCATGCATCTCTATCTATTTCTTTTTGTAACAAGGCGTTGTGTATGAAATTTTTTAGAATACTATTTTTTATCTCTTCTTCTCCAGATTTAGTGTATTTGCCCTGAGATCTATTTTGTGAGCACCAACATTAGTGAGCACAGAGCATACCCCGCGGCCCGGTGTTAAAAAAGCCCGTTTCCACAAACTCAACATGTGGCGTATTTTCGAGTATCGCCCTCTGATGTCGGTCTCAAGCGGTTACATGAACTTCATGCAGTCAAATTTATTGATCATGATACAAATATATTTACTGGCTGAAGATTTGACAACATAGATAAATGCCAATCCCCTTAAAGATACACATCATAAGTAAACGCACCCCCAAGTTATCCAAAATATGCCCTGCAAGTATTATCCGGCGTTTTTATCATCAATATGCATGTCTATAAGTGAGACGAGAGAGCCTTAAATAAATTTATGAGTTTGAGGATGATTTAAATGACTACCTGTTCCCAGCTCATAAATGTGTTCCTGACACCTAAATGTGTTCCTGACACCTAAATGTGTTCCTGACACCTAAATGTGTTCCTGACACCTAAATGTGTTCCTGACATCTAAATGTGTTCCTGACATATGTTTTCCTGACACAAAGTATGATGATTGCGCACGCAGACCGTCAGAATGCGACTAAGTAGTTGCAATGTCGAGAAGAGTATTAAATACTACTTTGACCTATTTAACGATAAACGACAAATTTGCAAAGGTGATGCTTATTTGCAAATTGCATTCACCGGTGTCTTGTCAAAGACAAACCTCCAACGCCAGGATATGTCGAAAACATTCTCGTGGGTTGGCGCTATTTTAGGACAGATCGTATCTGAGTATACGAAGGTGCGTATAGATTAAAGTGAACAACTTTGATCACTCTCTTTTGGATGATTATTAGCCTACATCACGGTGCTGAGTGTAAAGAATGTTGGTCAGGAAAACAAACGTTGTGATTGCTGCTCAGTGTCTCTATCAAAAATATAATAAAAGGGCTTGTTCTAAAACTTCCGTGGTATTTTGAAAATAGGGCTTATTTTAGCTCAGTTGCGCCGTCATCATATATATTTTGAAACGTATTTCGTCAACTAGATTTCAGAATATATATGGTGAGGAGGTGCCGATTTTATAATTCTATGCACTGTAATTAAGACCTAAGTTTGAGAGACGAACTAGGATTCAACGTTTGATACTGAGACGTAAATTTGTACCAATCACGGGTATTTTAGGCGGCCTACCAGACTGATGAACTTTCGAGTCAAGTAAAATTAATGCGATTGAGTTAAACAAAAAGATGAGTCGTATAAACACGACGTTTTCCAATGATAACGTAGCTTTTCATTTACTGTTTCGTCGAGACTAGAAATCGCAATTTTTTTTTTTATTTTTGATATTTGAAAATAAAAGTGAATAGTACGAAGAATAATAATAAACGATATGGTTACTCGTTTCACGGTTCAAATAGTGCCTATTGCCAAAACAACGCGGAAAATATATTCTCAATTTAGCGGTTCAAACCGGTTCGCACCGGTTCGAACCTTTATTTTTGCTCTCCGAAACTGAACCGAAAGGACTATGCACTAAGTGCGGACTATGCATTCGTTGAGGACTATCCAAGCCAAATCTTTTATTTTGACCCCAAATTAATCCCTGCGGGTTATACACCGGGTGCGGAATACAGACCGAAAAGTACGACGCATTATCGCCCCATCATTTTTAGAAACCATACTACTTTATTACAAAAAAACGAAGAAAGTAGAAATAACTAAACTACGATTAAACATAAATAGGAGCGGTAAAGACGCCATCACTATTGTTTCCTAAAAGCATGGGATCACCATACGCAAATTAATTTTTTTTAGTATGCTTTTTAGTACTAAAAAAATATCATACCTACACATGTGCGTGCTTGAGATGTTTAAATGTCACCGCGTCGTTTGCAGGTGTTAGTTCTCTGTAATCATAAAATTATGCTGTACGGTTACACAAATACGCTCTTGCAAGCAATGTAATGGCACGCGCACATTTATGTTGTAGTCGTGTTGAAACCAATGTTATTGATACAAACGCTCATTTGTGTATGAGCGTTCATTGAATGGTATGCACTTATTATAGACGATACACCATTACTTTGCTGTGATTTAAAGTGGGGCAATGCCTGATTTTTACTGTCGACAAGATGCGAATGCTTAAATGTAAGTAATACCCGTGCCACACGGGCAACTCGAATGCCATTTACAACGAAAGACATTGGAAGGATCGGCCAATCAGCGCGCGACACCCCGAGTTTGGGGCGGTGAGGGAAAAGACAGGAAAGTTTGGAATCAAAGAAGAAAGGCACAGGAGAGACGTCTTCTCCCGCGCCTTTTTTTCTTAGACTCTGAAGTTTCCTCTTTCTGCCCTCACCACAGTCTCGGGTTTTAAATATCATGGTTGTGTTTCAGATGTATATAAAAGTGGAACTGTTACTCCTCTTGATTGTTTGTTTCTATTTACAATTTTTTTTCCGTCGATAAAAGCCGTTTTAAGCGCCTACTTGAGACAATTAATTGAAATGCATCGGTATTTTGTAAATAAACACCGAAAAACATCCACTGATTTTTTACGTAAATAAACACCAGGAAGTAAATGGCCTAGTTATACCCTTCCTCTACGAGGTGATTGACGTTCCCGCAAAAGAGCCCAAATAGTGAATCAAGCATGTTTAGAATTCCGGCGCCCGATAAATCGGTCGGTGACTATACGTAGAAACAGTTGATAATGGTAACTCACTCCAGTCAGTGCAATATTCTAGCATCTTTGAGAAGGATCTGTAACATCCTTTCTCTAGGAGACACATGCAATCTAGGCTTCACCAGCAGAGAGCTCATAGTCACTGTCGGCTGAAGAAACACGGGGTGTGGCATTTCCCACACACCTTATCGCTTCCCAGGCGAAGAGACTGCAGCATTAGCTGATGAGGATGCCAAAGAACGAACTGTGAAGCAAGAAGTGCAAACATAACCAGCCACGCTCTGTATTTGTTAAAGAGATACTGAACTGAAATTTAAATTTTGCAAAATAAGGCCGCAGAAGCGTTGAAAAGGATGCTACTTTTGCAAAAGGAGGGTGCGATCAAGCAAGGTCTTTGAATTCATTGTTCTACGGGAGAATTTGAGAATGAGGGGAAGCGGCCTCGCTTCGGTTCACCAACTCGACAAGACGTAGCGTGGAGGAGAGGGAATGGGAATCGTGATTCGACTAATCTCGTTGGCCTCGTCGGCCGTGTTCGATTGCGCACTTCTTTCCAAAGATAGGGCGATCTGTTAGAGATACGCAGTATGAGTGATGTTTTGCAGCACCCTACCTCTCCGTCCAGCATTGTCTTGTGAGCTCGAAATTCCGGTTGAGTATCTTTTGAAGCTGTCAGTGAACATACATACAACCACCCAGTGGCAACAATATAGAGCGGGGGGGGGGGGGGGAATGATTCAAGTGCAGTGCTCAGGGGGGTGCAGCTGAACAGTGAAAAAGGGGAGGATGCAAGTGGGGTGTTGCATCGAGCCGGGGGGGGGGGGGGGGGGGGGGGGTCACGGCAGGACATTTGCTTGCGTGCGGCTGATTCCTAGTGATGCCACTGCACCTACCTTTTTGCAGGTGAAGTTAAAGTTGTTGGTAGTGATCTCAATGGCCCTACGGAGGAACTGCAGGCTTCTGTTCTCCACAGACGGGTACTTGGCGACCAGGACCGCCACCTCCTCCCTGGAGCACTTGAGTCGCCAGCTTAGGTAGCAGCGCACCACCTTTTGCTTGACCGCCTTCATGCTCATGGTGAGCGTGTAGTGCAGAGGCAGCCTCGACAGGATTTCGGCCTGGACACTCTGCGGGCGGTCCAGGAAGGACAGCATGTGTACTGCCGGATCCGTCTCCGTGAGAGTCAGCCGGTGGCGCTTCAGCACGTAGGCCGGTTTGGCCACTTTATCCTGGAACCTGCGAGCGCAGATTTTGGGACGTTGCACACTTCCGTCGAAGCTGAGGTTCGAAATCAGACTTATGGCGGATTTCGACGAAGTTCATCTTTTCAACAATGTGGCCAGCCTTCTGAAGAAACATTTATATTTATTCGAAAAATGGTTCAGGAGCAATCAAATTACCTTAATACATTTTCAAAAGCACATTTAGTGTCCCAAGCCGAACTTGGAACAAAGATGAACAGGAACTTGCTAAGTTTAATCGACACCCTGCTCTCCAATTTGGCATCGCCATTGGGTAGGATTCCAGCTTTTGGCTCTGCAAACCCACTTACATGTTCTCAAACTTGGATTTGCTTTGTTCCCGAAATTTGATGCCCCATTTGAACATAATTACCTAGCCCCGCGGGTATACCTTCTTTCCTTTTTCTTTTATAAAGTGAAAATCGTTTTACTTTTACATCATTGTCAAATACCAATATCAGTTCGTTTTAGATTTGGCTCACCCAACTACTTTGCCAGGGGTCACAGTCTTAACGCCCATGTCCTCCAAATTATGGTATCGCTGCTCCGCCGTGCCGAACTGGAAGCTCAGGATTTCGGGGTGCTTCAGGATACCCTTAAGCGGGAAGAGTGCCTTGAGAATGCCCATGTTCTTCACCGATGTCTCCTGCTTGATCTCGAGCAGCTTCTTATTCCTCATCAAAATGCTCGTCGCACTAGACGTCGAGCACTTGAGGTGGTCGACTAAGAGTTCAATGTGCTCATGGGTTTGATGAGCGAGACTGCCTCCAGATTCATCAATATATCCTGCGTCGCTTTCAGATGACGGCGAATTCTGTAAAGCCGACAAACCGGACACGCGTCCGGTTCGGTGCTCTCCGGACGCGTGGTTCCATCTGGTGCAACCTGGGGGAACCCTAATATACGCGACTCCTCGGTGAGGACCGGTGCGCGAGAACTTTAATACACAACACCCCTACCCCTATTGAAAATATTTCTAAAGGGCCCGTCAGCCTTGAAGGATTATGGGACCTCACAGGCCTTCAAAACCCTTCAAAAAGACCCTACAGAAAAACCCTTCAGGTATGCCCCATACAAAAACCCTTTAGCCCCACAGCCCTTCAACCGGTCACACCCTTTAGCCCATCAGCCCTTTAGATTCGCAAATGACTGAACCATAGAAAAAATGCAGTTCAAGACATTATTGAAGATTTATTGCAGACATTTAGTTTTACATGCATATTATAACTCAAAAAGGTGATGAAAAGCAACGTTTGTTCAAACCCGGCGCAAGGAGCGGTAGACGAAAGAGATCACATCAAACAGGAACAACGGACTTCTTTATCACAAAGTAAAATATATTTCGAAGTACTCACAATGCCGCTGGGTATATTCCTGATGTACGGTAGTTCAGCTAATAAAACCGAGCAGGTGCACCTCACGTAAACATACGCAGTCTCAGTAAGCGCGTTTAGCGAAAACCACGAACTCGCAAACAGCACCCGCCGCCGTTGAGAAATCCCGAGCAGAGTCCCGGTTTCGTCCATGATGACGTCGCGCCGGCGTCTTCGGCGTATTTTTCGCTCGCTGGGTGCTTCTGAAGTCGGACGGACGAAGAGGCGCAAAAACCAAGTCCGGACAGTGACCGTCATCCACCGTCTCAGGGCCCACAGCGCCATAATCCCGGTGCGCAGGCACATCATGCGGTGGGACTCTGACCCCGACTGCCAGGCTTTGCAGCGAGTAAGCCGACACCGGCCACCATCTTCTTGAATGCGCTGAACACGACGGCGCTCGAACAGTGCTGAAGGCGGCCAGCGCCGAACTATGGTGCACCTGTGGAACCAAGGAAGAATCAAAACAGACCAAGGGGCGAGCCCTGAAAGCCATGCATGCTCACCTTGCTGGAGGAAATTGGTCCGCTCCAAAAATCCGGTGTCGTGCGCTAACCGGAACTGCCCACGAGCAGAGAGAAAATGGCTATACTGGCGGCAGGCCTCCCCCGCTTGCACACACCACCCTCTCCCGCCGACCGCTGGCCTGGCAGCCCTGCACCCTCTCCCCATCGCCGGGCGGAGAGAGGGGCAGTGTGACTTGCTTTTGGGGACCGTCTCCCGTGGAAGAACCGGTTCCCGGAACGAGTCGCTCCCGCGTGGGTCCCTCTTTCTGGAATGCGTGCGGCGCTGTCAGCTTGTTTATTTTTTTATTTATGGTTGCACGGATTTAGCCTCCAGCGGACAGGATCGCGTTCGCCTCAAAACGCCGCTCGGCCAGCTTCACTCGGCCAGCGGCTCGTCGATTCTCTACGTGGGGCGATCGCCCTCAGTGGCCTCCTTGGCGACCGAACGCCCGGGCAATGACAGACGGCCCACTCGTATTTGATAGAAGAACAGTACTAAAAATCTGACCGTACATACATACGATCGGCATTCTCCAAATACGTTTTTTTTCCCGTAGCGTACAATAAGGCTAAATGTGTTTTCTCCACCTAAGCCGTGGCCCGCAGACATCTCAAGAAGCCTGAAGGTTTTCTCGACCCCATTAGAAAAGATCTTGACAGGCTTTCAGACATTTCAAGGCATTGTAAAGAGCACTTCAGGCATTTCAGGAGAGCCTCTGACGGGGCCAGCGAACCCACCAGGAAATATCGGTGCTCCCTTCAAACATCTCAGAAATTCCTGAAGTCCCTTTCACAGCCTTTAAGAAAATCCTGAAGTCCCATCCATACCTCGGCAAACCTCACTCATGAGGGCCCTCACTCACCCTCACTCACCCTCATCTTCACAGGTGTGGTGAGGGTGAGTGAGTTTCTGAACCAGGAAAATTCATGAGTGTGACGGTGAGCGAGGGTCGTGAGGGCGGTGAGGGCCGTGAGGGCCGTAAGGGCTCTGAGCGCGGTGAGCGCGGTGAGGGTCGTGAGGACGGTGAGGGCCGTGAGGGCCATGAGGGCTGTGAGGGCCGTGAGGGCCGTGAGGGCCGTGAGGGCCATGAGGGCGGTGAGGGCGGTAAGGGGTATGAGGGCCATGAGTGCGTGAGGGGCGTGAGGGCGGTGAGTGGCGTGAGGGCCATGAGTGCGTGAGTGGTGTGAGGGCGGTGAGTGCGTGAGGGGTGTGAGGGCCATGAGTGGCGTGAGGGGAGTGAGTGGCATGAGAGGCGTGAGGGCCGTGAGGGCGATGAGTGCATGAGGTGGTGTGAGCGCCGTGAGGGCGGTGATTGCGTGAGGCCCCCTTCAGATCGAGCATCTTTCTCAGCAATTTTGGTGTTAATGGCGGGTTGTTCTCTAGCTTTCCCTAGATCGACACGAATTGCTGAGATCGGGTCCGGCTCGAAATAAGCAAGCAACTCGGAGCAATTCGAATACGTTTGAAGCGGCTGCATCTAACCAGGGACGCAAAATTTTCACGTGATACCTCGTGCCGGTGATGATGACACCGAAAGACTTGGTTCTCGTTCGAAATCGATCGTTTTTTGGAAATAAACTGTTTCAGAAAGGTGCATTAGTATTCTTAACGGGATTTAAATGCATAGAAACAAGTTTATAACGCGTAATTGTGTCGAAATAGTGCAAGAAAAATAAAATTTTATGATGACGATGGCAAATTGCAGCAATTGGTTGCTGCGTGTGATCGCGGGCGGCGCGTGTAGCTGGTGTTGCGACGTAAAGGTTTTGGCCGAAATTGCCCCATCTGAAGCTGGCCTGAGTGGCGTGAGGGCCATGAGTGCGTGAGTGGCGTGAGGGCGGTGAGTGGCGTGAGGGCGGTGAGTGGCGTGAGGGCGGTGAGTGGCGTGAGGGCCGTGAGGGCCGTGAGGGCGGTGAGGGCGTTTAGGACCGTGAGAGCGGTGAGGGCCGTGAGGGCGGTGAGGGCCGTGAGGGCGGTGAGTGGCGTGACGGCTATGAGTGCGTCAGGGCCGTGAGGGCGGTGAGGGCCGTGAGGACGGTGAGGGCCGTGAGGGCGGTGAGGGCCGTGAGGGCGGTGAGGGCGGTGAGGGCGGTGAGGGCGGTGAGTGGCGTGAGGGCGGTGAGTGGCGTGAGGGCCATGAGTGAGTGAGGGGCGTGAGGGCCGTGAGGGCGGTGAGGGGCGTGAGGGGCGTGAGGGCGGTGAGTGCGTGAGGGCCGTGAGGTTCAGTGATCGTGAGTGAAGGGCTGAAGGTGAGTGTGACTGTGAGGGTGAGGGTGAGTGAGGGGCTGAACGTGAGTGTAGCTGTGAGGGTGAGGGTGAGTGAGAGGCTTAGGTGAGTGTGGCTGTGAGGGTGAGGGTGAGTGAGGGCGACCTAAAATGCCGACCTCTGGTCCCATCAGAGCGATTTTCAATAGGGACCCCCTAAACGAATTCTTTCAAATAGGCGGGATGGCGTGTTGTCCAACTTGATCGGCGAAGTGCGGTCGGTGGGGTGTTGTCGCTCTCAGATGAATCTGTGGGTCCCGCAGCAGCAGGCGGGGGTGACCCAGGAGCAGCGGCCGGAGTCAATCTGGCTTCGGCAGGTGTTTCCTCACTTTCGGTCCGAGACGTTCCCCGCATGTTGTGCTCTGGAGCCGACCCGGCGTCGTCACCAGTCTCTTGTGGATCAAGGTCCGCACCACCATAATCCGGAGCGCGATCACGCGTATCAGGAATGTCCGGCATGTCTGACGTTTGTCGGCGAATGTGGTCAACGTGCCGTTTCCAAGACGTGCCGTCTTGCAGCTTCACCTGATATGATACCGGCCCACTGCGAGAGTAGACGAGGGCGGGAACCCAGCGTGGACGTCCCAACGCAAAGCTGCGAGCGACCACGCTGTCGCCGGGGCAGAATTCTCTTGTTGTTCTGCTGCTCTGCGCGTGCTTTTCTTGGCGCTGCTCGACGTAGCGCTGATGGTCTGGGTGGACGCTGTCCAAAGCCGACCTGAGTTGGCGCGACATCATCAACTCTGACGGGCTTCTTCCTGTCGATGTGCTTGGCAGGATATGCTGCTCAAACAGGAAACGTGTGAGGCACACATCGATGTCAGCGCCTCTCAAGCGTCTCAGTGCTTTCTTGGTGTCCTGGATGAACCTTTCCGCTAGAAACCTTTCGATGATGGATCGTAGGGAGACACCAATGCTTGTCGGATGTTGTTGCAGGCGAGGAACGTGCGGAACTCCTCTGACGCAAAGGCAGGGCCGTTGTCCGAGACAACCACATCGGGCAGTCCGTGGGTGGCGAACATCTTTCTTAGTTCGCGGACGACGGTCGTTGCTGACGTGGACTTCGTAATTCGTACTTCTAACCACTTAGAATACGAGTCCACGACCAAAAAGAAGGTATTTTCTTAAAAGGGTCCCGCAAGGTCCACGTACAGTCCGGACCATGGCCTGGAGCTGCATTCCCAGGGATGCACTGGAGCTTGTGGAGGCGAGTCAGGCGTGCCTCTCGGGTCTTGTAAGTGACGTCAACCTCCAGTGTACCCATGATGTCTAGCCGCTCGTGGGTGTAGGAGTGTAGCTGGAGTGGAGGGGGTCGAAGCTTAGTGGTCGAGAGGTCCAGAACTCGGAAAGTCTCTGAGCTGATCACGGTGCAGGCGGAGCCTGAGTCCACCTCCATGGATACGGCATGTTCGATGATCGGAACGTCTGCGAAGACAGCGGGAGTGACGGAGCTGACTGTCGACAGTGACTGAAGAACCGGAACCTCCTCCACAGTTTGACCCGTATGGCAAACGGACGGCGTCACGTGGTAGACATTCTGATCTGGGGGATTGGTTGCTTCTGTCAGCTGATGATTACGGCCTCTGGGCCGCCGATCGGAGTCAGATGGTCATTCAGAAGCCTTGTCCGGTTTCTTCTTTTCTTTTGCTGCTTTTTTATGGCAGGCCTTCTGCAGGTGTCCTTTGTTGCCGCAGAGGTGGCATACGACAATGGCGTAGGAACAACTTGCGGCGTCGTGTGAGCCCGTGCATCTCCAGCACTGGACGTGAGAAAATCGACCGCTGGTGGAAGCACTACCACTGGGGGCTCCGGCGGCGCCTGTGCCACTCGGTTTTGTTCTTGGCGAGCTTTAGACCTGGTGCGACGAAGTTCTTCTGTCTTGACGACTGCTTCCTCAGCAGCCCATGCCATCTGGACAGCCTTGGTCAGTGTAAGCTCTGGTTCAGCCAACAGTCGGCGCTGAAGGATCTCGTCGCGCAAGCCGCATACCGGTCGGTCGCACAGTAGGCAATAAGCCAGTCCTCAAACTCGCAATGACGAGCGAGATGCCGAAATGCAGCGAAGTAGGCCGGCACTGTCTCTCCTTGGAGCTGACCCCGTTTGTTGAATCGAAAGCGTTCCAAGGTGACAGAGGGCTTGCTGACGAAGTGGGTATCCAGCTCCGCCACGATGTCAGCGTGTGGTGTCTGCATCGGCGTCTTGGGGGCACACAGGGAACGCAGGGGTGTGTAGGTTTCCACTCCTCAGGCACCGGAGAGGATGGCTTTCCGCTTGTCATTGGTTGCGATGGTCTCAGCTTGAAAGTAAAATGCAAGCCGTTTCCGGTACACGAGCCAAGCGGCTGGCTGATCCGGCGAAAATTCAGCCAGGGCGAGGTATGGGGCTGAAGGAGCCATCACAACAATCGGGGTATCTTCGTCCGGGGAAGACATGTCGGGTCCAAGGCGGGGGAACACACTGGATGGCGGCCACGCCAAAGAGTTCTGGTTTCGGAGCGCAGCGCAGGGCTTCACGCGCAAAACGGGACGTAGTACGCTCTGACGCTGTACATAGGTGGAAGGCGAGTCCGGGGATCACTTGCCTCGTCGCCCGTTGTTGTGCCCTTGATACGTAGGAACGCAACTTTATTAGAGTATATAACCAGCCCGTGTGGCTGGCGGGGATTACATTGCGGAGAGTCGCTCCAACGCTCGGCGGGGACGCGCGTGGTTCGCGGGGGCGTAGGGCAGGGGGGTAAAGCTTGGTGAAGAGGAGTGGCAAATCCCGCACCCCGACATCCTGGGTCCCGAGTGAAAGATCGCGAAAGTGAGCGACAGAACACGAGAGAAAGAAACCAATGCTGCCAACTGAAGGACGACAGTCGCAATGGTAATCGCGAAGGCTGAAAACTCTCAGCAATTTAAACAGTCATAATTTAACTTTGTAAACTAAATTCTGGGCTATTGTAAAGCTTATAAAAAGCAGCATACTCATTACGCTGAATTGGCTTCCCTTCTGTCGAAATCTCGGAAATCTGGTGGTTGCGCGGTTTCGTATTCCCGGGGCGCGGCCACCCGCGAAGCCGGTTTATCTGGTTTAGTTTAGTCTTAAAGGGCGCTATGCAAAAAGAAAACTTCGAAAGGAACGCGAATATCTTCCACCGGTAAGTTCATGGATTGTTGAAGTTCATGAAACTGCTCTGATGATATAATCATATTTGTGAACTCGAAGGCAGTTGGTAACCATGTGGAACCCCGAGGGTCTGCCTGCATGCTCCGCCGCTTGCGGCAGCCAGAATGCATGGGAAAATGGCAGACCTTTTCCTCTAGAGTTAGGCGTAGGGCCCGCGGCGCGCGAGGCACGCGCGAACGAAACCTGGCACGCGCCCGGTTCGGTGCTCTCCGGAAGCGTGGTTCCATCTGGTGCAACCTGGGGGAACCCTAATATACGCGACTCCTCGGTGAGGACCGGGGCGAGAGAACTGGAATACACAACACCCGCTTTGGCAGTATCCAGTTGCTATGCGTAAATTTGGATGATTTTAGAAACTTCCACCGGGCATAACCACTTGCTTCACGGATCCCCGAGCACTGGTGGCGGTCTTCAGTAACATCCACGTTGCCAACTACGACGGCTACGTCGCACCTCTGCCTCAGTTACGTGACGGCACCATTCCACCGGCGTTGCTCAACAATGCTACAGCTACCGCTTTCCTTTCTTCGCGCATTGTGGGCGAGAAATACAACCTCTTTCAGTAGCACTTACTGTCATTTTCAGGGTCACGTGGTGTTCAAAGTATGTGTACCATATATATCGAAAGTCGTGGGTTATCTAAGGCAGACATTGAATAGTAAAGAAAAAAAATATGAACTCTATTTTCGTGACCTCCAAGAAGCTGCAAATTCGTTAATCGAAAAATGAAAGACGTTTACGAATTTCTGTGATGCAAAATTAGAGCGCAGCTCTTGAGGTATTTTGATATTGCGATATGTACCTAAACAATTTTCGTAAGTTTACATATTTGTGTAACAAAATCCGTGAAAGATATACTTATCCGGTTTATGCAGGTGAGTTATGCGGCCAGGGGGACATACTATACACCATTCCATTCAGCGCTCTCAGGGCGGCACCATTTTGTTCGACAGCAGCGCCTCTCCATACATCCGGGAGATTCAGCGGGTTCGGCGGGGTGGTTCCCCTTTCGACCCATTCCCAATACAACCTTCCCGTTTGTACCTTCCCGTTTCGACCCGGCTAAAAACGACCTTCTCGTTTCATTCTTTCCCATTTCGCTCTTTCCCGAAACAACCTTCCCGCTTCGGCCATCGTTCGGTTCGTTTGTATTGTTCGTTAACAATAGGTTCAAATGTCCAGTGTCCGTTCTCCTTGCTCACATCACTTCTCCCTGTCCCAAAAGAACCTCGGAGAACCTTAAGATAAACGCTGTGTCAGGGAGGGTTCACCCGAACATTTACAACTTCATTGACCTGCAAACGGGATGAGGCCTTGACAAGGACATCGCTGCAGCAGCTTGCAAATGGTGATGCCGTGCGGGCCAGACGATTGCCGCGAACTATCACAATTGGAGTGTCGCCTTTCTGATGGCGCGATTTTCCCCCTCGACTTCCTCAACTAAGGCGATAGAATTTTGTGATTTATGATCTTTTCCTGTGTACGCGACGGTTCTGTGTTTGAACTAGGAAGAAAATGAAGTCGCAATCAAATGCCCGTCAGCCTGTCTGATTTATCACTTTTAAAAATATCCGGTTCACTAAAAGGAAGTTTTAGAATAACATACGCAAGCGCTTCGGGTAACCTAAAAATAGCGTCGCGATATAAAAACTTAGGAAACGCGAATTTTTGCTTACTCAAAGTGCTTGCCTGCGTTACACTAAGACTTTATTAGAGAGTTTTCGTAGACCGCGTTTCACCTTTCGCCAAGCCCTCCGCAACGAAGAAGCCGCTACTGCGCCTGCGCGCCGATGGCCTTGACTGTAGAATTCTGGCTATCGTAGCGGGTTGCGGAAAGCGTCGCGTGACGTCAAAAACGGTCTACGAAACCTCCCTGTTATTGTGCAGAGCGCGAAACCGTTAGCGCAAATAAGCGATTGCTGGTTTTAGCTGTTTGTCTAAAAAAAATCAGAAGACTGGCATCAATATTATTTGTGTTTGAAAGTGCTCATCTGGACCACCAACCTAAGCGGTAAAATGTGGTACCTTCTAGTACTATTTCAAAGCAAAATTCGAAAAATCGCCAACATCATGTTCGTGGTAACGTTGTCGCGCAGTGTACATAGTCCATTTCGTAGTTACACATTGTGGGGACCATCTTGAAAGAAACATTTTAAGCGGTTCAAGTATATATATCGTTGAAGCTTGTCTCAAAGTATTGCATATTTTAAGAATATGTTTAAAAGCAAAAATATTTCACAACATAACTGAAGTTCTCGCCTTCACCTTTGCATTAATTGCGTTAGCATGATTTCGGGACATATTTTTAACACACACACACAAAAAAAAAAGAGGATTAGAAAGATGGGCACTTTTCACGAAGAGGTTGAAATGTGCTGGTTTTATACCAGCGGGGTTCAAACGGGACGAATTCAAACGTGAAATATGTGTTGGCTACGGGTTCAAATATGAAGGGTGTTTCGGGAGCGGGTTAAAACGGGACAGGTTCAAATGGGAAGGTCGTTTCGGGAATGGGTCGAAACGGGACGGGTTCAAACGGGAAGGTCATTTCGGGAAAGGGTCGAAACGGGACGGGTTCAAACGGGAAGGTCGTTTCGGGAATGGGTCAAAACGGGACGGGTTCAAACGGGAATGGGTTGTTTCGGGCTACACCCGTTCGGCGGGGTAAAACGAAAGCGAGAGCACGCGCCCGACGGCGTCAACTATACGCTCACTTGTGAAGATCTTCCCAGTTTCTATACTTTTTAGCTGTAATGATCGTTGACAGTGTGCTCCTCAGCAGTATTTTGTTTTCACCTTCATAAATCTGCCTTGTAGACACGTGATATTAGAAGCAAGCCAGTGGCCTATACATTCCAAAGCGATCTTCTAAGCTGTCAGTTTTCAGCTCGTGCCATGGAGGCCGTATGGCAGCCCGATTGCATCAAAGCAGTATCCGGGATGCGTATTTGACCGATTCTGCAGGAAATAGAACGAAAAAAATGGAAATCATATCAATCAAAGGAAAGGTAATAGAATCAGAAGTGGTTATAAAAAAGAAAAATACAGAATGTTTTCCTTTCAAGGGCAGCTGCTGTGGTGTTACTCAAGGTGGTGTTACCCAAAACCCGCCCGTCGTTGCGTAGAGGATCACGCGACATCTCGTACCTCGTGAGAGCCTTTTTTTTTTTTTTGACTACCCGAGGGCAATGTTGCCGGACTGAGCTGAAGTTACCGTTTTGATTTCTGCTCGCGTTTAAAATTAGATTTAAAAAAATATATGTTTACAGTTTTTTGCGAAGCAAATGACGTATAGTGTCTTTTTCTAGAGCTTTTTAATCCGAAATCACTCATTATCTCGATCGAAATCCTCGGAATTTAGCGGAGTTTCCCTTTAAATCTAGGTCCCCTGTAGGGGTTAAGAGCCAGATTTGGAATATGTTGCAATTTCGGGGAAAAGGGGGGGGGGGGCGAATATAAGTAAGTTAATAAAATAATAATAATGACTAAATAAATCTAAATAAGAATATTAATACAAAAATATAAATTATAAAAAAAGGTAACGCCCAGTACATACGATACATTATCTATAAATTCGATATGTTTGTAATTATGACACTGCAAAGTAATTGTGAACCAGAAATTCACCAGCCGTAAATCAAAACGCATTTGAACTTTTTCATATTCCCACAGGGCAAAAGGCCAAGAAAAATTAAAAATCTGATAATGACAATATGCAATAGAAGACACTAAGTCCGATACACGTAATGATGTAAAATAATTCTAACATAGCTCTAACAAAGTAATTGTAATATCTTTCAGAATGATTGCGGAATTGATAAGGAAAGATTTTCAGAGTTGCTTTGTTTCTATTTCGGTTCCACGTATGTATGTTGTGTTTGATGGCGCGGTTCATTTGCAGAAAGAAGGTATGTGCATTGGCTAAAGCATGGCCCCAGTCTTAGGTGATATCTATCTGTCAAAGTGTGACAGAGGGATTGAACAAATCTTGGAAGCCGATGCTGTCCCAATTTTCAGGGATGTGGATGATTATGTGGTGCTCTTTCACCCACGGGAAGCGTCCCAAAAAGCTGATTTTGTATAAAAAATGTTGGGAGTATTTGGGGCCTGCTCCACGGGGTTAGATTTTACAAAGGAGGATTCTGTAAATGATAACTTGCAATTTCTGCACCTTACATTATCGCTTCAGCAATATGTATGCTGGCGTTATGCTTCCAGATCAAAAAAGTCTCTGCTCCCTTACAGATACAACCATTGGAAGGTGGTTCAAAGAGGTAGAGTTTTTACCTGTCTCCATGCATCCTTGGCGAAATCTTGTCCACACAGGATGGCGGAGGCTTTTGCATCTTAGGTGAACTGGCTGAAGAAGGGGGTTATCTATCGCCACTCCTTACAGGCGTGGGTAAATCACTGCTGCAAAGGAATCAGTGGACTGCTGTGGTCCCAGAGAAGTGCAAGCCGAGAGTGAGACCGGCAGTGGTGCCCCAGAGCCAAGGCTCTGGGTGCCCTACGTACACAAGGTCAGCAACAGGATTAAGGTGGCGGAGAGACACAAAGTCCCGGTTCTTTTCTCCGCTCCCAAGAAACTGGAGAAGTTGTATGGTAGAATTGATAGGGGAGCAGCAACGCAGTGCGATGCGAAAATAAGCAAAAAAAAAAAAGAAGTTCATAGCGTGCGAAGTGGGACTTGTGTATAGAATACCGCTATCGTGTGGTAAGCAGTGTATAGGACAGTCTGGTAGATGCGTCCACGATAGACTAAGGGAGCATGCATTATCTGTGAGGTTGTTCCTTGCCGCCGCACTTGGCGATTCATTGCGACAGGTGTGGGTGCGCCCCGAAGTTTGAAGAGACAACAATAATGATGCGACAGAACAACAAGAGGACGAGGGAGAGAACGGAGGCATTTTATATGTCACGATGTAGGGTCAGTGCCCCTTTTGTGGCCCTCTATCGAAGAGAGATAGAATATCTCGGCCAATGGGAATGTGGTGTGTGGTGACGTGAGTGTCGTGGATTGTTCGGGTTTTTTTCCGCGGCCTTCATGTTTTCTTAACTTTTCTACTGGTCCATCGTTTGTTTGAGCTGTATTCTCGTTCCGATGCATCACCAACTTGCCCAAGTTTCCACGCTATCACAATTCAAATGGGGAGTAGCCGACGGAGCTGTTCGCGCTGTTTCTTTGTTTTTCTCCACCCGTCGTCTGCCCTGCCTCGTTTGATAACTTATACACGCGCGCGTGCTTGTTCGGCGGATGGGCATGCCGAACGAATCTTGCGCTACAGCCACTTTAAAAACACCAAAAAGGGAATGTGTTCAAGTTCCCTCAAGACCGTAACCGGCAAGAGTGGGCAAGAGCTATGAAAGATGTCCTCTTCCCATCCTCGTCCTCGCTGTTTTATACTTTCAAGTTTTGTAGCTATTAACCAACACGCTCGTTTTCAATTGTAAGAGCCATTCGAAAGGAGAATCTTGTGTCTCGACACACCAAGGGAAGAACTCTTTGTTTCCATTTGCCAGGTCTCTCGTACAGTTTTCGCTTTCTAAGTCTTCTGAGCTTTCGTGAAATGACCTATATCGGTTGTCATCATGTCGGGCGTCATTAGAAAACAAAAAAGGCTCAATGTGCTCAAAGTACGTCTGCATTCGTTTAAGTTCGACAGCTTACGTCAAGGACTTGAGATGCTACCTATACTTTAACAGCCTGTTGATACAGAAGCAGTGTAATTCCTGGTGCGGACGGATATGACGTTTAGTGCCGTGCCAGGTGGCCAGGTTAACGGCTCATTCATTAAACAATTTATTCTATTACTACGACTGGGCAACCCCAAAGTTTCATCAGTTTTTCTTATGCTGTCATGCATTTAAAAAAAAAAGATAAGGCGCGTTGTAAAAAGTCACATCTATCCGTGTATATATGAAAATATGTTGACTCGCGTTTTCGTGCACGAATGTATTTATCGGGATCATTTGTGCTTCGTGTGACACGTGGGAACCAAATAGGAAGTGCTCATAAATTGTTGTCATTTATACGAAGGCAAATTTGTTTTTCAAGTGCGCGAGCTTCACTTCACGGAGAGTGATATCCCTCGAAAGACGTCACACGCGGATGATGCTACGTATGGTCACAGGTCATCATTCCATTGAAGCATCCCCCCCTACGCCATGGTGCACGGTCATAATTTCAGCTTGACTTGTGGTGTAGATGCAAGTAGCTCTTGACAAGAAGCTCTCGGAACCGTTTAGCTTACAGCAGGAATGAAGTTACTACATTCGTTTACTGAGTCAACTTTGTTGATGCTGTGATCTAAAATAATGTTTTCAATCGTTCTTCATCATGTAATTCTTGGCAAGTATTCTTCATAAATAATCTATTTTGCGGGGATAATTACATAATGCACAATTTCGCGCTTAATAATAAACCCTATCTCGAGAATTATACACCTAGAGCGTTCTTGTATTTTACATCATTTATTTTATGAAACAATGATTCGCCGGTTTAAGAAAACCAGCTTCCTAACCCAGAGGTCGTGCTCAGTTGGCATTTAAGGCAATGAAGACGCTTGCATCAATAATAACTCGTTGCTATGACGGTAACCCCCCGCGTATTCCTTCTCTTCCGCGCTTTAGAGCGGCCTCGATGGCCTTCTCTTTCGGCCATGCGGAAAGAGCGCCGAGGCCTTCCTAGTCTAGGAGGTGTTGCTTGACCCCTGCTCTAAGGTAAGCAACGGGAAGGAATGGCCGCCGTCGTAGAAACAAATCTCGCGCCTCCTTGCTGCAGACGCGATACTCCGAAAGGAATTTAGAGGAGTGCCGCCGGTGGCGTAAAAAGTGCAATAACATCCTGGTTATCTACCTGTCGATTTTCCTTTGGCTTCAGGAATTCTGACGCATGTGAACACGCATCGTCGCCAAAGATGCAAGCAGCCAGACAGTGCAGCCAGGATCCAATGCAACATTAAACAAACTAATAACACGTTTTTTTTTACAAAAAAAAGCAAAACAAAAAAAAGACGAAAAATATTTTAATTGCAGTAGCGAAGGCCGATGGCAAAGGAGACATAAATGCAAGATTAAGCAAAATACTGACACGTTTTCCTTTTTTTAACAAAAAAAGCAAAAGAAAAAACGCAAAAATCTTTTAATTGCAGTAGCAACGGCCGATGAGCAAAGGAGACAGTGCAAAGCACGGGGTCTCAAAGCGATTTACGGTTTTAGTCCTGGACACTGCAAGGGCCTTGCCGCTTCCTTTACACGTTGCGGAAGGAATGCGTGCGGTTCAATGTGGACGGATAAGCAACGCGGTATAATAAAGGATGTTTCAGTTCACTTGTGCCGAGACTTAAAAGAAATGTGGCACACGCTACGCTTGTTGAACCAATGCAGTATTGGTTATAGTCCTCTCGTGCAACTATAGATATTTCTTGTGATAAGCTAAGATTGCTGATTAATAGTATCTGACTTTTAAACTCTTAATTTGTACGCAAACCCCGCTATACGAAAGGTTTAGAGTGAGTTGAGCAACATCATATCCTGTCCTTTCCATTAATAAAGGTAGCATTCATGTGTATAATATTTTTGGTTTTAAAAAAAGAAAAGCTCAAAGATCTTGTGCTAGGTTTAAAACATTCCATGTACCGTATTTCCCGGACTGGTAGTTCGCACGCTGCACATAGTCCGCACTTAGTGCATAATCCGAACATAAAAATTATCATATAGAGCACACCTTGACAATTACCTGCCGCATTAGCACGCACAGAAGCTTGCATCACATATAAATCACTATTATTATACTCTGTTACTAACAAAATCCTCGCGTCTTGTCACAGTGAACGATGTAGAAAAACAGAAAACCTTGTATAGTCCATACAGGGTAAAATTTCAACTTTTAAAAATGTATAGTCCGCGGAGTATAGTCCGAAAAATAAGGTAATTACCGGCTGGCAAACTGCAATGGTATTCGCCCTAGTTCCGTAAAATAAAAGTTAAATAAAAAATCGCCCAAATAGTTTCTGTTTGTTTTTTAGGGGTTAAAAACATTAGGCACGAAAAGGTTACCTTAGCAAAAACGACACTATGGACAGGTTTTCAAGGCGTCCTACAACCTTTGTAATGAAAGGATGCGCGCAAAATAATGTTTAAAAACGTAGGCTAGTTTACCAACGTTCATAGCCAGTTTGGCGAATTAAAAAAAGTAACTTTATAATAATAATAATAATAATAATAATGTGTTTTATTCCCTTTACAAATACATACAAATAATGCTGGCCTACAAAAGCTCAACTCAACAATACTGCGTTTGTTTGAAACGTGTAGTGCGCACCATGTTTTTAAAGTCTCGGCGCAAGTTAGCTAAAACACCATGCATGTATTTTTTTTCTTTTTCTTTTGCAGTGAGAACTCATTTTATTTCCAAGGATGCAAGACACTACACAGTGACATACTTTTTTTAATGTCAAGTTTGCATACAAGACTGCTTTTCATCACCACACAACATGCAATGGAGAATCAGTCCCCTTAATTCTAGGAAATTGGCACTTATTGCCCTGTTAGTGTGGTATTACAGGTTATCGGATTGTAAACTCTAAATATTGGCTCACCACAGGTTATCATGTAGGCGAGAACGCAGTCGAGGGAAATCTGTTTCCATGCGATGTCTTGAAACCATCTTCCAATGCCAGCTTCTACGTAAGGTTCTAACTGTAGTTTTTGAAAATCTGTCGGAGTGCAGTTTTCATCGATTCCCAATTCTTTCTTTTTCTTGTCCGTCAGTTCCTTTTCTTTGTTTTTAATCTGATTTCCCGCGTCCTCCACTATTTTTTTCAGCTCGGTTTTTCTAAGCCACAAGTCGCATCCTGTAAAATTGAAGAAATACCAATTAATCGCGAACATCGTACAGACAGTTTTGGGCGACTATGGATGCACTTAAACGTTCGAAAGCAAGTGACTCCAAGTGAAAACAAAAAAGTCATTTGCGGCGCGGAGAGCCGGTGTAAGTCAACACTATAAAATAAAAATGTCAGTTGTCAGTCAGCCTTCGTCGTGTGTACTAATCTTCTGCCTGTCTGTTTTTGTTGCTGTTTTTTTTTTTCGAGTTTTCTTTTTCTTTCGTTAGTCACGTCGTCGCACAAACCGTTACTAAGTTAAACAAAGCTTAGATAAGCATAGTGTTTTCTCTTATGTCTTTAAACCCCGGACCCGAGCCGTTTCACCACACACCAAAAAATTAAATAAAATACGAATATCTCATTGAATGGGTGTCAATGTTTTCTTGAAAGAGAAAGGCAAGAATAAGCTTTGAATAATTTTTTTATAGTTAAAGCTCAGCTGATTATTCTGACACAGCGTTCCGTAACTGTCCCTGTTATATTTTTAAACGTTATATTTTTAGGTATTCTTTAGATATTTATTTGTATTGTGTCCAGAGACAACCCTGGCCTTGGTTTTGGTACACACTCATACACACACATGCACGTGCATGAGAAAAAACAGAAAATAAAAAAAAAACAGACAGAAAAGCCGAACACTGATGTTATCCAATGTGGATGATTTCTATACTTTTCAGATCCAACTCACTCCCAAAAATGTCAACCACCGCCCATAGTGCATTAAAATATCTTTAAATTAGTAAAATATGGGCATTTAACGCATGTCTTGCACGTAGAAAGTGTTGTGGTGACGACAATTTACAGGACGTACATCTAAAGAAAGCGAAGAAATAAGTCTGGGGCAACGTATTCTGCGATGTGCAGTTTTAGACAAAATAACATAATTTCGAAAATTCCGGCGCCAGTATTGGCAAGTTTAGCCGAAATAACATTGACTCGTAGATACAAAAGAACCGGGTGCCTTAATAATAGTCGTATTCTGTATGTGCCAACTTTCTGTGCACAAGTTCTAGGCTAGCAGGGCTGGTCCCCCCCCCCCCCTCCCCAGTTTCAGACAGTTCGAAACTACAGAGACAAACTCTAGTTTCGATTGAACAGCACATGCATAAAGCCTGACGACTCATGAAGTTTCTTTAAAATGACGGGTTAGAGCGAACACAAACCTAACAGTCACAAACAAAAACTAGCCAAATTTGACACATGATGTAACTAAGGGATGGATCAATATAATCTCCTAAGTCATGTACGCAATATTCACCTCGCAACGTTTGATTGTCTTGTTTATAAAAAAAAAATTAAACGCACATTTCCTGCGTGATAAAAAAAAACAAGTGTTTTTTACTATTTAGACGTAATTTTTGTTTTGCACCATGATGAGATAGCAGATACGTCCTGCAGCAGTTCACAATCAACATGTGATTTGAGTTCGTTTGAAGATCGTAATAGAATCAGCGAACTGAAGCAAATTCGAATGTTTTACACAAAGAGAGACACCATTGGGAAAATGTTAAATGGCAAGGATCCTAGAATAAAACCCCCAGGAACGCCAGATGATATGTATGATCTCGATAACACACTGTTAATACGAGTGTTGTTGATGCGCCAGAAAAGATATGATGAAACCACGAACACACCGGCAAACGCACCTCATAATCCAATAGCTTTTGCACACATAGATCATGATGCACAAGGCCAAATGCTTTGTTAAAGTCAAAAGAAATGGCATCGACCTGCCCATAGTTGGCAACAAATGGAGCCAACGTCACTCGGTCTGCTAAGTTAATTTCAACACTTTCAGACTTAACAAAACCCTGTTGCAATGAATTTAATATTTATTTATAATAACTAGAAATCTGGACTTCTACTGCACTCTCAGACAGTTTTGAGGAAATGGTAAATATACATGATGTTTCATTTGAATTTATTCATATACGAAAATACATGAAAGGTACACTAATGTTGTTTGTGCAGATGAGTTTTAAAATCAGAGGGTCATATTATAGTGGACTCACCGTCACGATAAGTCGGACGAAACTACTAAAACTTGTTAGGTAACTTTTTAGTTAGTGAAAATAAACGTATGGTTCCAATTGGAAACTTGCTGTCGGCGATTAAGAACTACTAAATTATAAAATTTCAGGAATTAATTCAAATGTAAAGTGTGGAGGTGCGCTAAAGTTAGCACTCGTGCCAGCGGCACAAGGCTGGCGGTACGAAACGTGGATGACTACCACCTGCGCAACACAGGAACAAACTTTAGTATATATTATTTCACGTTGGCTTGGCAAAGAGCGAAAACTACGCACCGCTCGAGCCAATCAGAGTGACGGCTGTGAAGCACGTGACAGCCCTTAACAAGGACACAAGGGCGAGAGCGTAACGCGAGAAGTTGGAGAGGAGAGGAAGAAGGAACTTCCCTTTTAACCCGAACCCTCTTTTGTGTGTCACAGACGTCGTTGTTCTCCTCCTCGGAGATTAGCCCCTCACAAAAAATTAGTACAAAAGCGGCTTCCCTCTCTTTTTTGCTCATATCTTTGACAGTACTGTGTGCACATAGTGTGATAGAGTATAGTCAAGTGTCTTGCTCTGACACGCTGATTGGTTTACGCCTTAGCCGTTTGCCAAGCTATGGTGAAGCTTAGATGGCCGATGGTGTTCTCTTCATAAATTAAATCTTCGTATTATCGCTGACGTGGCCTATTCACTTTTAGGTATTTGTTGCACAAGCGATGCATAAAACATCTATTATGTTGTTGCTTTTGTACTAGGGCCCACCTCTCATTCTCAATTATCTTGTAAGTTTCCCACTTACAACGAACTTACGTTTAAATTAAGTTGCACTAACATTATGAATGTATTTGAAATCGCACACGACACCAGCAGTATAAGAGATTTTACTGCAGTTTTGTGAAGTCATCGTCTGAAATCGTAATTGGAACATATGTTGATTGTGCGCGATACTGGGCAATGTTTGGTGCACTCGTTTTTAGTTGAAACAAAACTTTGGTATCAAGAATACCCCTTTTCTGGTTAACATATGCACATGTGCCTTCGAGGCAATGAAGATTACCAACGGTTTGAGACACGACCTCTGTTAAGTGAACATACCTCAAAACTTAGAGTTCATCTTACAAGGTAGGACGCCTCTACGGGCAAATCTGAGTAAAAACATCGCAAAATAAATTCTTCGTAACACAGCTTATGGACAGCTCGTTTTACTCAAGATTCCTTGCGCTAAGCAACCTTAAGTTGGGAGTTTTTTCTTCAGTTATAAAGCAAACTGTAGGTGCTATACATATTTAAATTAGCGAAACACAAGACGACGTGACATTAATCTCGCTGAAGCTTTAATGACCTTACCTCCTGCGGCTGCCGGACTCCTAAGGATATAACATTGCGGCTCGTTGTATACCACATACATTTCAAAATCGTCAGCACTTTCCGGATAGGGAAACAATTCATCTAGAATTTTCCCCGTATAATCACCATATCCAGCATTTCCTGGGTGAGAAAATAATTTTCGTAATTTAAATTAGATATACCACCAACAGAAACAAGCTCCACGCTTGTCGAGCATAAAACCTGAACTTACCTCTATCAGGAAAGGGAGTACTTCTGGAATAACAGGTGGAGTTATCATACTGAGCGAACTTGTAGCTTCCTGGGGGAGCCGGAGTAGCTTTTGGGAGTGTTCCTGATTTCGGGGTACAAAAGCAAGTTAATGCACTTTTAATATAGTTTAGATCAGTGGTTGGCAACCAGCGGCCCGTTGGCCGGATCCGGCCCGCGAGGTAGTATCATACGGCCCTCAGCCTCCCGGTAACCCGCCCTTCCCCCTACGCAGTCAGCTAAGGAAAAAAAAAATTAAGTTGACGTTTTACTTCGCTGCTCGTCTGCGAGCAGACTTTTTCACGAATGAAGTGCATAAAATCTAACTTCCGCTAACGAATGACTAACGAGAACCTCCACAATGTTTTGCGACTCGCAGTTAGCAGCTTGAATGTGGATGTTCGTGGTTTGGCGAGCGCAGTCAATTCTATCCTCCTTGAGCGCAGTTCAACACCAAAAGTCTCTCTGAGAGGAGTCTCTACGTACAAAAAGTTAGGGCGCAAACAAGCTGGTGAAGGTTTAACATTTTGGACGAAACCCCGAGACTGGGGGAAGGGGGGGGGGGGGGAAAGGACAACACAACAGTCTCGGGGTTTTGTCCAAAATGTTAAGACTCTACGTTTTCGTGGAAATGTCGTATCTCATGCTGTTTGTCGTGAAATAAAGAAACTGTTCATTTTCGATTTATGTACGTCAATGTAAGTTCGTGCAAGTGCGTTTTTTTCAATTTTAACTCCTCTCCCCTCCCCCCCCCCCTTCCCCCGCTGCTTGCCGTTGCCCGTTCCGCCTAGGCTTCGCGGCGACTCGGCCCGCTTCGCCAAAAGGTTGCCGACCACTGGTTTAGATGATTAGGCTACTGAAGTCCTCCCAGGTTGCACTCTAGTCCTAACCTGGCAGTGAGGCGAAGCAGTAACGAAACTAATTACAACTATTTGAGTTACTGTAGTTAGTTACATTTCTCTAACTAAATACTTTGCAAGTTACAATAACATTTCAGGAACAACATCATGAAAATTAACACTTATAAGAAAATTTAGACCGCCTGCAAAAATCGGTTTCTCAACGTATCGCGCTGCAATGCACACTATTTAAGGCCAATGCACACTTGCAAACTCACTGTGCCGGCTGTGGGTGTGAGGCGCGATTTCAAGAGATCAGGATCTTGGGTAGAAGCAAAGATAGCCCAGCCAAAGAATTGATGGAACCTCTCTTATAAAGAAGGGACGTGACTGTGTTAGCGATACCTCGGTTTCTTTGTTTGAAAGTGAAGTGCAGCTTTTATCCGGGTTGCTGGTTTGATAATGACTATCGTGGAATGTGTCTTGGTGGGTGACTTTTCTATCTGTTTTTCTGTTTCCTTTTTTCTTCTGTGTAGCGTGCTGCGCATGCTCTTTCTGGATGTTCGTGGTCGATCGAGCACGAATAAACTAATTGAAAGTTTGCGCTTGTCCGTGTCTACTCGCTTGTGATTGTCCCTTGTGTCGCGCAAAAAACCTATAGACTGCATCATGAACCAACTAGGCCAACAACAAGTTTTAATTGACTTTCACTACATCTTTGCACCTTTCTAGTAAATTGCAGTACGATACTTTGATAAACTGATTTTTTCGGAACGTCTAAAGTGCATTAAAAGCGTTAGTTTACATACGGTATAAATGCAACTTAGTAATTTTTGTGTGACTTGTAACTTGGCTTAGAGACAGTTACTTTCCAAATTTTCACTTCTGAGCATCATCTCCGAGCACTTCAATTTAGTGGAAGCACCTGTCGATGAAATTGTTTGAATCATTACTGGGTTTACTTTTCATGACACTAGAATTTGTTAATATTGAGCCTGACTTGATTGAAAATGATTATAAATCAACATTGCGAAGCGGCAAGAGTAGCACTTTTGGAATTGACGCAAACGGTTAACACTTTTGGTAGTTAAACTCACGAGACGATCGTCTGAAACACGCGAACATATGACCGCAAGATAGTAAATGCCACCAATACGATGATGGTGAATGTGAGCTTCTAGAACTTTTTCGCTGCATGTGTCCTCCAGCGCAAAACAAAATGACAGAGTATCTCGATACAAATGTAACGGGTCTGAACAACTTTTAATGCAAGGGTGCAGGCGAGCTGTTAAAGAACTGACATATTTAACCCAGTAAAGTGGGAAAACAGAAGGAAACGACAACACGAATCTCCAAACAAGTCAAAGGGAAACACCGAGCGATCACTAAGTAACAAAGGGAATGACGTCAACCAACTTCTAACAGAGCCACAAAAAAGAAAAGGTCGCAGATTAAGAAATGCTTTCATGCTAATGTCTAGAGAAACGAACTTGTTGCTAAAACAATTAGCGGGCCTATACACCATCCACGACTCTTTCAGTAAACGTTTATAACAAACCCTTTCCCTGTGGAGCTGTTCACTATTTTTCTGGACAACGACACAATTGCCACATGAAGAGAGATGATTCTCTAATTCTGAACCCACGGATTTGTGCTTCTCCGCTCGTTTGGGTCCAGTTAACCTGTCATTAACACATTTAGCCGTCTGACCCACATAGCAAGAACTAAATTTCACGGAAATTTTACACACTACACCCAGATCACAATCCACGGGAGGGTCTCTGATTTTTGTTACCTTCTGTTCTTTACAATAAACTTCTGAGATGTTCGGGGGGGGGGGGGGGGGCATTGTCCAACAGTGTGACGCAGAAAGTTCAAGTGCTTTTTGTGTAGTAGGGGTTAAGACTTGAACCCTAGGCTCGTGAGAGCGGCGCGCTTGCCCGAATTTTGGATGACACGCCCCTTTTTGGACCGATTTTGGCCCATGTGATCATGTTCACGCTGCAATATCTCGTAAAATATTACGATTATCAAAATGCTCTCCGGGATTATAGTAGTAGACGTGCTCTATAGTCTTCTCTTAGTGCTGAAAGTTCGCTGAGACTTTAACCCTAGGTTTCTGAGAGCGGCGCGCTTGCCCGAATTTTCGATGACACGCCCCTTTTTGGACGGATTTTGGCCCATGTGATCATGTTCACGCTGCAATATCTCGTGAAATAATACGATTATCAAAATGCTCTCCGGGATTATAGTAGTAGACCTGCTCTATAGTCTTCTCTTAGTGCTGGGGGTTCGCTGCGGCTTTAACCCTAGGTTTCTGAGAGCGGCGCGCTTGCGCGAATTTTCGATGACACACCCCTTTTTGGATGGTTTTTGGCCCATGTGATCATGTTCACGCTGCAGTATCTCGTAAAATAATACGATTATCAAAATGCTCTCCGGGATTATAGTACTAGACCTGCTCTATAGTCTTCTGTTAGTGCTGGGAGTTCGCTGAGACTTTAACCCTAGGTTTCTGAGAGCGGCGCGCTTGCCCAAATTTTCGATGACACGCCCCTTTTTGGACGGATTTTGGGCCCATGTGATCATGTTCACGCTGCAATATCTTGTAAAATAATACGATTATCAAAATGCTCTCCGGGATTATAGTAGTAGACCTGCTCTATAATATTCTGTTACTGCTGAGAGTTCGCTGAGACTTGAACCCTACGCTCCTGAAAGTGGCGCAGTTGCCCAAATGTTCGATGACACTCCCCTTTTTGGACAATTGTTGGCCGTAAATATGTGCTAAGAGTTAATAATTCTCATCTATTATGTACTATTTATGATAATATTAATTCATTTAGTCTCAATTTGCGCGAGAAACAGATTTTTCCTACTCTAAACAGCTCTGAATTCATTTGGAGGGCCCTGCCTTTTGTAATTTTAATGACCAGGGCACTTTGTAGAATTGACGGATCGCGAAGAAAATAGTACCAAGATTTAGTTAGAGAACTGGAGCTTATAGAACCGAAGAGAGCAACTCGAAATACGGAGTGGTTTGTTTATTAATCGAGACCGAACTCAAACATTGCTCTGCATTACGCCGTACTCCCATAAGGATAATGCTTTTTTTTTCTATTGCCAGTTGGCTCTATTTATTTTAGGCACACGGCCTTTAAATTTAGCAAGATGAACGAGAAGTGTATCTGCTAAAAAGGCTGCTGATAGCAAAATAATGCACCGGTTAGAATTTCGTGAAATAAAGAAAGTCTAATTCGTCCCATTGAGTTACGGGCCGTCCTGCCATCGCTGCCGATAGATGGCGCAAGTAGTGTTGGCGCGCTCGTGTCCAGGAATCGTGGGGTGGAATCCCTTTCCCAGTGGGGCACTTCACTATTTTTCCGAACAACGACACGATTGCTAAATGAAGAGAGATGATTCGGTAATTCTGAACATACGGATTCGCTTTTCACCGCTCGTTCGTGTGCAGTTAACCTGTCATTAAGACATTTAGCCGTCTGACCCAGATAGCGAGAACCGAATTTCGCAGAAATTTTGACAACTGCACCCAGATTGTAATCCACAAGAGGTTCTTTGATTTTTGTTACAACCAGCCTTCTGTGATGAAAGAGGTGTAAACCGGTCGAGCCGAAAATCGGGTTGGAAAACAGCTGTTACACCAAACGTCTTCACTAGCGGATTGAGGTTATGAGAAGCACTATGAAAATGAGGCAAAAAAAAAAAAAAAACCCTACCGTAATATCCCGAGAGTTAGCCCACCTAAAGTCGAAAGCAAATAGGGTGAAATAAAGGGTGAGCCAACTTTAGGTGTGCGATAAAAAAAAAAAGATGAAAAAAATGTTATTTTTAGATTTTCAGATCTACGAAACCTGTAATCGCAATGAGGGGCGATGAACCAAAGACAACTTTCCTTCCCAGTCAGCAATGTTCACTTATCTCTTGCCGTGTCTAAGTAACACCATTTTAGCTGAGGTCATGATTGGCCAAGACCCTGCAATTACTTGAAGTGTGCTATCTCTCGGAGATTTATAAAAGTAGCCAATCGTCCAAAAGTAAGCTTGCATTATCTTTCGAAGGTGGGGCATCTCTGGGGATCTTACGGTACTTTTTTCTACTCCGACGCCTATAGGTAAGTTCAAATTTTTCAGCAAATGATGGATGACCGTAAACAGGAACGCCCTGCTGTAGCTCGCGAAGAACAATCTACGAAGCTGCTTTTCCAAACTGGCGCCCAAACGGTGAGCACAAGAAAACTTTGTTGACTTAATTAGCACAATCTTAACAACTCCCCGCTTTACAATTTTAGAATGAAACCTTACCTCAGAGTGCAATCAATGGCTTCCCCACTTTCTTACCCACTCTCCAGGGTTCAAAATGTCAGTTCAGAGCAGATACTTTTTTTAGAACTAAATGAAGCGTCGGTAATCAGAGCACCTATAGTCATCCGAGATGCGATAGTTTACAAGTAACTACAACGTGAAAAGGAGCCTCCGGTAAGCCTCAACAGAGCGACAAACGACGTTTCATTAGGGGGCTTAGATCATTAAGGGTGTCTTGGTTTTGTATGGTGCCTGGAGCGCGTCTCCGACTGGTGTGTTTATCGTCATCCCCCCCCCCCCCCCCCAATACATCGAAAGTGGTCTCGAAGTAACAACCAATGACGTCAGGGAAGCCGGAGAGTCATGCTGTCGAATGTCCCGATCCTGGCGGTCGATCGTAGAAACACTGGCCAGAAGCACGTGCGAGCGCGAGTTCCTCAGTCGTCGCGGCGTCCCAGCTTCTGGCTGTCGAAGCTTCCGTGAACTGACATACTAGAGAGCGGCCTGCAGCAGAACGGGTGTCCGTCACACCCACCACCACTGCTGGGACACCGCCAGGGTCGCGGCCGGCGACAGCGTGACACTTGTATGACGTCATCAGGCGGAAATCTAGGGACCATTTCTCAGGGACGTGGTAAACACTGCAGTCGGAGACGCGTAACAGACAGCGTAGTCTCACTGGATTTCCTAGTGAAACGGGGATTGCTGCTCTGCTGAGTCTTACCGGAGGCTCTTTTTCACCTCCCTGCCGGCTTGGAACCCATGTGCACTTCGGTTGAAGTACCTGTGATGTATAACTTAGTTTCATTTCTTGAAAACTAACTTTAACGAGTTACAACTGTAAGTGTGTAATTGTAACTTAACCCCATTTCAACTGAGGTAACTGCAACTGTAACTTAATTAGCTGTCATGAGTAGCTTTTACAGCTCTGCAGTGAAGCTAGTTTGGACGATTGTGGCACCAACATAGGCTAATATTAGCTGGTGCCACCAGGCTGTGACGTTGCCAGGGGAGGAACTTAAGGGGCTTCAGCCTCCCTTCCCCCCACCTGAACATTCAGCCGACCTATAATACACAGATATTATTACACCCCCTCCCCTCCCCTTGCCCTCACATCCCAAGTCATCAACATCCGAGCCATCTCTGCACCCCCCAGATAAACCTTTCTGGCCAAGCCACTGCAACCAGATACATATCTGGCCGCTTCAAAGCCACAACCGTGCCTGCCCGTGGGAACCCAGTACAAACCCGCATTGATTGCCTTTACATAATCCAACTTTGCTACAACAACCTACCTAATATTCGGAGCACTCTGTTTCTTAGTAGAAATCCTCAATAGGTTAAGTTTTTTGACTCTAGTGCCACCAATGTTGAGGTAAAAGTTTTCCAAGCTTGTACTAGTAAAGAGAGTTTTCGTTTTTTTAAGTTATTTCTTTGTAAAATTTATTTTCTTATAACCTGCACGGAACGTATCCCCTAAGCACCAAGCCCTAGCTTTCTTCTCATGGTAGGTGGAGCTTCAGTATCTTAGAGTTGGCCTGGAAACCTCGGTAGATCATCTATACGCGGAAGTTAATTAGGACTCGGTAAGGTTTACGACAGCCTTCATACAATGCCCGAATGTAGCTAACCTGATTAAATGTAGACTACACAATTTGACAATACGCAAATGTGGGCACCATGGTGGTGCAATATTTGTAGTAATGGCCAGTCAAAGAAAGCAGGTTTCAATATGTACTCATACTGGTTTAATTTGTAAAATCCGGTCCGTCATCTAACCCAACATTTTAGTTTTAAACCAATATTTACTCAACACCGTGTGTCACCTTGGGTAAATTAGAGGAATATATATATATATATATATATATATATATATATAAATCGGGCTAAGGTGCACGAATTTTTAAAGTTAAATAAGTTACATTTAATCGACAGATAGTCTCATCAAATGAATGCACGTCCTCGTTCTGTGTTTATTGCAAATGTGAATTAAAAATATTATTTGTTGGGCAGAAGAGTAGACAGAAAACGAGCACAAGTTCAAAGGTCACCACAGTAAAGATAAAAAAAGCATTTTTTTTTTGAAGATCCGCTTGTTTTCTCTAGACAACGTTACATCTCAAGCCGCGAATATATAAGTATATATTGATATGGACGGTAAAAGTTTCGAATGCGAGACTTTCAAGGGCATTCACCACCGCTTAGATGCCTGAAAACAATTCTACTAGTAGATGAGTGATTTCTGGATCCCATTGTTTTATGCCAAAACGAAACGACCGGCTTCCGGATGCATTCGTTTATATCTACCACTTATCTATTTGTGCGAGCTGTGTAAAAACAACAAAAAAACCTAGATTTGTCACCGATGAAAAGAAAATTCCGAATCTAATTAAGGGCATTGGAATTTCATTTTTTAGAAAAAGTTTTTTTTAATGCTATATTCATGCTTACTAACTTCAATATAATGGTTTTCCAAAACGCTCATTTATATAGATTGAGGATTTAGCTAGAAAACATATTTTCGGCATGTCGGCAGCCCTCCAAAGGAGCAGGAAGGAAATTTGCACCATTTTAATTAGGCCTGTTTTGTTCTCGTGTAACATAGGCAGACCATCTAACCCTCCTTGGAAGCGCCTCTTTCGTTAAATCTAGCCTTTCGCAGCTTCCGAAGTTTAAAAGAATCAATGGCCAGGACAAGCCCATAAATACAGACTGACAAAATGTAAAACATATCGTATGAGCGATCTTAGTGGTTGAGACCCAAGATAGGGCTAACGATTGGTCCTGCCCCGTGACGTGATAATTTCTTATCTTTAGCAGTGAACTTTTAACAGTATCTTCCCATTCAGATCAGATTGCCACTTTGCTGCTTTTCGGTATAATTTGCCTCATGGTTCTCGGCAGTTTATCTGTCGAGGAATGCCTCCTACCAAAAATAGCTTGCTCACCAACGACGCAAGCTGGTAGTTAATTCCCTGGGGACAATGAAGTTTCCAAAAAGGAAGGTGCTTTTGTATGCCTCAGACTCAGAAAATAGAGAAACCTGGAGTTGAAACTTCAAATGCATTTTTCTCAGTTCAACTTTTTAGCAGGAAATGTAGAATGAAATGTATCATTTGACGTTCTGAAAGCATAAAAACTTAATGCAGGGGTGTCCTGAACTGAAATTTTATAAAAAAACAAAAACAAATTAGAATACTCTGTCTAAAAAAAACACGAAAAAACTCGCTCTTTTAAGATAAAACTTTTGTGAATTTTTATTCACAAAAGTTTTATCTTAAAAGAGCGAGTTTTTCTTTCAGAACTTTCAGAACGTCATTTGACGTTCTGAAAGCATAAAAACTTAATGCAGGGGTGTCCTGAACTGAAATTTTATAAAAAAACAAAAACAAATTAGAATACTCTGTCTAAAAAAACACGAAAAAACTCGCTCTTTTAAGATAAAACTTTTGTGAATTTTTATTTTTGATTTCTGGGTGTTATTATTTTCTTTTTCTCTTCTAGAATTGCCTTTTCTACAATTTTCATTTTAACTTGTACTAAAGCACTCTAGTTCACACTCAAACACACCATTTTTGGATTGCAATTAAATTTTTTTTAAACCTTTTTAATGAAGTCCCGTCGTTTTGATAACTTGAGAAGCGTAGGATGCTGTATAATTGGTAAGGCTGAAACTTCTGAATTTATAATTTAAAATAAGGCCTACTTCGTCCTAAAAATTTGAATAAGTTTGAATGAAGGGTTGAAAGGTTAACCCTCTGAGGCTATATCCCCTCCTCCCTCTTTTTCAAAGCATGGTTTGAGTATATACATACCATTGAAATTTGCCCTTATGACGTTTTCAAGCGGGTAGTCAGTTTGATTCAGAGCTCTCACTTGTAGTGTGACATTCTCGCTGAAATCAAAACATTTTACGAGCAAGTTAAGTTCAGAACATATGCACCGATAAGCTAAGTGAGAGAAGGAGACGAAAGCGTGCGAAGACGCCACAACGTCGAGCTCTGATTGGAAGGATTAGTGGGTAGACCTAAAGGAAGCTGCCTTTGTCTAACGTAGTAGACTGCCGAAGCTGCCTTCTTCGGACGATCTTTCAAGAACACTTTTTAACGAACACCTGCATCTTTCATGCAGGCAACTTTTCTGGAATGCTAGAGTAAAGGGGAAGGCAATGCAGTAGAAATTTGTTTGGGTAAAGTCGGGAGGAATTTACAAATGGTATTTCGAAAATGTGCACATCGTCCGTATAAACAATGTTAAGGATCTGGAGGGAAAAAATGCGTTAGACAGCGACGGTGACTTTCAATACGTGTAAGGACTTCAATAAGTTGAGGCGGTTGCTCGTTGCACCCTGCCACTCAATTTCTGTTCTGTACATGAACATTAGATGTTTGAGAAAGTACTCGGAGTGTCTTAAAGTGATGGTTAATGCAATTTTGCCTCGCATTAACGCTTTTGCTTTAACGGAATCCAACGAACCCTAAGCTTTGTGGGATCTTTACCCGTTATTGGGTTACAATTCCTTTAGTTTTCTCACGAGCATTCAGTTGGAGGGAGGATGCTACTATATGCGAAAAGTGAATAACTATGTCTCAAGTCAGGAAGTAACTTTCGGTTACACAGAACGTATTTTCTTAGAAATTGAGACCTCCTTCCACTCTTTTAGTATTTTCGCGCGCTGTAGACCTCCTTCCAAAAGATACGGGCAATGTCTTCATGAGCTCACAGCGACAAGTTGGCACGAGCTGCAATCTAGTATTATTCGGCATCGTTTGACATATGAACATAGATTTGCTGAAAGATTAAACATTCGATATTTGCGACTACCCTAACGCTTGCTGGTGTAGGTTTTGAAAGCGTTTTCAGTGCACCAACCATATCCGAGGTGGTGGGCGGTAGACTGGTGTCCTCGTGTATTTACCATATTTGTGTCGGGACGTTAGAAGCAACACTGAAACGGCATTAATGTCGCAAAACTTGGCCCACCATTTTTTTGTTGGGTGTCAAATGGTATGGCAGTCTGCCCCGGCAGCGGCTCCGAAAAGTGATCGACAAATCATTCAAATCTTCGATAAAAAGATTTTGGACAGATTGGCTTCGTCACACGTTTGGGGCTCTTTTCTCCAAGGGACATCGCACTCTGATGTTTACTCAACATTTGTTCAAGTCTACGATTCTTTCAAGGCGAAGGCGCAGCGTAACGTTTAGTTAAAAAAAAAAAAAAAACGAAGGCCAGATCGCTTTTGGTTAAATAGTCATATTTTAGCTTCCATCGCTGATAAAAGTTTTCGGTGCGTTGTACGCGAGCTCCTCGAAATATACAATTGCCCGCGGAATTTCATGCAGCAAGGAACGAGGTCACTGCCCACGTACGTTTAGCTAAACGACTTTATTTGAAAAAAAAGGTTCTCACAAAATCGTTCCAATATTTCACAAACTTGGTCCCTTGTGAGAGGTCTTAGAGATCACTACAGTTAGCGCTCAATTGGTGACGTCATATTCAAATTTTTTTCGACAATAGTAAGGAAACCGCGGAAAAGCTTAACACGTTCTTCGCCACTTCTTCAGACAAATCACCCAGTGGCTGTGTTTAGGAAGTATCATTGAAAGATACAAAGAACTCGTCTGCTTTTCTTTATGATATGGATGAAAAAGCTTGGTAGTCGACTGTTTAGTATGAAGTGGACTAGATGACCTGGAGCAGATAGAATTACCTTCGGCTTTATCCAAATTAACTTTTCGTCTTTAAAACACGTGCTTCTTTTTATGACTAACGGTTTCATAAGGACACGTAAGATTAAGAAAGAGATCAAAGTGGCTATTGCTTGACCCATTTTTAAGGGCGGAAACCAAATGTGATACAGAATTACCGCCCCATATCAATATTACCTGTTTTGGTAAACCTGTTAGAAAAGCACCTATTTTTTGTGATTAGCAGTTTTTTGGGCAGCCTGATGATACCCAAATCGCAATACGATTGTCTAGCTGAGAAGGGCACGCAACTGCTCTTAGACGACAATACCGATTATTTGAACGGAGCGTTTCAGAATACTGTCTGTGTGAGTGTGTGTGTGTGTGTGTGTGTGTGCATACCGTTAACCATTCAATTTTGCTGTGTGAACTGTTTAATTTTGGTCTTCGGGAGCTTTCTTTTTTTCTTGAACTGCTGGGCGTTTTCAGAAAGGATCAAACAAACATATCCGGTGACCATTTTTAATTTTGATGAAAAAAAAATATTTTGCTGGCTTCATGCCAAGAAAAATAAAGCAAATCCTTGTTTTCAGAAAAAAGTTTTTGTGTTTGCGAAAAAAATTGTCAGCACCCTCTCAGTGACGTGCGCGTTTTGCGTATCGCCCGATGCTAGAATTTCGGGCGTCTTCTCCCAAAAAACTCTTCTGCCTACGGGTCTAGAAATATTCACTGACAAATTAGGCATAAGAAGGATTGCAAAAAGTATTAATCACCGAGTATTAACGTAGTTGGACTGCTGAAGGCGAGTGGGTTGAACATGAATACATAAAATTGAAAGAATAAAACACGGAGGACAAGCACAGGACAACCACTTTCTTTGAAAAAAGAGAAAGTCGTTGTCCCGTGCTTGTCCTCCGTGTTTTATTCTTTCAATTTTATGTAGGGTAGTTATTTTGAGAACAAAAAAATGCACAATAACGATCTGGATTAAAGAATGTTTTTCTCCGTATCTATAAAAGCTAAGGTCTCAAACCCTTGCCAGGGTGTTACTTTGTATATAGTTCATCTTTGCGTGAAATATTGTTGTCCTGGTTAGCGGGAGGAATTTAGAAGAATTGCTCACACAAGGACATTCAATCGAAAATGCATTATCTTGAAAATCATTTAAAAAAGGCCATATTTATTATTAGAGAGTTTTAGTAATACGTATAGGAGCAAACGCAGACCCCATACGTTAACGTTAACGTTGCGTCCTCCACACTGCGCATGCGCCATACGTACGTACTGCGGCGAGCCTTGCGTACGTACGCTCGCTATCGATTTTTGCGAACGTACGTAGCGGTCCCCTGCGTGCCATCTCGTTGCTCTCGTCGCGCACGGGAGAGCGCGAGACTAGCCCAGTTTGAAAAATGGCGGCGGTGAGGCAAACCAGCGGAAGTGCTACGCGCATTGTACGGGTTCGCTTTACCACTGAAGATGGCATCAACTTCCTCAAAGAAGTCAACGCGACGAACCCTTTCGAGCACCCACAACGATGGGTGTCGATAGCCAAGAACATTGGCGACGCCGTCGAACCCAAAAAGATGTTTACCGTGCGGTCGGTACAAAAAAAAAAACACGTACACAAGAGGCACACGAAAACACGCACTTCCGTCCTTCCGTAACAAAGCGAGGAGAATCGGGGCATTGGATTTGCTTGACCGAATACCCACCTTAGATTGTTTGAAGCAGTTTACAGGAGCACATCTAGATGGCGCTACAAGTCTTTACGTATGCGTTCTTCTTCCGCTGTACTAAAAGTGCGTATTCGACACGCTCCGTGACGTTCCGTCGACGCAACGTTAACGCTAACGTAGGGGGTTTGCGTTTGCCCCTATACGTATTACTAAAACTCTCTATTATTTAAACTCTCTCAAATTGACGTTGATAATATGTGTTAACAGAGTCTACAAAACGTAATGCAATATTTGTGTGGCTGTTAATTTATAAAGCGCGAAATATCGCCAAATTGACGCTAACGCGGTTGCCATAAATGCATGGGGCGTGCACTTACCCGTTCTTCACGATTTCATTATTATTAAAAAGCGTAAAACTGCTACGGGGTGGTCAGGAAAATAGAAATTAACAGCACAGAGGTGGACGGTAGTTTGTAGGGAAAATGTCTTATATATTTTTGTACAACCGACCCAAAAATGCCCATGGACCGGAGCGATCGAGGTGCGCCACCCTGTAACATGCTTCGCGGTGCCTGTTTCAACAGCCGGCGTATAGCGTCTCCGTCTACGCGGCGTAAAGGAAGCAACCGGAGCGACTTTGCAAACAGGTCAGCCTACAACCCTGGCGGCAGACTTGTACACGTTACTGAAAAATAGTAAGGAATTACATTTACAATTACTCAAGGCTAAATTGTAATTTATTACAATGACAATTACCTTTCCATGAAAGTAAGTGACCGTTACCCCAAAAAGTAATCCGTTACTTTCGTGGCGTTACTTTCAACAATATTGTCTTCAATTAACAAATAAACGGAAGAGGGTCATTCAAATTCTTAGTGTTGCCACCTGTTCCATTTGCGCACAGACGGCGGCGGAGTATCGAGTATCGTTAACGGAGTCATCGGACCGATCGACTAAAATTCTCCATTCTCGAAATCGCAAAGCTATAGAAGTCCTCATACACCTAGCCAAAACTAGAATAAGAATTGATTTAGGCGTCCATCCTACTATACCGGCATATATTGCCAGACAATAGCAAAAAACATAGTTGTAACAGTAAGGTGATAATTCAATGATAAATAACGTTTGGCCAGTTTGGCTCGATATTCTTCTTCGTTTGGTTTTGAACAGGTCGAGCCTCGGTTGAGACGTTGGTGAATGAAAAAAAGTTTCCAGTAAATAAATACAAGTAATAAAAAAAGGACACTCATAACAACAATTAATAAGAACGTCGGTTAAAACAACGAAATGTAAACGCACGTTTGCCGTGTGTACCTTTCTTGGTGCCGTTCAAAAACACACGGAGCACGAATCGACTGCAGTTTACTCCGGTGTTCTCCAGATAGACGCCCGCTGATGCCACGGGCAGCGAAGGGCAGAGTACTAAGTAAACCGCGCTATGGGCCCCACTTTCGAGTTTCACTCTCTCCCCAAGCCCAGAATATCAAGTCTACGTCAGCCATAATTATGCTTATTTGTAAAAATATCTGCTTCAAATAAGAAGCGTCCTGCTGTGGGAAAAACAGGAAGAAGAAAGGAAGACTATTACCATTTTCAAAGTGTTCGCAAAAAGCTGACTCACAAGGAGGGTGACTGTGATGCAGATCACCTGGCTGGAATTCACAAATAAAGTGGGCCAACTCTAGAAGTTGGACTACAAGAAAGCAAGTAGCTTTTAAAACAGGGTCAAATAAGGTGAAAGAAACAGAAAAAAATACATCCTGTTTTCGAGAAGATGATAAGTGTGCAGCAACGAACGAGGATGCTTGTGGCAATAACATCTTCACATATTATCACATCTCTTTTAGCGGATGTCTGGTGTTGGGACATAATGAAAATGGTCGTAGTCATTATAAACGAGAAGGACATTGTTAATGCTTGTCTGCGCACCTACCGTCTGGAGCTTCTCGAAGAAGTACACAATCCCTTCCCGTCCTCCTCTCCCCGTTTTCGATCACAAAAAAAAAGGCCCAAAAAAAAACAAAACGGATACTTCCCGCCCCCCCCCCTTTTTTTTTTTTTGTAGAAATGTTTATTTGCTTTTTTTTTTTGACATTGTTGTTAGGGTCTAAAAAAAAATAGATTTGCAAACAAAAAAGGCTTTGCGGAACTGAAGGGTGCCAAGCCTCCCTTTGCGCGTGACAGTGTCACTGCGCTCGACTTTACCAAAATAAATACAACCCCTCCTTTAGAAGGGGGGGGGGGGGGTTGACCCTAAAAAAAAAAGTAACGGATTACAAGGAATCCGTTACGCAAAAAATGTAAGGGAATTACTTTAAAATTACTCTAGAAGATATGTAATTATTCCGTTACTAAATTACTGATAAATGTAAGGGATTACAAGTAATTTCGTTACTTGTAACGGATTACGTACAAGTCTGCCTGGCGGTAACATGATCTAGGAGGTAGGGCGCGGCAGAACCTGAACCTGTGCCGCCTGTGACCGCCAATAGATTCGCCGCCGCGCGCCTAGGGCCGCACAAATACTACAAGCTGTTTTCACTGCTGTGAATTGGTTTCTTGACAACTGTATCAAAGTTAACTCCTCAAAAACTAGTTTAGTATGTAGTAGAACATTCCTCTGTTAATTCATACCTCTTATTGCGCTTCTTGTTCCTATACGACCGATTCTTACGTCAATTCAGTGAAATACATTGGCGTTTACTTTGACAGCGACCTAGCTTGGAACACCCACCTGTCCTATATTTTTAGCAAACTCAGAAGTGCTGCCTGGCTTCTGTACACAAGTAGACATCATGCGCCGATCTGTGTGCGCAGAGCTATTGCCAGCAGTCTTGCAGTTTTAAGATATGAAATTAGGTATTCTGATGAGACTGAGGCAGGAAAAGAGGAAGTTTCAAAGTAGAAGAAAAAGGAACAGTCGAGGATACGTCTCTAATTAGAGACGTATCCTCGACTGTTCCTTTTTCTTCTACTTTGAAACTTCCTCTTTTCCTGCCTCAGTCTCAGGCTAACATCAGAATGGTTAATTTCCACCAGCTCGCCTGCGCACTCACTACAATATCAATGAAATTAGGTATTTTTTTCCAATTGCCTCATAAGATGGAAAGTACAGATCGATAATATTCTGCGGAACTTACTGAAGAGCGAGGCGTATAACTGTGATTTAACAGAATGCGGAAATATTTTTGAGTATCTTGGGTTACCTTCCTGCCAGAAGTTGTTCGTGGATTCAGTAATTTTGCGCCACTTTTGGATGGATGATTTAAAAGAAAAAAAATTCATGTCCTCCCGAGTTCTAAGAGATTGTCCTCGCTATGTTGCGCCTCGTTCTTATACTCGCTACGGTCAAGCTAGTCGTGATATTTATGTCCCGAAAATATTTAATTCACTTCCTGGTGACATTATTACGCTTGCCTCAAAAAGGCAGCTAAACAAAATCCTCAATGACTGGATTCTACATTCAGTATTCGTTAATGTTTTCTTACCTTTATTTTGACAACCTTGTCGGTACGTTTTTATCTTACCTGTCTCAATATTTCTATAATGTTTGATCCGGTCCACTGTGATGGACTATCTGTTCCCGTTGCATGTATATATTTCTATGTATACTCTTTATGCGTCTCTACATGTACTCTTTATGTATCTCTACATGTACCTGTACATATGTCTATAATGTTTTACCGGTCCACTGTGATTGACTGTCTCTATGCGTGCCATGTACAAAGTCACTGACTGCCCACCGCTTCCCCCTTTCCGCCCTGCCCCGGAAACTATGATTATTTATCTGTGTTAGTTTGTTAACTAAGTATGCATATAATGATTACTACCTCTTTCGGGCCATGTTCCACAAGACTATTTGGGCTTTGACGGGCCCCAAAATATAGAAAAAAAACATGAAAGCAGAATGAACATTATCTTATTATTATTATTATTATTATTATCATTATTATTATCATTATCAATAATCATTATAGATGTATTATTATTATTATTATTATTATTATTATTATTATTATTATTATTATTATTTAGCCGATGAGTGAAGTACTTACTATTTCTTTCTTCTCGTATCGTAACTCATTATTGTGTAATTTGCGGTTTTGTTCGTTTTGTCTGTGATATTTGCTGATGTGAAGATACATCTCTCATAAACGGAAGCGTCGGTGCGAAACAACAAAAAATACGTATTATTTGACGTTTGTTCTAGGACCTGCAATCATCAAAACGAAACATTTCTTATTATTTTTCTCAATATTTAAACAAGACGCATGGCAGGGCCAACTAAATAGGGCACTTGTACCCGTGCCACACGGGCCACTCGAATGCCATTTACAACAAATGACATTCCTGTGATCGACGAATGGGCTCGCGATCTGTCGCGCGTGGAATGCCCCAACCTCGGGGTATCGCACGCTGATTGGCCGATCCTTCAAATGTCATTCGTTCTTAACGGCATTCGAGTTACCCGTGTGGCACGGGTATTACTCGCGTTTAAGCATTCGTATCCTGTCGACAGTGAAAATCAGGCATTGCCCCACTTTAAATCACAGCAAACTAATGATGTCCGTCTATATTGAATGCCTACCCTTCAATGAACGCTCTTACACAAAGAACAAATCAAACGCTTGTATCACTAACATTGGTTTCAACACGACTACAACATAAATGTGCGCGTGCCATTACATTACTTGCAAGCGCGTATTTGTGTAACCGTAAAGAATAATTATATGATTGCAGAGAACTAACACCTGCAAACGACGCTGCGAATTTTAAACATCTCTACCACGCACATGTCTTTGTATGATATTTCTTTAGTCCTAAAATGCATACTCAAAAAATTAATTTGCGTATGGTCATGCAATGCTTTTAGGAAACGATAGTTCAGGAGTCATTACCGCTCCTTGGATTTCTGTTTAATCATAATGTAGTTATTTCTGCTTTCTTCGTCTTTTGTAATAAAGTAGTATGGTTTCTAAAAATGATCGGGCAACAATGTGCCGTACACTCCGGTCTATATAGGGTGATTCAAGGAGACGCCAGCCTCTTTAAATCGACCGCACAATTCGGTTTCTTATCCTATTGCGCTACGACTTTGTGCAGCGTTGCACACAGATGGTGCATTTTTTTTTTTGTAAAATTTGCAAAGAGCGAACTTACCTGAGGGAAATGTAAAGAAAGAAAAAGGCTTAGCTCCTATGGAAACGCAACGACGCCACCGGTCTTCAAACAACACGGCACCGTTTCGCACGGGAGACAAGAGATGGCGCAAGCGGTCGCGACACCAACTGCCGCCAACGAACGAGCATACGACGACGGGAGCCGGCGTGTTTAGCAGACAAGGAACTGCAGTTCCTTGTTGTTATTGCGCCTGTTTTTGTTTCTGCGACTGTCGCCGCCCGCGGAACGCGCGCCGCTTTCGAGTCGAAAAGATTGCTAAAGACGCTGGCTCTCGGCGCCGTATGCTCGTTCGTTGGCGGCGTTCGTTGCGCCATCTCTTGTGTCCCATGCGAAACGGCGCAGTGTTGTTTGCAGACCGGTGGCGTCGCTGCGTTTCCATAGGAGCTAAGCCTTTTTCTTTCTTTACTTTTTCCTCAGGTAAGTTCGCTCTTTGCAAGTTTTACAAAAAAAAAAAAGCACCATCTCTGGGCAACTTTGCAGAAAGTCGCAGCGCGATAGGTTAAGAAACCAAATTTTCCGGTTAATTTGAAGAGCCTGCCGTCTCCTTGAATCACCCGGTATTGTAACCATAAAGGTAGGAAGAAAAAGAGGAGATATAGCGACTCAAGCCAGACACACGAGAAAATCCCAAGTGAAGCCGAAAGGGGGGGACGCGGTCGGTGGAACGGCCCCCAAGGTGAACAAAACTACACCAAAGCCGCTGCTGGTGCCAAATCAGGTGTCCTTTCTTCAGGTTTCGGTCATCGTTGGGGGTGTGTCCCTCTAAACCGGAAAACCCGGGACCACTTCGCCTCCAGGACACCTCGATGATGGTAACTTTAGCGCGCTCCCTACGCGCCCCAAATAATTCTGTTACTCATTTAGTAGTTTTAGATGATACTCAGCAAGTTTCTGATAGGAATCATATATTTATCTTCATCAATAAAAATGTAAATGAGCACATTTTAGTTAATTAACTGATTTTGCGTGATGCTTATCGACTGATATTATGTCTTTCTGACCGTCTAACTCACCTGCACAGTCCGCGTAAGTATAGCTTACGTGTATTTTTTTTAAACAAATCAGTAAAGCCTTAAGAAGACAGCCTGTATTTCGTCCCCCACCCCCTCTTATCTTAATAACATACCTTCCATGCATCTTGCAGAGACCCAAGATCTGGGTAGTTGAAGTAAGGGCTGTTGTCCGGGTTTTTTATGGTCATTTTTTCTGTCCAGTGAAAGCTCGGTGTCCATCTGCGGCTCTGCGCCAAGACCTCAGCCGCAGCGAAATATGCGAACAACAATGCGCACTGGAGGTTCATAGCAACGTATTCTTTCTGCATTCCCTCCTCTTTAGAGATCGACTGAAGACTGCCTAAGTGTTAAATAAGTTCCTATTTTTTGTGTTGTTATTTGAAAATACAGCTGTACCGGATCATAGCTGACGTTTGTGACGAGATTTTCTTCAGGGAAAAGCATTGTTCGGAGAGGCTGCGTTAACATGTCGGACAAGTGTTCGTAATACACAACGAAGTAAAAAAAAAATGCCCGAAGTAGTTTCGGAAGGCAATTATAGATTTCAGTGGTTCCGATTCCTTCGTCGCCTTGGTTACTCTGGTTGCAGCTCACACAAACGCCTGAAACAGCCTTGACGCGAGAGAAACAACAAAGTCACATTTCGCCGTACTAAGTCGTGAGAATGAACTCAAAACTAAGCTGACAAGATTTATAAAAAAAAACAAAAAAAACAGTAACTATGGCATGAATGGGCGTCTTCCCAATCAATACAATCACCCAGTTTTTATCGCTTCCTAGCTTGGACTGTCGTGAGGTGATTATTGTCAGAAACAAGGAAAGGGAATACGACATGGTAAACTATGGACACTGACGTCTTAGACAACGCAGCGCGTGCCAGGACCCAATAGTTTTATTATCGCTCCGAAACCGATTAGATTTTGGCAATTTGTGATAAGAACGCCCAAGAACGAATCACAAAGCGAGAAGAGTTAAGGTAAGAAATCACACGCCCGGTATTTCTTAAGCTGACGGTGATTACTATCTATCTGGCTTATAAAACAATTATTTCGTCAACGATAGAATAATAAAGCGTCATTGAACTCTGGTATAACGTCAATTACACTACGAATTCAGACGAGGCTACAAAGAAATCCGTAAGGCTGGGATTGCACTGCTCATTCATCTCGCAAAACACAGTCTGCAAACACGAGTCACCGCAATGTCCGTGGTTCGAATGCCGCGTGCCCAAGTTTCCTCCCTGAACTCATTTTCACTCGGCATTCGAAGCAGGGATCTCGCGATGGCTCGTGTTCAAATCTCGATGCAGAGTGTTTTTTCTATGATGCATAAACAGTGTAACCCCGGCTTTATGTTTACATTTCGAGCGTAAGAGGTGACATTCGTGACTTAATTATCTAGCCCAGACAGCTGGTATCCTTTTTACTGACCGAAACGAAATTATTGTGCAGGCTTAAATGCGTGCACGCATCAAGTTTCTCCAGGTATGTTCCCGTCATTTCGCTTCGAAAGTCAAGTAGCTAAACATTTCCAGTGCACCTGGCCTTCCAAAGCGAATATTTTTAGACCGTGTTTTAATTGTGCCTCATGACAAACGAGAAAGAGGCGTTTAGAGGTACCCCCCCCTCCCCTTGCTAACCGCCATGTTGTACAATTTTGACAACTTGACACGTGACTGTACCAAATTCAGAGGCTTTTACGAAAAACTCAGCCAAGATTTGTATTGTGATCACCGTAAAAAACATCAGAACCTATTTCTCAATACACTTGTTCGCAGATATCAGTGTCTGGCTACGATAAGAACCCTAAAATACAGCACCGCGGCTGACGGCCAATATCGGAGCCATGGCGAAGCTGCCCGAGGTATTGTCGTAAAAGCACATTTCGGACTTAAAATAAATGAAACATAACTTATCTCGTCGGTACTGTTATTAGAAATCAATAAGCAATCATCTGTGCGCGGTACTTTGTCAAAATCGAGACGTAAAACTATAAGGCCACGTGTCAAGTGGCACAAAATGTGCAACACGGCTGCGGCCAGATGGGGGTCACTTTCAGCTGCCAGTTTATCGCGCTAAGCCCCTCTATCTTGTTGGTCATGACGCTCGATCACCTTTCTCGCGGGCGCGTGCACGTGAAAAAAAATGACAAGAACAGAAAAGGTGCAATGACTGCATATTTGTTTCGTTGCTTTTTGTTTTAGTCCTCCCGGTCACTTTTTACTTCAAATCAACAGAAGCTGACAGACTCCTGTATTGAACCGCAGTGCATGCATGATGAAACGCTGAATGCCACTTTCATGGTCACGTCTTGGAGCGTTGCAGAAGTTTTTGGACAGGGGCAAAATAGCAGATTTCGTGTCCGCGTCTCACTGACATTGCAGACGACGTTGGACGATGGTGAAATAGCAGATAATGCCGGAGGCTGCCGCCTGTCTGCTCGCACGACTCGCAGGCTCACTCAGACGCCAGACAAGAGGCACCGGATGTCGCGAAAGGGAGACACTAGGCTTGTTAGCGTGATAAACCGAGCAGCCAAGCCAGACAAGCAGTAATGGGCGGGGCCACTGATTTGTGGTCGGGGCTTAGGGCGTGCTGTGACCTCCACCTAAATTGGGTCGAACAACGTAAATAGTGCGCGAATTAATTTTTTTTTATTTCTTAGAAAATTTATTGAAAAAACATACGTGTTCTTCCTATACAATTAAAACAACTTTTTTTATTTTAATATTTATTTACGTGTGAGCGTAACAGAGGTTACAAGGGCAGTCTTCGGACTTTCAGCGTCTCTGCCCAGCACTAGCGCTCGTGTAGTGCAAGCGCTGTTCAAGGCCATACGCTCGAGCTTGTTTCATCGGCTGCGCCTGGATTTAAGTATCCGCTGGAGATCAAAAACCTAGCCAGTGCGATACCTCTACTAAGTGAGATTTTGTACATGCGTCGCGCAGTACAGGTACACGACGGCACGCCGACACGCCGGCACGTGTAAGGATAGTACCGAGGACAACCGTGTTCAATGTTCACTTGCGCAAGGCAGCAGGAGATTGAAGGCTCGGCGGCTGGCACATGCTAACGCACTGCTGTTTGCCAGCTGCCGTAGAGGCCAGTTCATACATACCTTAAAGGTGCGATGCAAGAATTTTGTACTTTGCGCAAATTCCGCTTAAAACGGATCCCTGACGTTAATGACCTATGAAACACGCGTTCGTTTTTCATCCCACGCAATAGAAGTCCCAGAAAAAAAATTAAAGAAAAACCTTTCGCCCCCTCAACTCGCAGCCAGAACAAGCGGCCACGTGATCTGGAGCTGATTATATGCCGCCAATGTTGATCATGGCCACGCGTTTCGGTTGACAAGGGACAGGACACGCGCTGAGTTTTAGACATTGTTGTGGTTCGGCTATTGTCGTCATTGCAGCGTTTGGACACGGGCCACTCCCCGAATGCTTCTCGAGTTTTCGATTATCACGAACCCAGATCGAGTGCCCACGCAATGCCTGGGTCTAATCTATGAGCTGCGTTCAAATATTGTCACTGGGTGGTACTGCGACCGCCCAGCTACGTCATCAATTTTTGGGAAGGAGATATTGAATGAGACCGCCCGCTTTTGTCCTTGAAATTACACCGCAACAGGGTTTCTTGCCCAGTGGCGTTGCGTGCAAGTATCCTTGTCTTCCACTAGTGCCAGTAAGCTCGTGTAAAGTGAAAAACATTGCAATTGAATATCGGTGCACCCCCCCCCCCCCCCCCTTTTTAAGCTAAAACGAAGTGGAGCAAAATAGGATTTCCAAATTGTACAGTTGTGCAGTATATATAGCAGTCTCGGGATGATATGCGGCAGCCCAATAAATTGTTAGTGAAAAAACGGTTAAAGTACAGGCGAGCTGGTGGATATTTACTATGTTGGAACTTAACCCGAGACTGGGGTAGAAGCAGAAACTTAAAAGTAGAAGGGACAGAGACAAGTGAAGAAGAGAACGTCTCAAGACGTTCTCTTCTTGAGACGTTCTCTTCTTCACTTTTCCCTGTCCCTTCTACTTTTAAGTTTCTGTTTCTACCCCAGTCTCGGGTTAAGTTCTGACATGGTAAATTGTTAGAGCGTGCATGACTGATAAAGCACAGAGTTGTAAATTGAGGCCGCGGAACAAGCGCACGTAAAATTGAATATAACTTTAGCCACCCGAGACAGTATTTTGCGAAGTTTCGAGCTCGTGCAAGCCGATGTCCTAATGTAATAAAAATGAAAAATATATTGTCTCGTCTTCGCGCTATTTATGTGTAGTTAGGAACATCAATGCGCGCGTCTCTATTAGAGAAATACGGACGATAACCAACCATGTACTAAACAGTTAGGAGCCCGACGTTGCAAAACCGATTCGGTTTTTTTCATCAGCGTCAACTATTTACACGCGGAGAGTAGCAGCTTCTTTTCCATCTACGGTGTGTCTTTAACTTCATAACTTCAATCACTTTCTCTTCTTCAAGTGCCCTAGTCCGTTGACATACGCCGGTGTTTAAAGGGGAACTCCGACGGCTTTTCGAGCTACCTAATCCTAAGGCATAATCTGAATGCGGATGGCTTCCTGATTGCGAAATGCTATCTCGTTCTCCCAGATTTCCTATAGTTAATTTAAGAAGTGATATTTTGTTTGCTGCCGAAACCGAAACATCGTTCTCCCTAGAGTTTCCCCAGTTTTCCCTGCCACCCAAGCGTGACGTCACTTGTGTGCAGCGAGGCGCGCGGCCGGCAATCGGGTACGTTCGCGTTCGCCTTTCTCGCGTCTAACAGCAAGAAAACCTGGGCGTTCGTGATGTTTGAAGTTGATAATTATATATATTTGCACAAAGTATGGCCTTGGCCTACGTGCATAAATATAATAAAGTAAAAAAAAAAAAAAACGGAAGCAATTGGAATTTTCATAAAACCGTTTTTGCAACTCGCTACTCTCAAGCCACGGCTCTCTAGTTTCGTGATATCTTTGGTAAATCCGTTCTCTTTTTCTTAGAAGATGGCTGGCGAAGAAAGGTTGAAGAGTCACGCAATACATTTTTTTTTAAATGGCCAAAGCACCACGGAAGATGCTCGGAATGTAGGTGCAGATGCCCCACACGTTTGTATAACCTGAACGAACGTGCCATTTGTTTTAGATTGTCTTTTGAAAAGTTACTGCTGCAGGCGTCAGCACGTGGAACTCCTCTTGTGGCATGAATATGCTAATTGGTGCTGAAGTAATTTAGCAAAAGATCTGTAGACCATTTCTGAAGAGCGCTTTGGTCGATGCCAATTTCAGCGTTCGTGCGCGTGGCATGTACATTGCTAACCTTCCAAGCGATGAACATGTGCGTGCTGGGCTGGGACCCAAGACATGTAGACTGTGATTCTCGTAAACAATGAAATGTATAGAATGAAATGAACTGCATTCACGTAGATCAAATGGCAGGTTACTGGTCATGAAGATAGTGTAACACCCGTGCCACACGGGAAACTCGAATGCCATTTACAACGAATGACATTTGAGCGGACGGCCAATCAGCGCGCGACACTCCGGGCGTGGCGCATTCCACGCGCGACAGATGGCGAGCTGATTCGCCGATCACACAAATGTCATTTGTTGTAAATGGAATTCGAGTTGCCCGTGTGGCACGGGTATTAAAAAGACGATTAAAAGAACTTCGCACCCACCAAGCCAAACATCAAGGTGCAATGGAATGCGTATAAAATACACAAATACTGTTCATCCCCAAAAAAGAACTATTGCTTGAAGATACAACAGTGCGTGAGGTACAAAAAGGCATCATAAATATTTTAATCCAAAATAAGTTAACAAAAGTTAATAAAAAAATGTGTACCCGTATTGTTTCTTTTTACTTTTGGAGTAGAATACAACGCGTTCGAACACCCATCCACAAGAGCACATGGGAAAGGTGTAATTCAATATAAGATTTCTTTTTTTTTTTATTAAGTTGGTTTAGCAGTGTTTATCAGCTGCAAATTTGCATGCCTCCCCTCAGCGACCTTGGTGTTTTCATGGTTTGAAAAGCATTTAAGCCCTATATAAAATTTCTCTTCCATAGAATAAATTAAAGACGTTTTCAAGAATTCTTATGCAGAGAATATTGCACGCCAACTTTTTGACAAACCAGGCAAGGCTCTATCGTATATTAGTGGAGCTCAACGCCTGCTTTATAAACCTTTGTAACAGCAGACAGGAATAGCAATATTTCGAAAGTCATGTCTAAATTCAGACTTGAACTTTGTTTAGGCGTTTCACTTCTCGTCTTCAACATATCGGCAGCGTGACGGGAACTCCGAGAGTAGCCCGAGCTAGATTCGACGTCCGAAACAAATGTAGTGTTTATAAAAAATAAAAAAAATATCACTGAACCAATTATGAATAACAAATGTGACTGTGCAAAATGTCGACTATAGTGCTAGATTGTGTACTATATTTCTCGATATTATTAGCGCTCTTCTTTGGACGGATGTCGTAATGGTCACAGCCGACTTAAGTTTGCGCTTGCCGCTATTGAAGCTGTTCCAGCTGCAGAAGGATACTTTACTCGCAGCACGCAGGTATAAAGTATTCCGAGTAAAACTCAAAATCTTTCACGTGACATTAGTTCACTCGGAGCGCAGCTCGCGCAAAACCACCATGACGTTGCTGGCCTCCATTACTGCCGGGGAACGCTTTCTTTTTTTTTTTCTCCCACGAAAACAAGGGTAAAAAGAAAAAAGCCTGTTCCCGGCGCTGTTTCTACGATCTATTTCGGAGCACAGATTGCTACCCATAGCAAAGGAACTTTCAACCTTGAAGCTGCGAAAAACTTATCTCGATCGCTGGCGTCCGGAAAGCCACTTCGCGGCTGCCCGAGTTGCTCGTCCGCCTGCACATCCGTGACGTACGTGCCTAGGGAAAAGTAGGGATATTTCATTGTTGCCAGTAGGAAGTCGCCTCCTGGAACCCTCGCGTCCGGCGTAACTGGAAAATTAAAGAAGTTCACGGAAATATTTTTTTTAAAATATATTTTCGTTATCAGTTGAGAAAGGGTTATTGGTGCGGTCTGCAAATTTCCAGCTAAATCGAAGTCTACCAGAAAAACGGCGGAGTTCCCATTTAAGTGCCTGTCGGCACTTAAATGAGCCCAACAAGACGGAGTTCTGTCAAACGTGTTTGCTTTTAGAACATGCCTCTCAATATATTTCTTTTTACAGTAAAGCTTCGTGTATAGGATTATTTAGAAGAATACCATTAATTATCTTTCTTCCTGAAAGTTTTGTGCATTTGCCTTCAGGTCTATAATGTGAGCACAGAGTCCTTTTTGGCATACCCAAAGGCGCGGTGTTTCACACTGTCAAACAGGGGGTAAAGAAAAAAAAAACATTTCTACACACCCAACAAATGGCGTATTTTCGAGTATCATCCTCCCGTGTCGGTCTCAAGCGACACGGGAGGACGTTAACTTGATACAGCCAAATTTATTAATGACAAGAAAAAATATGTCATTACTGCCTGAAGACTTGACAACATAAAAAAAGCACCGATAACCCTAAAGGTATACGTCATAAGTAAATGCACCCCAAAATTATCCGAAATATGCTCTGCAAATCTTTACCGGCGTTTTTATCCTTGATAAGCACATCTATAATGAATTTGAGAGTTCCTGACGCATATTCAACTTCACAAACATATAAAAGTATGTTGCCTCTTTTATGTGATGGAAAACAATTTTAGTGTCTGTGGGCTGGACGAAAACAAAGTACACAGTGGCGCGTGGCAAAAATATGACGATTCCGGACGCAGGCCGTCAGAGAGTGAGCAGTTAAGTAGGTGCGATGTCGAGTACACTACGAAATGCACCTTTGCTCTGTTAAACAAAAAAAAAAAAAAAACAAAAAAAAAAACAAGGGTTATGCTTATTCGCAAATTTAGTTGACCGGCATCTTGTCAAGAACAAGCCTCAAACTCCAAGCTCTGTCGAAAATGTTCATTTCGATACGCGCTCCTTTAGATCAGATTCGATCTGAGCACGAAGGTCACTCTTTTCTGCAGAAGTATTCGCCTGCATCACGGTGCTGAGTGCAAACAATATTGGTACGGAAAGCAAGCGTTGTTATTGCCGCTCAGTGTTTCTGTAGAAGGTACACTGAAAGGGTTTGTTCTAAAGCTTCCCTAACACTTCGAAAATATTATTGCTTCTAGCTTAGTTGAGTCGTCATCATATATATTATAAAACGTACTTTGTAAACCAGATTTCAGAATATATGTGGATAGGACGTGCCCATTTGATGACCTTATGTGCTGTAATTTAATTCCTAAGTTCAAGAGCACAACAGGATTCGACTTTTAATAGTGTGACGTGAGGTTGTAATAATCGCGGTAAAATATATATGACTACGATAAAAAAAAGGATGTTGAGTCACATACGGTAATCAAGCTTTTATTTTACAGCTTTATCGAAATTAAATACCGCGATTTATTTTTGGTCCCTGAAATTAAAAGTGGATTTTACGAACGATAAGTGCAATATAGTTACTTGTTTTACTTTAGAATTGTGCCTATTGCCAAAAGAACGCAGAAAATATATTCTCAATTTAGCGATTCGAACCGGTACGAACCAGTTCAAACCGGTTCAAACCGTCATTTTCGCTCTCCTGAACTGAAGCGGAGCTGAAACGAAAGCCGTGAACCCCTAACCGGAACCGAACCGATAAAAATTTCGGTTCGACACTCTGTCCAGTAGTAATGGGCGGGGCCACTGATCTGTGGGCGGGGCTAAGAGCGTGTCGTGTCTTCCACCTAAATATCGCCTGACAACGTAAATATTGCGCAATTTTTTTTGTAAAAAATTACAAAAAAAAATTATAACTGTTTTATCTATGCCCTCTAAAGAAAATTTTTTTCTTTTCCTTCATTCATTTTAATGTCTCTTTCAGTGTGAGCGCAGCGGTTGCTACAAGAGCGAGCTCCGGCCTCTCAGCGTCTCTGCCAACCACTCGCGCTCGTGCAGTGCACGCGCTGTTCAGGACCACATGCTCGCGTTTGTTTCATCGGCTGCACTATCGGAAGCCGGCCCAGCAGGCGTCCCCGCTGGAGGTAAAAAAAACTAGCCAGTGCGGTACCCGTGCTAGATGAGTTTTAGGAGCGAAGCTCCTTAGGGGCTAGCCATGTCCGTAAGTCCGTCCGATGTCCGGCGTCGGGTGCTCGTGCTCACGAGCACGTGAGCACGCGCTCCCGTGCTCGTGTAGGACAAAAAAAAAAAACGCATCTCCACGTGGTGAATGATGTTGATTTGGGCGAAGCTCTGATGGTTCTTGTCTGCGTAGACCGTGAGCCGCAGCATGCCGAGCCTTTCGTTCGTTTTCATCCATGTCAGAAAGAGAATGTGTGGTATGGAACGTGGTTATATACGCATTTGAGCATTTGACCGCTGCGTGACATGGATGAAAACGAACGAAAGGCTCGGCATGCTGCGGCTCACCGTCTACGCAGACAATCACCACCAGAGCTTCGCCCCAATCAACATCATTCACCACGTGGAGAGGCGGTTGTTTTTTCTTTAAAGTGCGTCGCTCAGTAGTGGTACGCGACGGCACGCCGATACGCCGGAACGTACCAGGAATTAACCCAGGACCGCCGCGCCCAATCTTCACTTCCGCACGGCAGCTGGAGATTGAAGGCGCGGCGCCGGATACATGCTAAGGCTTCGCCTGTTTACGAGCTTCTGTGCGTAAACACACTCGGGTTTACGCATGGAAGGTGCAGCAGTGGAATGCGGATAATGGCGTCGTCTCATTGACGCGTCTATAGACGCAACTCCCGCTCACTCGACTGTTTGAGTCGTCGTCCAACGTTGGACATTACAGAGATTGGAGTATAATTTTATACCACGAAATGCTTTTTAATGAAAAACTCCCATTCCCAATCTTTTTTTTTTTTTTTTGCCGTTCGTCCGTTTGTTTGAGCAGCAGTTTTCGCTAAATTTAGCGGGAAATGTGATGTTTACGTGACCTAACGACACGAGACCTACAGAACAATTCATTTTCCCCACTGAGTTTAGCGGGGAAATCGCCGTGACGCTACCTACACACCAATTCATTTGACCCGCTAGATTTGGCGGAGAAATCGATAAAAATAAAGATCCTCCTTCATTCCCCGAATTGACTTTTTAATGTGTTCTAAGGAAATTTAAATGATCGTTTTTCGAATACCGCATTCCATGCATAATAGGACTTTGTAGAAAGAGGTCACTGTCAATTAACTTACATGAACAAAGGGACTTAAATTTCACGAGAATATACGCAACGATCGTACACCTTTCATTAGATTTCAAGCAAATACCATGTAAGCCAGTACTGGCAACTCCCGCGGAGAGCGGGCGAGAAGTGATCGCAGCGCCCCTGGCGAGCTCGGAGTCTTCACTAGCAGACGAATTCTCCACAACGCATTGGTTTTGTCTTCCTCTGTGCGAGGTGACCAATAAAAAAAAAAAACTGCCAGGCGTATTTGCTGCTTTTAATGTAAAAAAATAGGCGTCACCTTTTGAGTGAAGGGCATTTTCTGCGCGTGGGAGCGGTGTTAGAGCTTTCAGGTTGCAATTTTGGGGCTCTCTTGAAGAAAACACTTTTTCGCAACTTCTCCAAGCTAGACAAAACACGAATGTACCTTCGCGCCGTATATTGAAACAGGGCAATGTACAAAAATTTCAGAACATAGCTATGTTTCAACTTCACTGTTTGTATCAATCAATTCGTTTGGTTGTTGAAATTCCGATTTCTCGTGAATGTCTTGCTTATAACCGTTTTGTCGAATAGGTGAGCTGGCTAACCCCGTTAAGATCGACTCAGAATGAAGAAGCAAAAGGCAATTTCGAACCACGTACGTTACTGCGATGTCAGTATGCTCTAAAAGAAATCAATTGTTCACATGCGAATCTGACGCTATTGCTGAAATTAATAAAAGCCGGGTCACAAGTAGAGCGCACTTCTCGCGCGTGCAAAAGAAAAAAGAGGAGAGCGTCGTAACGCAAATAAAGGTGATTTCAGTCACGTGAGTGCCAAACCTTACTGCACGTGGGAACTCGTCGGCTGCTCTCGAATTTGTGAGCATTCGAAATGACAAATCAATCTTTCTACAACCGGTCACCGCGCCTGAGGTGATATCAGTAATCAAAAGTCTAAGTAATAGCAGTAGCTGTGATATTGATGGTCTCCAGATACGGCCTGCAAAGCATATAGCTGATATAATCGCGTCTATCCTCACTGATATATTTAACATTTGTTTGAAGACAGTTGTCTTCCTATCAAATATGCAAAAAGGGAGATAGAAATGATCTGGGAAATTATAGGCCAATTTCCATCCTGCCAGTTTTTTCAAAGGTATTTGAAAAACTTCTGCACTCGAAACTTTCGGGATTTATAGATAAATATAACTTGTTGACGCCACACCAATTCGGCTTTTGTAAAAACAAATCAAGTGAACTAGCATTACTCGAACAAAAATAATATATACTCACACAATTTGAAAACAAAGCCAACGTTCTTGGTGCATTTGTAGATTTTTCAAAGGCTTTTGACTTAGTAAATCATGACATTTTGCTTGAAAAGTTGAAATGCTACGGTATCCGAGGACGGGTTTTATCGCTTCTGAAATCTTATTTATCTAATCGAGAATAGATTGTCCAGATTAACAATATGCGCTCAAAGGCGCAACCAGTACTTTGTGGTGTGCCACAGGGCAGCATATTAGGGCCACTACTCTTCAACGTTTATCTTAACGATAGTGTAAATATTAGCCCCACAGCCAAATTCATAGTATATGCGGATGACACTAGCATACTTGTCTCTGGCCATGACATTCATGAGCTTATAGATCGATGTAATAATACAATGAAAACACTCGAGAGCTGGTCGGCAGCTAATGCTATGCAAGTAAATGAAGGAAAAACAAAGGCGGTTATGTTCAGACCCAAAAACAATCCCGTTCCTACACATCCAGAAATCTTCCTTAATTCACGCCGTATAGAAGAGGTAGATAATTTCAGGTGTCTCGGTATCATATTTTCCGCCGACATGCTATGGGACGTTCATGTAAACTACTTGCTAACAAAAATAGCGCAAATTACTGGCATAATTGGACGCATTCGATACCTCCTTCCCGCACAAGTTAAATTGCTTCTTAATAATTCAATGCTTTTCTCACACTTAAACTATTGTCAACTAGTGTGGGGGACAACGACATCTTCAAACCTACAGTGTATTCATTTATTACAAAAGAAATATATTCGCCATATCTATAACGCCCCTTATGGAACACCAAGTTCAATTTTATTTCGTCGCTCTCGCGTTATCAGGGCACACGACCTATACAGATATCGTTTGAGTGCTCGTTATAAATTAGAAACACAGAGAAATATAAGTAATATACGCAATCTTTTTCAACTGAAAATAAAAACCTCTAGTTACTGTACAAGACACAAAGAGAGCGGGGTAGTCCCTACAACTCGACTAAACTCCGGAAAAGAATGTCTCTGTTACCTTTTACCATCCCTTTTAAACAACTATCACCACGTACATTTTGATCTGTACACTTGCAGATATAGTGAACTTCGCGAAATGTACAAAGCATAAAAGCACACATATGTATGCCTTGTGAATGTGTGTATGTATATGTGCGTCTAAGGTTATGTGTACACACTAAACATTGTAACACCCATAATCGCGTAAAAAGGGTGTAAAAGGGTGTAGGTTAGGAAAAACGCCCTTTTTACACGCTTTCTGAATATCGGTGGGTGTAAAAAGGGTGTGCTGACGTTTTACACCCCTTACACGCCCTCTTTGCGTCCCACTTGCAGCGATGGTGTCTGAAATCCTGTAAAAAGGGTGTATGGGCGTATTTTACGCCTTTCATCCGCACGGTGTGAAAGGGGCGTAATGGTGATGATGTCAAATACACCCATGATTTCATAGCCGTTCATATTGAATTGAATTGAATTGGTTTTTATTTAGACACTAGGTCAAGGGTAACAGGACAAAAGGCAGATTATCTCTGCCTGACGTGGTCCTATCACCCGTTTACAATGCAAGCACTATTTATTGCTTTACTACAATACAAAGCAATATTTATTGCTTTGGTGAAACTGTTTTTGATGTACGGCGGTAGAAACATCGAGTATAATTAATTGCCACACGGAGTCGCGTATGATTAGGAAGTGCTAGAGAATAGTTTTTGCAACTAATATTGAACTTTTCGTTCGACACGAGCCTAAAATTACGTTTCGCGCGTGCATCAGTTTTATCGGTTCAACCTTGATTATAAAAAAAATCATCTCCGCTCGCGAAAAAAAGAAAAAATGAATGAAGACGTTTAAATATACAACCTAGGCAGCACACACTATTGCGCTGTTATGGAATTAAATCGGAAAGATTGTGTCGATATTATTTTGGTCTAGGCAATATCTGAAAAATGGGATGGGTCGCGCCGACGCTGTCCTGACATACCGTACTTGGCGCCGTTTTTGCTTGAGTGTCAAGAGTGTCCTGCGTGAATCGGCTATGCCGGCGAGGTATTTCTATTTCTTGACTGTCTAAAATCCGACGTTAAAAAAACGAAACAAATCAAAATTAAGCGAAATAGAATCTGCTTGCTTTTAACCTGAGAAAGACCTTTTAAGCTGAAGACTTGAACAAACTGTGGCGCCCTCATTTCGGATATTACAAACTCACCTGACTGGGTTTCGCACTACTGATAGCACCTTCACTGATACTTTATTTCGGAGTGTAGCTCTGAAGAAACAATGTCGCAAGACAATCGAAAGTGCCGGATTAATGACACCCCCAGGGACGAGACTCTTATCTCTGCGTAATGACACCAAAATATCTAGCTTTCCGACGCTTTTTTTTCCGGTTTTTCTTTGGTACACGTGAAACCGCGTCTTCAGCGGCGTTAAAAATGTTTTTTGTATTTATCTTGTGATCTCGCGGTCCGTACCAGATCATGCGCGTCTACATGAGTGGCAGTTTGAGAGGCTCAAGGTTGTACTACGCAAAGAAAGTCCTGACTAGGGTGCCTTCATGTGCGCTTCGCATAGAGTGATGCCAACTGCCTGTTTCCCTTTCCCACACCCTCTTCCACCGCCATTCTGTTCCTCTCAGTGTTTCCCCGTGCGCCGGAAAGTGGCCTTTGTGTCCATCGGTCCTCACATCCGAGGGAGAAAATGATAATCCTCCCTCCGTGGGTTCCACAACGCTTCTCCGAACTCGTGAGATAAGGTGCTTGTTTCCGGGAGGGTTATAAGCCCCACTGATCATCGCCGAGAACCAAAATGGCTGCTGGTTTGTCGGCGAGTGGTATTACAAAGGGTGGCATCACCCTAGAAAAGCGTACATAAGGGCTCCCTAGTCCTGACGAGTCCGATTTCGCGACCTTACCTGGGCAGGGCAGGTGACAATACAAAGCAGCAGAGGGAAATTAGCGGCTTTTCCAACCCCCTTTGACCTCGTCTTCTGATAAGCCTCAAAACCTTCTTTTGTGCCTTCGTGTTGCTGTGAGCGAGTGCGAAGGCCACTTCTAGCAAATCAGAGGGGTGGCGCAAAACACGTGACCGCTCTCCGTAGGACAAGGACGCTTGGATGAAAATTTGTCACGTGATTCGCTCTGACGCGCTGATGGGCTACTGGGGCCGTAGTCTTTGCAGTATGCCAAGTTATGGTGAGTTATAGGGGCCACGTAGGTCCGGTTTACAAAAAGGGGGGCGCCCGTCAGTGTATTCCTGTTTTTCGTGCGTTCGAGTCGCGGCCATGATTTTTCGTCGTGAACGGCCGGAATACATCCATGCCAACTTTTCGGAAATGGTCGTTTATTTCGTCGGAGTCCATGGAATTATTGTGCTGTATTTGTTGGACGCGTTTCGGACAAAGAGCTGCTCATCGGCGGCCGCGAGACTTCCGTTGAATGTGATCGACCGCCTTCAACCTCGGCATTGTGTTTGCGTTGTTTTGTGCTCCCCGAATCGGATTACGCATCTATCACGACAGAGGTGTGCTCATCGGCGACCGCGAAACTTCTGCTGAATGTGAGCAACCGCCTTCATCCTCGACATTGTGTTTGTGGATAGTTCTGTGCTGCCCGAATCGGATTATGCATCTATCACGGATTACATGAGATCGCTGTTTTATTTGTAAGTATTCTGCAAGCATGCTTCTGATAGTAGTCCAAGGGGGCTATGTTCGACAAATGTTTCATTTCTCCTAAAAAGAAACGGAAGTGACGGAAGCGACGATATCACGTTTGATTGGTTGGAAGGTCAAATGGCGAAAATAGGTAACTTTCGTCATTTGAACCTCTAACCAATCAAACGCGATATCGTCACTTCCGCCACTTCCGTTTATTTTTAGGAGTAACGAAACATTTGTCGAACATAGGCTCCCTGCTTCCGTTTCAATATACCATTTTACGGTTTACAAACATGAACTGCCGCTTACGTCAACTCCCGGTCGTATTGTCTTTACAAGCCTGTCAGTTTTGTCCACGTCACCAGTGCAAGGAAGCATAAACGTCACAAGAAAAGTACAGTTGGAGATTCAACTAGGGCCTTCGGTTGTACAATTTGAAGGGGTTATGAAACAGTATCCGGTTGAAATATTTATGCCTTACACGCACGGACCGCCACTGGTTTAGAAGCGTCTCGGTCGTGGTGGAATTGCGAGGATAAAAGAGAACTATTTCTTTCAGTCTTGCCTTCGCCAAGTTTGATGACGTGCGCGTGAACGTAGCTTTGCCCTTTGGCACGTTTGTAATTGCACGCACTTGCCCGCATAAGCAGAGACATGGCTGCGGCCAGATGACCTGTTTGCAATCGTCTATTGAGAATTTTGTAGAACCCGTTAGAACCTTGATTAACAAAATAAAAAGTGAACCAGGCATTTCCAGTCATTTTCTCGTGCACTCTTTTGGGTTATTACGCCCTACTTTATGGGTGTTGGTAATCGCGCCTTTTTTATTTCCCTTTCTGGCGCTGATACACACAATTTAGAGGGCGTACTGCGCAGGCATAACGCCCTAATAAAAAGGTGTTCAGTGGAATCACTCCCTAATTGAAAGGTGTTCGGAATAACGCCGTCCTTTAAGGGTGTGTGGTGTCCAAGAACCAGATGGCGCCATATCCCCGCTGTCCGGCATGCGGGAGGAGAGCCCAAAGGCGAGGGGATGACGGAGGGAGAGAATGCATGGCGGCGCGTCGGAGGTCAGACGCACAAGGGCTACGACGTAAAATAAAGTAATGAGTTTTCGTTCGTTACCTGGTTGTCTCCCTCGGCAACACACAAACGACACTACAAGTCTGGCGACGAGAATGGGATGCCGGGGAACACCGCAAGAAGATCCAGCTCGACAGAACGTCTAGAGAAGACGCCGAAAGAGACCCGAGAGCAAGAACACGCCGGTCGAGAGCTAAACAAAGAAGCTGCCCTAGAACCAAGTAAGCAGTCGCCATGGACCTTCGCGTCCCGAGCATTCCACCGTTCGATCCGCATGCTGATCCAACTTCTGTGTTTCAGCGCTGGATTCGATGGCATGCAAGATTCGAGAATTATCTCGTCGCCTCCCACGTCACGAACGACGAAAGAAAGCGTGCACTGTTGCTGCACCTCGCGGGAGAAGCCGTTCACGACATTTTCATCACGCTCCCGAACACGGGCACTCTTTACGAAACTGCGGTCGAGAAATTGAAAGCTCACTTCGCGCCAAAAAAGAACGCAGTTTTCGAGAGACATGTGTTTCGGCAAGCGAAGCAAGAGCCGGTGTAGGACGCCGATCTCACTACCCCTCCGCTCCGACTACGGTAGTGGTTTTGGCGTACGCCAAAATCAATACCGTAGTCATTTCGGCGTACGCCATAGTCAATACCGTAGTCTTTTTCGCATACCCCAAACACACTACCCTTACGCCAAATTCAATACCTTGAATAACGTCGGCGGAGCAGGGGTTGAGCTCCGCATTTCGCTAAAACTGGCGGAAGTAACTTTCTGCAGCATAACACCCTGATTGTTTGTTGTTGTTTGTATGAGCGGCGGAACGCGCGCGGCAGGCGTTAATTAATTGTGATTGGCGTTGATACGGCTGACGGCGCGCAGAGCTGAAGGGCACAAGCAAGGAAGCTTGGAGTGATTCTGTGTCGATGTGATTTGACATCGTTTCTTTCTGGTTCTTCGATCATGGTGCAAATGCAGGTGCCCGACTCCCGAGCGATTCGAAGGCAAGAGTGGTAGCCTGTCCGCTGGTCTTTCAATCGCATGCCCTGTCGTCATTTTGGGCACAGCGGAAGAAAATAAGACGTTCACTATTTTAAATAGCGTGCGATCGGCCTGTCTAGGTTCTGGCGACACCGTTTCAGGCTGTAGATGAGAAAATTTAGCCTCTACAGTACGACTGCTAGCCTGGGGTCTGTGCCTCACAACAGATCGAAACGGGTAGGGGTGGGGATCCCTGGCAGTGGGACCTTTCGCCGTACGAGCTGCGGTGCGCTAACACACTCGACCTCCGATACCCCCTTGGGTCACAGCGCTTGCTGAAAAAAGTTTGGATCGTTTTACGCAGATTTTGCAGTGCGTACGAGACGCGCAACAGCTACGTACTACGTCCTAGATGCCCAAACTGAGGCTCGCTACTTGTGCGCGGCTGTCGTGATCTACAGCTGGGAACAGTATGCTCGCCATGAAAACGTTGCAGTGAGAAGTACGGAAAAGTAATACTATAAAAGTATAGTATCTAAAACTGGCTTACATTGTCACTGAACATATGGAAATAAAGCTGATTAGGAATGCCGATCAGATGGGTGGGAATGTTATATAATGTGCTCAAGTTATGTGTGGCGTCACGTCGGCACAGGAATTCAAACTGGTTGCCCCCACCCCCGCTCCTAAATTCTTCCAATGCTGCTGGCAGCTTTTATATATATATATATATATATATTTATTTATTTATTGTAACTTTAAAGGCCCCAACAGGAGCATTACATAAGGAGTGTGTGTGTGTGTGGGGGGGGGGGGAAGTACATGAAAAATACAAAAGGTCAACATATGAACAGACAGGTGGCTGATACCTACAGGGCTGGTGAGTAATATAAACAGTGAGAACAAGTGTGTGTGAAATAAAACTGGTACATAAATACACTTGCTAAAAGAGTAATCGAAGCATTGCGGAACAAGACGGGGTTACCTATTGCCGGGCCAAACCAGGGTAATCACCGACTCACACCAAGCATACCGGAGCTTCCAGTCGAGCCTGGTGTCCTGAAAATCGCTGCAGGTGCTCAAAAACAAAAAAAAACCCAAAGGAGCCCATAGAATTTGAATGGGTACCTGCCCCCCCCCCCCCCCCCCCCCCCCCCCGTGGTAGAGGGCAACAAACTTCCTCACCAGCAGGCCCGTGCACTGACTTACCGGGCCACAGCCGTGGAAGAGGTGCAGGACCAACCCATGGTCACCTAATAGGAAATACTATTCGCATTCTACTGCAAAGAAAGGCGAAGACTGCCAGCCCCGCATCCTAAGTTAACGCTGGAGGAACAAGTAGCGTATAGGAAAATTCAGTCGGGGTCCTTCCCCCACCCCCTTTCACTCAGTCGCATATGTTCATCACTCAATACAGTGGGAACTGCCCAGTATGCCAAGAGATAGGAGCCCTCCGCCACAACATACGTGAGTGTAAATTCAATCAAGACCACCCACCACCCTTTCCCCTGTAGAGCGATGGGAGAACTTGCTGTCCAGCCCGCCCTGGAGGATCAGCTTCAATTGGTCAACAGGGGCCAGGCAGATAAGGCAGCATATAGTATCTCGTGAAAAGGGAAGCCCTTCCTTCTGGCACAGACCACCGTGCTGAAATGCTCAGATTAAAAGTTTATTCTCTCTCTCTCTCTGATTGGTTGAAGTAGTTTGTGATCCGAGATACGTGACATGGGTGATTTAGTCGAGACGATGCTCTTCAAGGAGGAAGTACGAGTGAGTTATGAAGCATTGGATTATAATAGAAAATTTTATGAAATGGGGTTAAGCATGATATATCTTGTGGCGCGACTTATATAGCGGGCATTTCAGTGCAGAGACACTAGTTCTTCGGTAATGGTCATTAAGAATCGACCTGGCCGTGCGATCTTGAACTGACTCAAGATGGTTAATGGGATAAATTTGATGAGCATTCCGAATTGCTGCTGCATACTCCAACTTTGGTCCAACGTAAGTCTCGTATGCCATTTTCCGGAGATGAGATGGTGGCGCCTTCAGATTTCTTTTGATGTACCCGAGAGTGCGCAAAGCCTCTGCTGAGTCTGTTTCAATGTGGTTATTCCAGGTTAAGTGATTAGGTAGTGTTGCACCAAAATATTTATAGATGGAGGCAGGCAGAGATGATTAGTCCAGAGCCAATGGAATACGAAAAATATGATGTTACATGTTTCCAAGTAAAGCAAAGTAATTTACATTTTGACATGTTTAATGACATTAGCCATTTGGAGCACCAGGCATGAATCAGGTCAAGGTCACTCAGAAGATTCAAATGGTCATCAGACAAATTAATTTTGCAATATAGGACACAATCGTAAGCGAAGAGACAGACTACAATTGATAAGTCGTTAATAAAAATAAGAAACAGTAGTGGACCTAGTAATGCCCCCTGTGGAACCCCAGATATAACGTTAGTAATATCTGACATATGGTTGTTAGCCACAGTGAACTGAGTGCGAGAAAATAGAAAGTCACGAATCCAAGGAAGGACCAAAGGGTCAATACCCAGGATAGAAAGTTTTGAAATTAGATGACGATGGGGAACTCTTTCGAATGCCTTCGAGAAGTCAAGGAATACAGCATCGGTTTGGCCCTGCGAGTCAAGGTTAGTGATTAACTTGTGTTTGAGTTCAAAGAGTTGCGTTTCGCATGAAAAACCTCTTTGAAATCCATGTTGATGATTGTAAAAAATATGATTGGCTTCTAAATATGATATGAGATGGTAGTTTGAGTCCAGCACACGATTACCGCTTTTAAAGACCGGAATGACCTTCCCCAGCTTCCAGTCCAATGGTGTACTCCGTTCCACCTTCAGTCCGACTGGACGTCGGGAAAAAATCGCGTGACCTTTCGGTTGGCCAGAGCGACGCAGGGAGCTCAAGGTCACATGACACTCTCTCAACGCTGAATTGGCTGGGATAGCTCCTAGCGTTTGCTGCGCTCGGACTGAAGGTGAAACGGAGTATAGGCAATCCTGCTGTGATGACTAAGAAAATATGAATCTGAGGAATTCACAGATATTACTTTGGTGTTGCTAAGAACTTTGGGGCTAATATTGCCTGGACCAGATGATGATGAGAGTTTTAACCCTTCTATAAGTCAAAGCATTCTGGAAGCAGAAATGTTAGTGTCAATGGGGGCCATGGGCTCAAAACCAGAGCAAGGCAAACTTAATATATGATCAATGCTTTCGTTTGATAGTATGGAAGAGAAATACTTATTTAAAGCGGTAGTGCAATGTGGCTCACACAACGTTTACATTTTCATTCTTTAGTCGGATAGAGTCAGTATTATCTCTGGGTGAAAATACCTTCCAGAACTTCTGGGGGTTACTTTAGCAGAATTCTTGCAGGTTCAAAGAAAATAACTTCTTTTTCGTCAACTTTACGCTCTGTACAAGATTTGAGACATGAAAAATAATCGTCCCAGACTTTGTTATTATTTACTCTTTTAGCTCTTTTATACATGCGCTTCTTTTTGTTATTTATAATGATCGTGAAGTTTTATTGTACCAGGGGTTATGCCCGTCGCTGTTTACAATAACATTCGGAACAAACTGCTGAGTTAGGTTATCAAGTTTGTTTTTAAATAGTAACCAGTTTTCTTCCACCGATCTTGAACAAAGGTTTTTGACATACAACTGATAGAACGATGACACGTTCCGATTTATGGTGACGTAGTAATCACCTTTGTTATAGCTCACGAATTGTTTGAACAGTTGGGCTCAGCGTCGGCAAAGGGATAGATAACTCGATGATCAAGATGCCGTGGTCACTTAAGCCAGCAACACAGTTGACAGTTTTTATTATTTCTGGTGTGCTTGTAAGGGTACGGTCAAGAATATTGTCACCACAGGTGGGTTGTTCAACAACTGGGGTGAGGTTAAAATTCAAACATGAAAAACTCTCGCGCAGCATTCGAGCTGCTCGTGGTAAGATGAACCCAGTCAATGTTTGGAAAATTTAAGTCGTCAAAGATAGCAAAGTCTCCTTTTGGGTAAAGACTCTAAATGTCGAGCAGTATGGTGCGCAAAGTGTCGCAGTGCTCAGAACCATTGTTCGGTGCCCGATAATACGATGGGCAGGAGATCAAACTATAAGGGGTACTTTATTTGAACTTGTCCCCATAGCCCGGTGTTTACTACCAGAGCATAACAAAGAAATTGAACCTAGTCATCAGTCGTGGGCACGTTAACAGCAAAAAGTAACAGTGTTACAGTTACAGTTACCTAGGGGGGAAAAGTAACACTGTTACAGTGACAGTCACCGGCTTCAAAAAGTAAAATGTTACAGTTACTGCAAAAAGAGTAACGCCGTTACTTTCTCGTCACAGTACAAAAATTGGACTTAAGAAATCACAAACCAAAACAATATTATTTTATTTGTTACACTATACAGTAAGAAGAAAGGTAAACTGAGAAATTAGAAAAATTTAAACCCAAAGGGTGTTTCTTTTTTTTGTGTGATTCGCCATTTCAGCATTTTGATATGCATAATTTATTTGCAATAATTGATAAGCCAATGCTTTTGATGAGCGACATCGAAGATGACGCTCCAAAGGCCACTTTTTATACGACCAAAGCGCTGGTAAGAGCGAAGCGAAGCACTCGTATCCAGACCGTGCATGACAAGCAGTCTTGGGCAGTAACTTGCTACTAGTAATGCGTTACTGGTAACTAGAGTTACTTTTTGGTAACAAGTTATTCTTTACTGCTGGTAACTTGTAACTGTAAGACTGTTTCTTTTGTATTGGGTAACTGTAACTGTAACTCCACGCATTAAACAAACAAAAAATTGTCTGGTTTAGCACACGACTGAGAATCGAGTCAGTACGAAACCAGGAGATAAAGGAAGCAGCACCCACAGTGGTAGGGGCGGCGAACAATGTCCGTTTCACCAACTTTGTCTCACTCTTCTCATGTGGGGACCATTTGCAGGTGTCGGTGCTCGTGCAATATGTCTCTGAGTGTTCTCCCTCTCTTTTCGCCTTTGTAGGATGTGCGCTGTCATTCTTACACCCAGCGGGTCACCGTCTCCTCTTCCCTATTAGTTTTTAAGGAAGCCGTCCCCACATTGTGCAGAAAGCCGGCGCTTGTTTCACTTATTTGTTCTCTTCAGAGCCGCTCGAGTAAACACGAAGGCAGGTTCAAATGAAATATCCTTTTTCGTTGATAACCTCAAGAAACACCTCAATGGTTGGACACTTTGCTGTGGAACCACAGATGGCTTTTTGGACACAGACACCGCAGTGGTCGTCGTACATTCTCGTTGAGCACCAGAAGGCCTCACTTTGTCTCCTTTCCTGTATATTCTTTCGAAACTGTTTGACCCGCTACGTTCAGGCCTGCTTCCGACTATATCCCGTGAGGTAATTATGCGATCATCCGTGTCCTCAATCGTTTCGGGGTCAAAAATAAACAAAAACATTAACTGATGTGGGCCGATGACAATTTTGAAAAACAGTTTATATTCTAAGTTATAGTCATGCAAATAGTGGATTTTGAGTTTGAAGTGAAAAATTTTGGCCAAATATTTTCAATTTGAACATTGAAAAGTTTTCCCATGCCTTTCACTGCATTATATGCTTAGACGAAAACCCAGCTAAAATCGTGAAGGTTGTTCTACTTATTCATTTATAAGGTAAGTTTAACTATCAAATATTTATGAACTGTGACCTCAGAAGGTCCGATGTCATGGGATGGCAGGTAAACGACGGATCTGATATAAAATGAATCCTATAGAGACAGCCAATCATACCTAATTGAGTGAATTTACAAATCTTGCCATATAAAATATTCTTTCTTTAATCTCGAGTTAAAAAGTGAAAGAGGTTTACAACTCCCTATAATGCCGAATTAGAGCGCAGCTCTTGAGGAGGAGGAGGGAAGTAGTGAAGGGAAGGTATATCCCTCCTCCCCCCTCTCCTCCTTATCCTCCTCCTCTCCTCATTCTTGAATCTCCTCCGGGGGGGGGGGGGGGGAGGGGGGGTTATGTGACCTTGGGGGGGGGGGGTGTCTCAGAGGGGGTCACGTGACCTCGGGGGGGGGGGGGGGGGTCACATGCAGCCCTAGTGGTTAGTCCATGCTAAGTGTGAGGAAATCTAACATGCTGGGAGCTTGTATCCATTTAGCCGAAAAACCAATTACTTTTATCTAATTGGAGACGTTTGGCTAACAGCTAGGAGGGAGAGGGAGACAAATTTTATTTACAATGATGCTTCGTCCGCATTATCTGCATCTCAATCATTAGCGGTCAAAAAGATGCTGGTAGTGAGGGCGGCAGCGTGGTCCCTGCGACGTTGAGAATGTGTGACACTAATTGGGGCCATGTCAGTTGTGCTTCCCGGGGTGGGGCGGTCCAGCTCTCCCAACTGACAGATGTGGAAGGCATGAGGAGGAAGGGGGTGAGGTATTATGGAGATTATTGTGCGTGAGTACAGATCGGTTAGGGCATGTTATTAGGCACATATTCCAAAAGCGCCGCAAAGCAATATTTAGCCGACATTTAAGCCATTGCACGGTGCAGGCACATAGCCAGGATTTTGTTTCGGGGGGCGCCCGCCCATGACTAAATTCTGTATAAGGGGAAGGGGTGAGAGGTGGTCCCAGCAAAATGGAAGATTTCGGGGGGAGCCCGGGCGCCATGGGTCTCTCTCCTGGCTACGTGCCACGGTGTATACATGAGTAAATCCTAGTGCTGCAGGGGGGAGGGGGTATTATTGTGTTGCGAGACTTGAAAAGTTTAAATTTGGTATACAAATCACTCCTTTTTATTATTCCGTATACACTATGAAAACATTTCCTTAATTGCCATTTGCATACTGTTTGGTATACACATCTAATACATTTGGTTAGAATATTTCTTAGTATGGTAGATCCCCAGCTAAAATTCTCATTAGATCCAATTGGAATTTTAACTGGTTTTAACCGGAATCGATTGGTTTTAGTGGGTTCCAATCAGCACATTGGCCAATGGGTCTCATCAATTGGAATTTAATAATTCGGAGGCATCCGGTTTAGAGAAGCTCGTTTTAGCGAACGCCGTTTTACCGACCCCGGTTTATTGAATCCCTTGAGAACCCAGTTTAGAGAAGATGGCAATGAGCTTCCCCTTAGCGAATTCAGCTGCCATTTGGCACGGATAAATTGGTTGTCTGAAAACCCAACTGGTACCAATTTTAAATTCCAATTGGAATCTAATGGGAATTGGGATGTCATATGCAAATTAACCTTCAGCACCAGCATCTTCTTTGCCAAGCATATTTTGTCCCTTCATCAGGGAAAGCAACCTACTGGTGCGATAGTTTTGTTTAACCGTGTCTTTCATCTATTCTGGGTTCGGGGCAGCCGAAGTGAAAACAACCTGGGTCCGGACATTTCGTCGAACGCCGTTTCATTGAAGCCGTTTCATCGAACACCGTTTCATTGAACGCCGTTTCATCGAACACCGTTTCATCGAAGCCGTTTCATCGAACGCCCTTTCATCGAGCGCCGTTACAGCCGGTAATATTTTTGTAATTTATTTTAATTTTTATACACAACGTCATCTAATTCTCTCTTTTTTAAATCACAGGGTGCAGTGACGAGATAAGTTCCATTGTGAACATATCCTGCTTCGAGAAGAAGGCCTCCATAAAACAATGACCCCACTCCATGTCACATAAAACAATTAAAAATGAGACAAAAAAAAAAAAACAACAGAAAGCACGATGTGCTTTCTGGGAAGCGGGTAGTGTTTTATTGTCTGACAGCGTGTACCTTGGGTTATGTGAGGATCCGAAAGGGTTCTTGTCTTCTTTGGTGACAGAGTACAGCCAGGGCTAATTACTATTGTCTGGTGCGGGTTGGCCTTCATAAGAAAGCGCCCTGAGTATCATTCATAGGCAAAAGGGCCGGTGATAAAGTTAACAGTGAAGGGGAGGTGATTCCAGTCCAGGTGTAGCCCGGAACAATGTTGGCTGAAACTTTGTGCAGCTTTTGTCTCTGTATAGTTGGAAAACTAAAAAAAAAAAAAAAGCAGAATTAACGTTCAATTTGAGCATAAAGCTGATAATCAGAGTATCGTTATGTTTTATTTTGTGTGCTCTCCTGGCAGAGTATCGTTATGTTATAAGCGTGCTGCCCTGGCAGTTAAATGCTTTCCGTGAATAAACCTTCAACTAAACGTAAATGTGCAAACGAGCTGGTGTGAATTGCACATTACTGAAACCCCCAGACTGCCGGTAAAAAAATGACACAGAAACCTAAAAGTGTTTGAAGTGTCGGTCCTTTACCTCCAGTGTCATGTTTTCTGTCGTGTACACGAGTAAAACTTTTCAGTAAGTCGCATACCCATTTTTTTAATTTTTTTTTATACCAATGGTTTTTATTTCTAGTAGTTTGACTCCACCTTAAACACAGTTTCACAAGTGACTACTTTTGTCTTAACAAATGTAAGGTAAAACATCTATAAAGCACTGTTATGCCCCAAAACTCGATACAGAGAAATTCGATGAAACGGCCCTTAGCGCGATGAAACGGCGTTCGATGAAATGTCCATTCATTCGATGAAACGGCGTTCGATGAAACGGCGCGTTCGATGAAATGTCCGCTACCCAAAACAACCGCATCTCCACGTGGTGAATGATGTTGATTGGGGCGAAGCTCTGGCGGTGCTTGTCTGCGTAGACGCTGAGCCGCAGCATGCCGAGCCTTTCGTTAGTTTTCATCCATGTCACGCTGCGGTCAAATGCTCAAATGATATAACCACGTTCCATACCACACATTCTCTTTCTGACATGGATGAAAACGAACGAAAGGCTCGGCATGCTGCGGCTCAGCGTCTACGCAGACAAGCACCACCAGAGCTTCGCCCCATCAACATCATTCACCACGTGGAGATGCGGTTGTTTCTTGCCCTACACGAGCACGGGAGCATGTGCTCACGTGCTCGGGAGCATGTGCTCACGTGCTCGTGAGCACGAGCACCCGACGCCGGACATCGGATGGACATACGGACATGGCTAGCCCCTAAGAAGCTTCGCCCGTAAAAAAAAGAAAAAGCGCGATGTCCCACAAGCCCGCTGGCGGGACAGCGACCTTGGTCGGAAAAGCGATATCTGTCCCCGCCTAAATGGAGACATCTGGTCACTTTATTGAAGGCTAAACATAAAACAGTGCAAAACAACGAGGACTAGCTCCACAGGACTAGTGCATCGTTCGTCCTGTGGTGTTTCTTTCCTTAGTCCTCTTTGTTTTGCGCTGTTGTACCTACATGACGTTTAACCAATCATAAACCTGAAATTTTTTGATCTACTGTAGTTGCCCTTGCAATTGCTTGAGCTCCTGTAGCATCTGCTCAGCCTGTGAGTTGCCGATGATGAGGTGCGCTGGTGACTCAGATGATATTCATGCAATAAATCATGGTAACTTAAAGCAGCTCCGTTGCCCAAACAAACCTTTATTAACACTTCAATTGTGTCTAACAAAGACCATAAATCCTTGATTACTACGCTCGACGACATGCTGCTATCCCAGCCATTAGGTGTATAGGGAGGCACTCTCTTGGTCGAATTACGTTTTAGCGAACGCCCACGTTTCATCGAACGACGTACACTTTAGCGAATAGTCGGACGCCGCGAAGCGGCGTTTTCGGGTGGGCCAAATGAGTTCATATTTTTGTAATGAGTTGCCGCAGACTGTCGCCGCGAAGCGGCGTAAAGCGCAGCGCGACGGATTAGGGAGGCTCCCTACGACGGATGGGTTAACGCGCAAACCCCGTTATTCGCTAAAACGACCATTCGCTCAAATGTCGCCGTTCGCTAAAATGTCATTCGCTCTTGTGATATGGACCCAGGTGTATAACAACCTGAAATGCTTTTCATCACTGAACCAGTAAAGCCTGTGTGAATTTCATTCCAGGACGTTGGCCATTCTCAATGTCAGTGTTTTTAGCTTGGCTTTCTGGTTGTTTGGCATTGAGTATGGGATCCAGACATAATGGTCCCGGACCTTATGATCCCAGACAATATGGCCCCGGACAAAATGGTTCCCAAGTGCCAGGCCGCACAAAATGGTCCCATGTTGGTTTCACTGCATTTTTATTTTTTTTCTTGCTTTTCACAGGTTTGTAGATTGCATGTATTTATTTTTGGTAAACATTTGTGACATGAGCCATTGGTTATTTTAAAGTTACTTTTTTAATTGCTTGGTCTTCACAGGTTTATGTTATTAAATGCATTCGCAAAATACTTATATTGCGAGCCGTTTGTCAATCTAGAGTTTATATTTTTCACGCATAATTTTCGCCATTTGTTCTACTTTTCGTGTGTTCAACTTGAGTTTCAACCAGTCTACTGAGAAATGCAACAGAAACTTCAAACAATCTGCATACAGTACAAACAATTGAGCCGTATCATGAATGACCCTCTGAAAGGCGTGGGCCAAGTGCCGTTTCAAGACCGTAGACCTTTTGGACTGGATTGGGTTTTTATGGCGCAAGGGCTGCTGAGGCCAAACAGCATCAAAGAAGGGTAGACTTTTTGTAAGAACGTAATAAAACATGTCATGTGTTCAGAAGCATGTTTATTATTTTCCATTCATATTTTCTAACATTGCATCAAAACATGCGGTATCTGCACGGTAGATTGCCTTTATTCCCCCTATGACGAATCGACATGTGACGAATAGACCGTTAAAAGTAATCGCTGCAGATATCAGTGACATTTTAGACAGTGCGTCAAATGTGTCGGAAATTTTACTCGGGACCATTTTGTCCAGGTTTGCGCTTGGGACCATATTGTTTGGGATCATATCGTCCGGGACCATTTTGTCTGGGACCATATTGTCCGGGACCATTTTGTCTGGGACCATATTGTCTGGGACCATATTGTGCTACACCCATATATGCTATTTTCCCCAATTCCTGGCCATTAGATGTATAGCTTCTGGCACAGGCTTTCATGGCGATGATTCTGAGGTATACGGAGTGCACCAGAGTCAGCGACCCAGACCGTGGATCCATTGGTATCACAACACATGATCCCTGCATTAAACAGCATCATGTCACCAACACACTGATCTCACCAGCTATTGTGCACATGCTTGGTGACGTCATAACTGCTCACAGGGGACAGACGGCTGTGCACAAGACAGGTGGTGCCGTTTCGTGTACTGCACGCACAGGCCCACAGCGGGGTTATCACGCGTGCAGAGGACTGCAGCTCTCAGAATGAATAGCGGCAGCAGCAGTGTAACAAAACCCTTGAATAGGTCAAAAATATCCTCTCTGGGGCCTCCGACATTTCTAATCTGAACTGCTTCATACACGTGCGAAAGGGTGAAATTCTATGTGGTCTTTTCTGCCAGCTTCTGGAACATAATTAGAGTCTCCTGCAGGTCAAGAATAGCAGAAGTCTCTGTCCCTCTCTCTCGACATTGGCGGAGCGAACACTGGAGAGAAGCAAACCACCTATCATGGCAAGTAGAGGTGGTTTCCTCTTCTCCACTCTCATGCTATTCTTGACCTGCAACAGACTATAGCGCCCTTGTCAACGCTTGCAACATGAGCAGAACTGTGGGTGGGTTGGGCTCATCCTTGCCCGCAGGAAAGGCAGTCTGCTCAAAATGTCTGCGTTCAGATTCTTCAACGCACAGCTACAGGCAACACTGAATTTGCCTGCTGGCACCTGTCAGCATCATGGATCGTCTTGATCAGCTCGAGGCAAGGATGCCGAAAACCTCGTCCTCGGAGTTTTCGTGCAGCATGAACTCTGACAAACACTGTTCCAAGAGTCCGCAAAGAAAAAAAGGTCCAAAGCACCTAGGAAGAGGGTTCCTGTTCAAGCTGAGTCAGCCGCAGACACTGCAGTCGCTGACCAACGTGACTGTCAGCTCGGTTTCTCGGCTGCGCACGGACATCATCGCCTGGTTTCACCAGATAAATTTCAGGTTCCAGACGTTTAAAGTTGCACCAGGTGAGGCCATCCCATTGATTGTATCCAAGCTACCATCTAAGGACTCCATGTAGATTATGTACCACCTCAAGACGGCCAAGCTAACAATGTAGAAGCAAATGAAGAAAGCTTTCCGTCGTCGTTACAACCTGGACAACGAAGCTGAGGCAAAACAAAAGATGTTCAGCACAAGTCAGCACTCGGGAGAGTCCTGCACCAACTCCGCCTTCTATTTACTGGAGCTCATCCATGAGTGCAGCTACCCAGAGACGAAGGCGGAGAAATGCAAGGTTATCCTGGCCACACTCTTCCACAAAGCACGAAAGCATGCTTCGACAGGCGCTTCGCTTCGTTGAATGAGTTGCTGGACTCTTTCCTTTGCTTTGACCAGGTTGTCTTCAGCCAACCAAAGACACCGGTTTTGGCTCTCGCTGCAGAGCGAGTGCAAGCTGCGCAGGGACAAAGAAAGCGCACTCCTTCCTGCTCTTGAAGCAGGGCCGGCCACTGCCTCATCGGAACGCTGACGACAGCAATCGTCACCAGCACACTTCTGCAACTGGGAAGCAAAAGAAGCAGCATGTGTCAAAAACTTTGCGGGACTTTCAATGTTCTTCGTCCCAATACCCTGAAGTTCGTCCGCTCCGTCTCATTTGTAAGAGACGCGGCCACTTTGTCACGTGATGCCGGCAAGAGCTGACCCAAGAATTTCTGGAATGGCAACAGCACTTTGAGTCTATTGCATTGTTGACGAAGAAAAGTGAAAACCTGATGCGCCTATTGCCTGGAAGGTGTCATTAGTAGTTTGTTACATCACCTCTGGTGCTGCAGTGGGCATCAAGACAATTAAGCTCAGCAATGCGAACACTGACCACATTTTCCGTTGATTAAGCCTTTTTTTGCCAGGGGACTTCTGTCTCAGAACCTTGGAAAGTTGTCAACCCTCAGCACCAACGTTGGTGTCACATTTGATAGCAGTACGCAGCTCGGAAGGTGACCTCCAGACAAATCAAGCTTGCTCAAGAAAAGCAAGAAAGCGACTTTGACAGTGGCACATGCATGTTCTTTTTAAGGACTAGCTCGAGTTGTAGGAGAGCCCACTCATCAGAGTCAAGGTAACACTATGATTTACTGGCCCTCGCCAAATCGTGAGCCGGCTCTCTCCCGTGAACTACGAGCTTGAACTCGTGGACGGTACTGGCCGCAATGTAGTGCATGTGGAGAAACTGAAGCCGGTCGTCAAATTTGTGCAGCCTCTACCTGGGAACTGAATTTTGTAAACTTTATAAGTTTTTTTTCTCATTTATCACGTCGTATGTATATCATTATTTAATCATGTGCATATTGCTCAATGCAATATTTGTTTAATGTTTGTTGCATGGCAGCGTGATATCAGGTCGACGCTTAAAACCCTTGGCACGTGACGAGCTGCAAGAGACATCGCTCTGAGGCGGCTCGTGCGAGCGCTCATGATCGAAATAAAAGAAGTAGTTTTGGCATGGTAGTTGATGACGTTGACATGTCTCTCCTGAGCACGGTGCCCATTTATCTTGATGACCGATCCAGATCGTCACAACAACATTACCCAGGTAGAATTCCATGATGGGTTTTCCTGCTAGGACTGTCTCCTTGCAGAGCTGAAAAATTGCCGCGGCAGCCGAAATTTTCAAGAGCATCCTTTTCACTCTGTGTCGTTCTTTGATGGTGTTTATGGTGAGCATATCTGCTGTCTCCACTGTCACACACAGCTAGTGGAATGCCTTGTGGCTGGGGCCTCTGCCGCGGTCTGCGTGGGGGTGGGTTGGGGCACAGCGAGTTTTCTTATCTTCCCCTCTGATTATTCATTGTTTCCATACGTGTATATGTGTTATCTTGTACTTACGACTACAGTTTGTTTATGTTTATACCTACTCAGCGGCGGGCTAGCAGGCGCACATGCGTAAGGGTATTAACCTTTCTGTCTAGCCTCGCACGCCGCTGAGTGGGCAAACTTTCTCGTGGAAATAAAAATTATTATTATTATTATTATTAGTGAGGTACACTGTTGAAAAAATAGTGCCTCCAAGCACGCTCACCACAAAATTTGTTACAGCCCGCATCAGATTTACCGCCAGTTTTTCAACAGCGTTCAGTGTTGTGTTGGCTAGATTATGCCTTAGCTTTGGAGCATCCAGAGTTCTGCCTCCACTGCGGTACACATTGCAAACGGAACAGGGCTAGCCTTCAAAAAACGCAGTGCTGCATCTTTTTTCAGGTCCAGGTTCACCGAGGGTTCTTTGTGCCTGCTCATCCCTGGGTGAAGAACTTCCTCATGTGTCAGCAACGTGTCATCTAGGGTCTTGCAGTAGGGTGCGACTAGTATTTCCTTTTAGGTCACCATGGGTTGGTCCTGCACCTCTTCCATGGCTGTGGCCCGGTAAGTCAGCGCGCAGGCCTGCTGGTGAGCAAGTTTGTTGCCCTCTACCACGGAGTGGGCAGGTACCCATTTAAATTCTATGGGCTCCTTTGGGGGTCTTTTGTTTTTGAGCACCTGCAGCGCTTTTCAGGGCACCGAGCCCGACTGGAAGCTCCGGTATGCTTGGTGTGAGTCGGTGATTACCCTGGTTTTGCCCAGCATTAGGTAACCCCGTCTTGTTCCGCAATGCTTCGATTACTCTTTTAGCAAGTGTATTTATGTACCAGTTTTATTTCACACACACTTGTTCTCACTGTTTATATTACTCACCAGCCCTGTAGGTATCAGCCACCTGTCTGTTCATATGTTGATCTTTTGTATTTTTCATGTACTTCCCCCCCCCCACACACACACACACTCCTTATGTAATGCTCCTGTTGGGGCCTTTAAAGTTACAATATATATATATATATATATATATATATATACAGGGTGTCACAAATGAAAATTTACACTGTCTTTTTTACCGCAAGAATGAACTAGGCATCGCCGAACGCTCATTTTCCGCCCAAAGGTAGAGCTAGAGGTCACAACCAGATGCCGAAGTTTCAGCCCGATCCGATAACTTAATCAAAAGTTATGAGTGATTTTCTGAAAATTTCAATGGGAAAATGGACCCCATTTTCGCTCGTTTTCGGTTTCTGGTGCCATAGAGCCCCATGTCTTTGAAAACTCCGTCGGCCGCCATTTTCCCATTGAAATTTTCAGAAAATCATTTATAACTTTTGATTAAGTTATCGGATCGGGTTGAAACTTTGGCATCTGGTTGTGACCTCCAGCTCTACATTTGGGCGGAGAATGAGCGTTCGGCGATGCCTAGTTTATTTTTGCGGTAAAAAAGACCGTGTAAATTTTCTTTTGTGACACCCTGTATATATATATATATAAAAAGCTGCCAGCAGCATTGGAAGAATTTAGGAGCGGGGGTGGGGGCAACCAGTTTGAATCCCTGTGCCGACGTGACGCCACACATAACTTGAGCACATTATATAACATTCCCACCCATCTGATCGGCATTCCTAATCAGCTTTATTTCCATATGTTCAGTGACAATGTAAGCCAGTTTTAGATACTATACTTTTATAGTATTACTTTTCCGTACTTCTCACTGCAACGTTTTCATGGCGAGCATACTGTTCCCAGCTGCAGATCACGACAGCCGCGCACAAGTAGCGAGCCTCAGTTTGGGCATCTAGGACGTAGTACGTAGCTGTTGCGCGTCTCGTACGCACTGCAAAATCTGCGTAAAACGATCCAAACTTCTTTCAGCAAGCGCTGTGACCCAAGGGGGTATCGGAGGTCGAGTGTGTTAGCGCACCGCAGCTCGTACGGCGAAAGGTCCCACTGCCAGGGATCCCCACCCCTACCCGTTTCGATCTGTTGTGAGGCACAGACCCCAGGCAAGCAGTCGTACTGTAGTGGCTAAATTTTCTCATCTACAGCCTGAAACGGTGTCGCCAGAACCTAGACAGGCCGATCGCACGCTATTTAAAATAGTGAACGTCTTATTTTCTTCCGCTGTGCCCAAAATGACGACAGGGCATGCGATTGAAAGACCAGCGGACAGGCTACCACTCTTGCCTTCGAATCGCTCGGGAGTCGGGCACCTGCATTTGCACCATGATCGAAGAACCAGAAAGAAACGATGTCAAATCACATCGACACAGAATCACTCCAAGCTTCCTTGCTTGTGCCCTTCAGCTCTGCGCGCCGTCAGCCGTATCAACGCCAATCACAATTAATTAACGCCTGCCGCGCGCGTTCCGCCGCTCATACAAACAACAACAAACAATCAGGGTGTTATGCTGCAGAAAGTTACTTCCGCCAGTTTTAGCGAAATGCGGAGCTCAACCCCTGCTCCGCCGACGTTATTCAAGGTATTGAATTTGGCGTAAGGGTAGTGTGTTTGGGGTATGCGAAAAAGACTACGGTATTGACTATGGCGTACGCCGAAATGACTACGGTATTGATTTTGGCGTACGCCAAAACCACTACCGTAGTCGGAGCGGAGGGGTAGTGAGATCGGCGTCCTACACCGGCAGAGACTATCGACCAGTTTCATGTGCGTCTGCGGCAACTAGCCCTAACGTGCGAGTTCGCCGACGTGGGCGGAGAAGTCCTGTCACAGGTTATAGAAGGCACCGCGTCGACGAAACTGAGAAGAAACGCGCTCCGAGAACCGGACGTGAAACTGGAGCGGCTATTGCTCGAAAGGCGCAGCCTCGAGAACGCCGAGAGACAAGCCGCCGACATAGAGAGAAAAGTTTCGGTGCCGGTGAACAAGGTACCACCAAAGAAGAAACCGTGGCCCCGAAAAACACAGAAAAAAGAAGTCCCCCAGACGAAGACATGCACGTGTTGCGGGAGAGGTTGGCCACACGACGGAGGCAAGGAGAAGTGTCCAGCATGGGGATCAACTTGCCACAATTGCAACAAGAAAAACCACTTCGCCAACGTGTGCAGAACGCGCAAACAAGAGCAAGTCAGAACGGTTCAAGAACTGGAACCAACTCGGAGCGAAGACGTTTCCGAAGAACTGTACTACGTGCAGCAGAAACAGTCCAAGATCCCCAGCGTGACTGTAGAAATAGAAGAGTCGAGATCGAAGTCTACGTGGACTCTGGAGCAGGAGTTGACGTAATTGGAGAAACAACTTGGAGGGACAAGCTTAAAGCACCTTTGGAAAAGACCGTCATCCGCCTAGTGCCCTATGGAATGAAGCAACCTCTTCCAGTGGTTGGGGTGTTCAAAGCCAAGATAAAAGCTCGAAAGAACACCACCCACACGAGTGTATACATCATCAAGGGACATCATGCATCCCTTCTGAGTTACCAGACAGCAACAAGGTTGGGTCTCATTCAAGTGCTGAATAGCATTGAAGAAAAATCCCAAGTTGATCCTGTTAAGGAGTTCCCCAGCCTCTTCGCTGGATTGGGAAAACTACAGAATTTCCAGGTCAAGCTCCAGATAAAGGAAGATGCCAAACCAGTCGCTCGCCCACACAGAAGAATTCCGTTCAAGATGCGAAAAGGAGTTGAAGACGAGCTAAAGAGACTAGAAGAACTGGACATTATTTAGCCAGTCAAAGGTCAGACCCCTTGGGTTTCCCCTATTGTGGTAGTACCGAAGCAGAACAACCCCCAAGCGGTGAGGATGTGCGTGGACATGAGAGAGCCCAACGTTGCGATAGAACGAGAGAGGCATGTCATGCCTACGGTGGAAGATGTCATTGGTATCCTGAATGGAGCCAAGTACTTCACAAAACTTGACCTGAATGAGGGCTACCATCAGTTGGAGCTCGATGAACTATCAAGGCAGATAACCACGTTCTCAACACACAAACGACTAAGAAGATACAAGAGACTTCCCTTCGGAGTAAACTCTGCTGCAAAAATCTTTCAAGACGTCGTCCAACAAGTTCTTCCTGATGAAGAGGGCATAATCAACATCAGTGATGACATTTTGGTGTCAGGGCGAACAGTAGAAGAACACGACAACAGACTTCGCCTGGTTCTAAAGGCCCTCCAGGATGCGGGGCTGACCCTCAATGGCAAGAAGTGTGTGATCGGTGCAGGCACTCTCAAGTTCTTTGGACACGTGTTTTCAGCATCGGGCATCACTGTGGGCCCAGCCAAGGTAGACGCAGTCACTCGGATGGCCCCGCAGAGCAATCCATCTGACGTCCGGAGCCTACTAGGTATGGTAAACTACAGCAGCAGGTTCATTCCAAGACTAGCGCAAATGGCCGAACCTCTTCGAGCACTGACTCATGCCAAGAACGTCTTCAAATGGAACAAAGAGCACCAAGAGGCTCTAGACAAGATCAAGATGGAAATGGCTGCCAGCCATTCGCTCGACTACTATGACGACACCAAAGAGACACATCTCATCACAGATGCCGGTCCAAGTGGACTGGGTGCCATGCTTACTCAAGAATCAAGAAAGGGTAAGCTCAGCATTTTGGCCTACTATAGCCGAGCACTCACGCCGACAGAACAACGATATCCCCAGATCGACAAGGAGATGTTGGCAATAGTATCAGCATTGGAACATTTCAGGGTGTACCTAGCAGGAGGAGAATTCACAATCAAGGCGGACCACAAGCCCCTAGTCTCCATCCCCCAGAATCCAAGTGCGAAACTGTCAGCCAGGTTGGAACGACTGAATCTGAGACTGCAGCAGTACAGCTACAAGGTGGAACACATCCCTGGAAAGGACAACCCCACGGACTATTTGTCAAGACACGTCCGAGGCTCTGACTTGGAGTCCAAAGAAAGCAGAGCCACTCGAGAATATGTTTGCTACGTGTGCACCACAGCTGTGCCAAAAGCGATGACAATGGAGGAGGTGGAGAAGGCCTATGATGGAGACCCACTTATGCAGAAACTGAAGAACGCCACCCTAGAAGAGGATAAAAAGGCGTTAGACAAGATGGAAGAAGAGACTCTAAGGCCTTTCGTTCACATCCGTCAAGAGCTCACTGTCACTGACAACGATGTCATCCTGAGAGGCACGAGACTAATACTCCCAGAGGCTCTACATCTGAAAGCGATAGAAATCGCTCACAGAGGACACCAAGGTGTCGTGAAGACTAAGCAGCTTATTCGAGAGAAAAACTGGTCCCCTGGGTTGGATAAGAAAGTAGAATCTGTGGTGAAGAACTGCCGAGCCTGTCAGAGCACAGTGTCGAAAGAGAAGCCACCACCACTCAAAATGACGGATCTTCCTGCTGGTCCTTGGCAAGCGTTGGCAGCAGACTTTGCAGGTCCCTTTCAAGGAGGAAAGTATCTCCTGGTCGTAGCGGATGAATACTCACGGTTTCCTCTGGTGACGACGCTGCCATCTCTGAACACTGAAGGAGTAATGTCAAAAATGTAAGAAATGTTTTCCGTCCACGGCCTGCCGCTGAGCATCAAGACTTACAATAAACCGCCGTTCTTCAGTCAAGACTTTGCCGATTTCATGGCCGAAAACGGAATAAAACACCATAGGGTGACACCGCTGTGGCCACAGGCTAACGGGGAAGCGGAAAGGTTCATCAAAAACATCAAGAAGACTGTCAAGGCAGCGACAGTAGAGGGGAAAAAGTGGGAACCTGAACTGCAAGAGTACCTGTTGAACTACAGGGCGACGCCACATGGGACGACAGGTCTCTCTCCAGCAGAACTACTCTACGGGCGAAAAATAAAAACGAAGCTCCCTGGAGTCACCGCCACAACGAATGATGGCCAAGTGAGAGAAAGAGATCAGCTCAAGAAGGCACAGATGAAGCTGTATGCCGACAGGAAACGCCACGCTGTGCCTCATAACTTTCAAAGTGGAGACCTCGTGCTACTGAAACGGCCCGTGACTCTAACACATGAGTCCCAATATGACCCAGACCCTTATACGATTACTCGTGTGCAAGGGACAGCTATAACTGCACAAAGAGGTGGCAAGAGAACGATTCGAAATTCGTCATTCTTCAAGAAAATTGAGAAGACTTCTGAAGTTGCAACTGACGATGACTTTGACAATCCAATTAGAGACCGTACGCCCACTGATCAAGACGATCGACACGCTGACACGAACGCTCCTGGCGACTCCATTGGTCCGCTTAAAGCAACCCCTCAAGCTCCAGAGAGACGGCTGCCGGTCCGATCAACAAGGAACACGAGACCACCGCAGTTAAAGGATTACGCAGTGGACTTTCGCTGAGAAGGTTTTTTTTAAAAAAGCAAGAGAGGAAATGTGGTGTCCAAGAACCAGATGGCGCCACATCCCCGCTGTCCGGCATGCGGGAGAAGAGCCCCAAAGGCGAGGGGATGACGGAGGGAGAGAATGCATGGCGGCGCGTCGAAGGTCAGACGCACAAGGCATACGACGTAAAATAAAGTAATGAGTTTTCGTTCGTTACCTGGTTGTCTCCCTCGGCAACACCCAAACGACACTACAGGGTGTTAGGGTAAAAAACTCTATCTTAGGGGCGTTAGGAATAACGCCCTTTGTTTAGGGCGTTTTGCTACACCCAAATGGGTGTTAGTTATAGGACAAGCCATTTACACCCAGAAGGGTGTTACGATGTTTAGTGTGTATGTACGTGTGTATAATACGTGTGTGTTTGTATGTATGTGTATGTGCATATATATATATGTGTGTTTATATATGGTGTATGTATGCATGTATGTGTATGTATGTATATGTGTATGCATATGTATTTATATATATATATATATATACAGGGTGTTATTTGTTATTCGAAACAGATTTATTTTAAAAAATCCGTATAAGATGGAATGGTACGGTTTGTGCAGGTGAGTTATACGGCCAGGGGGACATTTTATAGGGGGCTAATCGTAACGATCATTTGGCTAATTAATTAAAATTCATTAATTAACTTTTTAATTAATGAAAATAGACATATGGTTCCAATTAGAAACTTGCACAGCGTCACCGAAAACCACGAAATCAGTCATTTTCAGAAAGACTTTGAGCGCGTGAGAAGCGTAGTAGTGCACTAAATTTACCGCTCTTTGAGCAGGTACAAAGCTAGCGGTTGCGGTAAGGCGCCTGCGCGATTTTTCCGTCTCTTATCTAGCCCCAGCCTTGTACCTGCTCCACGAGTCGTAACTTTAGTGCACTACTACGCTTCTCACGTGCTCAAAGTCTTTCTGAAAATGACTGATTTAGTGGTTTTCGGTGACGCTGTGCAAGTTTCTAATTGGAACCCTATGTCTATTTTCATTAATTAAAAAGTAAATTAACCAATTTTAATCAATTAGCCAACTGATCGTTACGATTATCCCCCTATAAAATGTCCCCCTGACCGTATAACTCACCTGCACAAACCGTATCATTCCATCTTTTACGGACTTTTTAAAATAAATCTGTTTCGAATAAAAAATAACGCCCTGTATATGTTGAAGCATCTTAGAATATTTTGGATAGTTTTCCCTTTCTTGTGTACAACTTCCCGCTTTCTTTTATAGGCCAGTGCTATTCTCTTTTGGTGTATTGCTGAGAGTTGTCTATTGTTCATTGTTATGATGAAAGTACCTTGTATTATTATATAATTGCTTGTATCCTTTTAAATATCTTTCTCGCCACTGTATGTACCTGAGGGGGGCTGAGGACCAGTCAAGCTGCTTGGACAGCTTTTTTCCTCAGCCCCCACCATGCTTATACATGGTAAATAAAGCTATAATTATTAGTATTATTATTATTATTATTAAATAAGGTACGCTTCAGAGTTACGACACTTGGCCAAATTATGGCTTCACATCATGGTTCCCAGTTATCTGAAGCTTTATCTGAAATTGCAGGACACAATTTTCCGCCTTCCAGGAATATTTAAACAGTTCGCCACAGATCAGACAATACTCCATGAGCTTCCTAACACCGAATCTAATGCTGAGGAAGTCGAACTTTTGAATCATGACGATCGGCAGTTGCGTCTGCTCTGCATACGACCCAAAATGGTGGCACAAAAACAACTATGTCGAGGAACAGAGTGCCGATACTCTAAGCGCAGCTCATTTTGTGGCTCTAAGTCACGTTATACACCAACTCATATTTACAAACAAACAAGGATCGCCCAGCGGACGCCACCGGCGCCGCGCGTGCGCGATGGGGGTGTGGGCAAGAAGCTCGCCGTCGCCCATAAACAAACCATTGAAATGCAATGTTGTCGGCGTCGGTGTGCGTCCCCCTGCCCTTTTTCGCGTTCAAATTGTTGATTCCACGTCTTCCGGGCAATGTCTGACTATTTGAGCGGCGTCAGCGAAATTACCGAGGCTCGTTACACCGCAAAACTTCGCGTGAATAATGTGACATGTGGCGATTCATTCCGCGTGGATGCCGCAGTATGTACGCTAAAGCCTGATTGGCATGATGAGATTTCGCTCGCAATTTTCAGTCGCGACGCCGCTCGGGTTGCAAAAGCGTGAACCGTAGCTGAGATGGTCGACGTCGATACTGAAAATCGCAAGCAGAATCGGACCAAGTGAATTAGGCATAACAAGTCGGTGATTGTCACTGGTAACAATGATCATAATCTCCTTGTATCTACTGTTTACATCAAACTTGCTTACCAACCTTCAAATTTAAGTATTTTGAGGCCTGCACTTACTTCTTATCGGGAGTGCAAGGCCAACATTTGGTCTACAGGCCGGCGTCATCTAAGAGACCAGACGACAAACAGAAACGTTTGAACGAGCAGACGACAGTTCGAACGATCAGGCGACCGTTTGAACTCGAAGACGCACTGAACGTAGTCCGCAGGTAGTCAGCACAACTTGACTGTTTTCTGGTGTTCATGTTCGAATAAAACAATTAAATCTGAAGATTACAAGCACCCGTGAATTCTACCCAAAGTGCTTCCCGCCCAAGCAATCATTGTCCGACGGCGTCTGCTTTTCCCTTTTCACGACACATATCCAGATTCTCGGACGAACTTTACACGTGAAAACTGACCTTCAAACCTTTCTCGTCACTTTTGGTACGGCCCCAATCGCGACCTTTTGACGAGAAGGCAGGTTTTTGTCTTCTTCGTTTCAAAACAACGCAGGAATACACGTCTGGCATGAGGACCTCTGCCCACAGCCCCAGACCGGAAGTGCGACCGACGCGCCACCACCGCGCCATGACGTCACACAGTTGAGTTCGTGTATAGATCTTCTTACTGAAAGTGGGCGAGAGAGAAGAGGGGAAAGGGCTAACGCGGTTTCCCCCTTCCTGGGGCGTTAGAAAGAGTGGAATTCCCGGATAAGAAGCTTCGCAGCTGTTGAGTGTATGTATTTCCAGAACTTCGCGCTTTCTTCCCTGTTTTAAACTCCCAAACTTAATTAGAGCCATGGGCTTGGATGTCGACACTCTGCGGTCCTCGAGACACCATTGCTCGGTTATAGGGTGCACAAATAACGAGAGAAAGTGTCGACTACTATCCGAGGACCTATGTAGCTTGCACGGAATCCGGTAAGGCGAGTGCGGCTGCAATGTCCTTAAACTTCATCGCTTTGCACATGGCCCCGATCTCCGGCTGCAGTGGGTTGCTTCCGTAAGCCTAAAAGACTTTTCCCCAACGCCATGCTCGTGAATGTGCCCGGAAAATTGGTACGTTTCCAAGGTGCGTGCCGGTTATCTCTTGATAAATGCTCTTTCAGCTTGCACCTTCTTGCAACTGAATTTATCTTAATATTGATATTTTGGAGTGGTAACACTGACTCAATTTTATCATCTACAACACTTAATTAAAGGCTAATTTCAGCCAACGGCTGTGGCTGGAAATCGTCGATATGTTAGTTCTATCGGTTTTCTTGAATCGCGATTTCCTGTGCGATACCAGAGAGCCGTGAACCTATGTTGACCTTCTCAACGCGACTAAATTTTTTTTATTTAATACAAAGAAGAAATTAGTGCGTAATGTAGCTGGAACAAAACCTTACATTTCTGTTGCTGAAAGTTTAAACACGGTCATGCATCAATTTCCAAACGCTGATTCATTGATTGACTCGCTCAGGCAATAGGCCCATCTGCACTTTGCTTTTTTCAGTTCTCGACAAAAGACACACTCGTCGACACGGAATCCTCAAATAAAAGGTTTTAAAAACCTTCAAGCCGCAAGTGCCCTATTGTATATGCTTTATGCTCTTACATGTTGTATTCGTTATGGCGCAGAAACTTTCGCGTAACCGTTAGAGTTAAAGAGCGGAAGCAACCAAGACTTCCAGTTAATGAAAAAAATGAAAGTTTCGCAATAACGGCGGTAAAATGTAAAAAAAAAAAAAAAATTAAAGACGTTTACAATTTTCTGTGACGCCTAATTAGACCGCAGCTCTAGAGGAGCTGCGGTCTGACTCTGCTGCCACGCCGACTTTGACGCCCACGATGTTCTGCTTTCTTCTGTTCCTTTTTTATTTTTGGGCACAAGTTCGCGCCATGAAACGTTTAGTTTCTTCAGTTATTATCGCCTCATCACTTGCCATTCGTGACATTTTGGTGGAGGTGCGGGGTACTGCATTCTATGTCCGTTGAGCGTACCACTCCAAAGAGATCCCGGCCAAGCGACGTGCTCAGCCCCGGAAGACTACCCTTCGTCGAAGACACCGAAGCCGAAAGAAGCCGTCGAACCAGAGGTCAGTCCCCCGAACTTGGTCTCTTGCACGAGAAACGGACGAACAAGATCCCGAACATGACCACCACGCCCGTCGTCGTCCTGCCCGTCGCCCCGTGGACACCTGCTCCCTTCCTCGGCGAGATCTACGAGGACGTCGAAGATTGGATCAACCAGTACGAACGCGTGGCTCTCTACAACGGGTGGTGTGACGAACAGCTCCTGCAAAACCTCTATTTCTAGCTTGAAGGAACTGCAAGGCGCTGGTTCGAAAACCATGAAGCTTCGTTGATCTTGTGGGACCTTTGCAAGAACGAGCGCACGCGAACATTCGCCAGTCAACACCGAAGGGGAGGGCCGAAGACCTGCTGCAATCGAAAACCCAGGGCCCCAATGAAAGCGTCACGAGCTTTCTAAAAGACGTGCTTCGCCTGAGCTTCCGGGCCGACCCTCAGGGCAATGAGAGAAAGGAGCTGCGCATTTGATGCGTGGCGTGGAGGGCGACATGTTTGGTGGACTCGGACGCAACCCACCGACGACCGTTCAAGGATTTGTCACGGATGCGACGAACATCGAGCGTGCTTTGCAGGCCCGAGCTAGCCACTACCAGAGGCTACCCGGCGTCAGCGCGGTTCCGCAGTCCCCTTGCGACCTTGCCCACGACATCCCGGGCATTCGAGAGCTCATTCGCGAGGTCGTCCGGGAGGAGCTTAAGAAACTTCTGCCGACTGCTGAGCATCCGGCCTCAATCTCCATTGCTGAGGTTGTTCGGGACGGGGTTCAGTGAGCGTCCCTTCCGGATGCCCCTGACACCGTGGCCGCAGCCGATGAGCCGACGCTTTCCTACGCCGCAGTGGCTCGACGACCGCCACCAACTGCTCAACATTACCTGATGACGCCACGACGAGACCCACCAACGCAATCGTACTCCCGACCCAACGACGAAGGACGTCAGTACAACCGCCGAGAACAGCAGGCGTCAAGGAAAACCGACGTATGGAGGACAGCGGATCAACGACCCATCTGCTACCAGTGCGGGGAGGCCGAGCATATCTACCGCCGTTGTCTCTACCGGCAAATGGGGCTGCGTGGGTTCCACCCGAACCACCCACGCCCGAGGTAAGGCGAACGCCCTCGCGACATCGAGGAATACCTCCGTCGCCCTCTTTTACCAGCGCCAACGGCACCACGAGGTTCCCGTTCTTCATCCCCCAGACGTTGCGCATCGCCTTTCCGTCGGCCGCGCCGTGACAGCCTGTCCCCCCTGTCTCGTCGGGAAAAGTTACTGCGGAAACACCTGGAGCTGTCGTTGCCTCCGACGAGAACGTCGGAGGGATCCCACTCTCTCGACGCCACGCATCACACCGACGCGCCTGCAGCAGTGTGCAACAGCCTAACCGCCGTCATCAACGGCCACGATGCATCGGCACTTGTGGACACCGGAGTCGACTACTCTCTCGCCGCCTTCGAAAAGACGCGACGCCGTGGGATGGACGTCAAGTACGAACCGCCGGAGGACACCTCACTACTGCAGTGGTTTAACACAGTATAATACTGAGATTACATAGGATTGTTGGAGTTTACATTGCGATGATCCGCTTACACCGCTGGAGGCCTGTGTCAGCATGTCTCTCGGTAGTTGATGTTCCTTCGGCTGCTTGGAGTTGAGGAGTTCAAACACAAAGTGAAACTAGACACTACATCTCTCCCCCATTTGGAGGAAGTCTGCAAGAGGCTAACACTGTTCCACTAGTCTTTTCGGCCTTGTCCGCTGCCGATGTGGACGACTCGACGACTGTGAAGTTGCCTGCCTGGGCATCATCATCTCTGGGACCGATTCTGGCCCTCCAACGTAGTTGGGCATTGGCAGCTTCTTGAAGCACGTCTTGTTTTGGCAAAGCTTTTTCCTTCTTTGCTTGCAGCGATGATTGTGTTTCTCTTTGTGGCGATGACTGTCAGTTGTTCTTGGTCGTATACTGATTGATGTTTTCTTCTTGTTTCGCGCTTTTTGATGACTCCCTCCCGCACAGAGAATTCGCGATGGTGTGCCCGTCTGCGTTGATCAGCATAAGCCTTGATGTTCCTTTTTTTTTTGATAGTGCAGCCTGTGTGCACGGGTTGTCGACTTTTATCCTCGTCGCCAATGTAGTTGTATAACACCGTTTAATACTGAGATTACATAGGATTGTTGGAGGTCACATTGCGATACTCCGCTTACACCGCGGGAGGCCTGTACCAGCATGCCTCTCGGTAGTCGATGTTCCTTCGGCTGCTTGGAGTTGAGAAGTTCAAACACAAACTGAAACTAGACGCTACAACTACACCAGTCGGGAGAAGCACTGCTCGCGCCGAGATCCACGGTGAGACGTGCCCTGTGAAGTTCGTCATTCTACAAGACTGTTTTAGAGACGTCATCCTCGGCATGTACTTTCTCTGTCAATACGGTGCCGTCATCGAGAATGGTGAGAACAGATTGCCGCTGCACAAGCCTGTTCCGCCTTCAGAGAAACCCCAAACAGCGTCAGCCGCCGTCCGAGTCGCTGCCGACCGCGTGAACCTGCCGCCGCGATCAAGTGTTGTCGTACCCGTCGTGACCGATGAGGCGACCTGCGGGGAAGCTCTTCTGGAAGGCAACCTTCAATTGCTCCTGGGAAGAGGAACAGGCGTCGCATGAGGAGTGGCTGAACTTCAGCATGGGCGCGCCGTGGTCTTCGTGACGAACTTCCGACAAGAAACGCATATCACAAAAGGTGCCGCTGTGGGCCGCGTCGAGGAACTTCGGAACTCCGCCGAAATCGCCGTGATTGCCGAAGTATCATCCCCACCTCAGCAAAAGACTACGCCGCCAGCGCAGCTCGACATTGACCCCAAGCTTCCGGGCCCAAAACGACGGCCGCTGAGTAACATCCTCGCCGAATACAGCGACTCCTTCGCGACGTCGTCGAGGGTGCGCCAAACCGCCGTTGGGAAGCATCGCACCGTTACCGAGGACGACGCACTCCCTGTGCACCGATCGCCGTACCGAGTCTCCCTAAAAGAAAGGAAAGTCATCCAAGAGCAAGTGCAGGAAATGCTGAATGACGACATAATCCAGCCTTTAAGCAGTCCGTGGGCCCCTCCAGTCGTGGTGGTTAAGAAGAAGGACGGAACGCTTAGGTTCTGCCTGGACTACCGGCAGCTAAACGCCGTAACGAAGAAAGACGTCTATCCACTCCCCGGAATCGATGACACGCTAGAATGGCTGCGCCAATCTCGATACTTTTTATCAATGGACCTGAAGGGCGGCTACTGGCCGATCGAAGTCGACGAACGGGACCGGGAGAAGACAGCTTTCTTCACGCCGGAGTGATTGTACGCGTTCATGGTGATAACCTTCGGACTATGCACGGCGCCAGCAACTTTCCACCGTGTCATGGACACTGTACTGGCAGGAGTGAAGTGGCAGAGCTGTCTCGTCTACCTTCACGACGTCGTAGTGTTTTCAAGTGACTTCGAAGAGCACTTGCGACGACTTCGAGCTGTTCTCCAAGCCATAAAGACCGCCGGATTCACCCTCAAGCCGTCAAAGTGCCGGTTCGCCTATGACGAACTGAAATTCCTAGGTCGCGTGGTTAGTAACGAAGGCGTCCGTCCAGACCTCAAAACGACTCGTGCCGTCGCGGCATTTCCAGCATCCACAGACAAGAAAGCTGTGCGAAGATTCCTCGGACTTTGTGCCTAATATCGACGCTTCGTGCGGGATTTCGCAAAGATTTCCGCACCGCTCACTAAACTCACGAAGGATGCCGGGGAGTTCGAATTGGCCGGGGAGCAGCAGCACGCATTCGACGAGCTGAAGCAACGACTCCGGACTGCTCCTGTTCTTGGACACTTCGATCAAGATGCGGAAACCGAGATTCATCCGGACGCTAGTAACGAAGGAGTTGGCGCGGTACTGGTTTAAGTGCAAGAAGGCGCCGAGGGAGTCATCGTCTACGCAAGTCGAACACTGTCCAAAGCGGAGAAAAATTACTCCACGACTGAGAAGGAATGTCTTGCGGTCGTCTGGGCAATCACGAAGTTTCGCGCGTACTTATACGGCAGCCCTTTTCGCGTTGTCACGGACCACCACTCACTCTACTGACTTGCGAACCTAAGGGACCCGTCAGGACGTCTCGCTCAATGAAATCTCCGACTGGAGGTGTTCAACATGACTGTGGTCTAAAAGTCCGTTCTCAAGCACAGCGACGCCGATTGCCTGTCCAGAGCTCCTGTTGAGACATCTCCCGGTAGTAGCGACGACGATTACGACGACTGCTCCCTAGGCGCAGTGAACACTGACGAAATAGCGCGACGTGAAAGAGACGATCCTGAGTTGCGCGCGGTGTTCGAGCACCTGGAAGGACGAGGGGGTGCAATCCTCCGTGTCTTCTCGAGAGCCTTGCCGACCTTCGTCATTCGACAAGCTGTACTCTACAAGAAGAACTTCGGAGGCAACAGCTCGTCATGGCTGCTGGTAATACCTCCTCACCTTAGAGAGATCTGCCAAGCCTGCCACGACGATCAAACGGCTACAGAAGGACGCTCGCCAGGATTCGGGAAAAATACTACTGGCCAAGGCTACCGAAGACCGTTCACTTCTACATTCGAGCATGCCACAAGTGTCAGCGACGCAAGGAACCTTCGACGAAGCCGTCAGGACTTCTGCATACAATTGCTCCTCCGTCCACGCCGTTCCGGCAGATCGGAATGGATTTACTTTGCCCGTCAACATCGGGAAACCGCTGGATAATCGTCGCCACAGATTATCTCACGCGATACGCCGAAACGAAAGCCCTCCCTTCAGGGACTGCTCATCGAATCTATTGTCCTCCGGCACGGCGCCCCTGAACTCCTCATTACAGACCGTGGATCATTGTCTCAGTAACACCATACACCATCGAACCACTGCGTAGCATGCACAGACAAATGGACTAACGGAACAACTAAACAAAACTATCGCCGACATGATCTCCATGTATGCCAACGTAGAGCACAAGCGTGGGACGAGGTTTTACCCTAGGTCACGTTTGCTTAAGACACGACGGTGCAAGAGACGACAGGAGTAACACCGTTCCAGCTGGTGCATGTTAGAAAAGTAACGACCACGCTCGACGCGATGCTGCCCCACGAACGAGCTGACGATGGGAGCCACGACGCCCAGGTGGTGGCGTAAAGAGCTGAAGAAGTTCGCCAGCTCGATTCAAGATCAAGATCAAGAACGTGTCGACGCCAACCGGTACAACCTTCGTTGGATCGACGTTTGCTTCAAGCCCGGAGACCGTGTGTGGGTCTGGACCCCGACACGACGACGCGGCCTATGCGAGAAACTCCCGAAACGCTACATGGGACCCTACAAAGTGCTTCGCCGACTCGGAGATCTGAACTACGAGGTGATGCCTGACGGAAAACGGACCTCATAACGCCGCACTCCACGACCGGAAGTAGTCCACGTCGTGCGCGTCAAGCCGTTATACGTGGCTTGCCCATGACGTTATTTCCGATGCCCTCCAGAGAAAAGGGGAAAACGGAGCTCCCCTCTTATCAGGATCCTCCTTTGTGCTTCCCGGATTTGCACAGGCGTCACTATTCTCCTCCCAGAAGATTATAGAAGATTAACCTGTCCCTCAAAATTCTTACAAAAGCAGCTTCCCTCTCCTCCTTTTACTTGGTGTTCAAAAGTATGCGATGTGACGTCAATGCGCAGGGAACCGTGTTTTGTTCAACGGTCAATTGGACTGTATTTCACAAGGTTACGTAGTTTTTCATTAGTTTTGTTTGTTTTTATGTTTTGTTTCCCAGCATGTCGCATCGAGGCGATGCGCTTTTAAAAAGGGGGAGTAATGCCACGCGCGTTGCCGAGCAAGCACGAGCGTGGCCGAGTGGTTAGCTTGCTTGACTGTCGCGCGAAGGATTCGGGTTCAGTTCCAGGGAGCGAAACCTTCTTTTATTTATTCTTTCTGCATGGCGTCCTCATAAGTTCAAGAACCTTCTCGTCCGATCCAGTCACGAATGTTCCAGAAGCCCACGCGTGTAGAAAAGGGGCTCCGCGTGGCATTCCGGAGCCAGTTTTGCCCCAGCGTTCGACTCTGCTGTCACGCCGACTTCGACGCCCGCGACGCTCTGCTTTCTTGTGTTCCGTGTTTTTTTTTATTTTTGGACACAAGTTCTCCCCATTAAACGTTCACTTTCTTCAGTTATTATCGCCTCATTACTTGTCATTCGTGACAAGTAAAGACACCCCCAAATTATCCGAAATATGCTCCGGAAATCTTTACCGGCGTTTTTATCCTCGATAGAGACGTCTAGAAGTGATTTGAGAGTTCCTGATGCATATTCAAGTTCCCAAACTTAAAGAAGTATCTTGCCTCTTTTATGTGACGGAAACCAATTTTTAGTGTCTGTGGGCTGGCCGAAAACAAAGTACACAGTGGCGCGGGGCAAAAATATGACGATTGCGGACGCAGGCCGTCAGAGAATGAGCAGTTAAGTAGCTGCGATGTCGAGTAGACTATGAAATACCACTTTGCCCTTATTTAACAAACAAAAAATTAAAACAAAACAAAACAACTGTGACGGCTATTTGCAAATTGAATTGACCGGCATCATGTCAAGAACAAACCTCAAACACCGAGCGATGTAGAAAATGTTCATGTCGATACTCCCTATTTAAGATCAGATCCGATCTGAGCACGAAGATCACTCTTTTCTGCAGAAGTATTCGGCTGCCTCACGGTGCTGAGTGCAAACAATATTGGTCAGGAAAGCAAGCGTTGTTATTACCGCTCACTGTTTCTATAAATGGTACACTGAAAAGGGTTTCTTCTAAAGCTTTCCTAACACTTTGAAAATATTACTGCTTCTAGCTCAGTCGGGTCGTCATCATATATATTCTGAAACGTATTTTGTAAACCAGATTTCAGAAGATATGTGGCGAGGACGTGCCCATTTGATAACCTTATGCACTGTAATCAATTCCTAAGTTCAACCGAACATCAGGATTCGGCTTTTAATAGTGCGACGTGAAGTTGTAATAATCACGGGTACTCTAGGCGACCTACCAGACCGAGAATTTTTCGATTCAGGCAAAATATATACGACTACCGTAAAAAAAAAAAAAAAAAAGGTGTTGAGTCATATGGTAATCTATAGCTTTTATTCTACTGTTTCATCCAAATTTAGTACTGCGATATATATTTTTGGTCCCTGAAATTAAAAGTGGATTCTACGAACGATAAGAGCAATATAGTTACTCATTTTACTTTAGAAATCGTGCCTATTGCCAAAAGAACGCAGAAAATATATTCTCAATTCAGCGATCGAACCGGCGCGAACCAGTTCAAACCGGTTCGAACCGTCATTTTCGCTCCCTGGAACTGAACCGGAGCTGGACGGAAAACCGCGAACACCTAACCGGAACCGAACCGATAAAAAATTTCGGTTCGACCAGGGTGTAAGATAGCCAGGTGGGGAAACGGCCCATAGAAGCCTACCGCAGCGCCGTGACCGGATTGTCTACTCGTCTGCTTGCGGGTACCGCCGATTTGCGACAGATGGCGCTGCGGCAAGAAGAAAAAAAGGAGAGGAGGACGAGAGGGCTGTGCACTTGATACTCTACTGTAAAGGGCTTCACCCTATGCCTACCAAAGACAACAGAGATTTAATAAAGTCATTGGGTTTTAGAGACAGCGAAGGGAGAGTGGATTTCAAGACTGTAGAGATTATCAAGCAAAGATTAAGTGAATGGTGGCAGAAATCGAGAGAAAACTAGGTATTTTCTTATTCACAATGACAAGGGGCCTCACTTTCACAGCCTCACTTTCTTTGCACTGCGGAGTTAATACAGATTTCACATTTAAATATTCTCAGCTTAAATGGTAACAAAAAATGTCTAGGTGGCGTAAGCTACCGCCCGATCCAAAGGGCTCAGCCGTATTCATCCATCCATCCATCCAGAAATCGGAATCGGATTCGCATGGAAGTCTATGGGACAGTGTGCAAAATAGACCGAGAGCACGACAGCGCTTCATTGAAAATCCACGAGAAACCATCTGCCTCAGTTTAGAACAAGTTTAGCCGGTCGCCAACGGACGCCCACCCGGAGTGAGAGTTCGTGGTGCTCCACATAGATGGCGCCACAGAAAACGAGAAAACCGAGGGGGGCACAATATGGTCGCTCATTTGGCTCTCGTTTCGCCACCTGTCTAACTTACACAGTGGGTTCGACACTCTGTCCAGTAGCAATGGACGGGGCCGCTGATCTGTGATCAGGGCTTACAGCGTGTCGTGTCTTCCGCCTAAATATCGTCTAACAACGTAAATATTGCGCTTTTCTTTTTTTCGTGAAGAAGTCACAGAAAAATGTAGAAGTGCTCTATCTATGCCCTCTAAAGACAATGTTTTTTTTTTCTTTATTTATTTGAATGCCTCTTTCAGTGTGAGCGCAGCGGACGCTACGAGAGCGAGCTCCGGGCTTTCAGCGTCTCTGCCAAGCACTCCCGCTCGTGCAGTGCAAGCGCTGTTCAGGACCACATGCTCGCGTTTGTCTTATCGGCTGTCTCTGGACTGAACCTGAAACGCAGTATCGCAAGCCGGCCCAGCAGGTGTCCCCGCTGGAGATAAAAAAAAAAAAAAAAACTAGCCAGTGCGGTACCCGTCCTAGATGAGTTTTTAACGTGCGTCGCATAGTAGTGGTACGCGAAGGCACGTCGATACGCCGGAACGTGCAAGGATTTAACCAAGGATGCCGCGCCCAATCTTCACTTCCGCACGGCAGCTGCAGACTGAAGGCGCGGCGCCTGGTACATGTGTACGCTTCTCCTGTTTACGAGCTTCCATGCGTAAACACACACATGTTTACGCACGGAAGGTGCAGCAGTGGAATGCGGATAATGGCGTCGTCTGATTGACGTGTCTATAGACGCAACTCCCGCTCACTCGATTGCTTGAGTCGTCGCCCAACGCTGGACATTAAAGAGATTCGAGTATCATTTTATAGTACGAAATGCTTTTTAATAAGAACTCCCATTCCCAATTTTTTTTTTTTTCTTTTTGCCGTCCGTCTTTTTGTTCGGGCATTTCCCGATAAATTTAGCGGGGTAACTTTAGTAACATGGCCTAAACACTAATTCATTTTCCCCACTGATTTTAGAGGAAAAGTGACGTCCCGTTACCTATACACCAATTCAGTTGACCGGCTAAACTCGGCGAAAATATTTAAAAAAAATGTCTCTCTTTATTTCCCAAGACGACTGTTTAATGTGTTCTAAGGAATTTAAATGATTGTTTTTTGAATACCGCATTCCATGCATAATAGGACTTTGTAGAAAGAGGTCACTGTCAATTATCTTACATGCACAAAGGGAGGTATGACTTAAACTTTCACAAGAATATCTGGAACGACCATACACCTTTGATAAGATTTCAAGCAAATGCCATGTAAGCCAGTGCTGGCAACCCCCGCGGAGAGCGGGCGAAAAGTGATTGCAGCGCCCCTGGCGAGCTCGGAGTCTCCACTAGCAGACGAATTCTCTACAACGCATTGGTTTTGCCTATCTCTGTACGAGGTGACCAATAAAAAAGAAACTGTCAGGTGTATTTGCTGCTTTCACTGTAAAAAAGTAGGCGTCACCTTTTGAGTGAAGGACATTTTCTGCGCGTGGGACCGATGTTAGAGCTTTTAGGTTGCAACTTTGGGGCTCTCTTGAAGAAAACACTTTTTCGCAACTTCTCCAAGCTAGACAAAACACGAATGTACCTTCGCGCCGTATATAGAAAAAGGGCAATGTACCAAAATTTTGGAACATAACTATGTTTCAACTTCACTGTTTATATCATTCAATTCGTCTGGTTGTTGCGATTTCCATTTCTCCTGAATGTCTTGCTTATGACAGTTTTGTCCAAAAGGTGAGCTGGCTAACCCCGTGAAGATCGACTCAGAATGAAAAAGCAAAAGGCAATTTCGAACCACGTACGTTACTGCGATGTCAGTATGCTCTAAAAGAAGTCACTTGTGTACATGCGAATCTGAGGCTATTGATGAAATTAATAAAAGCGGGGTCACAAGAAAAGCAGACTTCTCACGAGTGCAAAAGAAAAATATGAGCCCGTCGTAACGGAAATAAATGTGATTTCGGTCACGTGAGTGCCACTAAATAAGGTACGCTTCAGAGTTACGACACTTGGCCAAATTATGGCTTAAAATCATGGTTGCCAGTTAGCTTAAGCTTTGTCTGAAATCGCAGGAAACAATTTTTCGCTTTCATGAATATTTAAACAGTTCGCCACAGACCAAAGCAATACTCCATGAGCTTCCTAACACCGAATCTAGTGCTGAGGAAGTCGAACTTTTGAATCATGACGATCGGCAGTTGCGTCTGCTCTGCATACGACCCAAAATGGCGGCACCCACAACAATGTCGGGGAACAGAGTGCCGATACTCTAAGCGCAGCTCATTTTGCGTCTCTAGGTCACGTTATAGACCGTGTTACTGAAAGAGGTCGAGAGAGAAGAGGGGAATGGGCTACCGCGCTTTGCCCCTCGCTGGAGCGTTAGAAAGAGTGAAAGTCCCGGATAAGAGGCTTCGCCGGTGTTGGCTGTATGCATTTCCAGAACTTCGTTCCCGCTTTCTTCTTTGTTTTAGTCTCCCAAGCTTAATTAGAGCTATGTGCTTGGATGTCGACAGTCTCCGGTCATCGAGACATCATTGTTCGGTTATAGGATGCACAAATAACGAGAAAAAGTGTCGAATACTGTCCGAGGACCTATGTAGCTTGCACGGAAATCGGAAATGCGAGTGCGGCTGCAATGTCTTTAAACTTTATCGCTTTGCACATGACCCCGATCTCCGGCTGCAGTAAGTAGCTTCTGTAAACCGAAAATACTTTTCCCCAGCGCCATGCTCTTGACTCTGCCCGGAACATTTTGTGAATGGAGCGCGCACCCTTCTTAAGCGGTATTCACACGAGGGAGAAATCCTCGGGATTTCTCCCTCGTGTGAATACCCCTTTAGCGCTGTACTGTCGATGAACACAGGGTACGTTTGCAAGGTGCGTGCCAGTTTTCTCTCGATGATTGCTCTTTCAGCTTGCAACTACTTGTAACTGAATTTATCTTAATATTGATATTTTGAAGTGGTGACACTGACTCAATTTATCATCGACAACACTTAATTGAAGGCTAATTTCAACCAACGGCTGAGGCTGGAAATCATCGATAAGTTAGTTCTATTGGTTTTCCTGAACCGCGATCTTCTGCGCGATACCAGAGAACCGTGAACCTATATTGACCTTCTCAACGCATCTAGATTCTTCATATTTAAAAAAAAAAAATTGTGCATGATGTAGCTGGAACAAAACATTAAATTTCTGTTGCTGAAAGTTGAAACAGGCTCATGCATAAATTTCGAAACGCTGAATCATTGATTGACTCGCTCAGGCAATAGGCCCATCTCGACTTTGCTTTTTTCAGTTGTCGACAAAAGACACACCCGTCGACACGAAATCCTGAAATAAAAGGTTTAAAAAACCTCCAAGCCGAAAGTGCGCTACTGTATACACTTTATGCACATATATGTTGTATTGCTAATGGCGCAGACTCTTTCGCGTAACCGTTAGAGTTAAAGAGCGGAGGCAACCAAGACTTCCAGTTGATGAAAAAATGAGTTTCGCAATAACGGCTGTAAATATTTAAAAAAAAAAATTAAAGAATTTTACAATTTTCTGTGACGCCGAATTAGACAGCAGCTCTTGAGGAGGAGGGGATGGCACGGAGGGGAGGGTATGCCCCTCTTCGTTCCCCGCTAAATTGAGCGGAAAAAAATTTCCGCTAAATATAGCGGGAAAATTTTACCTTCGTGACGTCACACATCACGTTACTAGGCTAAATCTAGCGGGAATTTTCGTCTGCCAAATCTAGGGGGAAAATTTTTCCGCTAAATGTAGCGGGAACATCAACAATGTTAGATGCGTGTGACGTCACGTCACGTGTGACGCCCCGAGGGTTACTCTCGTGATCCTCTTGAGATTAACCCTCAAAACCTTCGCGAGGGTAACCCTTGTGGCCCTCGGAAGTGTAACCCTCGTGATCCTCGTGAGGGCAACTCCGTGTACCTCGTGAGGGTAATTCTCGTGAGGGTAACCCTCGATCGTGACCCTCGTGAGGGTAATTCTCAAAACCCTCGTGACCCTTGTGAGGGTAAATCCGTAACCCTCGTGAGGATAACCCTCGTGACCTTCGTGAGAGTATGCCTCGTGGCCCTCGTAAGAGTAACACTCATAACTCTCGTGAGGGTAAACGTTGTGACCCTCGTCAGGGGAACCCTTTTGAGGGTAACTAACCCTCGTAACCCTCGTGAGCCTCGTGAGAGAAACCGTCATGACCCTCGTGACCCTCGTAAGGGTAACCCTCGTAACCCTGATGGGAGTAACCCTCGTAACCTTCGTTACGGTAACACTCGCGACCCTCGTTAGGGTAACCCTCGTAACCCTCATGAGGGTAACCGTCATGACATTACTTGTGACGTCACGTGTGACGTCAATTTGAGCAACTTCCAATAATGACACGCGCGGTTAGACCGACGGCGACGCCGACGGCGAAACCGCTCAAGCCGGAAACGGGCGCCTAAGAGCAGCGCTCTAAAAATGTGAACGAAGAGAAAAAATCGAAATGGTAGACTCACCATTTCTTATCTCGGTCATACTTGTCCTTTAAATAATTATTTGCCTCGTTAAAAAATTTACTGTTGCCTTTTTCGAAACACGGAGGTCTACTGGTGTGCCAAATTTGGCAATGCAGCATCGAACGGTCGGGATTTGGAATTTTGTTCCGGCTCAACGACAACGGTCGGTGAGCTTCGCTTCAAGCCAAGCCAAAGTGAACTTCTTAAAGCGGCAGCGAGCAGCCTTTTAGATGCCCCGATAAGTCGACTGTTGAGGTCTATAACTAGTGATGAAAAACTATCGATAAATCGACTATTGATACTATCGATAGCTTTTCCAAAGCTATCGATACTGTCGGAGACCAATCGATACTCGACTATCGATAGCACTGCCGATAGTTTTTCAACAGTCGACTATCGATAGTACTATTGATAGTTATTCGATAGTCGACTCACGATAGTTCTGCAACAATATTGATAGTTTTATTACTATCGGTAGTAACATTTATGGCGACTATCCGTACTATCGATAGTTTTGCACCACTAGAGCGAACACAGTTGCTGCACCGCCGCTCTCCTTCCTTCCTCCTCTCTTCGCCCAAATTCTCGTCATCGGCATTACTGAAAGCTGAACAAAAGTTGGGAGGGTAAGTGCTTAAGCTAATTGTTGTCCCATTTGAAAAAAAAAAAAAATTAAGCGAGAAAAAGAGAAGGGGGAGCGACAAAAACTACAAGTGTCGCAAAACTATCGATAGTAAACCGTCGACAGTACTATCGATAGTTTTTCTATAGTCGACTATCGATAGTACTATCGATAGTTTTTTTACTATCGATAGTCAGATTTCTGGTGACTATCAATACTATTGATAGTACTATCGATAGTTTTGCATTACTATCTGTAACCCCTTCAGTGTTCTCGCCTCGACAAAATCGTTTTCGAAGATTACTGAAAAACAAAAAAAAAACTGCACCTACACCGTTCACTCGGGTAAACGAACCTCAAACAATGCCCACGTTCAATTGAACCCCTTAATTGAGGAAAGCAATTGCAATAACACCGACCCTGACGATACGCCCGCGGATCCCATGCACGCCCACGTTGGATGGGCTGGGTGGTATTTCGTAGAAGCGACAAGCGCAGGTGCATTGTGTCGGTCATCTAACTACCTCGGCTACGTTGACACGCCGCATTCTGATAGTGAGGCTTACCGCCCGTTTCAAAATTTTAGATTTCACGCGCACTGACATTTACGTCTCCAAAAAGGAACGAGCGGGAACTCATTTCGCTGACGGGAACTACCGAATAAGTATTCAACCTCCAGCGAACATCGTTTATATTGATGTTTGGGTCCCGTCACTTGTCCCTGAATTCTTCAAGCTGCAAGGAAAATGTATCTTGAACTGCAACCATAAAATTTAAAAAATGTCAGGCTTAAGGAGCCGTAACAAAAAATTGGACTCCGGGTGTTATATACGGCATCGACAAAGGAAAAACCTCTGAGGCCTCTATAACTAACTTGGGGTGCCGCTGGCAACGCAATGTGAGTGCAGAAGTTCTCGGTGTAGAAAGACGGATGGCTGCTGTAACCTTTCTGGGCCAAGGTATACCCAGATTTTCGACATATTATGCCTGCATGACACGAGAGGGTGTACATTAAACTATGTATATCAAAATCTATCATTTTTCCGGGTTTCTCATTAATATTTCTACTGAATTTCCTGACCATTACAAAAAAAAAAAAAGAAAATGCAGAGGATGGGGTTGCAGCGGCAGTTAGGCTGTTCCCATTAAATCCGGCGAATCGGGTGTTGGCTTGCATTACACCGTTATCACTCGGTCAACTGATACGCAGCGCGAAGTCCATCTAAACCACACCTTCCCGCTTCGTTGCGTGGCAATGTGCCGCTCACAACACACATTTTCACTAACCTAGCCAACCATTGGACGAAATCCCTGACACTTCCCTCACCTCTCCGGGTGTATCTAAATTCTGGCACAATTCCAGCTTTTAAACGTTGGTAGAAACCCCGTTACCAAAACCCGTGGCCTGTGGCCTTTGGGCCAGAAACAAGACACATCTCTGAATAAGACGTCAGGAATACTCGATGACTGAGTGCTCTCAAGAGGTGCCCCAGTCAAGAAACTGTTGTAGTCAACATCTCAGGACGGGCCCTAAATACCCCAAAAACCTTGCGTCGTAAGGCTAGTTTCTGAACTGACCAGTCCCAGCCTTGATATCAGTGGCTCTTCAAAAATAAATGCAATTTTTTTTTGACTGTTGTGATTTTTTGATTGTTCTGGGTGGTGTGTGAACTAGGAACCGTCCAGGCTCCTAGTTCACACACCACCCAGCGGAAAAACTCAGAGAAAAGGAATAAAAACTAAAAACAAAAAACAAAGCCAGCATGTAACGCCCCTGGGCTAGGAGTTTCCACTCCCGGCAGGGATGCGTCTCCGAAGAGGGACGACCTGATTGCGTCATGGGTGAAATCTGAAGTTCTTCGCGCAGAGAGCTTCGAACTTCACCATCGCATCCACCACCTTGATTCAGGGCGACAACTGACTCTTGCAGCTGCCCGAAGCCAAACGCTCCCTGCGTTTCCGCTGAAAGCTACTGTCGTTTGAGCACGAACATACACATTCGTCAGACGGTGGCAACGCCCGCCATCAGCGACCAGTAGACAAGCTCTGTCTCACCATCACCGCATTCATGCGATCCTTTGAACGTGAAGCTCGGCGCTATGAGGCGCCAAATGACGAGCCCTCCGGACGCACTTGATGTTCTATTGAAGAGCCACCAGGGGAATTTCACAGGCGAATTTCTTGAGTTCCCCTGCACAGTAAACTTCAAAACATCTATATAGGTTTAACCGGCCCTTTTTCAGTTTCTCTTGAAAAAAAAAATAAAAAGAAATTACACGGACAAAATTACAATTGTAAGCAATGAGAGAGTAAAGGCGAGCTGGTAATCAATCGACATCTTGCAAACTCTGAGATGGGGAACGATAAAAAAACGGACGAACACAACAAAATCTCAAAATCTCTAAATTACAGCCTGTATGCTGACGACTTCCCACTCTGGGTGGCTGGCGGCAGCGACGGGCACGTGCAGGATACACTGCAGCAGGCAATAAACGCGGTGGAAGGGTACGTGGAACCGAAAGGCTTAAGCTGCTCCCCACAAAATCAGAGCCGCTCCTTTATCGGTCAACCAGGAAAGGACAGATAAAGGAAGCAACCACCGAAAACCCACAAATTCAGCTATACGCTTGCGGGGGGCTGCCCATCCCGGTGAGACACTGCATCAGGGCCGTAGGCCTGAAAATTCAGGAAAACAGCCACAACATCGAGACAATCAGGACACGAAAAAAGTGTGTATTAAACCACCCCCCTCATTTCGCGGGTAGCCAATCGGCATCACGGAATGAAGGAGGACAACTTAGTCAGGCAGGTTTAGGCTTTCGTCCTAAGTCGAATAACCTACCTAGGTCCCTTCCTTGACCTCAAGGCGGATATGCGCAATAAAATCAACGCTTTAATAAAAAGGGCTTACAAGCAGGCAATCGGCCTACAAATCACGACCCCCAACGAGTGCTGTGAAGCACTAGGATTGCGCAAAACGCTAGACGAGCTAGTAGATCAGCACAGAGGATAGCGCAGATGGAAAGGCTTACCAAGAGCCCGACTGGCAGCCACATCCTCCAGACACTACATATCAACTACGAAGGAAGACTCGGGGAGAAACACGACATTCCACCCGACATCAGAGGGCATATACACATCCCACCATTACCAAGAAACATGCACCCCGAACACTATACGGGACGCGGGCAGGCCAAAGCGCAAGCACTAGACCAAAGTTTCGCACACCTCGAGGACGCGGTCTACGCGGACGCCGCAGATTACAGTACTCCTGACGCTATGGCCATATCGGTAGTTGACCGACAGGGCAAGTTAATCAGTTCTGGCACGGTCTTTATGACTTCACCGGAGGTTGGGGAGGAAGCCGCAATTTGACTGGCAATGACCTCGTCCTCCCGGATCAAATTCAGAGTAAGCGACTCCAAGCCGGCAATTTTAAATTACACGAGGTGCCGCATATTGTCCGAGGCACTCAAAAATCTACGGACGGGTTTCCACGGAGATCAAGTTCGGAGAGTTCAAATTGTGTGGGCGCCAACTCACTCTTGCCTGCCGGGGAACGAGAAGGCGCACGACGGTGCTCGAGGCTTAACCGACCGGGCCGACGTCACCAACATCTTTGGCACGCACTCGTTGCGTCGGTCGGACAGACACAGGCTAGTTGCCTACCGGGACGTAATTAACGACTACCGGTTGGGAGGGGCTAACTACCCCGCAGCAGACAGGACACTCTCCAAATGGCAGGCAGTGGCGTGGCACCTTCTTCAAACTAATACATTTCCAAATTCAGTGGCGTACAGCCGCTGCTATCCGGTGCCTTACTCCAGCGCATGTAAGCATTTCGAGGACAGGGCCAACCTGCAACATATGATCTGAGTCCCTCTCCCATTGAAAAATATAGAAAGAACAGAAATACAGCTCAAAGTTTACTGTTAAACATTAGAACCTCCGAGCAGTGGGAGACCGTGCTGCACAGCTCGGACCCGGGAGAACAGGTCCGTCTGGTCCAGATGGCCGTGGCCGCCGCAGAGGAACAAGGACTCCTGGCCGCCGGCTGAGGGGGGGGAGGGGTGGCTCTGTCTAGACTCCATCTTCCCTTACCCCATCTATGGACAAATACCTATTGTCATCATCATCAGTTTTGTCAAGGTGTATGTTTGTCAGACATATGCTTTTGTCAAGGGTGCCCGACCTATGGGGAGAACTCGAGGTTATTCGATTCAGCAAAATTTTCTCTTGGACATATGCTGCACCGCATAAAAAAGGTGTGCGAAAGAAGAAACTTTTTTTCAACCAACACATTGTAATATTTCACACACGAACATCACAGTCAAAGCTTTCGCTCCCCGATAAAAACACATTTTGATTATCAGTTTTGCCATGTTAGCAATAAAAAAACCGCTAAACTTAGAAGAGGCACGAATGACAATGTAATACAAATAATTAATTTTTATTAGTCCATTAACACTCTAAATAAATAAAATTATGTTCAAAGGAAAGCACTTGTTTTTCTCGTCGGACTCTTGGCGCCAAGGTGCTTCGTTGGCGCTCTCTAATGGTTTCCGCTCATGACGTGACGAGCAGAATTTTCCTCGTCCTGAGGTCACGAGTGGCCTTCTTGCCTACTTATTATCAGTTGCGAACTAAGCTCCATGGTGCGTGTGAAAAGCACGATATAAGTTGGGAATCATCGCGTTCTTAAAACAACGCCGTCAAAGTGAATAAAGACGTATAGTGAGCGTTTGCCCAATCACGAATGCCGATCACAAAGACGCTCTTGGGTGCCAATCTTACCAATAGCCTCTCCTGTTTCTTCTTCCAGAGTGAGATGTTCTCTGTCATTTTCTACGACTTGAGGGTTTTTATTCCTCATCACAGTCGTGGCCTTCACAAAATATGATTAACTATCGCCAGCACACACGCACATAGAATTTCTTTTTTTTAAACTATGTCTGTGCACAGAAAGATTTCATCACGATTTGATATGTGTAATGCACTCTCGAATCGCACATAGTTATGTTGTGCAGTAGCTGTTTTTGGTCGTCTGACGGTACTTGTAACTTCCAGCATTCCTGTCTCCAAGTTTCGGGTCCTATAGCAGCTTCAGAAAAAAAGTATATAAAAACAAAAACGTTGCGATTTGGTTTCCTGTGACTATCGGGAACTGTCTTCATTGACGCGTGATGCGTGTGTTGAGAACGTAAGGGATTGTATCTAAGCAATATTTGCTGAAAGTACAAAATCGCTGCACCGCCTGTTTTATATATTCATTTCCTTTTTGATGCGGATATCAATTTAAGAATTACTCGGCAAGCAAGTGCACTGCTCCACGATTTATGCGGCTCTAGGCTTCCAATTAACAATAAGAATGGATCGTCGTTGAAGTGCACAACGACTTTTGTAATGTATTACTTTTTGAGGTTGGCCCCTTACGCGTTCAATGACGTGAGCAATACATTTACCTTACCAATGTAGAAATGTTTCCAATTTGGCTTTTGCTGCAGCTGCTTTAGGAAAAGGTATTATGTTCTCTCTTTTGCGCTTGACCAGGATTGTTCATTTGAATCAGAAACTGCGCCCTGAAGTTGATCAGATATTTCCGAGACATATGAGACTGCTGGCTACTCCTGAAGTATTTTAGTTTTTCTCTTTACGAGCATCGATATTTTTATTCTCGCAAACGAATGGATATAATTCCCAGGGGTCTTCTTAAAAATGTGTATCTTGGGAACGGCGTATTCAGAAAGAAAACCAATATGAAAAAGAACTATTTGAAACTCTCGCCCGAATCAATCACATATAGTTGTCCAAATGGTGCACAGCTGCAACATCCATGGTGTTAACTGGCCATGGGCTCATGATCCGGCGGGGCAGGTTGTCGACGTCTTGAGGGAGTTTCACACAATTACAGGTTATGCTAAAATCTCATTCTTGCATTCTAAGGACTTACCTCTAAAACAAGGGGCAGATTCCTTTAAGCACAAAAGCCAGCAGAAGCGTGATCATCAGCGATCACAAAACAAAAGGGCGTCAAAACAAGCCCGGCTGAAATTTTGCGACTGCCGAGACAGCAGCTAAGCAGTAGTGTTTATTGCGGGTAGAAAAGTACTCACTCAGTTTTGTCCTGAGAGGAGTTAGTAGAAAATATAAAAACGAGTTCTTCTTTTCGTTTTGCAAAAGGGAATGGTATTCTCAGTTCTTATTGCGATAGCCATATTTGGGGTGCTTTATCGTAATCATTTTGATATGCAACAAAAACGAAAATACACGCGGGGGTAGTTAGAAAGGAGATAACTTGAAAAAAAGAAAAAAATCCCAGCGCCCTTTAAGCGGAGTCAAACGCGGGACACCATGAATCGTGAGCACAACGTTCAAACACTGGACCACGAGGGAGACATTTTTTTTTATTAATTGCACGAGCCAATGGAGATACTTTTGAAGCAATATTTATAAGGTTACCTTTTATCTACCTATCGCGTGCATTGACAGGTCGTGGTACGAGGCGCTCCTTGGATGTAGCGCAGTCTTCACAGCGCAATGCAAAAGGAACAAGTTGTCTGACGAGGATATAGCTAAACAGAAGTGTCAATCTACTGAGTATTACCATTTACGTGGAATGGAAATGGCCGACCATTTGACGCGCCATTGCCTTCTATAGCCGTATACTCAACTTAATCAGCGGCATGCTGCCTTCATACCAGACAAGCAATGCTATTGCAATTCAATGTAGTCTGTCGCCAAGCCCCGCAGAAGCGCAGGTCCCTTTGTTTTATTTACAGCAACCATTTTCAAGTCACAAATGGCAATTGAAAAGCAAACAATTCTTTATTACTTTTTTTTAATTCGACAAAACAGACACCAAGTCTACCTTAGGTACTCCTCGCTAAAGTTTCTTTTTCTATCACTAGTCCATTTTTTTTCCCGCACTGCAGTGTGCAAGATTTTTTCTTGAACTATCACACGGCATAAAGTCCTCCTGCTTTCTGCACTTTTCCGAAATCATCCGCAGTGTTTAAATGACTGTCTTAGATACTATGCTGGTTCACATTCGTGGAGCAATTAAAAACAACCTCGAAAGACACGATGTTGGTGGTTTAATCGCGATGTCCGATACAGAGACGGTAAGTGTATTTGCTGAACTTATTGCACTAATTACTGGCGTTTACGTCACCCGATGAGGCGTTATCTGTGTTATCTATCTTGTTGCAATCTTCCTTGTCATAAATTCGGTATGTCGGATATCCACAGTTGAGAAGAAATGCGTATCGACAGCTGGACGGAAGTTGCTTAAATAAGGAATCATACAAATACGTAGTTTTACTCGAACTGTCCAATTCCTTCTTCTTTTCCTCAATTGCGTCGCTTCCTGCTTTTGTAGTGACTTGGGGAATCGTCACATTTTTTAACCAATCTTCCCTCAACCAAATTTCACAAGCTGGAAAAAAAAAGCGATACTTTGAGACAATGGGTAAGACGCGCATTTTAGTATATAACAGTTCGCTTAGCATACAACAAATAAAAAACAAGCGGTTTAAGGGCGAAAATATAAACATAAGTTTGCCTCACTTGAAAAAGTTAAATAAAGAAAAAAATAAGATATTCCTTTTAAACGGTGCGCAAAGGAAAATGTAATTCAAATTTACTAACCGAGTTTAATCGTTTAAATATGCTTTCAAATGTATGGTCTGAGATTTTAAACTCGATGTTCATCAGTGTAGCTATCGCTGCGAGCTTTGGCGATTAGTAATGCTGCACCATATCACCTCTCTCCTAGTTTTTAGGATCCGAACGAGTTTATTAAGGAGTATTTTCAATATCGGCCTGTCTATGAAAATTAAGACAAATATTGAGCAAGACGGCTAACATCTTTTTTACAATCAACATGCAATAAGGGGTTTTGACTCTCGAACTTGAATAGGTTATCTGCAAGTAGAGCGAAGGTAATGAGTTAGATATAATGTCAGGAAAACCAGTCTAATCTTTCACCCGTGGCCTTGTGTCTAGGTAGAAACAAAATACTAAAATCAGAATATACAATAGCACACACGACTTGACCGCTGGTTTCCTCTAGTAAAACTGTTTGCACCCTTGTATTAGGGGCGTTGCACTACATTATTTTAATCAAGTGCTTTATTTTTTATGCCTTGTATTTTATGTGAAGCTTCGAATATTAGCTGCAGTCGGGGTGGCACCAAGTTCAGATCTCCAGGATTTAGGACCCATGAAATCGGGACATGGAGATGTATTTGCATATTTAATAAACTATAGTGTCCTCCGGCCTATTGGCACCATGATTGCGTACTTCATTTATGACTTTCTTTTTTTTTTTACTTAAGTGAAAAAGCAAACAATAAGAGGAGCATCTTTTAATATTAGCATGGGACGAACATGGTAGCTACACAAGCGTTAGGACTGCAACTCTTCGCCAGGTTCGTGGCTGAGGGTGCAGTGTTCTAGGATATATTTAATTTCAGCTCCCAATACTTCTTTACGATTCACCTGACCTGTAGAAATGCTTCAGTATATTCACCAAACGTTAATATCACAAGGACCGCTCGAGATTTTGGCAAGAGTATAAAACGAGTCATATAAGTTTCCGCATAGAGTCAGCATCATGGTAGTGTGCAAGCCTGCCTGCCACGCCGACAACAACGGATCCTAGAGACGTTAGCAAGGAGCCGCGCTTTAAGAGCTAGTCTGGCCACCGTGAATGGAAAACGCTTTTTTTTGTGAGTCTGGAATCCGTGCGTACGCCTCAGAAATGCTTGACTCTCATAGGATACACCCACACAAGGAGCAAGATGGCGGCGCCCAGAGGCCGTACTTGTAAGCGTCTACAGATCCTTCCAATAATCACCTTCTGCGCGCTGCCATCCTTGTCCACTGGGTTGTGAACCGCGTTCTGAGCATGCGCAGTTGCTTTCTTCTGCGGAATATCAGGCGGCGGACATGAGTCAACTGCCCAGTGATCTGGATGACAGCTATAGAAAGGTTTATCTTTTAGCTTGTATAGAAGAGGGCTCTTGCTTCATTTGTAACAGTTCATTCTGAAGATGCCACTTGCATAGGTAGCAAGACATCTATCTTTGTGTTATAGCTTTGTTATTTTGTTTTAAGTCCGAGTAAACTTTTAGACTTATCACCCTGCGCTTGGATAAATTCTCCCGGCCTTTGGGACTTTTTTACAATCATTGAACGCTTAGTTGTCGGTTCCTGGACGCCACGTGGCTCGAAAAATATTTTAGTTGTTGTTAAGGGCGAAACGATTTCGAATATCTTGCTAAAATGTATGTTTGGACTACTCGATTCACTAGCATCTTGGTTTAAAACAGCGCGAAAGAACAACAACAAAGTGAAGACAAGACAGATGACAGCGCTGTTGTTTGTCTCGTCTTGACTTTGTCCTTGCTTCTGGTCGCACTCTTTTAAACCAAGATGTCGAATATCTTGCATATATCTAAATTCAATTAATTTATTTTTGCGCCTGGAAAATGTTATTTATAAGTTGCTGCAGTATTTCAGATCATTTCATTATACCCACATGCATCATCGTTATCATTTTGTATTGATCTCAATACATGACATAAGGGATTGCTAAATATAACGTAGTTTTCTGAATATTCAGTGAAGGGATTTCGCCCACATTCCAGATGAAATATGATGCAGCCTGTTGATTCGCAGAAGAAGTCGAAATTGAGATCGTAGCAGCTTCCATTTGGTGATGTCGCTGTACGCTTAGGGTGGCCTTGAAAAGAAAAATAGAAGATAATTTTTTTTATTAAGTGGTGCGTTGTGAGGCTTGACAGCATGCGCACGGATCGGGCTTGAGTCAGGACTTGGCGTGTAGCGTCAACGCCCAAAATTACACAGAGCACAATATTTTGAAAAAATGCCAGAAACAGCTATAATTGCAGTTAACAATAAAAGGCGTCAGCACTTAGACAGAGCAAGTAAAGAAGACAGAAAATGAGTATGTAGCCACGGATAATAGATCCCATTTAAAAGTTTCCACACCAATAGCTGTTGGGTCAACTATCTGAGTACGCCGCTGTTTGAGCATGTGCATTGTGCTCATCTTAAGGAGGAGTGCTGTATCAGCGGTTGACAAAAACTCGAAATAAATCCCACGCTTCGTGCCCGAAAAATGGCGACCGCCAGTGCTGCTCTGGGGAACTTTCGAAGATAGTGTGTTGCGCTGATCATTTAAGGCTCTGGTATGATCCGACGTCGAGTGTAGCAAGTGCGGCGTAGCGCAGCGCACACATATACTTATTGTACTTGCGAGCAGAACTCGATAAGATACTTATCGAGTTCTGCTCGCCCGCCAATCAAACGCGCGCGTTCTGTGCTACGCTGCGTTCGCTTCGCTCAACATTGGAGTATAACAGAGCCTTTCGACTAAGGCCGTCGAATGCCCACAATGTAGCCAGGTGAAGACGCCATTGAGCTTTCCGGTTCGTTGATGTTGGTGGCGGATGTCTTCCACGTTCAGGCCCCGAATAAAAACGAACGAAAATGGTTTTCTATATAGCATTTGTGCGTAACCTTCTGTCCGTCTTGAATGGCGTAACTTCGTGTTTGTGCATTTTCTTCATACCCAGGCGTTGGAAGTTGATACCACTGCAAGCAACTGCCAATCGTTTTTTTCTGTCTCCCACATATTTCTAATAACTTACACGAGGTTTTAATATGACGTACTTTCTGTTTCCCATAAGCTACACAAAACTACGTAGGAATTGAAATAATTACAAGAAGTATTTATGAAATCCGCCTAAACTTCCACTTACAGGGTAACACAAGGTCGCGGTTTCCAAACATGCTCTCGCTGAACGTACGTCTAGCATAGTACGTCTCAAATTAAGGGAGGAGCGCCAGCTTGCCCGCGTTTGTCAAAAGTTACTCGTGCACTAGGCCTTGGCTTTGAATTTGGGGAGTCTTAAAGCAGGGGAGAGAAACCGAGCACAATACGTAAGTCTTGGGAGCACATGGAAAGATTGAAAGGAACTGTAATTAAAAACAAAGGCCAGCACCGCTGCGCGCACATCAAGCGCTCGCGAACGAAATATTTTAGACGGTTACAGGAACGCTTTAGTAGCTGACAGACGCCATTTTGTTGCTCTCAGTTGCCGCGCTGCGACGTTATTAGAAAAAAAAAGCTTGAAAGTGTAGGCGTGGCCTGCTTTATACTGACAAAACCTGGCAGATTGTCACGTGACGCTGCCGCCAAAAGTGAAAAGGTAGAGCTGCAGACAACAGCCGTGTAACGGGCGCCCCGCTGCGGCGAGACGGCGAAACACACTTGTTCCGAGTGATGGAATGTCCGCTCGTGTTTCTCGCGTTCCTCGCGCTACCGCTTCCTTTCTCTTCGGGTTTGAAAACCATGTTTCGGGTCCTCGCCGCTGCAAAAGCTGTGCGCTGAACACCAGACTCCCCGAGAAATTCTCTGTGCTACCAGACCCTCGCGCTTCGAATCTGCGAACGGGAACTCTATGGCTCCGCCATCGAACTGGCAGGTTTTGTGAGTATAGAGGAGGCTATGGTTTAGGTAATCGAAAAAATTTAGTTGCTTCAGGTTAATACGAGATAACTGTCAAACGTGCATTAAATAGTGTCTTTTCATCAAATGTTTATAATAAAACCTTGAATAATAATTTCATATTATATGAAGTACGATCCAAAAAAAAAAGAAGAAAGGGTAACTATTTCAAGGGTTGTATACAACTGAACATGCGCATATTTTGAAAACAAAAAGAAGAACATACATGGTAAAAATATATTGAATAATCTCAATTTACTCATACACATAAGGAACGAAATGTTGCAGAGCAAAGCAGAGTTATAGTTTGAATGTCAACATTTTGGTAATGTGAGGCACTTGCACATTATAAGCGACCTCGTATTGCTGGTAAGTTTACACCGGTTTATGTGCACCCCCAAATGTTCGATACAAAATAGCTCAGTGGAGTTTATTTAAGCTAATATTAACCCCTGTGCGTCCACAGAAGTTATTCAAACGAACATGACATTGTAGTAAACCACACCAAAGCAATAGTCGCACTCGGTACTCAAATATAAAAAAAAATAGATACTTGCACGCAGCTTTAGTATGAAACATGTGTGAAGGGTAAATAAATCAATGGAGACCACGTAAAATTTCAAGACCAGTGCTGTTAGTCGACAGATGTCCCGTTGACAACCTGGCAATTGAACTGTGCTTAATTAATTCATAAATAGTTGCTGCATTCATGGTGCGTTTCCCGGCGACAACTGGTTCGCTCACAACGCTTGCCAGAAATCGTGCGGTGACGATGTAAGTGTGAATTATTACTAGAAGAAATGGTAAAATACGTACCCAGTTGCATATTATTTTCAGTACTGTAATCTTTTTGTTTTACAGCTTGAACAAATTGCGTTTTTGATTTTCTGTAGCACGAAATGGGAAAAATCACAATGTGTAGACATCTTGTTCACACTTAAAGTCCGACGTACAACCTCGATTTTCTGCAGGAATGATATTCCTCTTAGCGCACCACTCTCCTAAGCTGCGAGTGGAGCCGATTCGGGGCAAGGTAGAACGTGGAGAGGATATAGGAAAGGAGAAGGCGTGCGATGCCTAGTTAATGTTTAACAAACAACGTTTGTTACATATTAACTAGGTATTATCTTTCACGCTTTTTTAAGGCCATAGTAACATAAGTTTTAGCCATTGTGCATTTAGACTCAAATTCATAAATCAGAAAGATCAAGAGTAACCAAAACTTAATGTAAAGTTATAATTTAGCAGTTTGCGTACCTTCAGATTAGCCAAAATTATTTCAACAATATGCAATAGACTTCACTCGTTCTCGATACAAACGTCTAGCTTGAAATAAAAAACAAATATTGAAACGTTTGCTCATTTTTAAATTATGTAAACTGAACCTATCAAAAGGGCTCAAACTTAATTCCGTGTGTGTGTCAAATACCGGCAAGGGAAAAAGAAAGGATTCTCATGTTTAAGTTTTTTTATCTTTTCGTAGGTAAATTAAATTAAACCTGACAATAAAAGTGTTCTTCATTATAAAAAAAAAAAAATAACGCTGTAGTTTAACGAAACAATACCATCCAAGGGAGAATCGGTGGCCAAGTGGCAATAAAAAAGAAAAAAAAAAAAAAGATCGGTGGCCGAGTGTTTTAGCGCACACCAGCTCGGAACGCGTGGAGCGAAAGATCGCGCTGCAGGATGCAGTATTCTGGGTACTACATCCCCACCCCTGCCCGTTTTGATCTCAATGAGTATCGTACGGGCGTGCGGTCCTGCATCACTACTGCGTGGTGCACGTTAAAGACCCCAGGCTAGCGGTTGTACTGCACTGGCTAAATTGCTCATCCACAGCGAGTGAGTCGTCGCAACTTTGAAATGGCTGACCAACTACAAGCGGTACAAATATCCAGACCACCCCAATTCTTCTTCTTCAATACCGTCCAAAATAAACTAGGCACAGACACGTGAATCTGAAGGAAAAAACTATTTTTCTAAACTATGCTACGAACATAAAATTCTTAGCCTTTAAAGGTTTGTATATGCTTGCTACTATGAATGTGCCAGGTATGCGAAAGCGCTATATTTGATAAAGGACAAATAAGACTGGTTCACAGATAGACGATTATTTTTTTAGATCGTTCTTGTAAATTCTTGCCGGCTCCCAGTGGGGAGCCGGCAATTTAAGTCTGTTTTCATTTTCAGTAAATGGCCCTTTTTGGGTTTTTTTCCACAGAACGGTAGGTGTCTTTTACCCGTATTTTAATCTTGCTTTAGTGAAACTAATTTTCTTTTACTTGCGCTGTCTGATCCTTATGGTCACATTCATGCTTCCAGTATGTGCGGATTATACTCCTTAAAAAGGAGGTACAACAATTTTAGGGATTTGGTGAGTTAACTACAAGAATTAGTCAGTATCACCTATAGAACGAAGAACACCAAACCCTTTTACTTTTTGTGCGCTAATTTTTATTTAATAAAAAATAAAGCAAATCGAAGGTCGCCGTACCCCTCAACTCTCACCCCGTATTTTGATTGACGTCACTTGTAGCACCACCTTGTCTCCCGTTGGGTTGGGAACCTAGCGCACCCTCTGCGATTGCCCAATGCATCGCCGAAGGTTGCGGCGTGCGATCTACACAAAAGACTGCTCACCAAGGGGCTGACGCCGATTTAAGCACCGGGTGGGGACTGGTTTTTTTTACTAATGTTTTATTCATTTATTTAGTCGTTACCTATACAACGACACGCGGGCTTGACGTCACGGAGCTGCGGCGGCGCTGCGATCGCGCCGGAGCCGGGTGGTGTGGGCAAAAGCGCGCACGTTTCGCATGGCCGTCATAGCATTTCAGCATGCCGCGAAGCTGTGTTGCCGTTAATTGCACCGAAATGTACAAGAAAAGCAGCGGAGTGAGTTTCCACAAGTTCCCGGCAGACTCTGAAAGGCATAGAAGCCGTGGATCGGAAAAAAATGGTCGGATCGCGCAAACGATCGTTTGTGCGGCTGACACTTTCTTGAAGGCAAGTGCGGCTTCCATTTCAATCTCCGTCCCGAGGCTTGCTTATGTGCAGGGAAACCGTTGTGTGATCGAGACCTCTAGGATTTTGTTCGCATGGTGTTCGCGCACAAAGCATCGGCCAAGCGCTCGTCGGAGGCTCGCTACGCACGTGCTACCCAGCAGAACGGCAGTGTTGTAGGCGACGCGTTGCTGAGTTACGTTACCTAAAACTAAAAGAAACGCGTTACCTCTACCGATAAAATTAACGCACATTACTTCTGCGTTACTTTTTTAAAATTATGATTTAACACAGTTTACAGTTTTGACGATACAGGTTATATATCAAGAAACGTTATGTTCATGCAGAAACTTAACATAATTATTTTATTTCTTTTTACGGTTTCACCTAAATACTCATGAGAAAAAACGCAAAGAAAAACATGGCTTGACGCCTAAAACACGGAAGGAATTGAAGCGTAAGTTTCGTTAAGATTTGAGGAGTAGTAACGAGTAACGTAACTACGTTACTTGAAATAGTAGCGCTAGAACGTTTCCCGTTACTGTGTCGAAAACGTAACGAGTATAGTTTGTACGTTACTGAAAAAAGTAACGCGTTACCGGCAACGCGTTACTTGTAACGTGTTACCGCCAAGACTGCAGAACGGACAAAGCGCTCCTGCTTGTCATGCCTTGTGGTCATGAGGGTAGGAAAAATACCATACCTTGACTTGAAGACGCTGTGTGTATTTAATCAATTAATGAATACACACACTTCCGCAGACCCAGAGTCTGCTGATCCTGCCGGCAGTGCGGGAACCGACTAGAAGTAATCGTAGGCCTCGAGAGACTTGTACGCCTGCACCGTGTCGGCCGGGAACTGGCTTGGCGAAAAAACTAAATAAACGACGACATGAACCGTCGACTTCGTTGGCAGCAACTTTACGTCGGAACTCCACCAGGCCTTGTTTACGGCGTACGGATCCTCGTAGGTAACGCCGTCCATGCACAGTTTTTTCCGATACCGCTGCCGTTCAGGATCGGGCAGCGAGCTCAAAAAGCCGGGCATAGCATACGACATACGTTGTGAGGAAATACGACGCACAAATAAAGATACAAGCGTCCCTACAACGTCAACAACGAGCGCACGCCATAGAACGTCGGAGAGCCGAGCTGCTTTTGCCCACATAGCTACCGCGCATGCTCCGCCTTCAGGCCGTGTTGGTAAACACAGTCGCTCCGCGTGTCGGTTTATATTTCGGCCTGGGGGCATTATTGTTGGGGGATAACTTATATGTTAACACAACAAATACAGAAATGGAGATGCAAAAAATATCAATGCATGGTGACATCTGCTACAAGTAATTCGATGCGGAATCCCCCCCTCCCCCCCTCCCCTCCCCCCCAAAAAAATCTGAACATTAGGAGCAAATGACGGTGTCCCGTCATTTGCTCCCAATGACGGGACGCCGTCACTTCCATGTCTGCACACCCGGCTACAGGTCGGCAAGTAATGCGTTGTTGTTTTTGTTTTTGCGTTTACACAGCGGAATCGCAATATTTCAGGGGAAGGGGACGTGTTTTCTGTCACTTGTGCCAAGTCAGACATCGACGTAATTGTGTTCCGAAATGCGTCGCTGGCACATCGGAACAATGGAGGAGCATGCCAATCAAAAGGCAACATTGCCTGAGGTCGGGGAGAAACAAAAGCACTTGTGCGCGTTTCGGGAGTAAGCAAACGTACGAGGTATGCCAGAAACTGACGAACTTCCACGTTGTATTCGCCTATACAGAATCAAGACACATACTGTGGTGTTGCAATAAAGTGACCAGTGTCGTATACGTGTTGTGTTATTGAAGGGCATACGAAGATCATATGTCGAAAATATGTAGATAAAATTAACCGCACCGAGCGGATAGACAATCGCTACTTAGCCGCCCTAAAGACAAGATCTCTGACGGCGTCGTGCTTCCAAGTTTGAGTCTCATAATTCCCCTTTCAAATGTGCTACTCCACCCCATCGCCTTGTCTTTTCGACGTTTTCTATTTGTTCTATGAGTGCACCGAACGGGATTGAAGGCAAGCAGAGGTGTTCTGAAAGCACATTCCGCCGTGTGGAGCGCGGTACGAAAATTGCAGCTACGTGGCACACCCTTGTAGTCCTCCAGAGGTTCTCTCCCTGTTTGTCCCGCCACGTGTACATGCATGCATGATTTCTTGTTTAGGAGCCATGAGAAACATAATAACAACATTTGCGGGACTCAAAGGCCATGCTTGAATATATCACGGGCCATTTTCATCTCCTAATGGTCTCTAAAGAAGAAATAATCGAAAACAGGCCAATGTAATAAACTTACTAATAAATGATTTAATTAGATTCAATAATCTGCATACTTTTGATTCTTTCTTCGTTAGAGACCACGCAAGATGTTGAAAATGTCCCGAAGATGGTATTTGATACAGGTTTTGTTAAAGCATATCTTGTCAGCCTTAGTTGGCTCAATTTGCGAAGCTTCCATACTGTTTTGTCCGGAGTTGCGAGAAAGCCTCATTTTTTTTTTTTTTTTCATTTTGTATAAGCGATGTTTGCTTCATGTTTTTTTTAATCTGTCCAAGTAAAATAAAGATTTACTTGTTCTCGCAGCCTGTGCATTATTCTTAAAATGTATTTTCGCCATGTATATTCACAATGGCACACCCATATGGGCTGCGCACAAGTGCATATGCGGTACTCAGACGGTGTAACTATTCTAATATATTATTGGTCCCTATCTTTCCTATGAGAGGACATTTCGTACTTCTGTATGCATCCTATTTTTAAGCCTCAGTAGACAGTTCGAAATAGTATATATACTAAATATTGGCTAAAAAATAAAGTAATTCAAGCACGCGATCGTGCTTCAGTGAAGCTCGTGGATACTTATCGGTTTTTGAAAAGGCACCTAACCCCTTCAATGGACTGGTTGGATATTTTAATGAAAACGTCTATCCTGGGGACATTGGAAAGCAATGAATTAACATACTTACATTTTTTTATCTTTTGTGTCGTACCATTTTGATGTGTAATTGGCACTCTTCAATGTGTCATTGAGGTCACTTGAATGCACTTGGAAACATTTCTTATCTCTGTAATGTCTACTGGTCCCCAACCCGGTACTATAAATGAGATAATAGCTCTGGTTCGCCGTAAACCTGATTGCCTGAAATATATATATATATAAATGTTTCTTATTATTTTTACGTCAATTAAGGGCTGTCCTCCAGTATAACTGGGTGTGCATTGATAAAGCCATAATGTGAAGACGCTTCTACTGAAAGCTAAGCTAAACATAAGAGGACTATCAATTTTTTTTTTTTTTGCGTTCATAATAAATTGGGATGAAGATTGAAAACGCACACTCCACTCTGATCTACGCTGTTTACGAGTGAAAAGTCGTCATTGATTCTCCAGAAGAATAAAAGTAATAAATGTAGACTCGACGTAAACAAAAATACTAAAAAGGCTTTGGCAACGATATTCGTGCTTGTAAAATTAACGTTAATAAATGAAAAATGTCCGAAGAAACGAACAAACAGGCAATATTGATATTAAGTAACAAAAATGGCCGCATGGATTTACCTTCATTCAGCTGGTTTTGATTGAAGGCATCACGTTTTATTGTATTAACCTTTGAAATTTGTGCCACCTGAGAAACCAGTATATCAAGCCGCTGCGAATAAAATGAAACTGCATTCTCTCCAAAGGTTAAAAACTTCTACGCATCCTCGAAGGCTCAGACTTCGTCCAAATATAACGCAAGACGTTAGTGAAAAATAGAAATTAAGAACCAATTGTAACTAACGGTTCTGGTTATAACATTTTAAGGCAATCGTCATTTTTTTTTACTACGCAATGAGGTTTGTTTTCAGCAGGGGCATCATTCGGGTACATGTATTTACACGGTCATCCGGCTGCCATCTCCTTACTAATATAAAAAGGATCTCGACTGAAACAGCAATATCGCTTTATCAGCAGGCAGAAGGCTATAATATCGCGACAAAAATTGATATCCCCAGTGAAAATAAATCATACTTTCCACGCTTCCTGCATCGCACCAAGGTTTTTTCTGTTCAGGTCAGGATTGTTGTCCGGCGGTTTCTTCCAACTTCGAAACTCTACGTTGGCGTATGCCGCTGAAACGCTGAGACAGAACACCAAATATTTGAGGGCCAGCATCGTTGACGGCCTCTCAAGCGCAGTGGCAATGTGGGCAGACCTGTTCGCTTTATATGGTTTCACCGATTACGTAATTCTTGGAAGAATCAAAGTTTTTGTTTGTTTTTGTTTTGAAAAGAAACACTCACTTGTGTGCACTTACAAAAGTCACGCTCTCCCACCTTTTTTTTTTTTTTTCGGATTGGGTGGGAGTGTCTCGTTTCATTTTGTCAGGCATTGAATCCCCCACTTGCAAGGATGTTCAATAATTCAGGGGTGGAAGCGCTGCGCCAATTGCGCCACTGTGCGCCAATCCACTTTTGCTGCGCCATCCTGCTCCAGAGCGCATATGTTGCGCCAAAAGTAACTAAACAATTTATTTATTTTTTGTAAGGCTATATTTAATTGAAATACTTTTTTATCGGCCACAGTGCTTTACCGTGTTGTGTTTGTTTAGGGCATTCCGAAAAAAAAAAAAAAAGGGACTTTCAGCAAACCGCTTCCGCGTACCGCGCACTACGGAAGCCTTTGAAACATGCTTTTAAGCGCGCGCCCGATCCTCCATACAGTGACCGCGGGTCGCGCGCTTCAAAGCAGGCTTCAAAGGCTCCCTCCGGTAGAGCGCGGTACGCGGTAACGGTTTGTTAAAAGGCCCTATTGCTATGAAACCACCATACCGATGTGGTCGTGTCAACGGCGTGTACGCCTGATCTCCGAAAATGGCACCTGCACAGGTCGATTTGTCATTGTACGTATCAGAACTCTGACAAACGACGAGACTATGCTTCGATGCATCGTATCGTCATTCATTTAATCTATTTTTTTTTTTTTTTGCGCACAGTGGCACTGATGATGACCGAGTGTATTCGAAATACGACGCACACGCATTAAATCATCGTAAAGTCTTGTGCAAACGCCCGCCCTCCCAAAAATCACACATCCCCTTTTATTTTTTTTATTTTATCTATTGCGTGATTTGCCATATGGGTACGCGACAAGCGTGCTCGCCGCGGGTTGCCTCGTGGTTATCGCACCATGACGCGCGAATCTGCAGGATCCGTACTACGCGGAGTATCCCTTCCCATGACTTGTAAATTCCTAATTCGTTCCCGCAGTTTTTTTTTGTCTAATTTTTGCGAGCGATATCAGTTCCGTGGCACCCTAGTTTGAGGGGGCCGGGTTCTTGCGTATATATCGCACTGTAAAGCGCGAATGCGCCGCGTCCGCCTTCTGCTGCCGTACCCGTGACAGGGGAGCTGTTAGCGAATTCCCACATACTTATTGCACAGGCGAGTTCGCCGTGTCTGCGATATCTATCAGTAGCGAAAAGACAGAGATTCCGTAGGCGAGCTGGTGATAGTTAATCATGATGTTTAAAAACCGAGACTGTGGTGAGGGAACAGTTAAGAAACTTTGAAGTTGAAGAGTTACCGTTTCACGTAGCTTGTAGTGTCCCCCCGACACCAGCGCGCACGCACGCCCGCACGCACGCACGCGCACACACAGACACACACACACACACACACACACACACACACATACACACAAGCAAGCGAGTAAGCAATGACTACTCTATAAAAATAAACATTTGGCATAATACATATTTTAGGTGCTTGGGGTGCTCTTGCTGAGACTGCTTCCGCGTTCCTTATTCTGTCGTAAACGTAACATATAAAAGCGATAATTGGTTGCCTCAATCATCTGTAGAGTTTCTTGTAAATGACGTGCGTGGCGAAGACACCTATGGCAGCCAGACAGCAAGCCGGGGGAGGACCCGGAGAACGGCGGGAATGTCCTGCTGAGCGAAGCAAATTCTAAACCGTTGTTAAGAATTTTAGAATGGAAAGAAGCGGAACTTGCTCTCTGCATCCATGCAATGCGGAGAGTGCTTCTGGCACGGGAGAAGCGGTGACTTCAGAACGACGCCAAGCTCTGAACGGTTTTGACTGAAATGGTAGTGGGTAGACCTCAATGGTAGGTGCCTTGAGATATACCCAGTATTTTTTTTTTTTAACCAGCCAATAAGAGCTCGGCGTTTTGACGTCACGCAACCCCTGTTCAAGAAGCAGACAAGCTTGCACTCCGCATTGACTTAAGAAAAACCTTCCGTTTTATTGCCTTACTTGCTAGTTTTGTCAGTCAATTTTTTTTATTTATTAAACTCCTAAGCAAGCTTTCTTGTTTCTATTTTGTCAGTGATGCCCCTTTTAGTGAGGGTTAATTAAGTGCGTATGTATGAGCAGGAATGGTATAGAACTATAGGTGGTATCATGAAGTTTTTCAATACTTTGCATTTGTACTTTTATCAGATAGTGTAGATTTGTACTCTCTTGAGTATTGGAATACTTTTGATTTGAACTCTGTTCAGAGTATTGGAATACTTTTGTTTGCTAAACAGGGACTTGAAACGTTTGTATTTCCCAATGATGAACTGTACTGGATGTATCAAGGAGTGGCTAGGCTCTTTAAATCTACCGCAAAACTCGGTTTCTTAATTTATCGTGCTACGACTTTGTGCAGCGTTGCCCACAGGTGGTGCATATATTTTTGTAAAATTTGCAAAGAGCGAACTTACCTGAGGCAAAAGTAAAGAAAGAAAAAGGCTTAGCTCCCATGGAAATGCGGCGAAGCCAAAGGTCTTCAAACAGTACGGCGCCGTTTTGCACGGGAGACAAGAGATGGCACAAGCGGTCGCGATGCCAACTGCGCCAACGAACGAGCATACGGCGGCGAGAGTCGGCGTCATTAGCAGACAATCTTTTCGACTCAAAAGCGGCACGCGTTCCACAGGCGACCACAGTCGCAGAAACAAAAACAGGCGCGGTAACAACAAGGAACTGCAAAGCAGACGACATCGGTACCCCGAAAAAACAGTCAAAATATTCCGACAAACCATTTTTCTTATCGATCATGTGTCCATTGATTATGTTTTATCAGTAAGGATGACAAAATAATGCAATGGCAACTGATATCAGAAAAGCTCGCGCCGCTTTTGAGTGGAAAATATTGTCTGCTAAAGACGCCGGCTCTCGGCGCCGTATGCTCGTTCGTTGGCGCAGTTTGCATCGCGACCGCTTGCGCCATCTCTTGTCTCCCATGCGAAGCGGCGCGGTATTGTTTGAAGACGGGTGGCTTCGCCACATTTCCATAGGAGCTAAGCCTTTTTCTTTCTCTACTTTTTCCTCAGGTAAGTGCGCTTTTTACAAATTCTACACACACAAAAAAAAAAGCATCATCTGTGGGCAACGCTGCACAAAGTCGTAGCGCGATGGGTTAAGAAACCGAATTTTGCGGTCGAGTTAAACAGGCTGGCCACTCCTTGATACACCCAGTAGTCAGTATTGGACTTTATTTCATACCATACTATTGCAGCTTAAAATGATCTTGTTTTTAACTTATGGAACATGCGATTTAGGTTGTCAAGCAGTGAAAATGTCTTGTTTTCATGAGGCTTCACCTGTTTTTCTTTAGTTACCTGTGCTTACTATTGTAAACCCATGAGAAGAACCAGCCCGCTACCACCAGGACAGTTCTCAATAGCAGCCATTCAAATATATCTTTTACTATGGACTAGAACGTATGGAAGGTCATTTTGGAAATGGTTCTGGAACGTAACATGGAGATGCTTTTTAGTTTTTTTTTTTGTATTTAGAAAAACACACATGTGCTTATAGCACCAAGCAGCTCGAAGATTTGCTTATACTGCTACGAAGCTCTATTTCTGTTGCTCCTGAGTTGCCCCAAAGCTGAACTTCTACTGCTCAAAGCTGCTCCAAAGGGGCATCTTTGCTGCTCCAAGACCTACTCCAAACGACTGAAGCTTGCTTCCTCCCCTGTCAATACCCTAGGACCCGCCATGACATCGTGTACAGCAGCGACGCCTTAAAAATTATTCAGTCCCAAACTGCCTTGCGCACCGACGCTGCTCTCATCGTCTGCTCGCCGCTTAGTCGGCTCGATTGGCTACGTGAGGCGTCGACTACATCTGCTCCGTGCCTGTGATCTGCTTCGTGTGCCCGTTTTTACGGCTGGATTTCGATACGATCGCGACACACAATAAAGTACTGGAGTTTTAAGAAATTGTGATTTTAATAAGATTCTGATATTTGTTGTGCATGAGCCGCTAAAAACTTTCCATGTGCAGTTCATTCATCCCAGAAAGGAATGCTTTATTGTCCTGTCTTCTCCCACGAGCCCTTCTGTTCTGCACCAGTGTTGACTAAACGGCACTCCTAGAGCGCATTCCTTTTACGAGGAGCGGAGGAACGCCGCCGTTCCATCTTGCATCGGAGGAGCTATAACGGGAACTCATTACATTTAAAAAAAACTGAAGATGGAACGAATATTTTTTATATATATTTGAAAATTCACTTGGACCTATACTGGAGATTTGTTGTCGGTGAGAGGTTAAGACTTAACTGGGAGCTCCTCCCTTTTTTTCCACATTAGCAGAGCGAACGCTCGAGAGGTGGCTACTTCTTCTCCAGCATTCGCTCTTGTAAAGTGGAGAGAAGTGATACTCGCTTCTATTTCACTCTTAACTCGTCACTGACTATAATCTTTTTTTATTATTATTATTGCCAATTTCAATCTCAGATTTCAAGGAATCAGGCAGTGTCCGAAAGGTATTCGAATGCAAAGAACTGGAACAAATGTGACCTGACGTTGGGATGTTTCCTAACCAACTCGCCTGAACACGTTTGCTTCTGACAATTCGATACAATGTTTCACGTGCATATATTTTCACCCGTTTGCTTTATTTTATTTACGCATTATCTAGCATAGTACATGAGGTCAATACGCAATTGTGAAATTAATTGAACGACATTTTCCATCTTACATATGTAACTGGAACGAATTCCTTTCAAACCATTGTAACTTGTGACGGGAACTCGTTCCAAGATTGAGAAGGAACGAGAAACGAACTTTCGTTCCTGTCTTGGAGGAACTTGTACAGCACTTTCTGACACTGTATTTTTTTCCGTTATGTGTAACCAACTAGCCTGTAAATTGGTTTTATTATTTTCTTTAAAGGAACGCATTTAAGAGCAAAAGCAATGCCTATATACATATATATACAGAATGCTTAAGCGAAGGATGAAAAAAGTTCGAGAAATTAGAGTATTCCAGGTAAAGAGATAATTCCCTCGGCACCGCATTACTTGTGGTGGCGGACGTCAGAAATGGCGCAATACTTATTATTAGTTGATGAATTATTTAAAGCATGACTAATTGACTTATTTAATTATTGAAAATAGGCATATGGTTCCAATTAGAGGCTTGCTGAGCCTCATCGAAAACCACTAAAATGGTGATTTTCAGAACGACGTTTACCGCGTGACAAGGGGGTAGTGCGCTAGTTACCTACCACTCGAGGAGCACAAGCGCGAGAACCTACTGCCGCAAAGCCCTGCATCGGACACCGCACCAGAGGACTTGGCCCCTTCAGAGCTCGTCTGACAGCGCTGCAACCGCCACGTACTAACGCGTTGTCACGTGTTCTTTTTTTTATTTTGCGGGCATTTTTTTAGGTTATAAAGGAAGAAGCGCGCAAAGAGTATTATGAAGGAAACAATTCAATTAGGCGTTTCTCAATGGGCTCTACAACTCTCCAATTCGGCTCTTGAACGAAAAAAAATAGCTAACTAGTCTTAACTAAATAACTTGGCGCATAAATAAATATTACGTACACTGTTAGCAAGTCCCGTGTATTTGGTGAATATCTGGGGTGAAAAACACGCTATTTACACAAATTACCATAAATTTACACGTTGAGTAATAAATAATTCGTTCAAAAATCATGCGAGGTTGCAAAAAACGTGTTTGTGTTCGGACACACCCGCATAGCCGTGTAGGCGACCTCGAAAACACGCATCACCCCCGACGACGACCGCAGCACTGCCGGCTGTCGAAGCACCGGAATGCTTGGGTACACACCTAGAGAGGACCGTCGAGACAAATGCCGCGGAAAGAAACATGTCTCGGAGACAGATATGCAGCTTAAGCAGTTACGCCATGTCGAGGGACGGGGCGAACCCCTCGCTCACCACGCTCGTTTCCATTCCTGCCATTGATTTTGATCGATGGCAACGCTGCTTCCCTTTTGTCGCTCAGGTTTGTATTTATTTTAGGGGTCTTCATAATGGTCTCTTACACACCGCAAATAAAGTTACGTGTCTAATTACTCGTTCTAAAAAGTTAAAATGGAAATAGAAAGCGCGCCCTCGATCTCAACACGTGGCATTGCAGTTGCGTTCGTTTTGGCTTCAACCCTTCAAGTGCAAGCGAATGTGTCGCTGCTTCCCATGCACCGTCATCAGAACTTAAGGCGCTCCGCGGTGGCCGCCATATTAAAACTATATACCAGTGTTGCTGCATATATAGATCATCTTTAAGTTAGAGCCGACACAGAAAATCTGGCCACGGCGCAACGCCGATGTACGCTGGAAGCTGGAGGCGGTTTGCTTTCGTTGTTTTTGTTTGGTCGGAGAAAATCTGGCAACAACGCAGTTTAACATGGCGCCGGCATTGTTTTAGTTCGTCGAAACGCGAGAAGCTCGTCGGTTTGCAAGCACATGTTGCGAAGACGTGACCGGACAAGTGCCCCTTTGATGTTCCCGGAAGACGGAAAATATCAATCGTAATCGCCCTGTGTGCTTTTAAATCGAAGAAAGTCACAGGGTCCACGAGTGCGCAAACACAAGCAAAGGTACACGACAGCGCTGCGTTTACTTCGGCGATCTCGTTTTGTTTGGTGCAACACAGCCATGCGAAAACGAGCTAAAGCGTTCGTGGTGTGTGGTGCGGTGCTTGGAGGTAGAAACCAAGACCATGGAGCGCAAATTGGTTGTTGGGGGGTTGACGTTCAACGGGTTCAGTCCCGTCGTCGTCAGGTGATCCAGTCCAGCTGGTCCGGGAGGACGCAGCGAGCGTTTTTAAAGTAAATCTTCTTTCGTTCCGTTTCAAAATGTGGAAGTATCCCGACGCAAACTGTGAGTAAAAAACTGCGGGCGTTTTCAACAAAATTGCGTTTTTTTAATTGAACAATGGACTTCGGTTTGTTGTCCTAAATCTGATGTTTTGATGCTTCGTGTTGGTTCCACAGCGACGTGTTTGCACAGCGAAGCACACCGCTCGAGTAGATGGTTCGGCCCTGCAAACGACCGCGGTCATACAAAATTTCAGAGAAACTTAAGTCACCACCGATATTTTCCTGTAAATCGCGTGCGTGTTTGTTGCGCTCATCATGCGGTGTGAATAAATTAGGGCAAGATTTCCTACCGGCCCACAGATGCATGAACTGAGACAATTTTTTACGCAATAAACGTAGTGTTTTTTTTTTTATTATTTTGGGAACAGGCGTTGATGCATTTAGTATGGTACAATCACTTGAGAGTTGAGAAATTGGAGAGAGCGAGCAAGCTTTCCCAACTTTGTCTGTTTTCTGTCTGGCACTGCCCAGTTTTAGTTTCAGTAGGCATATCTACTAGCAGGTACAAACTGCTCCAAAGCAAGTAAAAGAAAGGGGAGACTTAGGATTGTGCGGACTCTGTGTTTCGCGCTTTTCGCTAGGTACCTGAGTAAATGCTTTTGCGAGGTTTGCGGAATATGCAAGCGATATTATTATGCCCGTCGTTTGCGTCTCTCCAGCAGAACGAATAAGATGATCTACAAAGACGCAATAACAAGCCAAGATTTCTAAAAGCAGTGCGTTTGCTTCGGTAATCGGTGTAGTTGTATTTTACCCTGCCCTCTGCAACACCGTGTCATGACGAAGAGCTGGAATGGTCACGGTTTGTGCTGGCCTCCCGGTTGACAGAAACCCGCATCGCCGGCATCGGCACCGAGTGCACTTGGGCTGTTGATGCTCAAGCCTTTCATCCGCGGCTTGTCGGCAGCTGATCCTGCTGCTAAACGGTGACCAAGTGGCGAGAGTGACCTCTGAAGTAAATGTAAATCCTCGTTCATCCAGTTATCTGAAATCAAAGTGTGGAAGATGTCCAACGTGTACTGAGGGAGAGAACTACGAGCGCTTTGCCTTGCTTTTATAACCGAAACCAGAGCAACGAGATAACTGCCTTGCGTACTCTAAAATGACGGAAGCAATAAGTTTCAACAGGCCGAGTACGTTACCGAGGATACAGGCGAGTTTAAACGCTTGCAGTATTTACGAGTGGTACCAGGAAAACGACGTCAACATAGAAGGAGCTCGCGATTCAGCATATTGCAGTGCTACGGGCCCGTGAATCTTAAAAAATCGGGGTAATGGAAGTATAAAAAAAAAGCAATATAAAAAGACGCATCAGCGCCACACCAGTGATCGCAAATAACACCGGTCACAAACTCTCAAGCCCAACCGCTCCACTCGACACCGACATGACATATGACAACGAATTCCATGAAAACGCCCCAAAAGTGAAGTCGTCGGCTCCCGTACTGCAACTAGCGGAAGTGAAGTGTTGGGCAGAAGTCCTTCACAAAAAAAAAAAATATAAAAAACGCTTTGCGCTAAAATCATTTCCATTTATTATTTCATACGCAATGACATAATCCCAACAATTTGTTTTTCATACTGATTCAAGCTAGTTGGAGTGCTCATAACCCTGGTCAAGCAAGAAAATAACAAAAATGTGAACTTTTTCATGACAGGTTTAAGATATATTGTTAATATTTCGTTATTTCTCGCAACGAACTTACATTTTATATTTTGCCTCCAAACTTTTTAAATGCCAACAGTTCTAACACACGGCTGTCCATTGCGCCGTGTTTTGTGCCTTCTTTTGTAAATCTGTAACGGTCAGCGACCAAAGGGTTTACCCGCACATGTCAAGCTTATATGCGCCGTGGGGAGAAATGAATGTCGAGTAGGAAGTGTCGGGCGCAGCGTCGTTGCTGTGTTTCTGTACATATCGGTGCGGTGTAAATAGGTGTATGTAGGTGTGTGTAGGGTTCCTGTGTAATCGTGATCGTTCGCAGCGTATTAACAGACTCGTTTCATATATATATATATGTATATAGTCTGCTAGAAATCTCGCTAGGTGGCGCAAGTTACCATCCGATTCCAAATATTTTGCTCGAGCTATTTATCCATGTGAGTTCGGCATTCGTTTTTCTGTCTAGCGGCTCCGTCCGTCGTAGCAACCGACGCCGCCGACCGTCGACGACGCACCTATGTACTTTTGCACGCAGATACGTCCGCCGCTTGGAGACTATTTACAGTGTATAAACGACATCGAACGAGAACAAACGCGTCCCGTGTGCTTTCAATTCGGCTGAAAGTCGCGCGGCTCACTGGGCTTGTCTCTCGCCTTTTCTCGGCAGCTGGCAGCCATGTTTCATAAGGAACACACTATAACCGTGTTCCGGGGAAGGCAGACACGGTGTAGCGTGTTAAGTTTACACGGTACCTCGTGTGTAAATGAATAACACACATGGCTGCGTGTAAAACAAACACGTTTTGACCTGTCCGCTATGGGACAACGGTTTACACGTCTGGGCGTGTTATTTTTGCTAACAGTGTGTAGACGAGACAAAAAACAGCGCTATCGTCTCTCTCTTTTTTCTTTGTCCTCGTTTTGTAGGGCTGTTTTAAACCAAGATGCCCGTCAACCGACTCGCCCAAACATATCTTTTAGCAAGATATTCAAGGTCGTTTCGATCTTAATACCAACTCAAACACTTTTCCACTCAAGTGCCGCCCAGAAACCGACAACTAAGCGTTCAATGATTGCGAAAATCACCCAAAGGTCGAGACAAAATCATTCGAGCAAAGGGGGATAAGTGTAAAAAGTTTACTGCGCTTTAACACAAACAGAGACATAACAAAACGATAGACACGTGGGTTGCACTGATGTCACATCGCATGCTTTTAACCACCATGTAAGAGGAGGAGAGGTGAGTTGCTTTTGTATGAATTTTGAGTAAGGGTTAATCTTCTATGACCTTTTGGGAGGAGAATAGTAACGTCTGTGCAAATCCGGGAGCCACAAAAGAGGATCCTAATAAGAGGGGAGGTCGCTCTTCCCTTTTTCTCTGGTGGCCATCGGAGCGCTCTTTGAATGACGTCACGAGCAGCCCACGTATACACCAACTCATGTTTACAAACAAACCGGAGCGTCCCTAGCGGACGCCACCGGCGCCGCGCATGCGCGGTGGATGGTGGGCAAGAAGCCCGCCGTCGCCCATAAACAAACCATTGAATCGCGTTGTTGTCGGCGTCGGTGGGAGTCCCCGTGCTCTTTTTGGCGTTGGAATTGTTGATGCTACGTCCTCCTAACAATGTCTGACTACTTGAGCGGCTTCAGCAAAACGAACGAGGCAAAACTTTGCGTGAATGATGTGACGTGCGGCGATTCATTTCACGTGGACGCCGCAGAATGGCCGCTAAAGCCTGACTTCCACGATGAGATTCTGCTCGCTGTTTTCAGACGCGACGTTGCTCGAACTGCAAAAGCGTGGACCGTAGCTGAGATGGTGGACGTCGATACTGAAAACCACAAGTAGAATCGGGCATTACAAGTCGGTGATGGCCACCGGTAACAATAATGATAAACATCTTCTTGTATCTTTTTACACTTAGCCTACTTACCCCAACCAACCTTCAAAAGTGTTTTGAGGCCTGCACTTAGTTCTTATCGCAATTACCGAGTCAACGTTTGGTTTACGGGCCGCTGTCGTTTGAACGAGCTGACGACAAAAAAGCAGCCAAGTTTGAAAGAGCAGACGACACTTCGAGCGGATGCGCCATCGAGTGCGGGCAAGAAGCACCGCGTCCCGCGTCAACAAACCATTGGAATGTCACGTTGTCGGCGTCTGTGTGAGTCTGCATACTCTTTTTCGCGTTAAAATTGTCGATTCTACGTCCTCATCGCAATGTCTTACCACTTTAATCGCCTAAGAGAAATTATCAAGGCTCGTTACGCTGCTAAACTTTCCGTAAATAATTTGACGTGCGGCGGTTCATTCCCATGAACGCCGCAGAATGGACGCCAAAACCATGATGAGATTCTTCCAGCTATTTTCGGTAGCGACGTCGCTCGTGTTGGAAAAGTGTAGAAGGTAGCGGCGATGATCGACGACGATACTGAAAATCGGAAGCGGGAACAGACCAAGCGTAACAAGTCGGTGATGGCCACCGGTACCAATGATCAACATCTTGTATCTACTGTTTACACCGAACCTACTTAAGTCTTTTGAGGCCTGCAATTACTTCTTATCGCAATCACCGGGTCAAAGTTTGGTCTACGGGTCGCATCTGTTTGAACGAGCAGACGACAAAAAGCAGACGTTTGAAAGAGCAGAGGAAAGTTCGAACGATCAGGCGGCCGTGTGAATTTGAAGACGCACTGAACCCGTGGGTGGTACGGACAACTTGGCGGTTTTCTCTCGTTTATGTTGGAACAAAGCAAATACATCTGGCGACCACAAAGTGGTGCCCGCGCACGCAATCGTAGTTCGACAGCGTCTGGTTTGCCCTTTTCACGGCTACTATCCACGTTCTTGGACGAACGGAGGGGGCAAAAACACATGAAAACTGATCTTCAAACCTTTCCAGACTCTCTTGGTACAGCCCCCGTCGCAGCATTTTGACGAGAAGGAAGGTGTTTTGTCTCGTTTCTTCTAAGGGAACGCAGGAATGCATGTCTGGCACGGCGACTTCTGCCCACCGCCCCACACCGGAAGTGCGTCCGGCGCGCCACCACCGCGGCGTGACGTAGGAGAGTTGAGTTCGTGTATACAAGTGGCTTCTTCAGAATCAACTGAAACGAATGAGGCGAGAGCCCACTTCCATACAAGCTCAAGGCAATAAACCTTTCCAGCGCTAATCACCCAGACTAAAAATGACGAGTGAGTGTAATGTGGACGCATGCGCGCAGCCTGATATTCCGCATGAGAAAGAAACTGCTCATGCTCAGAGCGCGTTCCACAGACCAAAAGACAAGGATGGCAGCACGCAGAAGGTGACCGTTGGAAGGATCTATAGACGTTATGCAAGTACGGACTCTGAGCGCCGCCATCTTGCTGCATGTGTGGGTATATCCTATGAGAGTCAAGCATTTCTGAGGTGTACGCACGGATTCCAGACTGGCGAAAAAAACAAACAAAGTGTGTTGCATCCACGGTTCCCAGACTAGCTCTTGAAGCGCGGCTCCTTACAAACGTGTATATGCACAGGATGCGTCGTTGTCGGCGTAGCAGGCAGAATTGCACACTACCGTGGTGCTGACCCCATGCGGAAAATTATATGACTCCTTTATACTCCTGCCAAAGTCTGGAGCGGTCCTTTTGAGGTCAACGGTTAGTGAATATACTCGAGCATTCCACCCGGTCAGGTGAAGCGGCAACAAGTGTTGGGAGCTGAAATTGCATAGATTTAAGGACAATGCCCACTCAGCCACGAACCTGGCGAAGAATTGCAGTCCTAACGCTTGTGTAGCTACCATGTTCGTCCGATGCTAATATTAAAAGATACTCTACTTATTTATTTTGACTAAAGTAGAAATAAAAAGACCTAACGGGAGTACAAAATCGAGGTAGCAATAGGCCGGAAAACACTGTAGTTGATTAAATATGCAACTACATCTCCAGGTACGAATTTCACGGGTCATGAAGGTTGGAGATCTGAATTTGGCGCCACCCGACTGCAGCTAATATTCGAAGCTTCAGCCAACATACAGGAAATAAAAAATATAACAGCCGATTGAAATAATGTAGTGTAGCGCCCCTAATACAAGGGTACAAACAGTTTTAGTGGAGGAGACCAGCGGTCAAGTCGTGTGTGCTATCGCGCATTCTGATTTTAGTATTTTATTTCTACCTAGACAAAAGGCCACGGAGGAAAAATTACACTTTCGTTTTCCTGACATTACTTCTAACTCCTTATCTTCACTCTACTATTCACGTGGCGACGTTATAACCGCTTATTGCACGTTGATCGGGGAACAGACGGCAGCCATCTTGCTCAATATTTGTCTTAATTTTCATAGACATGTTAATATTGAAACTGCTAATAAATACACTCGTTGGGATTCTCAAAACCAGAAGAGAGGTGATATGGTGCAGCGTCACAAATCGCAAAAGCTCGCAGCGATAGCTACACAGCTGAGCATAAAGTTTAAAATCGCAGAAAAATCACTTGAAGTGGTTAGTGTCATATCTGTGAGAGCATACTAAAACAATTGCACTCGGTCTGTGAAACTTGAATCGTATTCTAATTTTGTTTTTCTGCTCAGCTAAAAAAGAGTCTCCTCGTTTTTTTTGTTTTTTTTTTTTCTTAATTCAACTTTTTTAGGTTGGGCAAATCTATACATATATATTCGCCATAAAACCGCATGCTTTTCATTTGTTTTATCCGAAGCGAACTGTTTTAAACCGAAATGCACGTTTTTCCTTTTACCTCCAAATATCGTTCTTTTTTTTTCTTTTTTTTTTCCAGCTTGTGAAGTCTGGTTGAGAGAAGATTGGTTAAAAATGTGACGATTCCCCGAGTCGCTGGAAGAGTAGGAAGCAAAGAAAGTGAGGAAAAGAAGAAGGAATTTGACAGTTCGACTAAAACTCCGTATTTGTATGATTCCTTATTTAAGGAAGTTGTGTCCAGGCTGTCGATACGCATTTATTCTCAAATGTGGATATCCGACATACCGATTTTATGAAAAGGAAGATTGCGACAAGAGAGATCAAACACAGAACGCCGCATCGGGTGACGTAAACGCAAGTCCTTAGCACAATAATTTCAGCAAATACACTTCCCGTCTCTGTATCGGACATCCCGCTCAAACCATCTTTCACGTCTGCTTTAACGTTGTGTTTCGTTGCTCCGTAAATCGGAACCAGTATATCTAAGACAGCCATCTAAACACTGGGGAAGACTTCGGGCAAGTTCAGAAACCAGCAGGACTTTGTGCCGTGTGATATCTCGAGAAGAAATCTTGCAGTCTGCAATGCGGGAAAAGAAAAAATACTAGAGGTAAAAAAGTTCACTTCAGCGAGGAGTACCTACGATTTACTTGGTGTCTGTATTATTGCAATAAAAGTGGCAATAAAATAATCATTTCTTTCAATAAACATTTGTGACTTCAAAATGGTTTCTGTGAATAAACCCAAGGGGCCTGCGTTTCTGTGGTGCTTGGCTACAGACTACGTCGAATTGTGATAACATCGCTTGTCTTCTATGAAAGCAACAAGCCGCTGATTAAAGGGACGAAGCAACGATTTTTGTAAATTGCGCGAATACCGATTAGAACGGATCCCTGACGTTAAACCCACGAAACACGCGTTTGTTTTACACCTCCTAACTCGCTACCGGACGTGATCTGCAACCGACTATACGCCGCCAATGTTGATCATAGCCACGCGGTAGGGTTGGAAAAGCACAGGACACGCGCTGAGTCCCACACATCGTTAGGGTTTGGCTATTGTCGTCATTACAGCGATTGGACATGGGCCACTACCCAAATGCCTCTCGAGCTATCGATTATCGCGAGCTTAAATACAGTCCGCACGCAATGCTCGCGTTCAATCTACGAGCCGCATTAAAATATCGTCACTGGGGGGGGGGGGGGGGGGGGGGTTAGTTTCGTCACCAAGTTTCACGAAGGAGAGATTCAATGAAAGCGCTCGCTTTTGTCCTTGAAATTACATTGCAACAAAGGAGTTTCTTGGCCAGTGACGTTGCGTGCGAGTAACCTTGAAATACACTAGCGCTACTAAGCTCGTGTAAATTGGAAAACATTTAAACTGAATATCGCTCAACCGTCCGTTTAAGTTGCAACGAAAGTTATGAAGGGCGACCGAGCGTCAAATGGTCGGCCACATAATTAGTCATAATCAGCAGATCCACCCTTCTGCTTTAGCTATATCCTAGTCCGAGCACTTCTTCCTCTGGCATGCGTTGTGACGACTGCGGTACATGCAAGGAGCGCCTGGTACTCCGATCGTCGATGCACGCGATAGGGGGATAAAAGGTAACTTAATAAATATCGCTTCAAAGTCTCCCCCTTGGCTCGTGCAATTAATACAAGATGACTCTCTCGTGGCCCGGTATTTGAACGTAGGGCTCACGATTCATGGTGTCCTGGGTTTGATTTCACTTTATGGACACCCAGATTTTTGTTTTCAATTTGTTTATTCCCTAAGTACCCCCGCGTGTGGAAGCGTATTGTGTTGCATATCAAAATGCTTACGATAGAGCAGCTCGAAAATGGCTATCGCACTAAAAGACTAAAAAGACCTGTACCTATTTACAAAAGCAACAAGTTGTCTTTTTATTTTTTGCTAGCTCCAGGCCGGACAAAACTGAGTGAATACTTTTGTAGCCCCAACAAACGCGAGTGTTTACCTGCTCTCTGGGCAGTCGAGAAATTTTGACCGTATTTAGTTTGACGCCCTTTTTTTGTGATCAACGATTATCACACGTTTGCTGGCTTTTGTGTTTGAAAGAATATGCCCCTTGCTTTAGAGGTAAGTCCTTAGAATGCAAGAATGTGATTTTAGCATAACCTGTAATTGTGTGAAGCTCCCTTAACACGTCGACAGCCTGCCCTTCCGCACCATGAACCCATGGCCAGTTGACTCCATGGGTGTTGCAGCTGTGCACCATTTCGACGACTACGTGATTGATTCTGGCGAGAGTTTGAAATAGTTCTTTTTCATATTGGTTTTCTTTCCGCATACGGCGTTCCAAAGATTCACATTTTTAAGACGACCCCTGGGAATCATTTCCATTCGTTCGTGAGAATAATAAATATCGATGCTTGCAAAAGTACAAGAACTGAAACACTTCAGGAGTAGACAGCAGTCTCGTATGTCTGGGAAATATCTGAGCAACTTCAGGGCGCAGTTGCTAATTCAAATGAACAATCCTGGTCAAGCGTAAAAGAAAAAACATAATACCTTTTCCAGAAGCAGCTGCAGCAAAAGCCAAATTGGAAACATTTCTACATTGGTAAGGTAAATGTATTGCTCACGTCATTGAACGCGTAAGGGGCCAACCTTAAAAAGTAATACATTACAAAAGTCGTTGTGCACTTCAACGACGATTTATTCTTTTTGCTAATTGGCAGCCGAGAGCCCTATAAATCGTGGAGCAGTGCACTTGCTTGCCGAGTAATTCTTAAATTGCTTTCCGCATCAAAACGGAACTGAATATATAAAACAGGTGGTGCAACGATTTTGTACTTTCAGCGAATACCACTTAGGTACAATCGCTTACATTCTTAACACGCGCATCACGCGTTAGTTAAAACAGTTAAAGAAAGTCACAGTTACCAAATCGCAAAGTTTTTTTTTTTTTTTTTTATATCTTTTTTTCTGAAGTAGCTATAGGACCCGAAACTTCGAGACAAGAATACTGGAAGTTAGAAGTGCTGTCCAGACAACTAGAAACCGCTACTGCAAACATGCTTCAGGGCACCGACGTAAACATAAGGTTATTTGCAGATGACTGCATTATTTATCGCGATATCTCATGCCAAGATGACCAAGCAATATTAAACAGATCTCTAAAGAAGGTAGAAGACTGGTGCAGTGAATGGCAAATGGTTTTAAACACTGAAAAGACGGTTTGTATGTGCTTGACCAATAAGAAAAAAAAATGTACCAGCATTTCCTTACAGCTTACACGGCAAAATCTTGCGCAGATTCAGTGAACACAAATATCTAGGTGTCGTGTTAACGTCTAATTTCAAATGAAATACGCATATAAAATACTTAACTAGTAAAGCGCTCGTCAAATTATTTTTTTTCTAAAAAGAACGTTAAAATACTCTGGTCGTGAAACCAAGTTATTCGCATACACCACACCCGCTCGCCCGGTATTAGAATATGCACTCATTGCCTGGTTCCCGCATACACAAACCAATATCAACATCCTCGAAAGTGTTAAAAAAAAAGCGATAACATTTGTTCACCACAAGTATGGTCGCTTTGAATCCCCTACAGAATTGCTGAAAAGATCCAGCCTACTGACCATTGCTGATCACGCAAAATTAGGAAGACTCAAATTTTTGTATCTCCTTTTAAACTACGCCTTTAAAATAGACAAAAACAAGTACGTGAATCTCTCAAAGGCAAGAACAACATGACATAAACACTGCAATACATTAATCGAATACTCTTTTAATAATAATACTTTTAGGTACTCTTTCTTTATTTCAGCTGTAAGAGATCGGAACAGCCTTGATCCGCTATTTTTCAACTACACAAATGTGGATGCGTTCATTCAAGCTCTTGAACAAGACCTTCTTAGCAACTTCACGAGTTACCTTGAACAATTCAGGGACAGGTGACGGGACCCAAACGTCAATGGAGACTATGTTCGCTGGAGCTTGAATTCTAATTCGGTAGTTCTCATCAGCGAAATGAGTTCCCGCTCGTTCCTTTATGGAGACGTAAATGTCAGTGCGCGTTAAATCCAAAATTTTGAAACGGGCGTCAAGCCTCAGTATCAGAATGCGGCGTGTTAACGTAGCTGAGGTAGTTAGATGAACTAAACAGTGCGCCTGCGCTTGTCGTTTCTACGGAATACCACCCAGCCCATCCAACGTGGGCGTGCATGGGATCTTAGGGTGTCACGTCACGGTCAGTGTCGTTGCACTTGCCTTCCTCAATCGAGGGGTTCAATTGAACGTGGGCATTGTTTCACGTTCGTTTACCTGAGTGAAGGGTGTAGGTGCAGTTTGTTTTTCACTAATCTTCGAAAACGATTTTGTCGAGGCGAGAACACTGAAGGGGTTATATATAGTAATGCGAAACTATCGATCGTACTATCGATACTTTCAACAGTCGCTAGAAATCTGACTATCGATAGTAAAAAGACTATCGATACTACTATCGATAGTCGATTATCGAAAAAACATCGATAGTCGATGTTCTTTTATCGGAAAATTTTTCCCCTAGATTTGGCGGACAAAAATTCCTCCTATATTTAACCTAGTGACGTGACGTGTGACGACGTGACGTGTGGAGAATTCGTCTGCTAGTGGAGACTCCGAACTGGCAAGGGGGCTGCGATCACTTTTCGCACGCTCTCCGCGGGAGTTGCCAGTACTGGCTTACATGGGATTTGCTTAAAATCTTATCAAGGGCGTATGGTCGTTCCAGATATTCTTGTGAATGTTTAAGTCACACCTCCCTTAGTGCATGTAAGACAATTTACAGTAACCTCTTTCTATAAAGCCCTATTATGCAAGGAATACGGTATTCAAAATACGATCATTTCAAGCTCCTTAGAACACATTAGACAGTCATTTCGGGGAATAAAGAGGGACCTTGATTTTTTTTTTTTTTTTTTGCTTACCTCGTTGACTTGAGCTGGTCAACTGAATTGGTGTATAGGTAACGTGACGTCACTTTTCCCGCTAACTTCAGTAGGGAAAATGAATTGATCTGCGGATCTCTTGACGTCAGGTCACGTAAACATCACATTTCCCGCTAAATTTAGCGAGGAAACTGAATTAGTGTTTAGGCCAGGTTACTGATGTTTCCCCGCTAAATTTAGCGGGAAATGCCCGAACGAACAGACGGACGGCAAAAAAAGAAAAAATTTGGCAAAGGGGGTTTTCGTTAAAAAGCACTTCGTGCTATAAAATAATACTCCAATCTCTTTAATGTCCAACGTTGAGCGACGATTCAAACAATCGAGTGAGTGGGAGTTGTGCCTATAGACGTGTCAATCAGACGACGCCATCATCCGCATTCCGCTGAGGCAAATAAATCACGTGAAACCCAGCAATGCTAAAATACCTCAGGAATTTTAATCCCCGGACAATCAGTTGACTTGTGTGTTTGCGAACGCAAGCTCGTAAACAGCAGAAGCGCTAGCATGCACCAGGCGCCGCGCCTTCTATCTCCAGCTGCCGTGCGGAACTGAAGATTGGGCGCGGCGGTCCTGGGTTAAATCCTGGCACGTTCCGGCGTATCGGCGTGCCGTCGCGTGCCACTACTGCGCGACGCACGTTAAAAACTCATCTAGCACGGGTACCGCACTGGGTAGTTGTTTTTCATCTCCAGCGGGGACACCTGCGTTCCAGCTTAAGTCCTGATGCAGGCGATGAGATAATCGCGGGCATGTGGTCCTGAACAGCGCTTGCACTGCACGAGCGCGAGTGCTTGGCAGAGACGCTGAAAGCCCGGAGCTCGCTCTGGTAGCACACGCTGCGCTCACACTTAAAAAGAGACATTGAAATGAATAAAAAAAAATTCTTTAGAGGGCAAAGATAAAACTCTTATACATTTTTGTAACATTTTCACAAAAACAAAAAAAAAATCGCGCTATATTTACTTTGTTGGGCGATATTTAGGTGGAGGACGGGACACGCTCTAAGCCCCGCCCACAGATCAGTGGCCCCGCCCATTACTACTGGACAGAGTGTCGAACAGAAATTTTTGTCGGTTCGGTCCCGGTTAGTGGTTCACGGCTTTCGGTTCAGCTCCGGTTCAGTTCCGGGGAGCGATAATGACGGTTCGAACCCGTTTGAACTCGTTTGTACCTGTTCGAATCGCTGAATCGGCAATATATTTTCTGCGTTCTTTTGGCAATAGGCACGATTTCTAAACTAAAACAAGTAACTATATTGCTTTTCATCGTTCGTAGAATCCAGTTTTAATGACAGTGACCAAAAATAAATCGCGGTATTTAATTTAGATGAAACTGTAAAATAAAAGCTAGATTACCGCATATGACTCAACATCGCTTTTTTTTTTACCGTAGTCATATATATTTTAAATGTATCGAAAAATGCTCAGTCTGGTAGGTCGCTTAAAATACGCATGATTATATTACTACTTTACGTCGCACTATTAAAGGTCGAATCCTGTTGTGCTCTTGAACTTAGGAATTAATTAGAGTCCATTAGGCGATAATATGGGCACGTCCTCGCCACATATATTCTAAAATCTGCTTTACAAAGTACATTTCACAATATATATGATGAGGACGCGACTGAGCTAGAAGCAATAATATTTTCGAAGTGTTAGGAAAGCTCTAGAACAAACCCCTTCAGTGTACCTTCTATATAAACACTGAGCGGCCAAAACAACGCTTGCTTTCCTGGCCAATATTGTTTGCATTCAGCACGGTGATGCAGGCGAATACTTCTGCTGAAAAGAGTGACCTTCGTACTCATTTCAGGATCTGATCTAAAAAAGCGCGTATCGAAATGAATTTTTTCGATATAGCTTGGGGTTTGAGGTTTGATCTTGAGAAAAGGCCGGTCAATTCAATTTGCAAAGAGGCATCACGCTTGTTTTTTTTTTTTTGTTTTTTTTTTGTTTTTTTTTTACAGAGCAAAGTAGTGTTTTATAGTCTACTTGACATCGCAGCTACTTAACTGCTCACTCTCTGACGGCCTGAGTCCGCAATCGTCATATTTTTGCCACGCGCCACAATGTGTACTTTGTTTTCGTCCAGCTCACACCTCGCCCCACGTCTTGTGCTCCACGTCGACAGAGATGGAGATCATGTCGGCGATAGTTTTGTTTAGTCGTTCTGTTAGTTCATTTGTCTGTGGATGGCACGCAGTGGTTCGACGGTGCGTGGTGCTACTGAGACGAAGAATTTCTTGCGTCAGCTGAGCCATGAACGATGATCCACGGTCTGTAATGAGGACTTCAGGGGCGCCGTGCCGGAGGAAAATAGACTCGATGAAAAGCTTGGCAACTTCCACAGCAGTCCCTGAAATGAGGGCTGTTGTTTCGGCGTATCGCGTGAGATAATCGGTGGCGACGATTATCCAAGGGGTACCCGATGTTGACGGTGGAATAGGGCCAAGTAAATCCATTCCGATCTGCTGGAACGGCGTGGACGGGGAAGCAATCGGATGCAGAAGTCCTGACGGCTTCGGTGGTGGTTTCTTGCGTCGCTGACACTCGTGGCATGATTGAGTGTAGAGGTGAACGGTCTTGGGTAGCTTTGGCCAGTAGTAGTTTTCCGTAATCCTGGCGAGCGTCCTGCTCTAGCTAAAGTGCACAGCTGTTGGGTCGTCGTGGCAGGTTTGGAAGATGTCCTCTCTAAGGTCGGCAGGGATTACCAGCAGCCATGGCGAGCTGTTGTCTCCGAAGTTCTCCTTGTAGAGTACACCTTGTCAAATGACGAAGGTCGCCAGGGCTCTCGAGAATACACGGGGGATAGTACCCCTCGTCCTTCGAGGTGCTCGATCAGCGTGCGCAACTCAGGATCGTGTCTTTGACGACGCGCAATGCCGTCGGTGTTCACTGCGTCTAGGAAGCAGACGTCGTAATCGTCGTCGCTACTACCGGGAGATGTTTCAACAGAAGCTCTGGACAGGCAATTGTCGTCGCTGTGCTTGCGGCCTGACTTGTAGACCACAGTCAGGTTGAACTCCTTCAGTCGGAGACTCCATCGTGCAAGACGTCCTAACGGGTCCCTTATGTTCGCAAGCCAGCAGAGTGAGTGGTAGTCCGTGACAACGCGAAAAGGGCTCCCGTATAAGTACGGGCGAAACTTCGTGATTGCCCAGATGACCGCAAGTCATTCCTTTTCAGTCGTGGAGTAATTACTCTCCGCTTTGGGCAGTGTTCGACCTGCGTAGGCGATGACTCGCTCGGTGCCTTCTTGCACTTGAACCCGTACCGCTGCAAGTCCTTGGTTTCTTGCGTACGTTTGAATCTCGGTCTCCGCATCTTGACCGAAGTGTCCAAGAACAGGAGGAGTCTGGAGCCGTTGCTTCAGCTCGTTGAATGCGTGCTGCTGCTTCTCGGCCCATTCGAACTTCTCGGCGTCCCTCGTGAGTTTAATGAGCGGAGCGGAAACCCTTGCGAAATCTCGCACGAATCGTCGATACTAGGCACAAAGTCTAAGGAATCTTCGCACTGCCTTCTTGTCTGTGGGCGCTGGAAATACCGCGACAGCACGAGTCTTCTCGGGGTCTGGACGGACGCCTTCGTTACTAACCACGTGACCTAGGAATTTCAGTTCTTCATAGGCGAACCGGCACTTTGACGGCTTGAGGGTGAGTCCAGCGGTCTTTAAGGCTTGAAGAACAGCTCGAAGTCGTCGCGAGTGCTCTTCGGAGTCACTTGACAACACTACGACGTCGTCAAGGTAGACGAGACAGCTCTACCACTTTAGTCCTGCCGGTACATTGTCCATGACACGCTGGAAAGTTGCTGACGCCGTACATAGTCCAAAGGGCATCACCTTGAACTCGTACAATCCATCCGGCGTGACGAAAGCTGTCTTCTCCCGGTCCCGTCCGTCGTCTTGGATCTGCCAGTAGCTGCTCTTCAGGTCCATCGATGAAAAATATCGTGAGTGGCATAGCCGGTTTAACGTGGCATCGATGTGGGGGAGTGTATTGACGTCTTTTTTCGTTACGGCGTTCAGCTCCCGGTAGTCCACGCAGAACCTAGCCGTTCCGTCCTCCTTCTTACCCAGCACGACTGGAGAGGCCCAGGGATTGCTTGAAGGCTGGATTATGTCGTCGTTCAGCATTTTATGCACTTGCTCTTGGATGACCTTCCTTTCTTTTAGGGAGACTCGTTACGGCGATCGGTGCACAGGGAGTGCGTCGTCCTCGGTAACGTTGCGATGTTTTGTAACGGCGGTTTGGCGCACCCTCGACGACGTCGCGAAGCAGTCGCTGTATTAGGCAAGGAGGTCACACAGCTGCCGTCGTTTCGGGCCCGGAAGCTTGGGGTCAATGTCGAGCTGCGCTGGCGGTGCAGTGTCTTGCTGAGGTGGGGATGATTCTTCAGCAATCAAGGTGATTTCGGCGGAGTTCCGAAGTTCCTCGACGTGGCCCATAGTGGAACCTTTTGTGATATGTTGCGTTTCTTGTCGGAAGTTCGTCACGAGGACCACGGCGCACCTCCATCCTAAGTTGAGCCACTCTTCTTGCACCGCCTATTCCTCTTCCCCGGAGCAATTGAAGGTTGCCTTCCAGAACAGCTTCCCCGTAGGTCGCTTCATCGGTCACGACGGGTACGACAACACTTGACCGGAGCGGCAGGATCACATGGTCGGCAGCGACTCGGACGGCGGCTGACGCTGTTTGGGGTTTCTCTGAGGGCGGAACAGGCCTTCGCAGCTTCAATTTGTGCTCACCAAGGTTGATGACGACACCGTATTCACATAGAAAGTTCATGCCGATAATGACGTCTTTGGAACATTCTTGTATAGTATGACGAACTTCACAGGGTACGTCTCACCGTGGATCTCGACGCGAGCAGTGCATCTCTCGACTGGTGTAATGAGGTGTCCTTCGGCGATTCGTATTTGAGGTCCATCTCACGGCGTCGCGACGTTTCGAAGGCGGCAAGAGAGCCTCCCCCTCATGACTGAGTAGTCTGCTCCGGTGTCCACAAGTGCCGATGCGTCGTGGCCGTCGATGGCGACGTTTAAGTTGTTGGACACTGTTAAGGAACGAAGGATTTTGTTAGAAATAAGTAAGATTTGTTTTAGAAAAGTCTATCTTTCTACAGTTGCGTCGGCATTTTTTTTTTATCTGCCTATGCCTGGGTCCACATTTTTGGGCGTTCGCTCGCGGACCCGCGGCGGGGGTGAAAGCATGAACAGGGAGTCGTCTTGTTGTCTCAAGTGCGAGGGGCTTCGAGCAGCCGCGGGGCTCGATGGAGAAGAGTCGGACCCCGGACGTTAGCAAGCGGATTGGGTTTCAGTTTGGGGCGCCGGAACACCTCTGTCTTGGGCTTCTGTCCTTACTTGTGGCTTTTTGTGTTTGTGTCCGGCGTGTTTCGCCGCTTAGTGTAGAAACTTTGCTTTTAATCACCGCAATAGCTTAACTTGGTGGCGCCAGTCAGACGGCGCAGAAAGCATGTAGTAACTCTACAAAAAATTTAGGCTTTGACCGTTGAAGTGTCGGAGGGGGGTCACGCCGACAGCTCGCTGATCATTGGGTAAGAGTGTGCCATGGGACAATGGGCAAATTTGAAGTGATTGGTCCGTCTCTCGAGGGAAGGGAGGCCCCTACAAGTCTAGAAAAGGGCTGCCGAGAGGATTCTCGGGGATTCGGCTTTTGAGATCAGGGAGAATTCGGCTGTTGAGACTGGGGACTAAATGAAGTATGGAGTTTTAATTTTGGAAGTCTTGTATATTACCATTGACTTGTCGTTTTGTTTTAAAATAAACGTGGCCACACTGGGCATTATAAACCTACCAACGTCGTAGTCGTTGGTAGGCCGGTCGTCACCATCCTGACCGGCCCCCTCTCCCTTTCGGAAAGTTGAGTGGCGCAGTCGACAGGATCCTGCTGACTTCCTGCGACGGGCGGTGAGCGGAAACGACGGCATCAACGGAGTTAGGGGGAGCGTACCTGGGCTCTATGCGACAAGTGTTTCGTCTGCTGGATTGCGGACAAGGGTCGTGTCTGCTGGAGTGCGGACGAGAGTCCCGTCTGCTGGACTGTGGACAAGGGTCGCTCCTGCCGTAGCGTGGGCTTCTGTCGGCACTTGTGGCTTTTTGTGTTTATGTTCGGCGTATTTCGCCGCTTAGTGTAGAAACTTTCCTTTTAATCAACTTAACTTGGTGGCCCCAGTCAGACGCCGCAGAAAGCATGTGGTGGCTCTACAAAGAATTATGGTTTGACCGTTGAAGTGTCGGAGGGGGGTCACGCTGCAGCTCGCTGATCATTGGGTAAGAGTGTACCACGTGACAATGGGCAAATTTGAAGTGATTGGTCCGTCTCTGGAGGGAGAGGAGGCCCCTAGGAGTACAGAAAAGGGCTGGCGAGAGGATTCTCGGGGATTCGGCTTTTGAGATCAGGGAGAATTCGGCTCTTGAGACTGGGGACTAAAGTATGGGGTTTTAATTTTGGAAGTTCTGTAAATTTCCGTTGACTTGCCGTTTTGTTTTAAAATAAACGTGGCCACACTGGCCTTTCTGAACCCACCAACACCGTAATGTGTCCAGCGCGATCGAACAGCTTTTAGTTTTTTTTCTTATTTGACTTTCCGGGGGACTTGCATCGGGCGAAAATCATCATCGGTCGTAACCATCCTAACCGGCACCCTCTCAATTGGAAAGTTGACTGACACTGTTGCTGGCGCCTCCTTGTGATGCGGGGCGTCGAGAGAGTGGGAGCGCTCCGGCGTTCTTAGAGACTCTTTACTTTGGTCGTCTTCGGCAACGCCACCTCCAGGCGTTGCCGCACTTAGGTTTCTTAACGAGACAGGGGAGACAGGCTGTCACGGCGCGACTGACGGAAAGGCGATGCGGAAATTCAGGGGGATGGAGAACGGGAACCTGGTGGTGGCCGTTGCCGCTGGTGACGGAGGGCGACGGAGGTGTTCCTAGATGTCGCGAAGGCGTTCGCCGTACCTCGGGCGTGGGTCGTTCGGGTGGAACCCACGCAGGCCCATTTGCCGGTAGGGAGAACAGGGTAGATATGGTCGGTCTCCTGCAGTGGTAACAGATGGGTCGTCGATCCGCTTTCATCCACAAGTCGGTTTTCCTCGGCGCCGGCTATTCTCGGCGGTCATACAAACGTCCTTTGTCGTTGCGTCGGGCGCACTCCTGCGTTGGTGGGTCTCGTCGTGGCGCCACCGGGTAATGTTGTGCAGTTGGCGGCGGTCGTCGCGCCACTGCGGCGTAGGTCAGCGTCGGCTCATCGGCTGCGGCCACGGTGACAGGGGCATCCGGAAGGGACGCTCACTGAACCTCATCTCGAACAACCTCAGCAATGGAGATTGAGGCCGGACGGTCAGCAGTCGGCAGAGGTTTCTTTAGCTCTTCTCGGACGACCTTGCGAATGAGCTCTCGAATGCCCGGGATGCCGTGGGCAAGGACGCTTAGGACTGCGGAACCGCGCTGACGCCGGCTAGCCTCTGGTAGTGGCTGGCTCGGGCCTGCAGAGCACGCTCGATGTTCGTCGCCTCCACGACAAATTCTTGAACGGTCGTCGGTGGGTTGCGTACGAGTCCACCAAATATGTCGTCCTTCACGCCATGCATCAAATGCGGAGCTTCTTTCCCTCGGTGTCCTGAGGGTCGCTGCGGTAGCTCAGGTGAAGCATGTTTTCCACAAAGCTCGTGACGCGTTCATTGTGGCCCCGGGTCCTCGAATGCAGCAGGTCTTCGGCCCTCTCCCTTCGGTGTTGACTGACGAATATTCGCATGCGCTCGTTCTTGTAAAGGTCCCACGAGGTCAACGAAGCTTCATGGTTTTCGAACCAGCGCTTTGCAGTTCCTTCAAGCGAGAAATAGAGGTTTTGCAGGAGCTGTTCGTCACTCCACCCGTTGTGGCGAGCCAGGCGTTTGTACTGGTTGATCCAATCTTCGACGTCCTCGTAGATCTCGCCGAGGAAGGGAGCAGGTGTCCGCAGAGGGACGGGCAGGACGACGACGGGCGGGTTGGTCATGGTCGGTATCTTCTTCTTCCGTTTCTCGGGCAAAGAGACCAAGTTCCGGGGACTGACCTCTGGTACGACATTTTCTTTGGGCTTCGGCATTTTCGACGAATGGCAGCCTTAAGGAGCTGAGCACGTCACTTAGCAGGGATGTCTTCGGAGGGGTGCGCTTAACGGGCATAGAATGCAGTACCCCGCACCTCCAACAAAATGTCATGAATGACAAGGGATGAGGCGATAATAACTGAAGGAACTAAACGTTGAATGGGGCGAACTTGTGCCCAAAAATAAAAAAAAGGAACAAAAGAAAGCGGAGCGTCGCCGGCGTCGAATTCGGCGTAACTGCAGAATCAGACCGCAGCTTCTGAAGAGCTGCTGTCTAATTCGGCGTCACAGAAAATTATAAATGTGTTTATTTTTTTTTATATTTTACCGCCGTTATTGCAAAACTTTCATTTTTTCATCAACTGTAAATCTTAGTTGCTTCCGCTCTTTAACTCTAACGGTTACGCGAAAGTGTCTGCGCCATAACCCATACAACAGGTATGAGCATAAAGTGTATACAATAGGGCACTTGCGGCTTGAAGGCTTTGTTAAACCTTTTTTTTTTTTTTTGAGGATTCCGTGTTGATGAGTGTGTCTTTTGTCGAGAACTGGAAAAAGCAAAGTCGAGATGGGCCTATTGCCTGAGTGAGTTAATCAAAGGTTCAGCGTTTCGAAATTGATGGATGAGCGTGTTTCAACCTTCAGCAACAGAAATCTTAGGTTTTGTTCCATCCATATTATGCACTAATTTTTTTTTAAATAAGAAGAATCTAGTTGGGTTGAGAAGGTCAACATAGGTTCACGGCTCTCTGGTATCGCACAGGAGATTGCGATTCAGGAAAACCGATAGACCTAACTTATCGACGATTTCCAGCAGTGTGAGTCTCTTTTCTTCACTCCTTGGTTTTTACTTCAACGTCTAGCTGGAAACCTTCACAATCGTGTCATACCAACCGGCTCAGCTCCAGGTAGTCACGATTTCCAGCCACAGCCGTTGGCTGTAATTAGCCTTCAATTAAGCGTTGTAGATGATAAAATCGAGTAGGTGTCACCACTTCAAAATATCAATATTAAGATAAATTAAGTCACAAGAAGTTACAAGCTGAAAGAGTAAATATCAAGATAATACTGACATGCACCTTGAAAACGTACCCTATGTTCATCGACAGTACGCCCTTAGGGGGGTGCGCGCTTCATTCACAAAATGTTCCGGGCACAGTCAAGAGCATGGTGTTGGGGAAAAGTATTTTTCGTTTAGCGAAACAACCCACTCCAGCCGGAGATCGGGGTCATGTGCCAAGCGGTAAAGTTTAAAGACATTGCAACCGCACTCGCCTTGCCAGATTCCGTGCAAGCTACACGGGTCTTCGGACAGTATTCGACACTTTCTCTCGTTATTTGTGCACCCTATAACCGAGCAATGGTGTCTCAATGACCGGAGACTGTCGACATGCAAGCATGTGGCTCTAATTAAGTTTGGGAGTTTAAAACAGAAAAGAAAGCGCGAACGAAGTTCTGAAAATACATACACTCAACAGCGGCGAAGCCACTCATCCGGGACTTCCACTTTTTCTAACGCCCCAGCAAGGGGGAAACCAGGGTAACCCTTTCCCTCTTCTCTCTCGTTCTCTTACGGTAAGACGATCGATAACGTGATTTAGAGCCACGAAATGAGCTGCGCTTAGGGTATCGGCAGTTTGTTCCCCGACATTGTTGTGGGTGCCACCATTTTGGGTCGTAGGCAAAGCAGACGCAACTGCCGATCGTCATGATTCGAAAGTTCGACTTCCTCAGCATTAGATTCGGTGTTAGGAAGCTCATGGAGTGTTGCTTTGGTCCGTGGCAAACTATTTAAACATTCCTGGAAGGTGGAAAATTGTTTCCTGCGACTTCAGATAAAGCTCAGATAACAAGCAACCATGATTTTAAGGCACAGTATGGCCAAGTGTCGTAACTCTGAAGCCTGCTTTATTTAGTGGCACTGACGTGACCGAAATTACCTTAATTTGCGTTATGACGCTCTCCTCTATTTCTTTTTATTCACTCACGAGAAGTTCGCTTTTCTTCAGACCCCGCTTTTATTAATTTGGGCAATAGCGTCAGATTTGCATGGGCACAATTGACTTCTTTTAGAGCATACTGACATCCCAGTAACGTACGCGGTTCGAAATTGCCTTTTGCTTCTTCATTCTGAGACGATCTTAACGGGATTAGCCAGCTCGCCTATTGGACAAACCGGTTATAAGCAAGACATTGATGAGAAATGGGAATTGGAACAACCAGACGAGTTGATAGATACAAACAGTGAAGTTGAAACACACCTATGTTCTGTAATGTACATTGCCCTTTTTCAATATACAGCGCGAAGGTACATTCCTGTTTTGTCTGGCTTAGATAAGTTGTGAAAAAGTGTTTTCTCCAAGAGAGCTCGAAAGTTTCAACCTGAAATCTCTAACACCGTTCCCGTGAAAAAAAATGTCCTTTACTCACAAGGTGACACCTAATTTTTGACATTGAAAGCAGCGAATACCCCTGACAGTTTTTTTTTTATTGGTCACCTCGCACAGATATAGGCAAAACCAGTGCGTTGTGGAGAATTCGTCTGCTAGTGAAGAATTCGTCTGCTAGTGGAGACTCCGAGCTCGCCAGGGGCGCTGCGATCACAATTCGCCCGCTCTCCGCGGGAGTTCCCAGTACTGGCTTAGATAGCATTTGCTTAAAATCTTCTCAAAGATGTACGGTCGTTCCAGATATTCTTGTGAAAGTTTAAGACATACCTCCCTTTGTGCATGTAAGATAATTGACAGTGACCTCTTTCTGCAATGTCCTATTATGCATAGAATACAGTGTTCGAAAAACGATCATTTCAATTTCCTTAGAACACATTAGACAGTCATTTCGGGGAATGAAGAAGGACCTATATTTTTTTTTTCACTTTCCTCGCCGAGTTTAGCGGGTCAACTGAATTAGTGTTTAGGCCACGTTACTGAAGTTTCCCCGCTAAATTTAGCGGGAAATGGCCAGACGAACGGACGGACGGCAACCAAAAATTTGGGAATGAGAGTTTTTATTGAAAGCATTTCGTGGTATAAAATGATACTTCAATCTCTTCATTCTCCAACGTTGGGCGACGACTCAAACAATCGAGTGAGTGGGAGTTGTGCCTATAGACGGCGTCAATCAAACGACGCCATTATCCGCATTCCACTGCTGCACCTAAATCAAGTCAAACCCGACAATGCTAAAATACCTCAGGAATTTTAATTCTAGGAGAATCAGTTGACCTGTGTGTTTACGAGCCTGGAAGCTCGTAAACAGGAGAAGCGCTGGAATGTACAAGGCGCCTTGCCTTCAATCTCCAGCTGCCGTGCGGAAGTGAAGATTCGGCGCGGCGGTCCTTGGTTAAATCCTGGTACGTTCCGGCGTATCGGCGTGCCGTCCCGTACCAGTACTGCGCGACGCACGTTAAAAACTCATCTAGCACGGGTACCGCACTGGGTAGTTGTTTTTCATCTCCAGCGGGGACACCTGCGTTACAGCTTAAGTCCTGATGCAGGCGATGAGATAATCGCAGGCATGTGGTCCTGAACAGCGCTTGCACTGCACGAGCGCGAGTGCTTGGCAGAGACGCTGAAAGCCCGGAGCTCGCTCTTGTAGCATCCGCTGCGCTCACACTGAAAGAGACATCGAAATGAATAAAGAAAAAAAAAACATGTTTCTTTAGAGGGCATAGATAAAACACATACATTGTTTTACCTCTTTCACAAAAAAAAAAAAAAAAAAATCTCGCAATATTTACGTTGTTAGACGATATTTAAGTGGAAGACAGCACACGCTGTAAGCCCCGCCCACAGATCAGTGGCCCTGCCCTTTACTACTGGACATAGTGTCGAACCGAAATTTTTATCGGTTCGGTTCCGGTTAGAAGTTTACGGCTTTCGGTTCAGCTTTGGTTCAGTTCCGGTGAGCGAAAATGACGGTTCGAACCGGTTTGAACCAGTTCGTACCGGTTGGAATCGCCAAATTGAGAATGTATTTTCTGCGGTCTTTCGGCAATAGACACAGTTTCTAAAGTAACACGAATAACTATATTGCTTTTCATCGTTCGTAGAATCCACTTTTAATTACAGGGTGCAAAAACAAATCGCGGTATTTCATTTCGATGAAACTAAAATAAAAGCTAGATTCCCTTATGTGACCCAACATCTTTGTTTTGTTTGTTTACCGTAGCCGTATATATTTTACCTGATCCGAGAAATTATCCGTTTAATAGGTCGCCTAAAATACCCGTGATTATTACAACTTTACGTCGCACTATTAAAGGTCGAATCCTGTCATGTTCTTGAACATAGAAATTAATTACAGTGCATAAGGTCATAAAATAGGCACGTCCTCGCCACATATAATCTGAAATCTGGTTTACAAAGTACGTTTCATAATATATATGATGACGACGCGACTGAGGTAGAAGCAATAATATTTTCGAAGTGTTAGAAAAGCTTTAGAAGAAACCGTTTCAGTGTAGCTTCTATAGAAACACTGAGCGGCAATAACAACGCTTGCTTTCCTGACAACGTTGTTTGCACTCAGCACCGTGATGCAGGCGAATAATCTTGCAGGAAAGAGTGACATTCTTACTCAGATCGGATCTGATCTAAAATAGCGCGTTTCGAAATAAACATTTTCGACATGGCTTGGCGTTTCAGCTTTGTTCTTGACAAGATGCCCGGTCAATTCAATTTGCAAATAGGCATCACGCTTGTATTTTTTTTTTTGTTAAACAGAGCAAAGTGGTATATCATAGTCTACTCGACATCGCAGCTACCTAACTGCTCACTCTCTGACGGCCTGCGTCCGCAATCGTCGTATTTTTGCCACGCGCCACTGTGTACTTTGTTTTCGTCCAGCCCACAGACACCAAAAATTGTTTTCCATCACATAAAAGAGGCAACATACTTCTTTATGTCTGGGAAGTTGAATATGCGTCAGGAACTTTCAGATCACTTATAGACGTGTCTATCGAGGATAAAAACGCCGGTAAAGATTTGCAGAGCATATTTCGGATAATTTGGGGGTGCATTTACTTATGATGTATATCTTTAGGCTGATCGGTCCTTTATTTATGTTGTCAAGCCTTCAGGTGGCAATAAGATATTTTTCTTGTCATTAATAAATTTGACGGTGTGAAGTTCACATCCTCCCGTGCCGCTTATTGTCCTCCCGTGTCTCTTGAGACCGACACGGGAGGACGATACTCGAAAATGCGCCATCTGTATCGTGTGCGGAAATGTGTGTTTTTTTGTTTGTTTTGTTTTCGCTGTTTGACAGTGTGAAACACCGGGTCGCTAGGTATGCCAGAAAGGAATGTGTGCTCGCGTTATAGACCTGAAGGTAAATACTCAAAATGTACAGGAACAGAGATAATGAATGGTATTCTTCTAAATAATCCGATACACGAAGTCTTACTGTAAAACGAAATGTATTGAAATGCATGTTCTAAACGTAAACAGGTTTGACGGAACTCCGTCTGGTTGGACCGGAAATTCGAGAAGTACAGACATTCACCAACCAAGTCCTAAACATTTAGGAGCGCCCCCCTCTCAAGGTCTACAAGATGATGATTCATTACTACCTCTCCCGCACTCCATCACTGCTTACACGTCATTTCAATAAGTCCGGCTATATGAGTCGACAAGCACTTAAACACCGGGGTGTGGCAACTGACCAGGGCAATTGAAGAAGAGAAAGTGAGTGAAGCAAACGACAAACCGTAGATGGAAAAGAAGCTGCTGCTCTCCACGTGCAAATAGTTGATGAAAAATACCGAATCGGGTTTAAAACGTCGGGCGTCTAACTGTTTAGGACATGATTGGTTATGATCCGTATTTCTCTAACAGAGATGCGTGCATTTATGCTCCAAATTACACATAAATAGCGCGAAGAAGAAACAATATATTTCTAATTTTTATTACGTTAGGACATCAGCTTGCACGAGCTCAAAACTTCACAAAATGCTGTCTCGGGAGGATAAAGTTATATTGAATTTTACATGCGCTTGTTCTGGGACCTCAGTTTACAACTCTGTGCTTTATCAGTCATGCGCGCTATAACAGTGCCACCCATAACATTCGATTAGGCTGCCGCACCTCATCGCGAGACTTCTATAAATACTTCACAACAGTACAATTTGGATATCCCATTTGGCTCTACTTCGTTCCACCTTAAAGCGGTGGCGCAGCGATATTTAATTGGAATGTTTTCACTTTACACGAGCTTACTGGCACTAGTGGGAGACAAGGATACTCGTAAGCAACGCCGCTGGGCAAGAAACTTCTTTGTTTACGTGTATTTTCGAGGACAGAAGCGGGCGGTCTCATTCAATATCTCCTTCCCAAAAATTGATGACGTAGCTGGGCGGTCGCAGTGCCACCCAGTGGCAATACTTTAACGAAGCTCATAGATTGGACCCGGGCAGTGCGTGGACACTCGATTTGGGCTCGTGATAATCGATAATTCGAGAAGAATTGGGGTAGTGGCCCGTGTCCAATCGCTGCAATGACGACAATAGCCGAACCACAGCAATGTCTGGAACTCAGCGCGTGTCCTGTGCCTTGTCAACCCGAGCGCGTGGCCGTGATCAACATTGGCGGCATATAATCAGCTCCAGATCACGTGGCCTCTTGTTCTGGCTGCGAGTTGAGAGGGTAAACCCTGCTCGTTTTTCTTTAATTTTTTTCTGGGACTTCTATTGCGTGGGGTGAAAAACGAACGGGTGTTTTGTAGGTCATTAATGTCAGGGATCCGTTTTAAGCGGAATTTGCGGAAAGTACAAAATTGTTGCATCGCCCCTTTAAGGTATGCGTGAACCGGCCTATACGGTAGCTTCCAAACAGCAGTGCTTTATCATGTGCCAGCCGCGGAGCCTTCAATCTTTGCTGCCGTGCGCAAGGGAACATTGATCACGGTGGTCCTCGGTTCAATCCTTCCACGTGCCGGTTTATCGGCGTGCCGTCGTGTACCTCTACTGCACCACGCATGTTCAAAAACTCACTTAGTAGAGGTATCGCACTGGCTAGGTTTTTCGTCTTCAGCGGATACTTATATCAAGACGCAGCCTATGAAACAAGCTCGAGCGTATGGCCCTGAACAGCGCTTGCACTGCACGAGCGCGAGTGCTGGGCAGAGACGCTGAAAGCCCGACGTTTGCTCTTGTGGCTTCTAGTACGGTCACACGTAAATAAATATTAAAATGAAAACAAAAAAAGTTTTTTTTAATCGCATAGAAAGGACACGTATGTTTTTTTTCAATAAATTTTCTAAGAAATAAAAAAATAATTCGCACAATATTTACGTTGTTCGACCCAATTTAGGTTGAGATTACGGCACGCTCTGACCCCCTACCACAAATCAGTGGCCCCGCCCATTGCTACTTGGCTAGCTTGTGTGCTCGGTTGATCACGCTGCGAGTCGTGCGAGCAGACACGCGGCAGCCTCTGGCATCGTCTGCTATTTCACCACCGTCTATCGTCTTCTGCAATGTCAGTAAAACGCGGACACGCAATCTGTTATTCTGCCCCTGTCCAAAAACTTCTGCAACGCTCCAAGACGTGACCATAAAAGTGGCATTCAGCGTTTCATCATGCATGCACTGCGGTTCAATAGAGGAGTTTGTTAGCTTCAGTTGATTTGCGGTAAAAAGTGACCGGGAGTAGTAAAAAACGGCAACAAAATAAATATGCAGTCATTGCACCTTTTCTATTCTTGTAATTTTTTTTTCTCGTGCACGCACCCGCGAGAAATGGGATGGAGTGTCATAATAAACAACTAGGGGGCTTAACGCGATATACAGGCAGCTGAAACAGACCCCCATCGGCCGCAGCCATGTTGCACACTGTTACCACTTGACACGTGACACGGTTCGATTTTTACAACGTGCCGCGCGCAGATAATTGCTTAATGATCTTTAATAGCAGTACCGACGAGATAAGTTATGTTTCGTTTATTTTAAGTCCGAAATGTGCTTTTACGGCAAAATCTCGGGCAGCTTCGCCATGGCTCCGATAGATGCCGTCAGGCGCGGTCCTGTATTTTAGGGTTTTTATCGGAGCTAGACACTGATATCTGCGGTTATGAGTATTGAGAAATAGTTTCTTATGTTTGTTATAGTGATCGCAATACAAACCTTGGGTGAGTTTTGCGTAAAAGCCTCAGGATTTGGTACAGTCGCGTGCCTAGTGGTCAAAACTGTACAACATGGCGGCTAGCAAAGGGGGGCGGGGGGTTACCTCTAACCCCCCTCTGCTTCGTGTGTCATGGCGCTCAATTAAAACACGGCCTAAAAAATATTCGCTTTGGAAGGCCAGCTAGTGCACCTTCTTTCGCTGATTGACTCTCGAAGCGAAATGACGGGAACATACCTGGAGAAACTTCATGCGTGCACGAATTTAAGTCTGCACAATAATTTCTTTTTCCTCAGTAAAAAGGATACCAGCTGTCTGGGCTAGATAACTAAGTCGCGCATGTAACCTCTTACGTTCAAAATATAAACGTAAAGCCGTGGTCACACCGTTTATGCATCATAGAAAAAAACAGTCTGCATCGAAATTCGAACGCGAGCCACTGCGAGATCCCTGCTTCAAATACCGAGTGGCAACGAGTTCAGGGAGGAAACTTGGGCACGCGGCATTCGAACCACGAACATTCCGGTGACTCGTGTTTGTATACTGTCTTTTGAGTGATGAATGAGCAGTGTGATCCCGGCCTTACGGATTTCTTTGTAGCCTCGTCCAAATTCGTAGCGTAATTGACTTTGTAGCAGAGCTCCAAATTACGCTTTATTATTCTATCGTTGACGAAATAATTGGTTTATAAGCTAGATTGATGGTAGTCACCGATGGCTTAAAAAATATCGTGCGTGTGACTTATTACCTTAGCTCTTCTCGCTTTGTGATTCCTTCTTGTGCGTTGTTATCAGAAATTGGCGAAATCTAATCGGTTTCGAAGCAATAATAAAACTATTGGGTCCTGGCACCCGCTGCGTTGTTTAGGACGCCAGTGCCCATAGTTTACCACGTTGTATCTCCCTTCCTTGTTTTTGATAATAATCACCCCAAGCCAGTGCAATCTAGGAAGCGATGAAAACTGGGTGATTGTATTGATTGAAATACGCCCATCTGTGGCATAGTTACTGTTTTCTTTTCCTTTTTTTATAAATCTCGTCAGGTTAATTTTGAGTTCATTCTCGCGACGTAGCACGGCGAAGTGTGACTTTGTTGTTTCTGTCGCTTCAAGGCTGTTTCAGGCGTTTGTGTGAGCTGCAACCACAGAAACCAAAGCGACGAGGGAATCGGAACAACTGAAATTCATAATTGCTTCCCGAAGGTACTTGTCGCATTTTTTTTTTCCTCCGTTGTGTATTACGAACACTTGTCTCACATGTTGACGCAGCCTCTCTGAACAATGCTTTTGCCATATGACAGTCTCGTCACAAACGTCAGCTATGATCCGGTACAGCTGTATTTTGAAATAACAACAGCAACAAAAAAATGGGAACTTATTTAACACTTGGGCAGCGTTCAGTTGATCTCAAAAGAGGAGTGAATGCAGAAAGAATACGTTGTAATGGGGCTCCAGTGCGCATTGTTGTTCGGATATTTCGCCGTGGTTCAGGCCTGGGCGCAGTACGAGGAATGGACACCGAGCTTTCCCTGGACGGAGAAAATGACCATCAAGAACCCGGAAAACAGCCCTTACTTCAACGACCCAGATCTTGGGTCTCTGCAAGATGCATGGCAGGTATGTGATTAAGATAGGAGGGGGTGGGGGGTGCGAAATACAGGCTGTATTCTTAAGGCTTTAGAGATTTCTTTTAAAAAAGACACGAAAGCTATACTTATGCGGACTGTGCAGGTGAGTTACATGGTCCCAAAAACATAATACAAGTCGATAAACATCACGATAAATCAGTTAATTAACTAAAATTTTCTCAATTACATTTTTATTGATTGAAGATAAAGATATGATTTTTATCAGGAACTTGCTGAGTATTATCGAAAACTACGAGATGAGTAAATACCAGAATTACTTGGAGCGCTTAGGAAGCGCGCTAAAGTTACATTCAGGTGTTCTGGAGGCGACATGAGGTCCAGAGTTTTTCGGTTTAGAGGGACACGCCCCCAATGATCACCGAAACTTAAAGGCGCTATTGGACGGAAAGGAAACATGAATTGGCACCAGCAGCGCCTTTGGTGTGGTTTTGGTCATTCTGGGGGGCGTTCCACCGACCGCGTCTTCCACTTCCGGTTTTACTTGCGACTTTCTCGTTGGGCTGGCTTGGGTCGCTATATCGCCTCTTGTTTTTCCTACCTCCATGGTTACAATAGAACTGCAATGTACTAGATAGAATACCGGGTAGTGTTTGGAGCCGAGCCATTCGCGTGAAGCGCGTGGTGTAGGAACCAAACCTGAACCAAACCGTTATTTTTGACCGAACCCAAGGTTACTAAAACACTCAGTGTGGAAACTCACCCTCGAAACCTCGACCGCTGGCGTTTAGAGAGATTCAGCTGAATGCGATAACAGCACCGCCTTTTAGAAACGAATTGAGACATGAAAGTGTCTTTTATGGCTACCTATAGAGTCACTGAATATTCCCAGAGTACTGAAACCCTCGGGCTCGAGGTGCCAAAATGGCTGTACAACTCTTTTATTACTGTGGTTAAATTGAGCTTTCAGAAAGCATGTTTTTGCGTAAAAACAAACCGAAAAAGTACTTTTTCTGGGAGCATTTATTGGAGATTCGTACAGAATGACAGGCACATGATGTTTTCTAATATAATTAGTTTGCAAGGTTTTGTGGCACAATATCTATTGTTTTTATACAACCATGTCTCACCACTGATTTCAGGTAGCGCGTCCCAATCTGTGCGCGTCCTAGCTTAGGTAGTAGTTGGGGACGGGTCCGCTTGGAGGATTGGCGTTGCATCCCTGACGCCCCATCCACCGTATATGTTTCGGCGCCAAATGGCCGATTAAAACCAAAATACATGAGTAAAAGTGGACGCTATCGAATGCTATACTCTTGAACCAATTCAAGCGGCCGTGCAGTTGCCCGAGTGGCCGCTGCGGAAGAAATGGCGGCGTTACGATCGCAATTAGCTCGGTTCTTGAGTACTAATCGGTTCCACTTTTTCAGGGCAGGCTCTGTGGCAGTTTCCCAACTGCGTTTTTCTAGTAACGATGGCCGAACCGAATTTTTCGCCGCCATCTTAAAACTGAACCGGCACTGCACAGGAAACAACATAACAGTAACCGGTTCCAAACGGGTTACGTTATTTTTTTTTTTGTTTGTATTACAAAATGAATGTTTCAGAAATAAAAATCGGGAGCTGTATTCATATGTAGGGTTAAAATTGTCGCATACCGAATTGCAATGTATGAGAACTTGAGGGTTTTCGTGGCGCTTTTGTATTCTCACGATGATTAATCATGTGTCGTGTGGTCACATGAGGTCATGGTGTCAAGGCATGCTGTCAAGTGATGTCACGTCACGTGACCTCGGGACGTAGTCACGTGACAAAAGTCGACTTAAATTAAGAACGTCACTAGATTTATTAGTGCATTTAATACCGTGACGTCACATGGCATTACGACCTTTCACATCGAGTCACATTACCCCTTGACGCACTCGGTTTTCATGAGCCCGAGTCGACTGCTCGGGTTGTTGAGAATTAGCATCGCCAAACATTCGGGTAACGGTCCGTGTCCAATCAGATGTGAGAATAGCCGAACTCTGACAATGTCTAAAGCTATACCCATGCTTTATTCCTTGCCAACCCCAGCGCATGCCTTTGATGAAGACCTGTCCGCTCGTTCTAATTGCGAGTTGAGGAGGGCAAAGCTGTTTCTGTCCTTTATTTTTTTCTGCGTCTGCCATTGAGCGGAGACGAGAACTGATGGGTGTTTCTGCAAGTTATCATCCTCAGGAATCGGGTCTTATCGGTATTCACTGAAAGTACAAAAAATGTTGCCGGACCCATTTTACAGGCGGATTACATCCAGCGAGCGTGTTGTCAGAAAACACCAGTCTTAGATCTAGAAATTGGAGTAATTAAATAAATGACCTCGTTCTCCTTCAACATCGCCCAAGTGAGAATGAGACGCAAATATTCAACATCACCCGATCTATCTTTTTAGAAAATGGCCAGGGTCTCAAGTTCACCCAAGATTCACCAGTGAACTCCATACTCCAATTTGTAGATCTAAGACTTGTGTTCTCTGACAACCACGCTTGCTGGATGTAATCCCCTCGATCGAAGAAAGGTCTTTTACAGTATAACTCGGCTCATTCCAAAATTATTAAAAGAGGAATTGCAAAAAATTTCCTGAATACAGCTCTTAAAAAATCTTTCGTACACTCAGCGGGGGAAAGCTTTGATGCTCAAGTACAAAGACTGAAAGCGTCGGGATATCCCAGTTCGATAATATATGAAGTCTCCAAATGCTTGATGACCTCAAATAAAAAACTCGACACTGAAAAACACAAGAAACACCGACCGACTGTACTGCCATATATACACCGCGTGTCCCACAACTTGAAGAGAACAGCCGCGAAGTTTTAAGTCCAAGTCGTGCTTTCAGCTCCGGACAAACTGAAAAGGCTCTGCCCTAAGATCAACTCCCCACAGCATGAACAGCAAGAGTGCAGTGTAAAACATCGACTCAAGTATGTAGAATGTCAAAGTGGAGTGGTATATCAAATACCATTTACTTGCGGCAAAGTGTATGTAGGTCAGTCGGGGCGATGTATTAATACGAGATTAAGAGAACATGCCCAACCGTTGAACTCAGCACCATCGGGACATCTTGCGGTGCATGTCAGAGACTGCAAATGCTCACCAACATTCAACAACTCCAAAGTTCTGAAGCGGTTCCGTGACAAAAAACATTAGAGAGCTCTACGGGTCATCCTCACCAGTGGCGACAAGTCTATAAGCGCGCCATCAGTCACCCTAACACAGAAAGAACTTCAGTTCCTTCGGTGTTTCCCCTAAAGACTTGAAACACAAAAGACTTCAGTTCTAGCGGTGTTTTACCAGAAGACTTTTTAGCCGGTTGCTCTGCGTAATGTTTTTCTTCTTGTCTTCTTTTGAATTTTTCTTTTTTTTTGTTTTGTTGTACAGACAGTTTTTTTTACGTGACAAGTACTTTGCCGTTAGGTGAAGTTAAAATATTTTTGTTACGATTTCTAAAACCAGATATGTGCTTTGTAGCAGCAGTGACTTTAATTTTGTTTTATTTTTCGCTTCTACCTTGTTGTTTTCTAGATGCTCTATTAAATTTGACAGTTTGAAGTAAGCGCTCTGTCCTGTCCCCTCCTTCTCTTCTTAGTCCTTTGCGCTTTTAAAACCACCGTCTAGAACTACAAGTCTGTACGGGAGAGATACCTGGAAAAAAAAAAAAAGATTCTAGTGAAACGTTGGCAGCCCCTCGAAGTCTCACGGGAGTTTCGTCCTCAAGTTCTTCCCAAAGCTTTGAGCACCTCCATATTTTATATATACCTCATAGTTTTGAGGAGTAAAATAAAAGAAATGGAGGATCCCTGTTAACAAACGACACAAATATAATGCAGAGGAGGGAGTTCCTCAGGAATAAAAAGTATTTCCTGAAGGGCCATCGAAAAAAGAAGAAAAAAATTAAAGTGGATTACAAATCTTTATAATGCGACATTATAGCGTAGGTCTTAAGAAGGAGGAAGGGAGGGTACGGAGGGGAGGGAATGCCCGTCCTCCTCCTCCGTACCCTCCCTTGCTCTCCGCTTCCTCTCATTCTCCTCCTTCTCCATTACCTCCTCTCCTTTCCTCCTCCAATTCAGTTTCCTCGCTACATTTGAAGGGAAAATGACACCACATGACTTGGTGTCACATCACCTATGAAAAAATTCAGTTTTTCCGCTAGATATAGCGGGAGAATTTGCGTTAGGTGCCATCAACACAAAATCAGTTTCCCGTTAAATTTAACGGGAAATTGAATTGGTGTTAAATCTAGGGAGAAACTGAGTTTACCCGCTAAATCTAGCGGAGAAACTGAATAGCGGGGAATTGAATCGGTGTTACGGTCATGCGACGTGAATTTTCCCGCTAAATTTAGCGCGCTTACGCCGACGCCGACAGCGACGCCTGCGCGGCTTAACCCGGAAACAAGCGCCTATGACCTGCGCTCTAAAAAAAAAAAATGTTAGGAGGGAGTCTTAAAAACATACTTTCTTCTAAAGTTTTCTCCGCTCCCCATTTTCGGTACAGAGCAGAAAGCGTTATTCCGAAAAATATTTTGTTTGCAAAACCACTCCTGCAAGAAATGTCCGACAGCGCGTTTTCGTGTTGCCAGACGCTCTCGTCGATCCTCACGACGCAACATCACGAAAGAATAATTTGTATATCTCGAATAAATGATCTTGCACTGCGCGCGAACCTTCTGAAGCGTGCATTTTGCACTACCCTATTTTATTCTCTCAGCGAGAGCAAATCGCAATGACAACCAGCCCGTAGTGGGATGACGTCATTATAATTAAAACTAACAGGTGGTTATTTGTTACGAAATTTGGTTATTCGTTAAACATTAATATCGCAAAAGGCTAGGACAGGAAGAAACAATGGGTCTGCCGTGTTGCATTGTTCCTTTCTGTCCTAGTCTTTTACGCTATAATGACTATAACGACGACACGGCACATATTAAACAGTTCTGTTTTCTGGTGAAATGCGATGTTCTCAACCGTAGCAAAAGTGAATGTCCAATTTGTAAAGTTGTGCAGTATATATAGTGGTCTCGCAATGATATGAGGCAGCCTAATAAAAAGATACTGGGCAGCTGACTGATAAAATACACCGTTGTAAAGTGAGGGCCCAAAACAAGTGCACGTAAAACTGAATAAAAGATTAGCTTTGCCGGGGCAGTATTTTCGAAGTTACAAGCTCGTGCAAACCGATGTCCAAATGTGATTTATGTTAGAAATATATTGTCTGCCCTTCGCGCTTTTTATGTGTGATTAGGAATATTATTTCATGCATCTCTTTGCACTTCTTTTTGCAATAAGCCGTGTTGTATGAAATTTTTTAGAATACTATTTATTATTCACTTTTCTCCAAATTTATTCTATTTGCCTTCAGATCTATTTTGTGAGCACCAACATTAGTGAGCAAAGAGTTCTTTCAGGGGCAAAGCTCCTTAGGGTCTAGCCTTGCCCGTCCGTCCGGCGTCCGAGCTCACGTCGATTGCCATCCCATCCGTCTGTCATGGATGAAACGTTTTGCAAGTAGCCGCTCAACGTCTATACAGGAGAGGGCGCTGCGGTCAAATTCGTATATAATCGCGTTAAACTTTGCATGCATTGGCTCGACGTTTATAGACGAGAGGGCGCTGCGGTCAATGCTCAAATGCGTATATAACCACGTTCCACACCACACATTCTCTTTCTGACATGGACCGTTTGACTTAAGTGCGAGACACATGCGCAAAAAATCCATCCAATACGACGTCCGATCCGGCAGTACGACTGCCTGATCCAAAAGAATATGGTCGCTTCAGGCGTCGGATCGGCGATCCGACATGCGTCCAACGCGCTAGATAGTTTCGCACGGTGGATGGATTGTCGGATGCGTCCAGCCAATGACAGCACAGCTATCGCGAACGTCATGATGACGTACTGGGTCTGGCGGGACAAATAAGAAAACGGGACGGCCGACGGGAAGCCGGACGCGTGGACCCCGCTGACCCATTCGAGAAAGATGGCCCCGGCAAATAATGCACGCGCTAACGAGAACGAGCTCCTAACTTTGCTCGTGTGAGCTAAACCGTCAATCTGGGACCAGAGATCTGTGAACGCGGACCTTCGCTGGAGTGCTTGGACCTCCTGGGCGGAGCCGAACGAATCGTCGTGTCACATGCAATGTCGAAAGCGTGTGTCTCAAACTGTCGCGTGCGGCGATTTGGAGCGGTGTTCGGACTGTCGGATCGGACGATTCTGCCGTCCATGTGTCTCGCGCTTTAAGCGGTGGATGCGATTTTGTGGATTTTATTGACATGTGTGGTAGCCGAGTCATTGCTGACTAGTCTCATTTTTGCAATATTTGTGGCTTTTGCTGTTTCCTTTTTTTCGTTTTTATTTTCCAATAAAAATGACCGCATCTCCACGTGGTAAATAATGTTGATTGGGGCGAAGCTCTGGTGGTGCTGATGATACTGATTTTATTGTTCATAGCTAGTGCTGATGGTGCTGATCTTTTTTTATTGCTCATAGGTAGGGCTGAGTTCCGAGTTGCATTTCGACTTCATTATTACTGCTTTATGGTCGGTGAGGTGCAGAGCCAGTGGTTCTTCTAGCGTATCCAAGCTGATCCGCTAGAAGAACCACTGGCTCTGCACTTCACCGACCATAAAGCAGTAATAATGAAGTCGAAACGCAACCCGGAATTCAGCACTACCTATGAGCGATAAAAAAAGATCAGCACCATCAGCACTAGCCATGAACAATAAAATCAGTACCATCAGCACCACCAGAGTTTCGCCCGAATCAACATCATTAACCCCGTGGGGATGTCGTGATTTTTTTTGGCATACCCCGGGGCCCGGTGTTTCTCACTGCCAAACAGCGAACAAAAAAAGCCCGTTTCCGCAGACTCAACAGATGGCGTATTTTCGAGTATCGTCCTCTCATGTCGGTCCTAAGTTGTTATGTGAACTTCATGCAGTCAAAGTTATTGATCATAATACAAATATATTTACTGAGAGAAGATTTGACAGCATAAATAAATGCCAATGCCCTTAAAAATATACATCATCAGTAAATGCGCCCCAAATTGTCTGAAACAATCCCTGCAAGTATTTTCCGGCGTTTTTATCCTCGATATGCACGTCTATAAGTGATTTGAGAGAGCCTTAAACAAACTTTTGAGTTTGAAGATGATTTAAATAACTCCGTGTTCCCGACTCATAAATCTGTTCCTGACACATAAATGTGCTCCTGACGTATGTGTTCCTGACGCAAACTGTAATGATAGCGTACGCAGACCGTCAGAAAGTGACTAATTAAGTAGTTGCAATGTCCATAAGTGTATGAAATACCGCTATAATCTTTTTAACAATAAATGACAAATTAGCGAAGGTGATGCTTATTTGCAAATTGTATTAACCTGCGTCTTGTCAAAAACAAACCTCAAACACCAGGATATGTCGAAAATGTTCACGTGGGTAGGCGCTATTTTAGGACAGATTAGATCTGAGTATACGAAGGTGCGTATGGATTAGAGTGAACAACTTTGATCACTCTCTTCTGAATGATTATTAGCCTACATCACGCTGCTGAGTGTAAACAATGTTGCTCAGGAAAACAAACATCGTGATTGCCGCTCAGCGTCTCTATCAAAGGTAGATAGAAAGGGCTTGTCCTAAAACTTTCGTGGTATTTTGAAACTATGGCTTATTCTTGCTCAGTTGTGCTTTCAATATATATATTGCGAAACATATTCGTAAACTAGATCTCATAATATATATGGTGAGGTTTTATGCACCGTAATTAAGTCCTAAGGTTAAGAGAACAAGTAGGATTCCACTTTTGATACTGCGACGTAACTTTGTACAAATTACGGGTATTTTAGGCGACCTACCAGACTGGTGACCTTTCGATTCAAGTAAAATATATGCGACTGGGGTAAACAAATATTGAATGACATAAACACGACATTAATAAATGTTAATTGAGATTTTCAGTTACTGTTTCGTCGGGATTAAACATTGCAATTTTCTTGTTTTTGATATTGAAAATAGAAGTGAATAGTACGAATAATAATTTAAAAAAAATAGAGGGTTACTCGTTTCACAATTAAAATAGTGTCTATTTAAAAAAAAAAAAAAAACGCGAAAAATATATTCGTAATTTAGCGGTTCAAACCGGTTCGAACAGGTTCGAACCTTTATCTTTGCTCCCCAAAACTGAATCGGAAATGAACCGAAAGGACTATACTATAAGTGCGGACTATGCACCCGTTCAGGACTATCGAAGCAAAATCTTTTATCTTGACCCCAAATTAACCCCTGCGGACTATACACCGGGTGCGACTGTAGACCGAGAAGTACGGCACATTATCGCCCGATCATTTTAAAAACCATACTATTTTATTACAAAACACGAAGAAAGAAATGACTACACTATGATTAAACATAAGTCCAAGGTGCCGTAGAGACTCATCAACTATCGTTTGCTAAAAGCACGGGATGACCATACGCAAATTAATGTTTTGAGTATGCACTTTAGCACTACAGAAATATCATACCTACACCTGTGCGTACTACAGATGTTTAAAATTCGCTGCGCCGTTTGCAGGTGTTCTCTGTAATCATATAATTATGCTTTACGGTTACAGAAATACGCTCTTGCAAGTAATCTAATATCACGAGCACATTTATGTTGCAGTCGTGTTGAAACCAATGTTAGTGATACGAGCGTTCCATTTGTTCCTTGTATAAGAGCGTTCATTGAAGAGTGTGCATTCAATATAGACGGACATCATTAGTTTGCTGTGATTTAAAGTAGGGCAATGCCTGATTTTTACTGCCGACAGGGTACACAGGGTACGAATGCCTAAATCTGAGTAATACCCGTGGGACAACTCGAATGCCATTAAGAACGAATCACATTTGAAGGATCGGCCAATCATCGCGCGACACCCCGAGCGTGGGGCGTTCCACGCGCGACAAATCGCGAGCCCATTCGTCGATCACACGAATGTCATTCGTTGTAGATGGCATTCGAGTTGCCCGTGCGGCACGGGTATAAGTGCCCTATTTAGTTGGCCCTGCCATGCGTCTTTTGCTAATATTGGGCGAAAATATGAAGAAATGTTTCGTTTTGTTGATTGCAGGTCCTAGAAGAAATGTCAAATAATGCGTATTTTTTGTTGTTTCGCACCAACTTTCCCGTTTATGAGAAATGTATCTCCACAACAGCAAATATCACAGACAAAACGAAAAAAACCGCAAATTACACAATAATCAGTTACGATACGGGAAAAAAGAAATAGTAAGTACTTCATTCATCAGCTAAATATTAATAATAATAATAATAATATTAATAATATGTATCCTGCTTTCATGTTTGTTTTCGATATTTTCGGGCCAGTCAAAGTCAAAGTCGGCTTGTGGGACATGGCCCGGAAGAGGCAGTAACTCATTATATACATACTTAGTTAAGAAACTAACGGTGCTAAACAATCATCTTTGTCCGAGGGGGGGGGGGGGAGGGAGGGGGGAAGCTGTTGGCAGTCAGTCACTTTGTACATGGCACGCACAGAGATAGTCATTCCCAGTGGACTGGTAGAACCATTATAGATATATGTACAGGTACATGTAGAGATACATAAAGAGTATACATAGAGATATATACATGCCACGGACAGAGATAGTCAATCACGGTGGGCCGGATGAAACATTATAGAGATATTGAGACACATAAGATAAAAAGGTTCCGACAAGATTCTCAAGATAAAGGTAAGAAAACATGAACGAATAGTTAATGTAGAATCGAATTAATCAGGAATTCTTTTATTTGCTTTTTCGAGGTAAGCGTAAAAACGTCACCAGCAAGTGAATTAAAGATTTTCGGGACACAAATATCACGAGTAGCTTGACAGTAGCGAGTATAAGAACGAGGCACAAAATAGCGAGGACAATCTGTTTGAACTCGGGAGGACATGATTTTTTTTTCTTTTAAATCATCCATCCAAAAGTGGCGCAAAATTACTGAATCCACGAACAACTTCTGGAAGGAAGGTAACCCAAGATACTAAAAAATATTTCCGCATTCTGTCAAATCACAGTTTTACGCCACGCTCTTCAGTAAGTTCCGCAGAATATTATCGATCTGTACTTTCCATCTTATGGGGCAATTAGAAAAAATAGCGTATTCGCTCGACTAATAGCCGCACAATACACTCTTAAAAGAGTTTGTGGGTCTACTTTCCCGCACAACCCTCGGAGAGCCAATCACCGCAACTTACGGAGGCAGCTCAGCGAATGACAATGCCGAAGCATATGTTTAGACGAAGAAACGCAGTCTGAGTTGTTACATTGAGCAGTGCAAGCGTGACGTTTTGCATTGCTTAATGTCACAACTCAGGCTGTGTTTTTTGGTCTAAACATGTGTTTCGGCATTGTCATTCGCTGAGCTGCCTCCGTAAGTTGCCGTGATTGGCTCTCCGAGGGTTGTGCGGGAAAGTAGACGCAGAAACTTCAAGTGTTTATGAACAAGACCCTTGCGACTGCTCTCCCAGAGAACATATATGCCGCCAATAATTGCATTTATGGTAATAAAACCCGAGACTCAGGAACACAGAAGGGGACGAACACAACACAACGTCTCAAACACAGCTGAACGTTTATTTTTCAGACACTCGTTTAAAAAGGCGAGCCCCGCCGGTGCCCCCCCCCCCCCCCCCCCCCGACATCCACAGTCCCGAAGGTCAAGCCGCTTCCTCCCGTCCAGTCTACGTCAGCAGCCCTTCTCGCACACACAGCTATCCACATGCCCTAGTCGCCACAGAGTCGATGAGAACGTCCACGCAGTTAACTTATCACCCTCCACTGTCACCACTGCTAATCCCCCACTCCCTCGCAACGCTTCCTTGCCCCACGCCGACGAATTGTACACAAGCGCACCACACAGATATACCCCCTTCTCGTCCCCCCCCCCCCCCCTTCCTTTACAGTTGCCGGCGTAAACACAAACCTCGAAAACACATGGGGAGGCCCACCCAGTGAGCTCAAATGCGCCGCAAAGTAATCTCAAAACCTTACAGTTTGTGCCGCTAACCGTCTGTCCCCCCCTTTTTTTTTTGTACTTCCTCATGTTTAATTACTGTTACCAACACGCTCGTTTTGTACTTACTTATCCCCGACCTTCCCAACCCCCCCCCTTTCCCTTTATTTCCGTCTCCTTCCAATGCCTTAAAAAAAAGATAAAAAGGTTAATTTTTATTTAGCCTTTTGGCTGGAACTCACCCGTCATGGAGGCGAAACTCCGTTTCTGATATAGGACCAGGTTAGGTTGTCTAACGAAACGGAAGGATTGCTTATGCAGTTCCCAATACTCCCTATTCTAATGGTCTCCCTCAATATTCTTTTAGTCGCATCTTTTTCACTGTAGATCATTTCTGTTCTAGCTCACTACGGGTTGCTCCCATTGCACTCTTCAACATGTCTGGTTATTTCTGAATTTTGAGCCCTCATTTCGATTTATATCGCGGGCATGGGTTCCAGTCTTCTGTGGAGTACCGGTTTTGGCTAAAACTGAAAGAAGGGGCGTTCCACATATTGTGGGCGCGTCAAAGGAGAGCGCTTTTGAGCGGGCTTCAAAAATTTGAGGAGGTGACTTCGTCGAACAATAATTCGGTCCCGGTTCCTAAATCACGAGAGAATAACCAAGTGTGCCCAAAGGTGGTGAATCCTTCGCGGGTGACGGTGTCACTGCGAACTGAGAATTTTTTGGGGGATGGCCCGAAGTTCTGCCTGAATGTCAAGCCCTCAAGGTTGGACGTTCTCGCGGCTGTGCAGACTGTAGGAAGAAGGATCCCGGACTCGGTCGCGAGATCCAGTTACCAGGAACAGTCATTTAGAGTCGTCTCGAAGTTCACGGATAGCAGGGTAGACTATGACAAAAGAGACTTTCGTGAGGTTCAGGGTGTCAGGAGAGAATTGGAACGGAATAATTTAGCGTTATTGCAAACTGACAAAAGTGGGACATTTGGTGTTTTGCCCCTGAGGGACTATAAAAGAAAGGTAGACGTGGCTCTAGACGGCTTGTTGCAGCCGTGCATGGTAAATTTGAGGAAAACGAAACAGAGTGTCATTGAGGTTCTGAACGAATGGGATTTTGAGGGGTCTGCTAAATGGATAAGGGACGCAACAAAAGGCACGCTGTCGGTAAAGTTTTTTCTGAAGAACCATAACGTTGGAATGCCTCTGAGGATTGTCATCAAAGAGGGTGGGACGCGGCAAAAGGTACTTTCGGAATTTTTGTTGAAAGGGCTCTCGGTCTTGCCGTTGCAAAACCCTCTTTCGATCAGGAATTAGGAAGAGTTGTTGGAGCTCTTGGAGATGTTTCGCCGGAAAGATTGCAGAGTGGGGTCTTTGGATATAAAATATTTGTACTATTCATTGGACCAGGGTGTGTTTTTGCAAAGTGTGAGGGATTGGCTCAAGTTAGGTTTAGTGAAATTTCAGTCAAGTTACGGCATAAGCATTAGTGGCTTCTTGGTGTTATTGGAGAGGTATTGTCGGTCACTGCTGTGGGTTTTGAAGGAAGGGAATTTGTCCAGAAAAAAGGTGTGTGCATTGGTTCACAATTGGCGCCCATTCTTTCTGCAGTTTATTTAAGGGTTTTAGATCTGAAAGTCGAAGCGGTGTTGACGTCGATGTCGGCTGGGACCGCCGTAGTGAAACGCTATGTCGATGACATTTTGGTTTGTACGACGAGAGGCAGTGACCTGGCGATACTTGTGAATTTCATCCGAAACGCGGCGCCTGAGCTGGCCTTTGTAACAGAATTTCCAAAAAATAGATCACTACAGTTTCTGGATGTTAAGATAAGTTTGACGAAGTGTTTGTGCTGGAGGTACGGCAGGGATGAACCCAGGCCATTATTGCCCTACATGAGTTGTCATGCCAAGACGGTCAAGAGAGGTGTTGCCGCTTCACTGTTGAATAGTGCGCTCAGTAAACCTTGTGCGCATAAGGTTGCGGAGGCTGTGCAGGCGCAAGTGTCTAGATTGTTAGCGGCAGGATACAAAAGGGAGCTTGTGGAGAGTGTAGCCGCGAGGGCTTTGCAGCGTTTGGCGGGTACGGTCAGAGTAAAAGAAAAAATGAACAATGTAGTTTGCATTCCCTTTTACCATTCGGTTTCCCATAATTTGAAGGCTCTTGCTAAGAAATTCAACGTAACTGTGGTTTTCAGACCGGACTTTAAACTCAGCAGACTAACCCCATTCACGGGAGGGGTGAGCGGGCGCCGAAAAAACACAGAAATAGAGAAGTCGAGTGTCGGGACGGGGTAGTTTATGGTATACCATTAACATGTGGTTTTACTTACGTGGGCCGAACAGGAAGATGTGTAAACGACCGGTTATTAGAGCACAAAAGGGCAGTAAAAATGAGGGCTCAAAATTCAGAAATAGCCAGACATGTTGAAGAGTGCAATGGGTGCAGCCCGGAATGGGTCAGAACAGAAATTATCTACAGTGAAAAAGGTGCGACTAAAGAATATTGAGGGAGACGATTAGAATAGGGAGTGTTGGGAACTGCATAAGCAAACCTTCCGTTTTGTTAGACAACCTAACCTGGGTCCTGTATCAGAAACGGAGTTTCGCCTCCATGACGGGTGAGTTCCAGCCAAAAGGTTTAGTGAAAATTAACCTTTCGTGATTTTTTTTTTTGTTTTTTTTAAGGCATTGGAAGGAGACGGAAGTAAAGGGAGGGGGGGGGGTTTGGAAGGTCGGGGATAAGTAAGTACAAAACGAGCGTTTTGGTATCAGTAATTAAACATTAGGAAGTACAAAAAAAAGGGGGGACGGACGGTTAGCGGCACAAACTGTAAGGCTTTGAGATTACTTTGCGGCGCATTTGAGCTCACTGGGTGGGCCTCCCCATGTGTTTTCGAGGTTTGAGTTTACGCCGGCAACTGTAAAGGGGGGGGGGGGGGCGGGAAGGGGGTAGATCTGTGTGGTGTGATTGTGTACGATCCGTCGGTGGGAGTCAAGGAAGCGTTGCGAGGGAGTGGGGGATTAGCAGTGGTGACAGTGGAGGGTGATAAGTCAACAGCGTGGACGTTCTCATCGACTCTGTGGCGCCGAAGGCATGTGGATAGCTGTATGTGCGAGAAGGGCTGCTGACGTGGACTGGACGGGAGGAAGGGGCTTGACCTTCGGGACTGTGGATGTCGGGTGGGGGCACCGGGGGGGGGGGGGGGGGGGGGGGGGGGGGCTCGCCTTTTTAGACGAGTGTCTGAAAAATAAATGTTCAGCGGTGTTTGAGACGTTCTGTTGTGTTCGTCCCCCCCCCCCCCCCCCCCCCTTTCTGTGTTCCTGAGTCTCGGGTTTTATTGCCATGAATCATCTGTTAAACATAACAGCATCTCGCGACTGGAAGAAAAGACCTGCGAGGAAAAGGAGGATCTCGTGCCATCAAAGGCCCGGGCACGCACAATTTTTTTTTTCTCTGGACTGATCGTGCAACCGCTATGACGAGCTGCTCAGATTAAATCGCTTGTGAAACCAGAGGCTCTTGGAGGAAGTTTTTACATCATCACCAGCTCGCTTCTTTTTTAAATATTATTGCAATCGCATTTAGCATAAAAAAATAGAACACAATTATGTATACAAATGCAACCTTCACAGATGGTACCTTCGCACGAAGACGTTATCTCTGTCATGTAGACACCTGGAATCTTGCTGTCGATCGCTGTGATTGGCAATCTGCGTGCTCCGCGGAAAAGCGCACCCTCAGGTTTTCTTCATAAACAGTGCGTCTATCACTCGAGTAAATACGGTAGTAATTCCATAGCTTAAAACGTCATAGCAAGACAATAGCTAGCAATAGCTCTGCACACACAGATCGGCGCAGGACGTCTACTGGTGTACAAAAGCCAGGTAGCACTTCTGAGTTTGCTACAAATATAGGAAAGGTAGGTTTTCCAAGGCACGGTCGCTTCACTGAATCGACATAAGAAACCGCCGTACAGGAACAAGAAGCACACTCAGAGGTATGAATTAACACAGGAATGTTCGTCACAGTTTGTTTCAAAGAATTTCTAAAGCATACTAAACTACTTTTTAAACAAAAAGTGAGAGCGCAAACGAGCTGGTGTACATTGCACATGATTGCAAAAAAACCCGAGACTGCGGGTAAACGACACAACAGTAAAAAGTGTCTAGTTTTTGAGGCCTTAACTTTGATACAGCTGTCAAGAAACCAGTTGATAGCAGTAAAAACAACTTGTAGTATTTGTGCTTCCCTCCGCGGCGCCGCATCTATTGGCGCTCACAGGCGTGTCAGGTTCAGGTTCTGCCGCGCCCTACCTCCTATATCTTGTTATCACCAGGGTTGTATCCTGACCTGTTTGCAAAGTCGCTTTTGTTGGTTCTTTTACGCCGCGTAGACGGAGACGCTATAGGCCGGCTGTTGAAACAGGCACCGCGAAGCATGTTACAGGGTTGCGCACCTCGATCGCTCCGGTCCATGGGCATTTATGGGTGGGTTGTACGAAAATATAAACGACATTTTCCCTACAAACTGCCGGTCACCTCTGTGCTGTCAATTTGTCTTTTCCTGACCACCCCGTAGCAATTTTAAGCATTTAATAACAATGAAATTGTGATGAATGGGTAACTGCACTGATGGCTACCGCGTTAGCGTCAATTTGGCCATGTTTCTCGCTTTATAACTTAAATGCCACACAAATATAGCATTATGTTTTTGCAGACTCTGTTAATACATATTATAGACGTCAACTTCAGAGTTCAAATAATATTAAATATGGCCTTTTTTAAATGATTTTCAAAATAATGCATTTTTAACTAAATGCCCCTGTGTGAGCTATTCTTGTAAATTCCTCCCGCTAACCGGGAAAACAATATTTCACGCAAAGATGAACTATATACAGAGCAACACGCTGGCAAAGGTTTGGGACCTTAGCTTTTATAAATAAGGAAAAAAATATTTTTTAATCCAGAGCATTATTGCGCAATTTGTTTTTTTCTCAAAATAGCTACCCTAATACTCGGTGATTAACATTGTTTGTCAATCCTTCTTATGCCTGATTTGTCAGTGAATATTTCTAGACCCGTAGCCAGAACAGTTTTTTGGGAAAAGACGCCCGCAATGCCAACATCGGGCGACACGCAAAACGCGCACGAGACTGAGAGTGTGCTTACAAAATTTTTCTTCTTCGCAAAAACAAATTTTTTTTTTCTGAAAACAACGATTGGTTTTATTCTTCTCGGCATGAAGCCAGCAAAATTTTTTTTTTCAACAAAATAAAAAGCGGTCACCAGACATGTTTGTTCAATTTTTTCTGAAAACGCCCAATAAAGTTTAAAAAAAAGGTCCCGGAGCCGAAGATAAACAATTTACGCAGCAACTTTGAATGGTTAACGGTATGCACACACACACACACACACAAAAAACAGTATTTTGAACCGCTGCCTTCAAATAATCGGTATTGTCCTCTAAGAGAAGTTGCGAGGCCTTCTCATGTACACAACCGTATTGCGATTTGGATATCATCAGGTGGCTGCCCAAAAAACTGCTCATCACAAGAATTAGGTGCTTTTCTAACAGGTTTACGAAGAGAGGCAATATTGATATGGAGCGGTAATTCTTTATCACATTTGGTTTCCGCCGTTAAAAGTGGGTCAAGCCATAGCCACTCCGATCTCTTTCTTAATATTGATTGTCTTTATGGAACCGTTAGTCATAAAGAGAAGCACCTGTTTTAAAGACGAAAAGTTCATTTGGAGAAAACCAACGGTGATTCCATCGGCTCCAGGTCATCTAGTCCACTTCATACTCAACAGAGCCGACTGACGAGATTTTCTTCCATATAATGGAGAAAAGCAGACGGGCAATTTGAATCTTTCATTGATACTTTCTAAACACAGCCACTGGGTGATTTCTCTGAAGTGGCGAAGAAAGTGTTAAGCTTTTCCGCGGCCTCCTTACTATTGCCGAATCTATTTTTTTTAAATATGATGTAACCAATTGAGGGCGAACTGTAGTGACCTCTAAGACCTTTCACAAGGGACCAAGTTGGTAAAATATTATAACGATTTTCTGAGAATATTTTTTTAAGTAAAGTAGCTAAGCGAAACGTACACCCGTGAACGATATGAAGGTGAACAGCCCTCTTCTTGTGTTTGACGCTCCCGTAGGTTTTAGAACAAGCTCTGTTCCAGAAGTGGGCTAGAACGCTAAGTTTAGACCCCAAGCCACGTACCATTTAAGATGTTGAGAGTTAACATAGCTTTAGGGAGCCGCAAAAACAGGCAAGAAATCAGGTAAGGTGTTCACCTTCATATCGCTGGCAGGTGTACGTGGGCAGTGACCTCGTTCCTCGATGTATGAAATTCCGCGTGCAATTGGACATCTCGAGGAGCTCGCGTACAACGCACCAAAAGCCTTTATCAGCGATGGAAGCTAAAAATATGAGTATTAAACTAAATCCGATCTGGCCTTCGTTTTTTCACTAAACGTTGCGCTGTGCCTTTGCCTTGAAAGAGTCGTGGACTTGAACAAATGTTGAGTTAACACCAGAATGCGATGACCCTTGGAGAAAAGGGCTCCAAACGCATGACGAAGCCAATCTGTCCAAAATCTTTTTATCTAAGATTTGAACGATTTGTGGATCACTTTTCGCAGCCGCTGCCGAGGCAGACTGCCATACCCCTTGACACCCAACAAAAACATGGTCAGCCATTTTTTGCTGAATTACTGCCGATTTCAGTGCTGCTTCTAACGTCCTGACAAAAATATAGTAAATACTCGAGGGCACCAGTCTACCGCCCACCACCTCTTGTATGCTTGGTGCACTGAAAATGCTCTCAAAACCTACGCCAGCAAGCGTAAGGGTAGTCGCAAACATCGGATGTTTAATCTTTCATCAAATCTATGTTCATATCTCGTACAATGCCGAATAATACTAGAGTGCAGCTCGTGCAACTTGTCGCTGTGAGCTCATTAAGACATTGCCCGCATCTTTTGGAAGGTGGTCTATAGCGCACGAAAATACTAAAAGAGTGGAAGGAGGTCTCAATTTCTAAGAAAATACGTTCTGTGTAACAGAAAGTTACTTCCTGACTTGAGACATAGTTATTCACTTTTCGCATGCAGTAGCATCGTCCCTCCAACTGAATGCTCGGGAGAAAACTAAAAGGAATCGTAGCCCAATAAGGGGTAATGATCCCACAAAGCTTCGGGTTCGTTGAATTCCGTTAAAACAAGAGCGTTAATGCGAGACATTACTTCAATAACCATCACTTTAAGACACTCCCAGTACTTTCTCAAACTTCTAAAGTTAACGTACAGAACAAAAATTGAGTGGTAGGGTGCAACGAGCAAACGCTTCCACTTATCGAAGTCCTTTCACGTATTGAAAGTCACTGCCGCTGTCACACATTTCTTTCTCTCCAGATCCTGAACATTGTAAATACAGACGATGTCCACATTTTTGAATTTCCGTTTGTTAATTCCTCCCGACTTTACCCAAACTTCTACTACATTCCCTTCCCCTTTACTCCAGCATTCCAGAAAAGTTCCCTGTATGAAAGATGCAGGTGTTCGTTAAAAAGTACCCTTGAAAGAGCGTCCGAAAAAGGCAGCTTCGGCAGTCCACAACGTTAGACAAAGGCAGCTTGCTTTAGGTCTACCCACTAATCCTTCCAATCAGAGATAGGCGTTCTGTCGTCCCCGCACGCTCTCATCTCCCTCTCTCACTTAGTTTCTCGGCGCACAGGTTCTACAATTAACTCGCTCGTAAATTATTTTCATTTCAGCGAGAATTTCACACTACAAGTGAGAGCTCTGAATCAAACTGACTACCCGCTTGAAAACGTCATAAGGGCAAACTTCAAAGGTATGTATATACTCAAACCATGCTTTGAAAAAGAGGGGGGGGGTGGGTTATAGCCTGACAGGGTTAACCTTTCAACCCTTCATTCAAATTTATTCAAATTTTTAGGACGAATTAGGCCCTATTGGGAATTATATGTTCAGAACTTTCAGCCTTACCAATTATACAGCATTCTACGCTTCTCAAGTTATAGAAAAGACGTGACTGCATTCGGAAAGGTTAAAAAAAATTGTATAAGTTAGTGCAAGTTAAGCGCCGTTCACACTCTTGCGACCGAGTAAGACAGAGAGAGACGAGACCGGTTTTTAAGCCTTTTGCGACTTCTTAGGACCGGATGCGATGCAGCGGAGCTGGTCCTAAGAGATCGCAAGAGGCTTAAAAACCGGTCTGGTCTCTCTCGGTCGTACTCGGTCGGAAGAGTGTGAACGGGCCTTTAAGCTACAGATTTTAGAAAAGGCAATTCTAGAACAGAACAAGAAAACAAAGAAACACCCAGAAATTTAAAAAAATTCACAAAAGTTTTATCATAAAAGAGCGAGTGTCTTGTGTTTTTTTAGACTGAATATTTTAATTTGTTTTTGTTTTTTTATGAAATTTCAGTTCAAGACATTCCGGCATTTAGTTTTTATGCTATCAGAACGTGAAATGATAATTTCATCCTACCATATTTCCTGCTAAACAGTGGGACTGAGATAAATGCATTTGAAGTTTCAACTCCCGGCTTCTCTAGTTTCTGAGTCTGCGGCATAGAAAATTCAACAGAAGCATCGAGCAGGGAGCAGGAAAATGTCCGAGACCAAGGTACGCGCCTCCGGAGAGGGGCTCCCGTCGTACATTGCCTCGTCGGTGGCGGGCAACACCAGGCAGCGGAGGAGGGACGCGCGGCAGCGGCAGCAACAACTTCGCACCTGCCGCGCCACCAGCCCGACTTCCCCATCAGCCGCATTTATTTGAATGTGACTTAGTCGCATCGAATCCAGTTGTCGCATTCAATGCGGTCGTGTAAACGGCATAATGCGCAAAGAAAGCGCGTCGCATTCAAGCCGCAAGGCAGAGGTGGATCGAGATGGCGAGTGCGCATTCATTCAGCCCATGTAAACGGAGGTCGCACCGCATTTTGGAACGGGGAGGAGTATGGGAAGGCGTTCGCTGCGGGAGCGAGTAAATAGCTGAGAACATGGAGGCCAACTTCGTCGGCGGCGCGCAAAGCGGTCCCGTATGGTCGCTTGCAATTTTTTTCCCGAGAACAAACGCGAGATTTTATTGCCATCACAAGTAAGCGGAATATAGCGGAGCTGCTCGGTGAGGCCGGCCCCCGTCCAAGCCTTGCGAAGTACGACTTGCGCGTCCGAAGGTGTCCCAGAGGCTTCAGCGCAAGCACGAACGACACCGAGAGCTCCGAGCACTGTAGAGCACTGCATGGTAGCGCAGAACGAGCAGCTCCTACCTCGGTGCCGTTTTTGGCTGCGCAGGAGCCTTTCGGGCTCGGGGTCCGGTTGGTCCGGTCGCTATCGGCGAGGTCTGGCGCGGCGAAGCGCGGAGGCTTCGCCAAAGCGTATACATACGTCGCCTCTGGTTCAGAGTGACCCGGCGGCCCGGCCTGGAGTCCCCCACGCTTGGGTTTTGATATTTCTTCCGTCTCGTAACTTCTTCCGCAGCACCGAAGATAGCGAACACGATCTTAACGTTCACTGAGGGCATCGGAAGGCCTCCACGTGCGATGCACCGGAAAACATGGTGCGGCTGGTTCCGGATGGGCATAACTTCGAGCTTTGACACGGCGTGGCGCCACCTTCGTGTAGGGCTTGGTGCGCATTCAAGTAAACGTTGCCGCGTCGGCTTCGTTCGAAGAACGAGTGGAGTCAATGCGTTGAAGTCGCTTTCATGTAAACGAGGCTATCGATGGACCTAATGGCGCGCATGGCCGCCATGGACCTGAGGATGCTTGCGGACAGGACGGGGAGGGAGCACAAGAGGGGTCTCGGCACCGGTAGGGTGCCTTCATGTGCGCTTCACATGAAGGCTCCCTAGGCTGGCTAGGCACCGGGAACCCGGCAGACCCCAGCGGGGAACAGCAGCGTCGGGGGGAGGTGGGAGAGGCACGGGTGAGCAGCACCAACGCACGCACGGCCCCTCCCATCCCCTGGGCGACAAGCGCCACTTCCGGCATCGACACCGCGGCCGAGGAAAATGGCGGCGGTGACCCCCTCCCTCCGCGGCCCAAGAGCCCTCCCGAAGAGGCCGGCTCGCAGACCACCGCTGACGGAGCCACAACGGAAACAAATGGGGAAGACCCCCTCTCCGACATCGGCATGGGGCAGCTGGCCACGCCCTTCCCGAAGGGGACACGGTTCGTGGCCAACATCCCCAAGCAGAACCGGTTCCAGCTGATAGACTTTGACGAGGAAGTAGACGACCGCAGCTCTGCCGAGGGGGCTCAAGGAATAAGCGGCGAGCTCGATGCATCGCGGGTTTTCAAGAAAATGGCAACCGCTATGCGTGTTGAGGTGGAGGGTGAAGAAATGATGCCGGAGGAAGTTTCCAAGAAGTTTGGCTGGCGCGTCCCCGGGGAGAAGAAGACCCAGGGGCAACTAACGTCGGCCAACGCGGGACCGGCGGCTGCCGGGCATCGTCGCCTGCAGCGGAAAAGTTTCAAAAGCAAGCTGTGTTGCCGAAGCACGATATCAAGATCGTCATGCGTCGTAGGGGAGGCCTGAACATTGGAGAAGTTTCTAGATTCGAGATTAGCCGAGCCATCGTAGCAGCTGCGAACGGGAGTGGCGAGAAGGTAACGCAAGACGTCATCTGCCTGAGCAAACAGCAAAACATAGTCGTTGTTAGTACGCATAAACGAGAGGACGCAGACCGCTACTGGGCAGTCAGAAGCCTCACTATCAACGGCATGGCACACGAAGTCGGCGCCTACGAGACCGCTCCCCATGGCACAGTTAAGGGTGTCATCAGGGGTGTTCCGATGACGGACATTATTCCAGAAATCAACGACTACATCGTTCAAGACTATAATCCCACTGCTATGCAAGCCAACCGTATCGGCAAGACGACGACGGTGGTCATCCCATTCGACGTCAACAAGGTCTCAAACTACATCAGATACGGCAACCTGCTGACCAAGTCTTCGCTGTATCGCAAGCAGATCGACATGTGATACCGGTGTGGTCGCCTCGATCATCGGATGGACGTTTGCCCTAACCCCGAAGACAGGATATGCCGTGGTTCCGGCATGAAGAATCCTAAAGAAAGTCACGTCTGCAGTAACCCCAAGTGCAGCCTCTGCGGGGACAACCGCCTCACCGCGGACAAAAAATGTAAAGCAAGGTTCAAGACGCCATACGTAGTAGGGATGCCGCGGACTTTTTTCAAATCGAAGTTTCGATGATCGATTCAAGCGTTTCGAAAGGTTCGAAAGATTTCGATTTTCGAGCTTTCCATATCGAGAAATTCATCGAGAAATTCGACGGAAGTCGAATTTTCGTACTTGTTAAACTAAGAAGTTCGACGCTTTTCGAAATTTCGAACTTATTACGCTGCAAAATTCGATGATTGTCAAAATTTCGAACTCGATAGGCTAAAATGCTCGATGATATTCGAACTTTCGATTTTCTTGCATCAAAAGTTCGAAGCTTTTCGAACTTTCAAACTTCTTACGCTAAGAAATTCGATAATATTCGAACTTTTGAACATATTAATCTAAAGAATTCGAAAATTGTCGAACTTCCGATTGCTGAAAAGTCAAAAGGTCGACGACCCTCGATTTTTTAGGGTAAAAGTTCGAAGTTCATCGAACTTCGAAAGACGGGCGAGCGGTTTTATTTGGATTTAAGCAGTAAGGTACAATCGTAATTTTTTTTCTCGCATTTTTTACATGTGGTGCCGCTTTCTTTGCGAAAGACAATGCCGGTTATTTTGATCATCTGGCATGCTTGGTTTTAAAAAAGTGGATTCCTGAAGGAGCTAGGAAGGACGACGGGTTTTTGACAATTGTCGCTTGTGCCATATTTGAAGTGCGCTATAGCCGAAGATATTTATGACAGAGATGTTAATTTTTTTTAAATGATTAATGTATAGCCTAGGTAACTGTCGTATTAAAATATGATTATTGTTGTTCAAGACGAGTTTCGAAGAAATATCGAAATATGTATCTTCGAACAATTTTGCCCAAAACTTGGTAATTTTTTTGGTCGAAACTGCTTGAGGTATCGCATTTAAATTAACACTACAGAGAGTACATATCATTACTATCTGCAGAATACAAATTAATGTATATATTGTTCTTTTCACGTTGAGGAATAAATTAACCCAGGGAAAAAGATTTCTAAAATTGTTCAAATTCGGCACGTCATAAAAAAAAACATTTGTTTTTCATTTTACTTGATTGGAACGTGTTTTTTTTTAGCCTGTACACATTTTGGTAGGAGAAATTTGTTTCGTAGTTCTGGGCCTCTGAATATGCAAGAATACCACACTTCCGGCGGATTCTTGATAGTTTTTCGTTTCTCCAGCTTTTTTTTTTGCATTTATTGTTATGTTTATTTATTTATTATTTCTTACCAATGGCATAATTATTTAGGTCAAAAAGACATAGCTTTGAACTTCTGAACCACTAAGCATGTGACGAGTAGTAACTTCTGACAACGAGTTTCTAACAATGACCATCTACGCGATCTTTAATAATAATAATAATAATACATCTTTATTTTACGTGCCCACAAACAACTTTACGGTCTATGATGTGGTGCACACAAAGAAAATTAAAATACAGCACTATATCAAACATTAAAATACTTGTCACAATAAAAATATAAACAGATAGCAGAAACTGAAAGACTATACAGAACCCGCCTTACAATAGGTAATTCAAGTACATCCACTTTCGCATATAAAACATAAACTGGTTTGAACAAAGAAAAATGTCAAGATGGGTCTTATTAAATGCTAATTGGATTCTCGATAAAGGAGACATAGATGACATACAAGATGGGTAAAATGTTAGCACATTCCTACTGAGCCTTGACGGAACATGAAAGTCTATGAAACGCAACAGATCAATTGAATTCACTTCTCCGTGTACAACTTTGTGAAGAAATATAAAATCTCTGTATTGCCTCCGCACAGCAAGCTTGTGCAACGCAAATCGAACAAATAACGTTTCATAATGGTAAAAATTTTTCCTTCCAATATAACGGTCATACACAATTCTAATCATTCGTTTTTGTATATTTTCTATTGAAAGATCCTGAGTTAACGTTAATGAATTCCAAATGATTGAGCCAAATTCTAGTCTTGACCTCACTAATGCCTTAAACAAGAGCAGTAAACAACGTGGCGTAGAAAACTGACGACACAACCATGATATCATTCCCAACACTCTCAGTGCTGCATTAACGGTTATAGACACGTGATTATTAAAGGATAGTGAACTATCGATGAATACACCAAGATCCATGATAAAAGGAACCCGAGGAATCGGGGCCCCTCCCAAATTATATAAAAAATAAAGTATGTCACGCTTTCTGGATAACACAATTGATTTAGTTTTCATGGGGTTAACTGACAAGCGGTTTTTGGCACACCATTCAGAAACACGTTCTATGTCAGCCTGAAGACGAGAGCAATCAGACAGTGACCTCACACTTATAAAAAGCTTGACATCATCGGCAAACAAAAGAACTTTTGCATCTGTAATACGCGAAGCAAGATCATTTCTGAACAAAAGGAATAAAAGTGGTCCCAGGATGGATCCCTGGGGTACACCAGAACTTGAAATAAACTCGTGAGAGTAGCTATCAGAAATGCGAACAGAGTTTCGACGACCAATGAGATACGTGGAAAACCACGCGCAAAGATGGGGGCTGGAACCATGCAAGGCAAGCTTCTGTAGCAGTAAATTATGACATACACAATCGAACGCTTTCGACATCTCAAAATAAATTGCATCTACCTGTCCCCTACTTGACACCACAGGTGCAGAGTAACTTAAAAACGAGCATAAATTTGACTCAACTGACCCACCCTTCAAACAACCGTGTTGAGATGCAGATATCATTGGGCTAAGGTAAAAATAAACACGTTTATATATTACTTTTTCAAAAACTTTTGCAAAACTACATAACAATGACACAGGATGGTAATTATTAACCAATGTCGAATCACCGTTTTTAAAAATAGGAACAACTACAGACACTTTCCAAAGCTCGGGAAAGTGTCCTTGTGCAAGAGACAAATTAAAAATGTGCATCAAAACAGGGGAAAGTAAAGAGCAGCAGCCTTTTATAATAAACATAGGTATGTCATCAACACCGCTCGATAATTTGGGTTTCAGTTCCCTCACGGCTTCTACGGTCTCTTCTGTGCGAACAGTAAACGAAGACAGAAATGCATTACAACCAGCATTAGTGACACTAAAATAACTACTCATAGGAGGGGAATAACACGAACGAAAGAAGTCAGCAAAAATATTCGCGATATCAGCCGGCAAACAGTGGTACCCATTATTATCTCGAAGACAAATACTTTCTTTAACTACATGCAAGTGTTGCTTAGCAAAGCACCAGAATTCTTTCGGATTTTTTCTATGGCTTTGCTCGACGCCATGTAAGTGCAAACGATTATCTTGTTCATAAAGTTTGTTAACGAGACAACGATGAATACTGAACTTTTGATACCATAAACTTAGCCCTGTTTTCTTGTATAAGCGATGATAGTGCAGTTTCTTTCGTAATGCATTTTTTAAATCTTTTGAGTACCAACTGGGATAACCGGAGTTGCGCGTCAACCGTTTAGGAACGAAAGCATCCACAGCTTTCTTAACTATCGTGGTCAACTTTTCTGTAGCGGAGTCAACTATAACATCGTTTAAGACAACTGACCAGTCATAGTTCTCTAGAAACTTATATAAACCGAGATAATTTCCTTGAGAATAAGAATACCCAGCAGAAGTACGTTTTACACTTGGCCTACATGATAAGCAGAATTTTGTTTTGAACGGTGGATGATAAATATCAACGGGTACAAGTGGGTTTACAGCTGATACCGCCGGCTCGAGCGGTGCGTTAGATAAGCACATATCTAGAACATTTCCACAAGAATTTTGAATTTCATTGTACTGATTAAAAAGTGAAAGCCGTTTACCACTCCCTGTAACGCCGAATTGGAGCGCAGCTCTTGAGGAGGAGGAGGGAAGTGTACTGAGGGCCACGGTTTCTCGGGGGTCACGTGACATAGGGTAAAGGGTCACACATGACCCCCCCCCCGAGGGCACGTGACCTTGTTGGGGTCACGTGACCTCAGGGGAGGGGGTCCACGTGGAGGGGGAGTCACGTGCCCCCCCGAGGTCACATGACCTCGGAAGGGGGTCACGTGACCTCGGGGAGAGGTCACGTGACCCCCCAGGTCACGGGACCAATATTTCCCCGCTAGATTTAGCGGGGAAATTTTTCCACTAGGTTTAGCGGGGAAATTTTTTCCGCTAGATTTAGCGGGGAAATTTTTCCGCTAGATTTAGCGGCAAATATTTCCGCTAGATCTAGCGGGGAAATTTTTCCGCTAGATTTAGCGGGGAAGTTTTTCCGCTAGATTTAGCGGGGAAATTTTTCCGCTAGATTAAGCGGGGAAATTTACCCATAATGCACTGCGCGGTTACGCCGACGCCGACGGCGACGGCGACGGCGACGGCGACGGCGACGCCGCTCAAGCCGGGAACGGGCGCCTAAGAGCTGCGCTCTAAAAGAAAAAAAGTTTATAAACGAAAGAAGCCAGGCGGCTTTTCTAGAAGTCACGCCAGTTGTGCAAAAATTAATGCCAGCACCCCAGTCAATTCCATGCAAGTTGAAATCGCCTAGAATCTGGACACGAAACTTAGAAAAGTCGACCTTTTTCTGCAGTGATTCAAAATGTTCGATAAATTCAAGATCACTGAATAGAGGAGGGAAATAGTAATTTCCGATTAAATAGTTAAAACCATCGCTGGCAGGTAGTTCAACCCAAACACACTCAGCATAGGATTCGAGATCTTTCCTTCTGTGGCACTGAACTAAAGAATTTACAGCAATCAGTACACCACCCCCGAGTTTCATACCCGTGTTAGCATAATCTCTGTCTTGGCGAAACACCGTAAAAGTTGGAGGAAAATAGCTATTTATAGAAATGCCGGGACAAAGCCGGGTCTCAGTTAAACATATGATCTCAGATGGGCTTAACAAAATATTAGACATAAACTCAACGGCCTTAGAACGGAGGCCCCGAGTGTTTTGATAATACATTTCAAGTGTTTTAAGCATTTGCAGCTGGTGAAGATGAAGATTCAGACCCAAGTACTCTCGAGCGGTCTAGTTTGCCGAAAAACTGGTGGAAGATTGAACCCTCTGGCCACACTTCTGCTTTGTTCAAGTATTCAAAAACTGAAAAGTCCCCTGCGAGATGAAACGAAGAATATGAATCGAATTTCGTCTGCAACTTCGTGACACTAGCACTTTTGCTGTCCAAGAAAGGGGCTATAAGGTTTTCGATGTCTGCAACTGACGTTTTTGGGTCCAATCTTGATATGAAGAGAGCCTTTGTGTAAGGCTGGCGAGCCACGGCAAGTACCTTATCAGACTTTGCAGTTCCGGATGACGCCGGAGCCCGCCGTTTTCGCTTCACGAGTGTGAAGCCGTCGTCGTCCAACGCTGCAACTGCCTGACCAGCATTGCGCCTGTCACCGGCATCCTGTGCTGAGAGGTCACCCACAACGTCGTCTGCCAAGGGGATGGCTGACGTGGCGGCTGCACCCTCGTTCCATGCGGTCTTGGGCACCGCTCCCGATGCTGGCGTAGGCCTTCCGACAGAAGATGCCGCTCGCCGGATGCGTTCAGCATCGCCCACGGTTGCCGTAAACGATGTTTGAGGTTTCAGAGCAAGAGGCAGGCGTTCGAGCACGCTCTTGCTTAACAGGCCAATTTCGGAGCGCATGAAGGTATTTTCTGCCCTAAGGCTCTTTACCTCGGCGGTCAAGATGTCCACTTTTGACGACAGCTTACTCAGAAGTCGAACGAGGTCGGTCGTTGCCTCCGGCGTCCAACCAGCAACGGCACACTCCGAACGAGAAGGCGGTTGAAACAAGTCCGCCTCGTCTTGCTTCTCAGTCTCGTTGTCGAGCGTAGCATCCGATGAACCTCGGTGACGCCTGGTGCAATCCGAGCATTTATAAGCGCTTGTGCCGCTTTGCATCAATATGTCGTATTCTTCTTGACCTACGCCGATACATTTGCAGTAGTATCGCTGATTGCACGATCCAGAACAAGGCAGAAACTGCTGTTTGGCGTAAAAACGAACGGAGCACTTGCCGCACACGTCTGTCGGCATCGCTATCATTCGCAGAATGATAGCGATGCCGACAGACGTGTCGCTCTTTATGCAGTAAAGAGCGACAGTAGTTATACATATGCATAAATAACTTCATATTAGCGGAAAACAAACAGCGCACGGACAAGGACAGAGTAGAAGGCAGTAGACACACACAGCGCTGACTTAAAACTGGGCTTTATTGGCACTGACAACCTGTATAAATACACAATTTGCCCCTGCCCAAAAGCCAAGAAAAGAAACAACACAGGAGGAGGACTACACGTGTTCCTAGAGTCATCTGCAGGCGCCGTTGTTCTCCGATCTGAGTAGAAAAATACACTCCTTTTCCGTCAAGGCAAGTGACGCGGCACTAACACACTCAGACCCGATTGTCCAATGGTGCGTGCTTCTATAATCTCACGTGTCAGTTTATCTTTTTTGTTTTTTGATGACCGTGCATCGTTCAAAAAATGGAGTATATCCGCAATCGCGGCAATGCACCCCAAGGTGCCCCGACACAACCTGTGACACATTATAACGATGCTCTCTTAAACGCTCATTAAGACAGCGTCCTGTCTGCCCTATGTATCTCCGGCCACAGGACATGGGGATAGAATATACAACACCCGGAACGCATGTAACAATCTGGTTTTGGTGTTTCTTGGTGCACACCTGTCTCTCTATTACATGAGAGTTCACTTTTTTGCACATCATAGATAGCTTGTCTGGAGCCGAAAAGACCACGTGAACACCAGCTCGATGTCCCACTTTCTTCAGGTTATGGGATATTTTGTGTAGGTACGGTAGTACTGTGATGTTCCTGTTTTTCCTGTTAACTTGTTCAGCATTCTCGATGCGTTTTCTCTTTAGTAGAGTTTTTTCGTAAACACAAATAATTTTAGATTAAAATAAGCTCGACCATCCCCTTCTTCCCCGTATTGTTTTCTTTAACAGCCCGAAATATCTGGGTGGGGGAGAGACTGGACCCCCCCCCCCCCCCCTTCCCTCCCGTTTTTCCTATTCCGACGCTGCTGGAATGGTAGAACGCTCCTCGACCTCAAGTTGTGTCGGCTTCTCTGCTTTTTGCTCGGCGTTTCTTCCGTCTCCGAAAATAAACCTCCAAAACTATTACAAACTAAAAAATTGTCAAGGTGCAGGCGAGCTGGTGTCTGTGGATCATGATGCAAAATCCCGAGACTGGGAATGAAATTCGAAAGAAATAGTGTAAGGAGAAAGAAAAAAGGGGACAGGACAAAGTCTTAAACTCAGTTGGGTTGAGTTTGAGACGTTATTCCTGAGCTGAGTATTCAGCTGAGTTGAGTTTGAGACGTTGTCCTGAGCTGAGTTTGAGACGTTGTCCTGTCCCTTTTTTTCTGTCTTATTACACTTTTTCTTTCAAATTTCATTCCCAGTCTCAGGATTTTGCATCATGTACAAACTAAACTTACTCTATGCCAGCGTCACTCGGGCGGCGTTCGAGCGGATTACTACCAGCGTGCAAGGGGGTGGGGAGGCAGTTTGCCAGATCGCTTCAAGGTTTTTCCGACCCTCAGTGACCCTCAACCACCGGCCTGCTCTTGGCCGTTTCGAACTGGATGATTATCGTTAAAAAGTGCGTTCGTGTGATCAATACTGCGTGATGCACGTTAAAGACCCCCCCCCCCCCTTCCCCCCCCCCCCCCCCCCCCCCCCACGGGCTGGCGGCCACAATTACTGATTTGCACAGATCACTCTGCACTGGCAAATAATCCAGCACATCCGGGACACTCTTCGTCTCATTTAATTGCCTGATCAACTTCGCGCAATCTGAATATCACACCCGAGCATTTCTAAAACTGATTTCGTGAAAACCAGTGAGGCGTGAAAACGTTATTTGAAACTATAACTGGCGGAACATGAAAACTGGACTTCGAACTTTGCGCACAGGAACTTTAAAGACATCCGAAACCTAAGTTTCTTTTTCGAATTTAGCGCTAAAAGAGAATCGAAACTTTCAAACTTTTCGACCTTTATGTAGAGAGAAATTCGAAATATTCGAATTTATCGAACATCATGTCTATGAGAAATCGAAACGTTTGATTTTTCGAATTTCAGATCCGAAGAAATTCGAAACATTCGAATCTCTCAAATTTCAAGTCAGGAAAGTTCGAAATCTTCAAATTTCTCAAACCTCAAGTAAAAAAATATTCGAAACAATCAAACCCAAACTTTTAGAAACCGTGAAAGCTTCGAACTTTTCGATTTCGAAACTTCACGAATTTTCAAAAGTTGGGAATTTTTCGAATTCGAATTTTCGTACTGTCGAAAATATCGAAACCTTTCGAATTCGAACATCAGTTTGGTTCGAAAATATTGAAATCTTTCGAAATCGAACCTAGGGTGGTTCGATTTCGTCAACAACGAGAAAAAGAGGTGCAGCAGCAGCAGCAGCGGTCGAGGGGGCCAGCGTGGCAGCAGACAACCTGGCAGGCGTCAGATGGGCGTCGTAGCCGCTCCCAGACAAGGCGAGGGAGAAGTAGGAGCGCTGCCGGGTCACCATCGGCGCCTGGGGCTCGCAGGCGCGAATCTCGTTCGAGGTCTAAGTCGAAGACCCGGCGGAGAAACGGCGCCGAGAAACAGGTGGGCCGGGCAGCGGGGTCTTCCGTCGCTCTCAACAATAGCGATTTCCCTCCCCTTCGCTCCCACTCACCTTCCAAAGACAAAAAGTGTAGACACTGTTTGTAACTCAAGCAGATGATAGAGAGGCAGAAAAATCAAATCAAGAGCCTAATCAGATAGAGGCAATGATGGAGCATATCGAGGCGCTCAGTTTAGCAACAAACAATGGTAATGACGACAGTGTAGCTAAAAGGAAAGTAGCCAAGAGAGACACCACCTGCGCTGCTCCGGCGGCGCCAAAGCCGATCACGCCGCCGGCGCTGATCACGCCACCGGCGCTGATCACGCCACCGACATTGACGCAGTCAGAGACGCAAGCTCCAAAGATAAAAACGGCAGTTGTTGCCATGGAGGAAGAGAAGGACGAGGCCGCCGTTCCTCCGACAATGGAGACGGTCATGAGCATGCTTACGCAAATCTCCAACCAAGCTTCTCAATTGTCTGAGCAAGTAAACAGTCAAACGGTAAGAATGGATAACGTGGAGGCCAAACGCAGACAACGCTCCTTTAAAGTCATGATGTTGGATGCGAAATTTAAGCATCTCACGGTCGCCAAGATGAAGTCATCACGAGTTAATCTACGGGTCAGGCCGCGAGAAGTTGGCTCCGTGCACAACTCTACCGCTCAAAAAATAGAAAATAAAGAAGACCAAAGAAAAGCAGAAAGAGACTACGACGTTACTTCATTGGAACTGTAGGAGTATTAGAAACCAGATAGGGGAGCTACAACTATAGGTTGACAAATTGGACCAGAAACCGGATATAAAGCGTTGCAAGAGACCAACGGCCGAGCCAAGCTCGCGGGATACATTACGTATACGGACCCTAGCGAAAAGGGTACTGCGATCTTGGTCCGCAACAACGTGGCGGCAACACAGCACGTGACCGCTCAGCGAGGCTGGGAACATACGCTCATCGAAATTCGCAGCAGAAGAGTGGGGGACGACAAGAACATTTCCGTCCTGAATGCGTATTGTCGACCTTCCAGTAGGGTCATTGACTTTAAAGGCACCACATTGGACTGCATTACAGAAGCAAGAATAAGACCGATTTTAGTGCTAGGAGATTCTAACGCGGCCCACACGAGGTCGGGTTACAAATATTCGTCCAAAAGAGGAAACCAATTGGTTAAAGCTATAGAGGATCACGACATGGAGGTGGTTAACGAACCAGGTGTGCCGACCAGGACAGGCACTAGCACGGTCAGAGACACCACTCCTGATCTGACGTTGGTTCGGGGGAACCTCGACGTAACTTGGCGTAACACGGGGAAGAATCTTGGCTCAGATCACGACATCATTTGTGTCACCCTCGGGGGGACCGACATCAAAGCGAAACTGGGTCAAGCCAACATTACAGACTGGGACCGGTTACGCAGAAGCGCAGACAGTGAAGGCGAGGACGAGGACCAAGCCACTAAGACGTATGAGGCGTGGGCAAGGAAGCAACGCGAGTTTGTCATGAAATTTCCGCAGAAGATTACTACGACTACGCAAGTTCCCTTCGTGGACAGCAGGATTAGCCACATGTGGGCGGCCAGGCACGGTCCAGAGCCGTATATGTAGAGTGTTTGGCCATTCGTTGGGATGTATAGGAGACAAATGAGGAGGCGCCATTGGCCGAAAGCGGGCTGGGCGTGTTTCAGGGCGTTTTCAGAAATTTGAATGTGACCAACCAGAAGCCAGAAATAATACCCTGGCGGTGGTCGCGAGGAATAAACCTGATAACCGCATTGGAGTAACTCTCGGTGGCTGAAAATATGGTACACGTGATGTATCAATCACGCTCATCAAAAATGATGTTGGAAGAGTGCGACTAGCGGAACGATCGACATAATCCGTACGCCAAACGCCGAGGGCCGGGAATCTACCGTCCGAGCGGTCACACACTGTCCGCGCAAAACAGAGTTGAGCGGCGCATTCGTTTCTTACATCTTTCTGGATGATCATGATCAAAACAACACGTGACTCTATTTTCAACCACAAAGAGTTACTGTATTTCACGCTTACGCACTTATTAAAATCATATACGAACATAGACTTTCGATCAGAACTGTTTCTCGCTACCACCGCTAGGGGATTCTTTTCGGCTTCTGGTTGGTCAAGGGAGCATGCTAAGCCTCTTTCCGAGTCTGACGCACGCCCTGGCTCTGCCCGCGCCTCCTATTGACTGAACTCTCTACATATACGGCTCTGGCATGGTTTTACTCGAAGATGGAAGAGGCAAAGACATTACAAGAAGCTTCGCAGATGCATACACGCGCTTAACAAGCAGGCGGCTGAGTATGCGGAGCCGCTATGCGGGGAAAATTGGGTACAGATGTGTGAAGACCTACAAGGCACACTGTATACGAAGAAGACTTGGCAGCTGCTGCGGCACCTCATAGATCCGTTAAAAAACAAGAGTGGAAGCGCTCGAGACCTTACAGGAACGATAACAGTTACGACGGGGACGAAGAGAAGCTCATCCGGGAACTCACCAGTAAATACCTCAAGACCGAGAAGAGCGGTAACCCGACTTTCGAGTATGAAGGGGATAGCAACGTCGAGATGGACGAAGCCTTCACCGAACTGGAGCTGGTTGCGGCCATCGATGAAAGTAATCAAGGCAGCGCACCGGGCATCGACGGCGTTACATACAAGATGCTTAAAAATGTCAGTGTCAAAAGCCGAGCGGAACTGCTGAACCTCGCCAACGCCTCTTGGGAGAAGGCTTCGTTACCAAAAGAGTGGAAAGAAGCGGAGGTGCGTTTCATTCCCAAGCCGGGGAAATCACCCCACGTCGACAACCGGCGCCCCATCACCCTGACGTCGTGTGTGGGGAAGGTGGTCGAGCTCATGGTTCTCAAAAGACTACAGAGACATTTGGACGTCACCGATCAGATGCCACCGACCATGTACGGGTTCCGGGGGCACCTGAGCACGTAAGACGTCTTGATGAAACTACACGAACTGGTTATGAAGAAAGCGAAGACTCCTACGCCAAGAGCTATCCTGGCGCTCGATCTCAAAAGGGCCTTCGATAACGTCACACATGAAAGTATTTCTCGTAATCTGCGCCAAACGGGGTGCGGAAAGCGATCATTCAAGTATGTAGAGGATTTCTTAAGCAATAGAACGGCAAACAATCAAAATTGCAGAAGAGAAGTCGAAGCCGATAGCCCTGAGAGACAGAGGAACCCCGCAAGGGTTGGTTATCTCGCCCCTTCTCTTTAACCCGGCACTCCTCCCGCTCCCAGCCCTGCTTCAGGACGTTGAGGGCATAGATCATGCTCTCTATGCAGACGATATCACTGTGTGGACGTCGAGGGTGGGGTCTGAGAGTTGTATGGATAGTGGCAGAGACCGTGCACGAGTTCGCTAAATCGTGCGGCCTCACTTGCTTGCCACAGAAGTTGGAGTTACACGTCATCAAGCCAGGAAGAAAAAAAGGAGAACAAGGAAACGTCAACATCACCATCGACGGGACGAAGAAACGCCAACCACGCAAGCACGTATCCTGGGTGTCATCTTCCAGAACAATGGCAAGGCGGTCTATCGACAAGATCAAGGTTTCTACGGAACAAATTTCGAACATGATTAGAAGAGTCACGAGCAGAAGAAGAGGATTGAAGGAGGACGATGGATTGACGCTCGTCCAAGCCTTTGTAACGTTCCGCATCGTTTACGCGGCGCCGTACCTGTAGTTACTCAAGAAAGACAAGGACCAATTGAACGACATTATACGCAAGGCAACCAAGATGGCGCTGGGCATGCCGAAGCATTCTTCGACCAACAAACTTCTCGGCATGGCCAAACACAACGTCGTTGAAGAGTTAATAGAAGCTCATCAGTCTAATCAAAAAGTTCGGCTCAGTCAAACTTCGGCGGGACGTCGCGTTCTTGCCAGGTTGGGCTGGCAAGAGGCAGATCGGAAAGAAACGGGGCCGTTACCCAGTTTATGGGCGCATAAACTTGGCAGTAGGCCGCTTCCTCGAAACATGAGGCCGGGTCGTAACGACTGCCGCAAAGCGGCTCATATAGCGGCCTTGACAAAGACTTTAGATCAAATAGAAGAAGAGGAAGAGGGGCTCACCCTCTACACAGACACCTCGTTACCCAAGTTTTCATTCAAAGCCACGCTGAGAGTTACGGCGCGGGATGCGCTTGTAACCTGCACCTCCATCAAGACGTCTTTTCCGGATATGGCAGAAGAGGCCGCAATAGCACTCGCGCAGCCCAAAGTGGGAACAATTGTCACTGACTCGCAAAAGGCGTATAACAGCTACAGAAAGGGGTGGGTGTCCCTTGCGGCAGTAGATATTCTCAAAAGGAAACGCGACGTACCTGAAAGGAAAGTTGAGCTGATATGGACGCCGGCTCACTCTGGGCTAGGGGGCAACGGACTTGCCCACCAGTTCGCCCGAGATGGAACACCTGGTAGAGGAAGGTGAGCCACAGTCCATACTTAGTTATAAGGACATTACGAACTAGTACAGGGCGGCGAGGCGACGTTACCCCGACCCGCGCAAATCGCACTGCAGAGAACAGCAGGTTATTTACAGGCAGATACAGGCAGGATCTTTTCCGCACCCTTACCTTCAAAACAAGATGTGCCCGGAAAGGCTCAAGAAGGAATGTAATTTCTGCAAGAATCAATTAGGCACGCCTCAACACGTATTGGAGTATACGATTTCGTCAAGCCAATCCCCCCCCCCCCCCCCCTTACCATCCCCACTACCTCATCCCTCATCCTCCCTTACCGAGCGATGGGAGACCTTGCTGACCAACCCCGTACTGGAACACCAGCTCGTCCTGATCTCCAGGGGCCAGGCGGCTAGGGAAGCATATGGGTCCCGTGACGAGGGAACCACTTCCATCGACGGCGTCTAAGAAGGCGCCGTAATAAGCTCGGTTCAATAAAGGTGCTTCTCTATCTCTCTCGAAAGCACCTTCTCTTTGGAAACTTCATTGTCCCCATGGAATTAACTACCAGCTTGCGTCGTCTTTGAGCAAGCTATTTTTGGTAGCAGGCATTCCTCGACAGATAAACTGCCGAGAACCATAAGGCAAATGATACCAAAAAGCAGCAAAGTAGCAATGTTATCTGATTTGGAGAATACTGTCAAAAGGTCACTGCTCAAGATAACAAACTATCACGTCACGGGGCAAGACCAATCGTAAGCTCTATCTTGGGTCTCAACCAGCAAAATTGCTCATACAATAAGTTTTATATTTTGTCTGTTTGTATTTATGGGGTTGTCGATCTGGCCATTGATTCTTTTAAACTCAGGAAGCTGCGACAAGATAGATTTAAAGAAGAGGCGCTTCCAGGGAGGGTTAGATGGTCTGGCTATGTTACACGAGAACGAAACAGGCCTAATTAAAAAAAGTGCGAATTTCCTTCCTGTTGCTTTGGGGGACTGCCGACATGCCGAAAATATGCTTTCTAGATAAATCCTCAATCTATATAAATGAAAGTTCCTGAAAAACATTATTTCGAAGTATAGTAAGCATAAATATAGCTTTTAAAAAACGTTTTCCAAAAAAAAAAAAATTAAATTATAATGCCACTAATCAGATTCAGAATCTTCTTTTCATCATTGACAAATCTAGCTTTTTTCACACAGCTCGCACAAATAGATAAGTGGTAGATATAAACGAATGCATCGGGAAGTCTGTCGCTTCGTTTTGCCATAAAACAATGGGATCCAGAAATCACTCATCCACTAGTTGAATTGTTTTCAAGCATCTAAACGGTGGTGAATGCCCTTAAATGTCTCGCATTCGAAAATTTTAACGTCCATATAAATATATATTTTAATATTTGTGGCTTGAGATATGACGATGTCCAGAGAAAACTAGCGGATCTTCTAAAAAACAAAATGCTGTTTTTTTGTTTGATTTTTACTGTGGCGACCTTTGAACTTGTAGTCGTTTTCTGTCTACTCTTTTGCCCAATTAATGATATTTTTAATTCACAATTGAACTAAACACAGGACGAGGACGTTCATTCATGTCGTGAGGCTATCTGTCGTTTTAAATGTCGAGCTTTTAACTATAAAACTTTCTGCACCTTAGCCCCCGATAGGTTCATATATATATATATATATATATATATATATATATATATATATATATATATATATATATATATATATATATATATATATATATATATACATATATATATATATATATATATATATATATATATATATATATATATTGGTTTTTTTTTGTTTTTGGGGGGGGGCATCTGACGATATTTACATTTCATTTTTAGAATTGACACAAAAAATTGAAAAGAAAAGAATATTGTCGACGAATTTTCTGAACAAAATGGTATGGGTCTTCCTCGAAGCGGCGTGTACGACGGGGCCACGTGGACGGCGCCAAGTGGGTTAATAGTTCTGTAATTAGCAGCCGCATACTGTCGCCCAGGTAACGCACGACAGTGCTAAAAGCACGAACTAGTTGCTTTGGACCACACGGTACGAGGGCTCCTGCAGCGAGTGCTAAAGTCATGCAGGTCAAAACTACTCGCTCGCCGCTTGCACGGCCTTCACAGCTATTCTATGCAAGGGTAATATTCCGTCGTATTACACACAAGTGCAGCTCCAGAAAAATGCGTACAAAATTACTGCGGCTGGGCTCTGCCACCTCCGGTACATGTAATCTTCATTTGCAACAGAAGTGACGTACGGCACCGGGCGCAGCTTGAAAATGGAGAAGTCGACGAATACTGGCGGCGCGTCGACAACACGCACCAGCGCCGACAGCGTCCTTCCCCCCCCCCCCCCCCCCCCCCCGTCCGAGCCGCGGAGCACCAAACTACACACACGCCGACCGACAGACATTTCAAAAATGCAGTCAGCGGCATCCAAAATAGATCGTGTTGTTGACGTCAAAATAGCAATGAATACTATTGTCAAAATAAAAAAGCCGCCATTTTGACATCTGTGACGTCATCGGCAACGCCCCCTGGACTTCAGATCGGTGCCAAAAATACGCAGCATTCCGGTTAGCGCTCCCAGGGCGGCGCCATCTTGTTCGACCGCAGCGCCATCAGTTTAAAGCGCGAATACGGCTCCTGGTTTCCACGATCCTACTAGGAGCGATTCGCCTTCGGATCCATTGGCTGGCGCGAGCAGACGGGGCTCCCATTGGCCGCTGCTTCATGGCCTCCGAGATCCAGAAGCGCGCGCGCGCTAGTGCGCAGCAGACGACAAAGGGAACAGACGAGTAGACAAAGGGAGCGGACGAGCGGCTTGCATGCTTTCGCATTCACAACCCATTAGAAATGCATTGGTGTGCCTCGAACTTTTTTTGCCACGATTTGCTATTTCTTGTTCAAAATCACCCAGAGATAGCCCACTTCTAGTAATTGCAGGGTCTTGGCCAATCACGACTTCGGTCGAAAATGTGCTACGTAGCCATAGCAAGATATAAGCGAACATTGCTGACTGGGAAGGAGAGTTGCCTTTTTGGGTCATCCCCCCATTGCGATTACAGGTTCCGTAGATTCCAAAATCTAAAACTAGCATTTTTTAAACTTATTTTGTTCGCACATCTAAATTTAGCCCACCCCTTATTTCACCCGATTTGCTTTCGGCTTTAGGTGGGCTATCTCTCGGGATATTACGGTAGGTTTTTTTTGTTTGCCTCATTTTCATAATGTCTCCCATAACCTTAAGGCGCTAGTAAAGAAATTTATTGTGACAGCTGTTTTTCAACCCGATTTTCGGCTCGACCGGCTTGCACCTTTTTCTTTCACAGAAGGCAGATTGAAACAAAAATCAGAGACCTTCCCGTTTATTGTGACCTGGGTGTAGTGTGCAAAATTTCTGTGAAATTTGGTTATTGCTATGTGGGTCAGACGGCTAGATGTGTTAATGACAGGTTAACTGAACGCAAACGACCGGTGAAGCACAAATCCGTGGGTTCAGAATTTGCGAATCATCTATCTCCATGTAGCAATAGTTTGGTTGTTAGGAAAAATAGTGAAGAACTTTACAGGGAAATGGTTTAAAGAGTCGCTGATGGGGGATAGGCCCGCTGTGTGTTTTAGCAGCAAGTACGTTACTGTAAACATTATCATGAAAGCGTTTCTTGATCTACGACCTTTTCTTTTTGTGGCCCTGTTAGAAGTTGGCTGACCTCATTCCTTTTGTTGCTTAGTGATCGCTCGGTGTTTCCCTTTCTCTTGGTCCTCAGTTTTTTGTGTTCGTATTACGCTGCAATGTATAATTTCTTTGCTGAGGGATCGTGTTTGGGCGTTGATATGCACCCTGGGTACGTATATCTTGGTTGTTTATGCGTGACGGCATCGCTGTCATCTAGTGTCTTCTTTTAATCTGTTCGTTTTCATTTTAGTTTTTTTTTTGGTTGCTTATTCATGGTTGTGTTTTGTAAAATTAACCTCAGCTGTGATTGGAGATTCGTGTTGTCCTATGCCTCTGTTTTCCCACTCTACAGAGTTAATTAAACGCGTCAGTGCTTTAACAGCTCGCCGGCATCCTTACATTAAAATGTGTTCAGACCCGTTCCATTTGGATCGAGATACTCTGTCATTTTGTTTTGCGCTGGAGGACACATTCAGCGAAAAGGTTTTGGCAGGTTACATCCACCATCATCGTACTGGCAGTATTTACTACATTGCGGTCATATGTTAGCCTGTTTCACGCGATCGTCTCATGACTTTAACTAACAAAAGTGTTAACCGTTTCCTTCAATTCCAAAAGTGCTGCTCTTGCCGCTCGGCAATGTTGATTTCTTTGCATTTTCAATCAAGTCAGGCTCAATATTAACAAATTCTAGTGTCATGAAAAGTCAACCCAGGAATGATTAAAACAATTTCATGGACAGGTGCTTCCACTAAGTTGAAGTGCTCGGAGATGACGCTCAGAAGTGAAAATTCGGAAAGTAACAGTAACTGAGTCAAGTTACAAGACACAAATATTACTAAGTTGCATTTATACCGTATGTAAACTAACGCTTTTAATGCACTTTAGACGTTCCGAAAACATCAGTTTATCAATGCATCGCACGGCGATTTACTAGAGAGGGGTACACAGGTAGTGAAAGGCAGTAAAAAAAAAATCAAGGAACGAACTTACCTCATTCAAAAGAAAAGAAACAAAAAATGAAAGACGTTTACAAATCTCTAATGCGAAGTTGGAGCGCAGCTCTTAAAAGGGCGGGCGAAATAATACGAAGCGGAAGGTATGCCCCTCCTTCTCCTTCGTACCCTCCACTCCCCCTTATCTCCTCTCGTCCTCCTCCTCTTCTTTTCCTCCTACCCTCCTCCTCCTGCGTACCCTTCCATACTCCTCCTCCGTACCCTCCCCTCCTCCTCCACTATACTCTCCCCTCCTCCCACAGTTTCCCCGCTAAATTTAGCTGGAAAAAAGACGTCACATGACTTCTTGTCACGTCACTCATAAACGAATTAAGTTTCTCTGCTAGATTTAGCGGGAAAACTGACATTACATGACCTCAATTTCCCGCTAAATTTAGCGGGGCTGTTACGCCGATGGTGACACCGACGGCGACGCCACTATACGGAGAAACGGGCGCCTAAGGGCTGCGCTCTCAAACCTGTCCTGGCCAATCTACGCCGACACCTCAGAAACAAGGGACGCGTAGAGAGAATATCTGCTCACAGATGTCGTACGCCGCGCCGAGGGAGTGCCTGCCGGTGATTGATAGCAGACGATCTTGAATTGAATCGGGCCGGTGCTGATCGGCCGGTGCTGATGGCGATGATGATGATGGTGCGGCTCTTCCCTTTAGATCGGGCGGGCTCGAACAATATTTATGCCCAAGCCTGGGGGCATTTGGGTGTTATTGCCCCCTAAGGTAGACCTTTCTCCACCAGTCCTCTAATCGTCTCTTTGTTTCCTCGACAGACGGCCTATGTGGGCCAAGGAAGGCCGTAGTCTTGTTCGAGGCAGGCCTGTCCGCTAGTGCGGCTGGCCTAACCTCAATGGTTTGGTGTCCATCTCTAGTGACCTCGAAGCCCAATACTTCGGCAAGCTTCAGAGGGCTTTGAAGGTCTCGGTCGTTGTCTCGTGACCGGGATGGCCGGAGTCCTGCACATATCAGTACATTGTGTGCTACTGTTTCGTCGTGGGCCCCGCACACCCCTCACACGCTCGTGGTGACGGTAGAATCGAAGTGTCGTCTGTAAGACAGAGTCCTTAGTGCCTCGGCTCGCGCCTCAAATAGCAAACGGCTACCAAGGCTATTATCGTAAAGCCTAGCCTCCGAGCCGATGGTCCTCTTGTTTGCAACATACACATCGAGCGTGGTCTTCAATTGCGCATCTTTGAGCCACTGCTGTGTTTCCTGGTCGCGAAGGTTTTTCCGGAACCCTCTCTCCCATTCCCTGGCCGACGACGCTTGGACAGGGTCGGCAAAAAAAACGTACTTGCTTTCAAGCTGGTATAGGCGTTTCTTCCAGCGGGTCTGCAGCCCAGTCAGTTGAGTGTACCTGAAGAGCCTTTTGGCCCACCGGCAGGTGTCCATATTTCGGAAACGTCCGTCGTAGGCGATTTTGCTGGTAACTTCACGGGCTTTAAAAGAGGACCATCCCAAATCACCCTGGACAGCCTCATTTGCTTCTGTACCATGACTGCCTAGCGCTTGGCGCCCAACCTCCCTCTGCCTGCATTTTACGTCAGCTCGGATATCTCCAGGGACACACCACAGCGTTAGCAAAAGTCAATCCTGGTACCACCACCGCCTTCCACAGCTCCCGGGTCACAACGAATCCATTGCAACTCCAAAGATTCCGTCTGCGCAGAATGCTGGTTCTTCTGATCGCTGCTTGGCGGAGATGGGCGTGGTGCTCTTGCAAGTAGTCCTCTGTATTTGTGAGCGTAATGCCCAAGCACCTGTACGAGTTCATTACAGGTACACAGTCCACCCCGAGTCGAAGACTGCCGAATAATGGATGTTGTGGACCTGCAAACAGCACCGCTGCTGACTTTCTAGTGCTGAATTTCAATCCAAGTTCCGTTGCTACCTCGGTTTTCTGCATGTCGCAGACTGATGCCGCGGGCAGTACTACATCGTCTGCGTAGGTAAGCCCGGGTAGAACCCATTCGACGGTCAGACCATGTTTTAAGTGAGCCTACGAGAAGCCCAGTCCAGATCGGATCAGTTTCGTTTCGAGTCCGGTTACGTAAAGTATGTACAATAGTGGACAGAGTGGGCACCTCTGCCGTAAGCCTCTTGTCCCCAGCACTTTGTCCTAACCGTGTTGCCACTGTATAGGCGGTGGATGAGGGTGACCTACTCCGGTCGCATGTCAAGATGTTGTAGTCGACATATCAACTGGGAACGTAGGCCTTGGCGACGTCCAGAAAACAACATATCAGAGTCCTCTGCTACTTGCGGGCAACCTCAATACATTGTGTTAGCGTAAACACATAATAATCCAACCGGCGACATCGTCGAAAACCTGCTTGAAGTTCCGTAAGCATGACTTCTTCCTCTGCCCACGCAGCCATGTGCTCCTTCAGAATATGCACGAAAGTTCTATATATATCGTGCTGTTCACAGTCAGTGGTCTGTAGTTGCAGAGGTAACGCTGGTCACAACGTTTTTTTTTTTTACGAGAACGACTTTGCCTCTCCTCCAGTCTCCAGGAGAGCTTCTTCTATTCCAGAGGCAATGCTGTTAAAAATTCCTGCCAGCTGATCCCTTGAACCTTTCTTTAGTGCTTTGAGGACGCTTGTCGGAATCTCGTCCAGTCCTTGTGCGGTGTTACTTTTTAGGTGAGTCAAAGCGCGTACAATTGACACCCCGCTGATTTCTCTCACCGTTGACATCAACCGGAGTACCATCCGGATTTTGATGTGGTAAGATGTCCTGAGGTGGCGCTGCTCCCGGGGGCGAAAATATCTTCACTAGGTGGTCTGTAAGGCTATAAGTTTATCTGCAGTCAGCCTTGTGTTCTCGTCAAGCATAGCCAGTCTCTGATCTCTCCCATCCAGGGTTCCAATGTATCTCCAGAACTTTCTAGGCGCATCTCTCCCGCTTGAGCTAATGTCTCTGATTGTGTGCAAATCAGCCTGAAACATTTTCTCCTGGAAAAGTTGCTTTGCGGCTTGCTTTTGCGCCTGGTACATCTGCCATTTTACTTCGACTTCGTCTCCGGTGCCCATGTGAAGGGCCATGCGGTGTTCTCTAAACAGTTCTTTCCGTACTCGAATGGCGGCTTGACCTCCGCGTCCCACCAGCGCTTTCTCCGCCTTCGCCCATTTCGGGCCTTCGTGGAGTGTTGCTGGATGATTTGCTTCAGTTCTTCTACGTATCCCATGTAGCCAGCAGCACTTTTCCTCGAGGTGCTGTTTCCGAATTCCTCCACAACTCTTTCAACTGCGCTTGAAGATAGCATGAGACATTTTGTCGGATGGAGCTTTCGTCTTGTTGTTATCCACGTTGCTTTCGAGAATATTAACTTAATTCGGTTATGGTCGCTTCCGATGCTGTGTTCACCAGCCTCGCCTATGTGGACTTGAACAAGATAACGAGCAAGTTTATGTGACACTACTGCGTAATCAATACATCTTGCACGAGCATTCCAAGTAAATTGACCCTCACATGAACTTCTTAGATTAAATACTTCCAAGGCGAGATCTTCACTCATCTGCAGCAGCAGCCGTCCATTTTCATCTTCCCAGCCATCCAGTTCGTGCAGATGTCCATTAAAATCCCCCATGATGAGTAGTTATTTCGTATCAGCCGGGGCCCTAGCATCATTCATCACTCATGTTATTAACACTTGGTTCTCCTCTCGGCGGGCAGCTCCCACCGACGGGCACAGTACGCAAACGGCGACCGGAATACCGAGTATCGCTCCTGTTACTCAGATGTGATCTCAGCACTCTTTTGGCTCCTTGTGCCATACGGAAGATCTACGCCACACCACTCCCACTCCTCCACCTCGACGCGTCCCCTCTAGTCGGTTGCGTCCAGCCCAGCACCAGCTTTCCGAAGTCGGTGGTTCTTCGAGATCACGAAGGTGCGTCTCAGCTACTCCGAAGAGGGTTATGTCTTCTCACTCCAACTACCCCGTAGAGCTCTTTTCATTTCTGCTCCCGTCGCGCTCCGTGGAGGTTGAGAAATGCAACCGCCTCCGTGGTATTCTTACTGCATCTACGTCGCCTCCGTCTTTTTTACTCCGTTCGCCGCTTGTCTTCACCACCTTGCCTGTGAGCCTTTTCACTGGCGGTGCCATTGGTCCAGGTAACTCAGTTGTTGCCTCACAATATCTGCCACCATACTGCGCAGGTCTTGTGGATGAGGCAGTACAGGCTGGCACAGTGGAGCAACACGCGCATTTGTCGGGAATAACGGAGACTGCAAGCAATGGGTCGGGGGCCCTCCATTTGGTAGCATCTTCTGCTGGGTGTGTGGCTTCGTTTCGGGAGGCCACTCCGGCGATACATGGTCGTATGGTGGCGCACGTGTGGTTATCCACTGCTGCAACCCTGGAGCTTCTGTCGCCGAACGCAGTTTCATCTCCGGGTCTAAGGTGTGCGATTGCTCTGTGAGCCCACACACCGGCGGTCGGTTCACTGTAACAGAGTAGCGCAGCGGTTGTCCCAGCTGCGCCGGTTCCAGATATGACACCGAAGCATTCGGTTCCTTTTTCCTGGAGGGCAGCATGACTGGAAGAGACGCTCGATGGTTATTTGTGGGCGGCTGTTCGTCGGAGGCTCTGTGATATAAATGGCGTAACGGCTTTATCAGGTGGGAAGCAGTGATCCGGTGTCTCTCTGGGAGATGATCGCTGAAGCCTGGAGGAGGTTTCTTCCACTTCTGACCGGTTTTCCAATGATAGTCGCGCATGTCCGAAAGCTTTCTTTTGTGTCTTCCTTTTCCGCCGACGCTTTTTCCGGCTCCTCTGTCTAAAAAACGACTTGCGACTGAGGCTAGTTGCTGGGCCACTAGTTGGGCTCCAATCCTCCCGTACTGTACGCCATCTGTGTCCATGGTGCTTTGATCATCTATATTTCGTCCTAAATCCACGTATCGTGCCCGTATCTTCTTACATAGACTTTTGAGTTTGGCGTTGAGCAGCATCGTCACCGCATGCGCTTTCTTTCCTTTGGTCACGACTTCTGGGACCGAACAAATAGTGAGTGCCGATTTCCGTGAACTCCATCTTTTTTGGAGACATTCCACCACACCCTCTGGTTTGTCTCCCCTGAGCAGATGGTTGATCCCACATGTAAGGTGTACATACGAGGTATCCTACGGGCATGTTCCTCGTATTCGTCGACCATTGCATGGACTCGTTCAACTGCTGCCTTTCCTTGGAGCAGTATGTCCACACAGCTCCTGTTGTTTACCGCAGACTGGGAGAGGTCAGCAATCCGCGCCACATCACTGTCTCCAGCGACCAGGACTTCCCGTGTCACACCTTGGGGAGGTCTCTGGGGAGGACTCTTCGGTTGTGGCGTTCCCTTAGTAGTCTTGTAACATCCTGCTGGTCGAAACTGCTTGGATACGCCTCCACTTGCGTCCCTATTTCTGATAGCATCTAGGTCTTTTGCGTCGTGAGGTTCATCCGCGTGTTTGTCAGTCCCTATGTCGCTGCTGCCATCTAGTCTTTCGGCGACTGGTTTCAAAAAGGTATCCAACGCCTGCGGTTCGTTGACACCTTCATGGCTATCAAGATATTCCTGGGATGCCCTATTAAATGTAATCCTGTTGTCCAGCTGGTCATGGACATCTTGGACATCCAGACACACACGTGATTTGCACGACTGCTCCTTCGACATCGAGGGCAGTGTCTCGTTGCTAGTTGAAGGTATTGCTTCTTGTGATTCAGCCGCCATGCCTTGAAAGGTAACATTTCGTGTCGTAAGTTCTCTCAGCTGTGTCTCTATTGTTGTTATCCTTCTTTGCAGTTGTTTTAGATCGCTGCCATCCGTTTCCGTTTGCTGGAGACGCTCGGCGAAGCCATTTAGCCGCAGCCCCAGTTCCTCCAGCGTTTTCTGCTGCGTATGGCACAGCTGTTCTAGCATTGCGCAGCCCTTGCAGGAGATCATGGTCAGAGGTTCTAGCGGCTTAGTACTAGGACTGTTGATCAATTTTATAACATGCTGTGGAGCCTGCACATTGATCTCTTCTTCTGGCCGGCACTGGGTCCTCGCGGCCGTCCGCCGTTTTGAAGACAAAAGCAATCCGTCCTAGATCTCACCAGGGGTTGCTGTGACTCCGGCGGTGTCAGAAAGCTTCTCTTGAAGTCACTGACCCTTACGACACCCTCCTTGTCTGCGGTAAGAGAACGTAGGTGCCCCTCCGGTAGCAACACATCGGCGCTCAGTTCCCCGTCGCTGTCTAGTGATGGTTCTTCGCACTGTGCAGTTCTCAGCATATCGCCAGGTACTTCCGCAGCGGCTTGTAGTCGATCTAGTTCGCTCTTAGATCCAACGGTTAAAAGTCCCCTTGCTTTTAGCCCCCTTCTTAGATCCATCACCTTTATCTTGGTTGAAAAAACCCCGAGACTGCGGGTAAACGACACAACACTAAAAAGTCTCTAGAGACTTTTATTGTTGTGTCGTTTACCCGCAGTCTCGGGGTTTTTTCAACCATGTGCAATGTACACCAGCTCGTTTGCGCCCTTACTTTTTGTTCACCTTCATCTTCCTCGTCTCCAGACGCGACGTACGCCATTTGTAGGCAAAACTTCTCACTAAGCGTGCATCGTCTGCTAAGTGACAGCTTATAGCCTATTCGTCTGGGGCACGCCGCACCCGTCCAGTGCAGTAGCCTCTTTCCACTTTAGTGCACAAAAGAATGGCGGCGAGAGAAGATAGCTCCCCTCTCCCATCTAGCCTTCCGTGTACCACGAACCGCACTGCACCGATGCCATGCGTTCCTAGACGAATTGGCCATTAGATTGCCCAGAAGAGGTTTTTCTTTTCCCTTCAAACAAGGTAGGAATATTTCTTTTTTTTTTTTTGCTGTAAAATTACTCGCCCTTTTTGCACCTCCGTAGAAAGTCGCAAAGCGATACGTTAAGTAACCGATTTTTGCAGGCGGTCTAGATTTCCTTAGAAGCGATAGTTTACATGATGTTCCTGAAATGTTATTGTAACTTGAAAAGTATTTAGTTAGAGAAGTGTAACTAACTACAGTAACTCAAATAGTTGTAATTAGTTTCTTTACTGCTTCGCTTCACTGTCAGGTCAGGATTAGCGCGCAACCTGGGAGGATTTCAGTTGCCTAATCATCTAAACTATATTAAAAATGCGTTAAATTGCTTTTGTACCCCAAAATCAGGAACACTCCCAAATGCTACTCCGGTTCCCCCGGGAAGCTACACGTACGCTGTGTGGGACAACTCCACCTGTTATTCCAGAAGTACTCCCTTTCCTGATAGGGGTAAGTTCAGGTTTTATGCTCGACAAGCGTGGAGCTTATTTCTGTTGGTGGTATATCTAATTTGAATTACGAAAATTATTTTCTCACCCAGGAAATGCACGGGACTATGGTAGTTCTACGGGGAATGTTCTAGATAAATTGTTCTACATACCGGAAAGTGCTGAAGATTTTGACATGTATGTCGTATACAACGAGCCGCAATGTCATATCCTTAGGAATCCCGCAACCTCAGGAGGTAAGGTCATTAAAGCTTCAGCGAGATTAATGTCGCATCGTGTTGCGTTTCGCTAGTTTAAATAACTATAGCAGCTACAGTTTGCTTTATAACACCAGAAAAAAAAAAAACCCAAATTAAGGTTCCTTAGCGCAGGAATCTTGAAGAAAAGGAGCTGTCCATAAAGTGTATTAGGAAGAATTTATTTTGCGATTTGTTTATTCAGATTTGCGCGTAGACGCGTCCTACCTGTTTAAGATACACTCTACGTCTTGTGGTATGTCCAGTTTAGAGATGTCGTGTTTAAACCCATTGCTAGTTTTCAATGCCTCGAAGGCCCATGTGTATACGTTAACAAGAACAGGGGTATTCTTGGTAACAAAGTTTTTTTTTGGAACTAAAAACCTAAAAACGAGTGCACCAAACATTGCCCAGTATCGCCCACAATCAACATGTGTTCAATTACGACTGCAGACGATGACTTCGCAGGACTGCAGTGAAATGTCTTATACTGCTGGTGTCGTGTGTGATTTCAGATACATTCATAATGTTAGTGCAACTTAATTTCAACGTAAGTTCGCGCTAAGTGGAAAGTTGCAAGATGATTGAGTATAAGAGGTGGACCCCAGTACAAAACAATAACAACAACAACATAGATTCTTTATGCATCGCTTGTGCAACAAAATCCCTAAAAGTGAATAGCACACGTCAGCGATAATAAGAAGATTTAATTTAGGAAGGGAACACCATCCAGCCATCTAGCTTCCCGCAGTGACATAAACACCTGCATCTATTCTTGCATCACCTTAGGTTGGCAAACGGCGAAGGCTAGTGCCCGAGTGAACCAATCAGCGCGTAAGAGCAAGACTCGTGACTATACTCTATCTTGCTATTTACACGCAGGGCTGTCTAAGTCATGAGCAAGAGAGAGGGGGAAGCCACTTTTGAACTAATGTTTTGTGGCGGGCTAATCTCCGAGGGGGAGAACAACGACGTCTGAGACACACAAAAGAGGGTTCGGGTTAAAAGAGAAGCTCCTTTTTCCTCTCCTCTCCAACTTCTCGGGTTACGCTCTCTCCCTTGTGTCCTTGCGTGACGTGCCTCGCCGCCGTCACTCTGATTGGCTCGAGCAGGCCGTAGTTTTTGCTCTTTAACAAGCCAACATGAAATAATATATACTAAAGTTTGTTCCTGTGTTGCGCAGATGGTAGTCATCCACGTTTCGTACCGCCAGCCTTGTGCGGGTTGCACGAGTGCTAACTTTAGCGCACCTCCACACTTTACATTTGAATTAATTCCTAGAATTTTATAATTTAGTAGTTCTTAATCACCGACAGCAAGTTTCCAATGGAACCATACGTTTATTTTCACTAACTAAAAAGCTGCCTAGCAAGTTTTAGTTAATCGTCCGACTTATCGTGACGGTTAGCCCACTCTAACATTACCCCCTGATTTTAAAACTCATCTGCACAAACAACATTAGTGTACCTTTCATGCCTTTTGCTATATGATTAAATTAAAATGAAACATCATGTATGTTTACCACATTCTCAACACTGTCTGAGAGCGTGTTAGACGTGCTGATTTCTAGTTATTGTAAATAAATATTAAATTAATTGCAACAAGGTTTTGTCAAGTCTGAAAGTGTTGAAATTAACTTAGCAGACTAAGTGGCGTTAGCCACATTAGTTGCCAAATATGGGCTGGTCGATGCCATTTATTTTGACTGAACCAAAGCATTTGGCCTTGTGCACCATGATCTATGTGTGAACAAGCTATCGGAATATGAGGTGCGTTTGCCGGTATGTTCGTGGTTTCATCAAATCTTTCCTGGCGCATCAACAACGTTCATGTTAACAGTGTGTTATCGAGATCATACATATCATTTGGCGTTCTTCAGGGTTCTATTGTAGGACCCTTATCGTTGAACAATTTCCCATTGATGTGTCTCTTTGTGTAAAACATTCAAATTTGCTTCAGTTTGCTGATTAAATTATGATCTTCAAACGAACCCAGATCACATGTTGATTGCGAACTGCTGCAGGACATACCTGCTATCTGATCATGGAGCGCAACAAGAATTACGTCTAAACAGTAAAGAACACTTGTGTTTTTTGTCACGCAAGAAATGTGCGTTAATTTTTTGTATAAACATGAACATCAACCGTTGCAACGTGAATATCACGTACATGACTTGGGAGATTACATTGATCCATCCCTTAGTTAAATCATCTGTCAAATTTGGTTAGCTCTTGATTGTGACTTTTAGGTTTGTGTTCGCTATGACCCGTCATTTTAAAGAGACTTCATGCCTCGTCAGGCTTTATGCATCTGTTGTTCAATTCAAACTAGAGTTTGTCTCCGTAGTTTCGAACTGCCTGGGACTGACCAGCCCTGTTATCCAAGAACCTGTGCAGAGGAGGTTGGCACATACAGAATACGACTATTATTACGGCACCCGATTTTTTTGTAGCTACGAGTCAATGTTACTTCGGCTAAACTTGCCAATTCTGATGCCGGAATTATCGAGACTATGCATTTTTTGTCATAAACTGCACGTAGCAGAATACGTTGCCCCAAACTTGTTTCTTTGCTTTCTTTAAATGTACCTCCCGTGAATTGTCGTCACCACAACACTTTCTACGTGCAAGACATGTGTTAATTAGCCACATTTTGCTAATTTAAAGATATTTTAATGCACTCAGTGCGGTGGTTGACATTTTCGGGAGTGAGTTGGATCTGAAAAGTATAGAAATCATCCACATTTGATAACATCAGTGTTCGGCTTTTCTGTCTGTTTTGTTATGCTCTGTTGTTTTTCCTGATGAACGTGTATGTGTAGGTATGAGTGTGTACCAGTACTAAAGCCTCGGTTGTTTCTGGACACAATACAAATAAATATCGAAAGAATGCCTAAAATATAATGTTTAAAATATAACATTGACAGTTATAGAACGCTGTGTCAGAATAATAAGCTAAACCTTAACTACAAAAAAAAAAAGATTATTTAAACCCCACTTTTGCCTCCCTCTTTCAAGAAAACATTGATTCCCATTCAGTGAGATATTCGTATTTTGTTGCTTTATTGGCGTGGGGTGAAACGGCCCGGGTCTGGGGTTTAAAGTCATAAGAGAAAACAGTATGCTTATCTAAGCTACAGTGGCTTAAAGGGAGTAGTGTAACGAACGAAACAGGAGAAGCGGCACAGCGTTGGAAGACGGCCGCGGGTGGCGCTGGCGCTTGCAGCACCGTCGTTCCGGCTATGGCTCCGGCTTGGCCGCTTGGGCAGCTTGGCTCCGGCCGGCTCCGCCCGGTTCACAGCTGTCGACTACACTGTTGTGTGCTAGTTTCACATTTTTATTCACCTACGAACACGAACCATGTCGTTTGAAGTTTACTGGAAACAAATAACTGTTTTTGAGGTATTTATATTAGTTATGAAGCGTGTTAGGGTGCCTCTATCTGCCGGTCGATGGAAGCACCCTAACGAAGCTGCGAATCTAAGCGCCACCCACACCGTCTTCCAAAAAGCGGCCGTCCCCGTTGCGTGGTGGAGGCTATGCGGTAACTACACTACCCTTTTTAAGCCACTGTATCTAAGCTTTCTTTACCTTAGTAACGGTTTGTGTGACGAAGGATTAACGAAAGAAAACAAAAAAAAACAGAAACAAAAAGAGACAGACAGAAGAGTAGTACATACGACAAGCGCTGACTGACAACTGATATTTTTGTTTTATTATGTCAAATTACACCGGCTCTCCGCGCCGCAACTTATTTTCGTTTTCATTTGGAGTCACTTGCTGTCGCACGTTTAAGTACCTTCACTGTCGCCCAAATCTGTCTGTACAATGTTCGCGATTAATTGGTATCTCGTCGATTTTATAGGATGCGACTTGTGGCTGAGAAAAACCGACTTGAAAAAAATAGTGGATGACCTGGCAAATGAAATAATGAAAAAAGAAAAGGAACTCTATAAGGAGCATAAGGAAACATTGGGAATCTATGACAACTGCACTGCGAGAGATGATCAAAAAGAAGACCTAAAAGTTTACGTAGAAGATGACATTGAAAGATGGTTTCAAGACATCGCATGGAAACAGATTTCCCTCGACTGCGTTCTCGCCTTCATGATAACCTGTGGAGAGCCAGTATTTAGAGCTTACAATCCAATAACCTGTAATACCTCCCTAACAGGGTAATACGTGTCAATTTCCCAGAATTAAAGGGCGTGATTCTCAATTGGAGGTCTGGAGGTGAGGGAATAGATAGATAGATAGAGAGATGGTTTTTTTTTGCGTGCCTGAAAACAGCAAAGTGGCCTGAACAGCAGTGCACCGTCCTGTACACAGATACGTTAAAGCATGGGATAAAAACACAATCACACAAAAAAGATTTTCACCAAATAAAGGCAAAAAAGTTTTAAAAAAAAGCAGTGCGTATGCAAACTTGGCATTAAAAAAACGTCTGTCACCGTGTAGTGTCTTGCATCCTTGGAAATAAAATGAATTGGAAAAACCTCTGCTTTCATTTCGTTCCCACTGCAAAAGAAAAAAGAAAAACAAAACATGCATGGTGTTTTAGCTAACTTGCGCCGATACTTTAAAAACATGGTGCGCACTCCACGTTTCAAACAAACGCAGTATTGTTCAGTTGAGCGAGTCAAGTCACTTTTTAAATGGGCCAAACTGGCTATGAACGCAGATGAATTAGCCGACTTTTTAAAATATTTTGTGCGCATCCTTTCAATACGAACGTTGTAGGACGCCTTGAAGACCTGTCCATAGTGTCGTTTTTACTAAGGTATAGCCTTTTCGTGTCTAATGTTTTTAACCCCTAAAAAACAAACAAAACATATTTGGGCGATTTTTTTATTTAACTTTTATTTTACTGAACTAAGGCGAATACCATTGCAGTTTGCCAGCCGATATTTACCGTATTTTCCGGACTATACTCCGCGGACTTTTTAAAAGTTGAAATTTTACAGGGTTTTGTGTTTTTCTACATCGCTCACTGTGACAAGACGCGAAGGATTTTATCAGTAAGAGAGTATAATAATAGTGATTTATATGTGATGCACGCTTCTTTGCGAGCTAATGCAGCAGACAGTTGTCACGGTGTGCTCTTAATGATAATTTTTACGTTCGGATTAGGCACTAAGTGCGGACTATTCAACGGGTGCGGACTATATAAGCAAACTCTTTTATTTCTGACCCCGAATTCGGCCCTGTGACTATGGTCCGGAAAATACGGTACATGGAATGTTCAAAATATAGCACAAGATCTTTTAGCTTTCTTTTTTTTTTAAGCCAAAAATATTATAGACGTAAAGGCTACCTTTATTTATGTAAATGACAGGATGGGATGTTGCTCAACTCACTCTAAAACTTTCGTATAGCGGGGTTTGCGTACAAGTTAAGAGTTTAAAATATAGTAGTGTTCAGCGATCTTAGCATATCACAAGAAATATCTGGAGTTGCACTAGAGGACTATGAACAATCCTGCATTGGTTCAACAAGCGTAGCGTGCACCAGCTTTCTTTCAAGTCTTGGCACAAGGGAACTGTAACATCTTTTATTATACCGGTTGCTTATCCATATCCGTCCACACCGAACCGCACGCCTTCTTCCCACAACGTGTACAGGAACCAGCAAGGGCCTTGTAGTGTCCAGGACTACAACCCTAAATCTGTTTGAGAACCCGGGCTTAAGTCTCTCTCCTTTGCTCATCGGCCGTCACTACTGCAATTAAAACTTTTTTTTTTGTTTTTTTTTTGTGAAAAAAAAGAAGGAAAACGTGTCAACATTTTGTTTAATCTTGCATTGGACCCTTTACCTTGCCCTGTCTGGGCATAGCATGTTGATGCGGGGGTGGGGTGGCATCGTCCTTTCCTTTTGGGATTAGGCACTATATTTTTCTCTGTCTGCGTGTGTCTTTTGCGATGTTGCGTTTTTGCTTGCGTCAGAATTCCTAACGCCAAAGGAAAATCGACAGATCAATAACCGGGGTGTGTTTGCACTTTTTATGCCACCGGCGGCAGTCCTCTAAATTGCTTTCGGAGTGTCGCGTCTGCAGCAAGGAGGCACGAGATTGGTTTCTACGACTGCGGTCACCCCTTCCCGTTGCTTACCTTAGAGCGGGGGTCAGGCAACACCTCCTATACTAGGAAAGCCTCAGCGCTCTTTCCGCATGGCCGAAAGAGAAGGCCATCGGGGCCGCTCTAAAGCGCGGAAGAGAAGGAATATGCGGAGGGTTACCGTCATTGCAACGAGTTATTATTGATGGAAGCGTGTTCATTGTCTTAAATGTCAACTGTGCACGACCTTTGGGTTAGAAAGCTGGTTTTCTTAAACTGGTGAAATATTGTTTCATAAAATGAATGATGTAAAATACAAGAACGCTGTAGGTGTATAATTATCGAGAGAGGGTTTACTTTTAAGCACGAAATTGTGCGTGATGTAATTATCCCCGCAAAATGGATTATTTATAAAGAATACTTGCCAAGAATTACATGATGAAGAACGATTGAAAACGGCATTTTTTATCACAGCATCAACAAAGTTTACTTAGTAAACGAATGTAATGACTGCATTCTTGCTTGAAGCTAAGCGGTTAAGAAAGCTTCTTGTCAAGAGCTACTTGCATCTACACCTCAAGTCAAGCTGAAATTATGACAGTGCACCATGGCGTAGGCGTGGATGCTTCAATGAAACGATGACCTGTGACCCTGTAGCGTCATCCGCGTGTGACGTCTCTCAAAGGATATCACTCTCCGTGAAGTGAAGCTAACCTATGGGAAAAAATTACATAGTCGGCATACTGGGCCAGTATCAAACCGGATTATAGGTCGGGCAAACTGGGTAGTTTTACTGGAAATACTAGGTCGGTATCAAACTGGATCATTAAACGGATATACTGGAAATACTGGTAATCTTACTGGGGATACTGGCAGTATCAAACTGGATTATCGAACATGGGTAATGTGGATGCACTGGTACCACTGGATTCACTGGGCCTATCATAAAACCAGCCTTTTGGACACACAGGTACACCGGTGTAGCCAGTGTGCCTGTGTGACAAGTATGGCTGGTTTTATCATGTGCTCACGAAATCCAGTTTCACCATACTGAAAACACAGGCCTTAAACTGTCACAACCGTTTTATTTTAACGAAACTTTAAACAATCCTTTACTGGTTTTGTATAGGCTCATTCCATGCCAAAAACTTGATGATTTCGGTAATATTTCGAAAGTGCCTGAAAATTTTAACACAAATAAATAACATATTAACGATTGGTAAATCCAGGGCTCAATAACTTTGTTTTTTTTTATATCATGATCTAAAGTGTACAACGTTTAATAAAAACATGTTTATTTTGAAAATTTTACCTTGCACATAACCTGCTTTACATTATACTAAAAGGCAAACAGCAAAAAACGCCATTTAGTCTCCGAATACTGATTACATACCTAAATTTACATATACTTTGATGGCTTATTCATATTAAAATTTTCGGGAATGTGCAAAATATGCCTGGAATATTATAACACTAAAATAGATTACGACGAGACTAGAACTAAGAGAAAAATTGCCTGGTGCCTTCGAGTTATACCTAAGACACTAAACAAGATAAAGAAAATGTGACTAGACTATAAAAATATTCAATGTGTGGCGTAACGTAATACCCTAAAGATAACACATTGTTTCACCTTTCGTCCGAGCGCAGCGGAGGCTACAGCCACCCCAGCCAATTCAGCGCCGGGAGGATGTCAAGTTACATTCTGGTTGGGCGGAGCTCAAGGAAACGTGACGTTCTTTAAACGGTGGATTGGCTGGGATGAACAACAAAAACATTCATAATGCGGTGCAGCGCCCGTTGGTCGCTGCACCGCATTGGTCGCTGCACCGCACGAGGCATCACACTGTAAAGATTAAAAAATCTGACAAGACAACAACAATCATGAAGTGTGTGGCACAATATAAAACCGTAAAGGCAAAACATTCCACTAAAAGCAAAAAAAAAGAAAAAAAAAACATTCACAATTCGGTGCGGTTTAGATCCGAGAGGAAGTGTTTCATGGTGCTGTTCATTTGCCGCACAAGAACAGCGTGGTCTCTTGCAGGCTGGCAGCCTCGGGGTTCAAATGCTGGTGGACATAGTACCTCAAGGCATCTGAAAGAAAATTGGATCAGTAGTTACTAGCTAGAAGTATATATATTGCTCACTGCTTAACATTACATGAAATTTAGGATTGTATTCTGGTAATCTTAAAAATTATATATCTTAGAAATGGGCATGGATTAAACCTTTTAACATGTTTGATCACCATTCCTTAATTTTAAATTATTCAATTAGTTAGTTGCCTTGATTTTTAGAAATAATAATTTAAAAAAAAGCAAAAGAAAAGGGCCAAGTATTGGTCATGCTGACACAGCTGAAGCACAGAATGTCTGCGCACTGAGATCGCATTGTGGCTACAGGTTTCACATGTAAGCCATTTTATTATTACAGCACACCCCTCTTACAACGATACCCTCATACAACAATGTACCGCTTACAACAATCAGTTCCTAGAGTTTCTAGTAGTTCAGATACGATAATCGGTTATGACGATTGAAATTTTGGGCTTTCTCATTATCGTCTAAGTGGGCTGCACTTTATTATGTAAGCCAGTTTAGGATACAAAAGATCAAGGCAAAGAAGGGGGAGGAGGAGGGGCCTGGATGACGACACGAAAAATTCTGGGAAGGGAGAGAGAGAGAGAGAAAGAGAGTCTGTATCACAGTCCAAGGTTTCACGGTCCAGCATTGTGAGGAAACGTCGCAACTATTGCAGATTTTTCGCAAGACCTAGCCCTATTACATATTCTGTGTAAATACGCACTTTGCCTTTGCTTATAGTGTTTTCAGATAAGTCCTATAAAATCCGAAAAACGCGCGCCAGTAATGACCTTGCCGACTCTAATTGATCTGAAAAATCCTGAATATTGGGACTGCGAGTTGAACGAACTCGGCTGGTTTTTATATTTTCCTGGAATCCATGGGCAAGTTGTGTCTCTCTCTTCTATTTCGATTCCATGTTTTGTTTGTAAACGTCACAAAAAAAAATGTATTTCGCCCCTTATTAGAAAAATGAGGTAGCCTGGCCATCATACAAGTTCTTTATGTTGGCAGCAGATTAAAAACAGAACAACAAAGTTTTGTTCAAGCATTAGAAAATGAACATGATAAACACCATTCGAAAGAGAACGACAATACTGACGGCGAAAGCTGAACGCGCCATACTCCTCGAAAGAGCGATCAGTTCAAGTGCCGTCAGACTGCACTTGAATGCTCCGCGATGCGTCGAGCAGTACCTACGATGATAATTGCAAGGCATTTCCTCAGCAGACACACTAAGTACCCCAGCCGCAGCAGCGGCACGAAAGCAACGATGCCATCAATGTTGCCATTGTGCTAGAGCCGATGGATTTGGCTTTGCCGCAAGTTCTTACACTGAACTTTGAAACCAGATACCTACAAAACTGTACACCCCCTCCCCCCCCCCCCCCCCCCCAAGAAAAAAAGAGAGACTGCAGGACAAAACGTGGTGATGCACTGACCATTCCACTCTACCACAGCGCCTTCTATTCAAGAAAGCCAAGTGGCGATTGGAAACTATGTTCATCTAACTCCTGTTGTTGCCGGACTAAACACTTTTGACGTTGATTATTACAGAAAAAGAGTTCGCCTATTTCGATCCCCTTCACCCGTGGGCGAAGCACAAGTGGCAGGGACCGGTGACACAGCGTCACGCGAAACACAATCCGTGGATCAAAATGGAAGTTCAGTCTTAAGCCGCAGTTTATTGTTTAAAAGAATCAGTTACGAGGACAATGTAAAAGAAAAAAAAAAAGTAAACCAGTCATTTACTTTCCTTTGCCTGACTTCATAGAACGCTGGCAGTGTACCCTGGACTGGTACATTCGGCTGGTGTGCTGTCCATAAAATATAAAAGTGTGTGCACTGGTGAGAGGGAATCGACAACTTTATTTCGGGCAGAATTAACAGAAACTCCCTAAGTATTCACAATTACTTGACATAAAGCAAAGTTATAGCCTGTTTAAGGCGAAGTCCATTCAAATTATAATTTTGGGATTACGTCCAACTCCACGTTGGAAAGGACTACCGCAATATCCCGAGAAGTTGCCCACTTAAAACTGAGAGCACATTAGGTAAAAATAAGGGGTAGGCTAACATTTGGTTTTCACAAGGTAGTTCAACTTGAGCCACTGAAAAATAGAAAGTCCTGCTACAAATCAGAATGGGCTATCTTTTGGGGATATTACGGTATATACTTCGTGCGGGGGACAACATTCTGCCGCGATGAAGTTAGAGGGGCACTGAAGGAGGTTTCTAAAGTTGCTCTTGGAGATAACTCATTTTAGAGCTCTAGGCATCCGAAAAATTCCAAAAGTATAATCATGCGCAACCTGGCCAAACGACATATGGTGCTCAACAGCTGATCGCAAGTGCTGGCTTCCCGCGTCTGTTGGTGACGTGCATGCTGTTCCTCGGTCGCTTTTAGGTAAAGTGACACTAAAGACTGTTCTGAAGATGCTTGTTTTTGTTTTTATATAAGGGAGTAAATGCTAGTTATATGTTAGAAGTTTCAGATGACTAAGCCACTTATTAAGCCCACTGACGCATCTTTTTTGGTCTGAGGTCGATGCTTTGATCTAATAAAACAAACTAATTTAATTGCCCGACCTCGGGTTCAGAATATTCAACGTCGTTCGGGCAGTGGTCGTGTCAGCTCCAATGCTTTGGTCGTGTGCTTGCTGCCTTTTTCCGGTGTCCTCGCGCGCTCTCAATAGTTCCAACGCTCATCACAATAGAAATACAGGCAATCTATGTTTTCTTTTTATGTACAGAGCGCGACATTGTTAGCACGAACAAGCGATCGCCGTTTTTTCCAGTTTTTCTTTATGAAACCAAGAGATGTCATCCAAGTTATTATTGCTACGGAAAGAGCTCATTTAGTTCTATAATGTAAGCGATAAAATTTCGTGCTCGTTATTACTATGTAGAAGTGAAATGCGAAACTGCGCCCATGTCATGTTCGCGCTAACAGTGTCGCGATGTGTACACTGCACAATACTGTTCGTGCGAAGACAGCATTAGCGCTTTTTAGTTTTACTTTAAAATGGAACCAGTTGGGGGCCACATTTTAACGTGTATGCTAGTATCCCAAATTAGCATTTACCACGACACAAGAAGTTTGGATGACAGCCTTCTGACTCTAAGAGAAAAACCACAAAAGCCCGCCATCGCTTGCTCGCGCTAACAATATTGTGCTCTCTACCTAACTGCTTTCTATGAAAAAACAACCACTGATATCCATTCAATTCATCAGTCTTTGATGGCTCGGTTTATCAAGATTTCCAGGGCGGGTAGGCCTGCTGGTGGAGCAGGGAGTTGGTCAAGAGGATGTGCTGCTGCAGGGACGGGAGCAGGGGGATCCAGAAGGGGGACAGCTGCAGGGGCAGGAACGGGCTCTTGATCCGGAGGGGGTGCCGCTGTGGGGGTGGGAGAAGCAAGTAATGAAGCTGACTCTGACACAAGACCAAGGGACGGGGCTGATGCTAGAGCACAGGGAAAAGGTAAAGACATATTGATTAATTTCTATCATTGAAACCAGGCTCCTGGCTGTGCAGAACTTACAATATCCTCAGAACGCCTGAAAACGTTCCAGCTGAAAGTTCTCTCCCCCCCCCCGAAGTCTTCCATTTTGCTGGGGCCTCCTCTCCTCCATCCCCCTCATACAGCATTTCGTCATGGGCGCCACCGAATCAAGATCCTGGCTGCGTGCCTGGCTTGCACCCTTGTTTTTTGTTTGTTCGTTACTGTAGGATTCAACTGTAATCCAGTGTTAATGCAGCATACTTTTGTTGGCTAGTGCTTATGATTAGACCAGTTGGTCACCAATTATTAAAAAGAAATTGTGAAGAATGTGGAAAGAGAGGATAGAAACACAACACAGCGCTGTGTTCATCTCCTTCTTTTCTGTGCGATTCCCATTCTTTGTTTTGAAGAATATTAAATATTTAATAATTTTTTTGTTTGGTATCATCTCTATAGGGTTCACTGTAATGAGTGAACCCTACCCACCTGCTATTGCATGCACTTTGGGGGCAGCTCCCCCTTCCTTATAATACCATCATTGAGGAAGTGCAGGGTGGACATCACTCTCACTCTTGTGGTGCAGTTCCCCAGGTTCCCATAGGTTGCAAGCTGCCAGCGAAACTGAGTCAGGCCTGCCAGCCCTGCGGGAAATGTTAATTCCACTCTTTTATAGCGAGTTCGTTTCACACGCACCGGCACCGTTCGAGTTCTCTCCCCAGAATGCAACGCACTCGCAGAGTGTTGCACGGAGAGCTGGACTCAAACCAACGTTACTAAAACACTCAGTTGGGAAACTCCCATAGAGACAGCTTTGAAAAAGTGGCCCCAATATGTCTTCGAGCATTGAGCTAATGACGAACACAACGCCACCATTTCTCCCGCAGCGGCCACTCGAGGCACTGCATGTTATTGCTATATTGGCTTTAAGAACAGATACAGCGGAAGAGGGGGTGCCACCCCCGTCTCCCCGGCGGACGCGCCGCGTCGAACTACTCAAGTTAAAATGCACCTAAGTCAGGACGCGCTTCCTGAAAGGACCGCTGAGGCATGGTTGTATAAAAACAATATTAATTGTGCTGCAAAACCCTGCAAACTAAAGATTTTAAAGACATAACGCGTCCCTCTTTTTGTACTAAACTCCAATAAATTTCACACAAAAAGAGTCTTTTCCGTTTGTTTTTACGCAAAAACAGGCTTTCAAAAAGCTCGAGGTGACCACAGTACAGAGAAACGATAAAGAGTGGCGCTGTTGTCGCATTTAGCTCGGTCCCGGTGGACGCCAGCGGCCCAGGTTTCGACTGCGAGTTTCCCAACTGAGTGTTTTAGTAACGTTGACTCAAACGAACTCGCCAAATGCACCGAGTGCAGAAGACTGATGCTGCCGCCATCGATGTTGTAGAAAGGGTACCGAACTCAAACCGAAACTAGCGCCTTTCTATTCGGAGCGATGGGTGGTAATGCGAAAGTGCAGTCGCTACCAACGTTTGTCTACAAGCGTTGAACGCTGCAAACTGTAGTTTATATTTGCGATGACATCGAACAACTCGGCTGTCGTAGAGATAGTTACAGACGGCGAAACAGCAACCAGCTGTCTAAAAGACACCTGGTTGCTATATCTTTATAACCGCTTACACAAAAGAAAACTGATGAAGCTGTCCGAGCAGAAGCTTGATCCGTTTGAGCATGGTATTATGCGTGAGCCACTGAAAGGGTACGGCTTAAAACTAGTCTGTTAGAATATCCAGCAAACCTTTTCGTGTGACTTTCGATTTCGATCGTCATTACAGGTGGATCAAATATTACCATTGGTGAGGGCGCCGAGAACGAGAGCTTCCTGGAACAAAATACAAAGAGGCAAGTTAGCTGACGTAGGTAGATGTTAATTATGATTGTGTTGCCAAGCCTCGGGTAAATTCACTCTGTTTAGCTTTCTCTGGTGCTTATTGGGCAGTCACAGGTTTCCGCTAGGGGAGTTGTGTCGACAAATGTTCAATTTTTCACCCGCACACAGATGTTAATAAACATCTCGGGGGCCGCTGGTGTGTTTTTTTCTGAGCATTTCTTTACACGCTGGTAAATCTCAACGTCTGTACGGCAACAGAGTGACTTAAAACCTGCAAATAAAGCATGGTTTGACAATTGCTTCCTTCATGAAATAGCAGACGCTCACAATTCAAGCTCGCGTTTGATTCCGTTGCCGCAGGACCCGATTTCAATCACAAAATCTACTTTTTTTCCTTTCGGTTCTGCGACACATCGTAGCAGACGATCCCTCGTCGTCTGCTCCCGCTCCTCGCCGGAGCGAGGCATGACGGGATTGCATTTTGGCGCACGCCCGATTTTCTCGGTGCAGCGAATGCATGCACGCGTGGGGTGCCAGTGCTGAAACGAACTCGGAGGGTGCAACCACTCGTGGAGTGCCGGCTGAAACGAACCCGCTCCGCGCTGCGAGTCGGCACGCGTGGGCACGAGTGTCGTGAAACGAACTCGCTATTAGTCGTAGACACCCCCGTTTTGCGTGTACCTGAAAAAGCTAAAACAGAGGGGAAACACAATAATTGTCCCTTTTTGAAGGCATCTTTTTCTTTTGCTGAGAACATACATAAAAGTCACACGCTATAGTACATTCAGTGGTGCGGCTTAATTTATGATGAGCATTTTTCTTATACAACTTCGAGCAATTAGAGAAAATGTACAATATAATGGATTGGACATAAATTGTTGCAATGAACTATTCTATACATCGACACATGCCTGATATCATAAAAGCGATAGAGCTTTACAAATTTGTAGCCAATTAAAAGTTTGCATTTATTTAATTTACTACTTTTGCAGGCACGTAGCCAGGGGGGCGCCCATGGGGCTAGCCCCCCCCCCCCCCCCCCCCCCCCGCCGAAATCTTCTGTTTTGCTGGGACCTCCTCTCTCCTCTCCCCCTCATACAGCATTTTGTTATGGGCACCATCCCCTCCCCCCCCTCCCCCCCTCCCCCCCCCCCCCCCCCGCCCCCGAATCAAAATCCTGGCTACGTGCCTGTACTATTGGCTATACGCCTCGCAAGTGGGCTCATTTTCGTCTTTTGCGCATGAGAAAGGAGGCGCGAAGGCGAGAGAGGAGGTTGATGACGATTCCGACTAAGCTCCGCCCTCGCACATGTCGGGGGAGCCTAGGCCGGGAGGTAAACAAACATCGGCGTCGGCCATGGCGGCCGTGCTGTAGCGGCGACCGCGAGTCTTTTATTTATTGTAGCCCGGTTAAAATTTGCCGAGTCCACAAGATCGAGCAGCTTTGTGCCCCTTACGATTCCTCCGTCGTCTGCTAGAGGCATTCGAAGATTCCAAGATGAAGACGACGAAGAGCATCAAAAAGAAGGCGCTTGCCTAGCCTCGCGATTGAAACGCCGGTGGCGCCGGTCACTACGAGACCTCGCCCGATTGTACCGGTAAGTTGCCTTTTATCTTGTTCTTCCTTTTACGAACAGAACGGATTTTGACTTCTAGCAGGTCTTTATGAATCTTGTGTGGCGGAGTCGATAGGCTCTATTAATCGGAAAACAGCTGAGAATGTAGCGTTTTCGCGATCCTCCGAATCACATCTTCGCAGGTGATATTTAGGAATATATACTCGTCATTTCGACTCGAAACTGCACGGAGGCCGTATAAGCTATGTTCCGTTTCATTTTAAATGCGATCGAAGTTAAATCTACATGGGCGAGTCCCGAGCTTTGATCATAGCTGCCATGCATGTGCGATCTTGTAGTGCATGCGCTGATCAGATTCTCGCATTTGTAATTTTCGCTTCGTTCGCACTTAGGTGCGACGCAGTATAGTCATACATCGTATTTGGTATAGTAGTTGCAGTCTACGGTTGTAATCATGGCAATGTAGAAAAGCACAGAGCTCAAAACTTACCACAAAAACCAAGGTTTACTAAAGAACAAACACAATCAGTAGAAAGGCTGAATGGCTCTATTTGTTTTCTCGAAGTATGCACTGTTTCATACATAATACATGATGCTGGCAAGGTAGCAGACAACTTAGTCTACACTCTTTTTTACGATAGCTTGGTGAACTGTGGAGGCTACGGCTCCTGCGACCCAGTAAGAATGTCGGAGCAAGGCACATGGCAGCATGTCACAGGAACGTTCGTGTCACCGCGCCAAATGCAAGGACCACCCGCCAGAACCGGCTGTCGTCTGCTCAGAAACCAAACAACTTCGGATGAACGTCCACTGCAGCAACATTACCGTCCGCTAGAGTGGCGAGCTTTTCAGTAACACTTTTTTGAGACAACCATATGCTCAATTTGCCGATGAATCTGTGGCGGGTGCTAATGCTAGGGCGATGTTTTGAGCGGAAGTGGTTGATTCACGGCTACGATTGTTTGACCATCGATCACAAGCCATGTTTTTCTCAAGAAAGTGTTGATCCATATTAAGTGTTGTTAATAAGTAACATATGTCTTCGTCTTTTTTCAGTGTCGTGTAGTGTTGCGGTCCGAAGAATCCGGCGGCAACACTACTAAAAGAGAGAAAAAAAAGCCTAGAACTATGTTTTGTCGCAGATGGCGCTCTTGCTGTGGTGACAACGAGGACTTGACCGTGGAGTGTTGTCACGTGCCTGGCTCCGATGCTCTTATTGGGTCGCAATGTTTGCCAAGTTACCGTGAAACGGAGTATATATGGTGTCTCACCTGTACACGCTATAAAACAAATGAGATGCCAGGTGTAGCCACCCTCGCAGCTGTAGCCCTTATATTATTGCTTGCTACGCTGTTTGGAAGAATATATAAAAAATCAGTTTACAAAGCCGAATCTAATTTTTCGCACTCTTGCATGTTACGAAAATAAAAGCATCACGCCCGAATACCAAAATGTGTCTCTAAATTATTCCTTGCTGAAATGAAAAATAAATATACTGAGAATATGAACCAATACAATCTCAAACAGGTTTAAGAATGGATATGATTCAATAAACAATTAGTTCAATCTGCAAGCTTGAAATCAAGCATGCGTGTGCAATAAATACCCTGGTCTTTCGACTATCCCTCGTTGGCGCTTGTTCTCGAAGGATAGGGACTTCGTCGCTTTCACGGCAGTTCAAGCATTGGTCAGGCAACATGCTTGTGTTTATAGTTTCGGCAGTGCCATAGGAATAACAAAGGTGAGTTGTGTATTGCTGAGTCAAAGCAGAACTCTCAGGTCTAAAAGGCTTCTTAAAAATGCACTAAAGCTGGTTTTGACTTCAGAATTACATGGCTCAAACATAAACTACTCACTTCACTAAGTCTAAGGATTCACAAATAATCTGTGAACATGTATTCTGCTTTTATCTTCATTCGCTTATGAAACTGATTGCGTATATAAAATATGCAATCAGTCATGCACGCCTCTCAGTTTGCGAGAAGGAACAGGGAGATTCGTTGCCTTTTTTTTTTCTCACTAACAAGCAGAAAAAGAAAAGGAACAGGTTTCAATGTGCACATTACGTTGAAGTGGACAGTTACGGAAACAAAGTTTGCATCTTCGAAGTTCATGAAGTAGGCAGACTACTTTCAAGTCATAAGAGGATAAAGTCACAACAACTTCAGCTCGCCTTCAATCAGATTTTCCCTTTAGATCCAGGGACGTCTCACCTTCATAAGGTCATCAGTACCAATTGGCATCCATTCAGGACTCTGTAATGGTAAATGTACAAGCTTGACCTCAAGGTCGCGGTGCCCTCCTTTCATGTGCTTGCAGTGCGACCCCTTCGTGCACTTGGCCCCAGATGGTAAAGCTGGTGCTGGGCAGGATGTCGTCCCCTGTAAAAAAGCCGTCCCAGTAGTCAAACGATACGGTTACACCCAATGGAGCAGCGTATTTGTCCTCCCGTGCCATTACCAACTGACAATCAGTGAAAGCCTATTTTTTAAGCAACGGAATGCATAAATGAACATGTCTATTCCATTCTTGTTGTACCGAACACCTGCTAGCATCCAAGGGATGCAAGTGAAAATAAATAACATTGCATTATTTGCTCTTTTGAGACTCCTTGAACTTAAGCCAACTCAAACACTACCACAATTTTAAAGCTGGAAACTTCGAGGAAACCTCTCGATATAGTGAGATTTCATGCTTGTCCCACTCCTGGCTTGTCCTCAGCAGGGTTGGCCAGCGGGTTCTCAAACTCCTGGGTTTTTAGTCTTGGAAGTTAAAGCTTTGGTTTTGTCATTGCTTGGTTGCTGGTAGATGCTGGAGGAACCTCGTACTGTTACTTTGAAACATCAAGTTTACAAATTGAGCAGTAACCCGTATTCATGGTCGCATGCAGAAGCTAGATTTGTCATGTCAAGAAGGTTGTCATAAAACAGTGGGCACGGGAGCGAAATTAGCGGCGGAGCGGGCGACCGAGGCGCATTCGGGAGCATCGAAGAACACGAGAGGCCGGATTCTCAAAGCGAACTTACGACGAAAAAAATGTGTACGACAAATTTTAGAGAAAATCCATATTCTCGAAACGAAATTGTCGTAACTTTTGCGCAGGTTACGACAGAATCCAACAACAGCTCCGAAGCTGTCTTACGCACTTTCTACGATCAAATTAACATGGCCGACAACGTCGCTCAGTCGCGACGACCAACGGACATTTATTTTTCTACCTGCTCTTCTTGCGAGTCCCGACTTCAAGCAGCAAGAAAAAAATGAAGAAGTACTTGAAACCGTCCACGACGAACATGAACGCTGGATCCATAGAGACCCGGAAAAGGCAACAAAGGCTCTATCCCACCGACCAAGCGAGCTCGGCAGAATATATAGGCCTAGCAGGCACTCCGACCCGTTCCGGCGCAGCATTGCTCAGTCGGTCCTTGGCCAAGACCGCCTGCCCACGACCGGCTGTCTTGCTGAATGGAATATGCCCGCGCGACCCGTGTGGACCCTCCCCGTATGAATAGTTTGATAGCTGAACTAAATTTCAGAGGTTCCCCTTATCATCTCTATCACCTTGTTTTCCGAGGCAGCGGTGACGAACGCTGTCGTCGAAAAGGGACTCCTCGATTCTATCTCCTTGTTTTGTGTGATATAGAGCTCAAATAAACGCCGTATGGATTACCTTCGCAACACGGTATGTACACTTTGCTATTAGTATGCCATTTTTAACTGTCGAGCTATATCAGTTTGTGGGAGCTACGCGATGCCGGTCCAATCTTTCTTTGCCGAGTGTCAAGTCAGTATCGAGTTGCAATCGTAGAAGATCGGTCCCGGAGCGCTTACCGAAACGCAGTCTGAATCCAGCACTTCGATCAAACACACGCGTCCGCTCCGAGTGTGAACATGTACACTCTAAAAAAAAGGGTATCACCTTAACTCTTTTGTCCCATATAATACACCCCAAAACTTCATTTCGACGCACAGCGCCCTATAGTCGAACAGATGGCGCAAAATTTTACCAGGGGCTTGATAACGGTGCCTTATAACTTATTAAATTGATATAGTACGTATCAGAGACCAAAGAAAGAAAACACGGAGCTTTTGCAGTACGGCCAAGAAAACTCCGATAATCTTTTTTGTAGTCAATAATACGCACATCAGCTATCATAATAAGTTGTACCACACGGCTATCAAGCCCCTCGTAAAGTTTGGGGCCGTCTGTTCGATTATCGGGCGCTGTACGTCGAATTGAAGTTTTGGGGTGTATTATATGGGACAAGGGGTGTAATAATACACCTTTTTTCTGAGAGTGTATATTTGCGTGACTCTTGCTGATTTTCTCGTAGTTTAAACGTATCTTTTTTAACGTCGGCTCACTGCTGCATTACCGAAACCGCGAGAAACGCCGCGGCGGTTTGATTCCATCTACGTCGCTTTGCAAACGACTGGCACGGGGCTTTTACAAACGACGACAGGTGTGTTGACTTCGTAGCGATCGAGTTTGTAGCAGTCAACGAAGCGTTTAAATCGTGTTAGCGTCGATATACCACTGCACGGACACGAACCCCAGACAAGCGGTGGTGGAAAGGCCACCCGTGTTTATGAGAATCAGCTTGAACACTAAACATTTACACACAGACAGGACAGGACATACACAGAGCTGTCTATCAACGAGTGGTTAGCCTGTGTTTGTTACTAAAAATCCACGTGCTCCGGACTATGCCTAGCTCTCTAATTGGTTGTTCGTTTTGCCGAAGGCGCCGTTGCCATAGCAACCGCACCGGAAGTCATGATCGTTTCTCCGTAAGAGGTCGTAACTTTCCTCCTCTCACTTAAGCACGCGTTTGTGAATACCGTTCTCGCCTCATCTTACGATGATCGTAATTTTACGAACTTCGTAGCTAAGTTGTCGTAGGTTAGAGGTTTTTTTATTAATGTGGCCTGAGGTGTGTGAGTTTTGCGCGAAAGCAGGACGATCGGCCAGAGATATGAGAATGTGGCGTCGAGAGAACTTCAACTGGGCTGACTGCATGACTGTTATCTGAGCCACATTAACCAGAAGAGAAGAGAGTAGCAAGTGAACGACACTCTACGGCCGAGGAGGTAATTGACCAGGCTATTTCACCAAAGCATCACAGTAGTCATTTCAACGACCAAGAAAAAAAGTCCAAACATCAGCACAGCATTACCAGCAGCGTGCCAAGGAATCGGTTTGTGTGTATGTTTATACGGTCTCGAACTTGATCTGCCTCAACGGGCGATGAGTCTCCCAGCTGTGGATGACCGCTAGCCTGGGGCCCTTAACGTGCATCACGTGGTAGTGATACACAACCGCACGCCGGTACAATGCTCATCCAGGTCGAAACGGGCAAATGTGGGACTTGAACACACGATCCTGGGTTCTGCAGCGCGAGCTTTCGCTCCACATTCCCCGAGCTGGTGCGTGCAAGTCCCCTCGGCCACCAATCCCCCGGTGCCAAGGAATAACATATAATAAATGACAACGGTACAGTGGTCTGCAACAGGTTGCTTTTCAGTGCCTTGAACAACCAGGTTGAGATCACGTGACACTTTCCTGCCATATGTGGCTTGAAAAATAGAGATGCATAAGTCATAAAGCAAGTAATAATTTGATATTTTTTACTAACGATATCAGCATCTGTATTTGGCTTCCACAACTTCTGAAAGCTACCTCCGAGTGGTTTTTTTCATAATCTTACCTCCATGGAGAACTTCCCAGCTGGTAACGGGGCCGTGAAACGCAGACCCCCTGGAAGTCGCACAGGCGCCGAGGGCATTACAGAGGGCCTGCACGAGCAGAGGGCCCTTTCAGAAGCCCGGCAGCCGGTGGATTCTGTTGGAATGATAGGGTAGGGGGAACACAAGCATTTGCAGATTAACGGACCTAAGAAAACTACTAGGCGGGTACGAAACCATGCTACTCGCCCCCGCAGCGTTTGCCTCACTGGCGCTTTATGGTGAAACAAATCACCATAAGCGACTGATGAAACACGCGTCAGAAGAACAGTGCGTCTTGAGTTGAACACCCTATAGGACGGCGCTTTATCGAGCGCGTGAAGCATTTTGGCGTAGCCAGGTTTTTTGGGGCCGGGGGGGATTCGGGGTGCGGGGTACTGAACCCCCCCCCCCCCCCTCTTCCCTGGCTACGCCACTGGCATGAAGTGACATCGGATGTCACTTAGACACGGCGCTATAACTGCTAAAATAGGCTACCATCGAACACTGAGTCGTGACTGCGAAGTTTAGGACCCATATACAGATATCCTACCACACTACCTGTTTGGACAAGTGGCATACAATCTGTCGCTGGGGGGAAAGACTAAGAACAGACGACTGCGCACTCGGCTCGGTAGTACCACACCGATTGCCAAGTCCGCTGCTTTTTCGTAACATTCCGTTTTACTTTGCTATACTCCTTTCACGTGCAACTGTTTGTGAATGATGCGAACAGTACAGAAACGACGTAACTCACCCCAGCGAGCGCCATGGCGCGGTTCACCGGGTGCCAGCGCTAGGGAGATCGGACTTCGAAAGCTCGGCAGCCCGTTCAGCTCGTTGAAGAGGGCTGTAGCTACACTTCGATGCTTCACGGAGACACCGGGACACTTGACGGTGAAAAGGGTTCTCCGCCAAAAAGTAGAAAGGCTCACTCGCGTCGCAGATCACCGTGCTGACGTTAGGGGGGGGGGGGGGGGGGGGGGGGGGTCACATTAACATCCGACCGCCGGAGACCGGGACGCATATTGGTGCTTCGTATGCTTCCAGGGTAAATTCTTTTGCGTCAAACGAAGTAACGTACATTTCGAGGTATTCCCGGTCTCTTTTTTCCGTATGCCGCGTCCTCGTTCAAGCACTAGCAGTGGATTTCCGAGAGCCATAGTAAAGGCCTTCCGCGATGGCTGCGGAGAAGAGACGACACCGCTTTGTTTACCCCCGAGCTCCCGCCAGCTTCCGTCCGGAGCCATCCTCCAATCAGAGCGCGGCGAGGTGACGTCACGCCACCGGCCTGCGCGAAAGAGCAGATGGCACCCAAGTTATGGTGGCTAGAAGGGGAGGTGTGACGGTCGGAGGAGGCAAGGCCGTCGCGCTGCGTTATGACGCCGCGAGAGGCGCTGTGGTCAGCAGCCCGATCAGCCTGTTCCGTGTCCGCGCTGTCGTCTGCACGTTTTTGCGGTTCGTTCAGTTTGTAGTGTTAACTCCGATGCAACTCTTTTTCTTGTGTCACAAGAAATAAGGGACTGAGATTTTAATTTTGTTCGACAGATGTAGCATGTTAGTTCGGTATTTGCACCTCTGTTGTGTTTTAATCGTGGGCCGGTCACGGAACCTTGCGCGAAGTGGCCACTTACGTTCTTGCCTGAATCTTTTGATGAGTCAGTGTGGAATAAGATTGGAGCGGGAGATTTTGAGTGTCGGATTACAAGCAGAGGGCGATAATGACTTGATCTGTCAGCGTTTGATGTTCACGCTTTCTTTACTGCATTACTAAAGCTGTTGTCCAATAATCCAAAGGTACCAGGGAGGTTCTGCCTAATAAATTTGAAATAATTGGGTACCTGAGAAAGCAGAATTTTACTCGTGTTAAGGCTTTGTGTTCTTGCGTGCGGGTAGTCGATTCTTAGAACTTTGTACTTGTCTATTAAGAATTTTATCGAAAATACTATTTTTAACTGTTTCATAAAGTTGTCTATATAATTGAGAGCCCTGGCACATCACACCAAAATAAAGGGTGAATTGCACAGTGTAAAATACTTCAACGTCAATCCAAAGAATGCATGAACACTTTAATAAGCACGAAACTCAAAACAGGGTAGTGAACATCTTCCCAACAGCACAAACATGAGCCAGCAGTCAGTCTCATAAATCAGGGTTTCTACAACAGAACTATGTAAACATTTCAGTGGTCACAAACGGAGTGCCTTTCATAAAAACTCAAAAAGAAATGCAATAATGCCAACTAGCAACAAACTCGATACTAGCTTTTACAGCACACGCCTGATCTTTAAGTGTTTTTTTCTTTCCCGGCTCTCCTGCCGACTTGCATTCTTTGTGGCGACAAGGAAGTGCAACCTTGTTAAGATGAAAAACTTAATGATCATGTTTGTCAATGTGGTGCTGTGTGTAGTGCAGCCAACAGAGCCCAGTGAGCATGCTTGCAAAAAAGAGCACACATCGAGGATGCTGTCCGGTCCAAGTTCTCGGGAACTAAAGCAAGCAGTGAATGCATTTTCCAGAGACATCACTAACAGGTTCAGAGCTGCGGATGGGTAAAGAAGTCCACCCCGGTTTACAGCACTCGTCAGGCATGCTTCCTTGGGTGCTGCTGCAGATTCCTGGAGCAGCCGTTCAGTGCATTCTCTGCAGTTTGTCTTGCGTATGCACTTGCGTGCTACATACCCTGCAATGTAGAACACCAGGCGCGAGTCACTTCGTTCACGTGTGAGGGACAGCTGGTCGGTAACGATGCCACAAGCATCCAGCGTGGCTTTGGCTTCCTGAAGGTTGCCAAGGTCAAGGAGGTCATCGACTCGTCTCTGAGCGTCTTGTGCGTTGCTTGGGTTAAGAAGGCTCCTCAGGGTGCTTCCTGTGACATTCCCTCCTGTTGGCGATTTTGCAAGGTTGGCGAATGTCAGGCAGTTTACAGAGACGAGAAACTGTGAAGGTGTTGGATGGTCATTACATCCCGACATCTGACGAAGGATCCCGAAGAGGTTTTCGATGGGATCTTGACTAAGTCGTGATGTCAGAAGGTACCTGTACCCCAACTCTCCTGTCACGTAATCCAAGAGAGAAAGCGTGCTTGAAAGCGTAACACGAAGTCCTTCGGCGGTGCTGCGACTGAGGAAGCCCTGCCCTTGCGTTCCTGCCGATGCCTCCCATGTGTTGAGGTAATCGAGAAATTCTTGCAGCACAGCCTCCTTTCTTGACCCAGGCCTTAAGGCGTCCTTGCTGCGGCGAGATGTCATTACACTGATAAGGTCTCTCATCTTCTTGACAAAGCATTCTGTTGCTGTTGTGGTACCAAACCTGCCCTCTACTTCTTGCTTGTACAGGTAAAGGCCCCGGACTACCTCGTCGCTGTATAGGCGGATGGCGTGGCTGACGCTCATTTTCTCGAATCCGTTCGGGTGTAGCACCGGTTTTGTGATGCGTGGCATGGCTCTCAGTGGTGTGAGGCTCTTGTTGTCACACTTCCAGGCTTCTTCGATGTGCTCTACTAGAACTCGTCCTTCTGGTGTGCGAAACCCTGCAATCAGCATGTTGTTTCTCGAGCACTTCACCAGGTGCGGAAAATCCGAAATGAAGTGCAGCTTTCTGCTGGGGTCTGCAGGATGCTCCGTCTTGCAGACGACTTTTGTTGACGTTGCTTTAATTCCAAATATTTTCCACATACGCCTGTTCCATGCAGCAGCGTCACATGTCACAAAGTCAATGAAAAGCCCAGCTTTCTCAGTCATCAGAATAGCATCTACAATGATACGTGCGAGCATTTCGGCTTTTACATTAGATCGCGACCCAAAGACACCCAAGATCTGATGCCACTTTCCACCAAACGGCTGAAATAGCAGAACCAGCCCATGGTCGCACATGAGATGCTTTTCCTTCTCGGTGGTGTAGTCGGCCAAGTCCACAAACCCTTCAAGCTTGCCACCTTGTCCTACACTCAGGTGCTCAGAAAGCTTAATCTCGTCAATGAGCAACCCGCCGTGGCACATGGAGTTGTCAATGGTTTTTGTTTTTTCAGCAAGGCAACGGAACATGTTTATGTTAAGGCCAAATCCACCCCTGTACGCACGAGTGTATGTGCGGAGGCAAGTACGCCCCGGCAGGACGAGCGTCTTTTGTTTGCGAAGGTGCTCGTACAGACGAGGGCTCTTCATCCGCATGATGATGCACTCGAGTGCCCATTCATCTGTGAATTTCATTCCACACGTACTTTTACGCTTGGAAGCCTCAAGGCAAGCTCTCACCTGCTGTTGTTGCATGCTTGGCAAGCGCTTGAGTTCTTCATCCAGGGTTGATGGCCTAACCTGTGCGTTTTCCACTTTCATTTCTGCCAGTTTTTTCTTCATGGCAGCAACTGCTTCTCTTGCTCTCTTTAGCTTGAGCGTCTTGATCCGCATCTTGTGAGCTGTTGCTTGGACAGGGTACCTGATACTCCTCCGCTTGCGCGAAAGTTCATTCAGCAGCAGCTTGCGCAGATATTTGCACTGCACACATCTGCTGTTCTGGCTCTGAACAGTGCCAGTGCACTTCAAACTGAATACTTTGCGTCCAAATGTCCGGTGCTTACATTTCGCGCGAAGCAGTTCATCAAGATCCTGCACTTCTCCCAGTCCCATGCAGGTTTTCATCGCTTGTACTTCTCTAAGCAAGTCTTCGGCTCCTTGTTTGTTCTCTACTTGAACCGTCTTCAGAGTTGCACCCTGAACGATCACGAGGGCGCAGATCCCGTTGCTCGTGTTGAACACAACCGACCGCTCCAAGCCTACCGTCCCTCCGTCCATCTCGCACACTGAGAACACAACAATCTCAGGGGCACCTGAAACCAGATGGCTTCCCCAGTAGTTGTTAGGAAGTGCACAGTCTTGCAGGTCCACTCCTTGAAGAACGCTCGTGCTGGTGCACGGCAGGTCAGCGTCGTTGAGCTGCGGTGCAGAATCTGACCCTTCAATGTCAGCTCGAGGTGTTTTCGAAGGGAGGCCCTCAGACGATGTTTTTGTTCGGCGCTTCTTTGGCAGCGGCTTTGAGAGGTACGCCGGCAGATTGGGGAAAACTGTAGGTACCGCATCGTCCGTGAGGATAGGTCGGTCGCGAGGGATCTGAACGAGCTCCCCCCTCACTGTATGCGTGAAGTGGCGTACGATATATCGTTCGTCAAAGTGCAGTTCACAGAGGACTGACCTGTCGTCGAGTTCTTTGTCGGCTCTTGGAACGGCGCGCTGCCACGCTTGGAAGCGATCTGCTTGTTTAGGCACACCAAACAAGGACACGTGTGTCTTCGTTCGTGTCGAAACATAGCCGCTTGAGCACCCCGGCGCAAAGCAGTGCGTCTGCTTCTTCCCCATTCTGTCCAGTGCAATAAAATGCTTAGATGGGCCAGTTGGTACATCGTGGGAAAATAAGCGCCGAAAAAACACGGACAAAGAGTAGATTGACAACGACACAGGGCGCACTCTCAACTGAATTTATTAGGAAAAACCCAAACTTATATACCAATGGGAGCACACTATCAGACACCACACGTCACGTTAGTCTCCGCCCAGACCACGTTTCAAATATTCAAACTCATTCGTAGACAGAGCCAATGATGTATCGCTAATGCACTTTTTACCCCTTCTCCTAATCTCAAATGCCTCGTGAAGCTCGCGTGACACTTTGTTTCTGTACCTCGCCAATATTTTAGTGCTGTCAAATGATGGGTCACAAGTGCATCTATTGCAATGTACAGCCAAATGCCCTGACGGTGTAGTTCTAGTTGAAGCGGCGTGCTCGCGGACCCGATCATTAACACACCTTCCAGTCTGCCCTACATAGCTTAAACCACACGTCATTGGTATTTCATAAACGACGGCGGTTGCGCAATCAGTGTACTTATTCCTGTGCTTAGTATGGCACGGGTCAGTTATCGGTTGTGGATCATTAATTCTCCTGTATAATCGCGACATTTTGTTGGGCGCTGAAAATGTGAAAGCCAGCAAGAAATTGATTTTGGACATATTTTTCACCGCTAAGACTCATAAACCTGAGTGCCCTTTCAGGGCGATAGTGACGGAGAGAGGCACGTGGCAGTCGCAGATAGGGGACTATTTGCGCAATCATTTGTCTGGGTTAAAACTGGACGACCCGTTTGCCGCAAGGAACTCTGAGTGCGTCATTGAATTTTTGAGCAACGCTCACCATGGCATGCGCAGTGGCTTTTCCGTAGATGTCCAGGATTTGTTTTATTCCATCCCTTATGAGCCCCTCTTCCTTGCGGTAAGAGACTGCATCGACCTGAGTGGGGTTGCGGCTTTTCAGAGCTCTTGTGGTGTCAATGTTGAGGCTTTCCTTGAGCTCCTGTCTTTTTATTTAAAGAACACGTTTGTGACGTTTGAGGGAGGTGTTTATTTACAAAAGAAGGGAATTTGCATCGGTGCCAGTGTCGCGCCGGTTTTGTGCGATATCTTTTTAAGTAAGTGCGGAAAGGCGATAGCGGATAGCTCTGATATGAGTGATGGCAAATACAAGATATTTAGGTATGTGGATGATTTTCTCATCCTGGGACGCAATCCCGATCTCTCTAGCTGTGAAGTTTCAGAGACGCTAAAGGTGTTCAAGTCTTGCTGCCGCGGATTGTCATTTACGCACGAGACTCCTAAAGACGGAATTATACAATTTCTTGACCTCAAGCTAAGTTTTCTAGGTGAGCACATTTGTTGGGAGTACTCCCCTAGATCTAAGAAGGGGGTCCTTCCCTTCAATTCCTGCCACTCCAAGCTAGTGAAGAGAGGCATCGCGAGCTCGTGTATGGAGGCGTCTCTCAGAAAGTCTTGCCTGCATAGCGCCCACGATAGCTTTGTCAGACAAGTAGATCGTCTACGAAAAGGGGGTTTCCCAATGAGCTCATTGGTCGAAGTGGCTGGGAGCTTGATAAAGAAGTTCAAGGGGACGCAGAAACCACCGCGCGAAAAGAGCAACGTACGGCCTGTGGTGATACCATATATGCACGGTGTCTCCCATAACCTTAAGAAGGTGGCTGGGCGCTATGATGTCCCGGTCGTATTTTCAGCGCCCAACAAAATGTCGCGATTATACAGGAGAATTAATGATCCACAACCGATAACTGACCCGTGCCATACTAAGCACAGGAATAAGTACACTGATTGCGCAACCGCCGTCGTTTATGAAATACCAATGACGTGTGGTTTAAGCTATGTAGGGCAGACTGGAAGGTGTGTTAATGATCGGGTCCGCGAGCACGCCGCTTCAACTAGAACTACACCGTCAGGGCATTTGGCTGTACATTGCAATAGATGCACTTGTGACCCATCATTTGACAGCACTAAAATATTGGCGAGGTACAGAAACAAAGTGTCACGCGAGCTTCACGAGGCATTTGAGATTAGGAGAAGGGGTAAAAAGTGCATTAGCGATACATCATTGGCTCTGTCTACGAATGAGTTTGAATATTTGAAACGTGGTCTGGGCGGAGACTAACGTGACGTGTGGTGTCTGATAGTGTGCTCCCATTGGTATATAAGTTTGTGTTTTTTCCTAATAAATTCAGTTGAGAGTGCGCCCTGTGTCGTTGTCAATCTACTCTTTGTCCGTGTTTTTTCGGCGCTTATTTTCCCACTCTGTCCAGTGCTCTGCCTCGCTATATTTCGCTCACATGTTTGCAAAAGGCACGGGTAACAGAAAGACGTTTAAGCTAATAAGTGGTAGCTCACGGAAGCACACGAACCAACCAACACGAGGTCCAGGCGAATGACTCAACACAGGCAGAGCACCGGTAGCCGCCGATGTCTCCGGAGAAACAGATCGGGCTGGGCTTGCTAGCGCCACCTGCCGCCGTCATACGACAACGTAACACTCCGCACAACGGGGCGAGCCGTGGGACCGATACACCTCCCCTTCTAGCCACCATACCCAAGTCTCGCCGCTGACTACAGCGCCATTCCAGCCCCTGGGGGACGCCCCAATCCGAATAACTCGTTGTTTTTCGCCTCGCTTCTCCGCCGTAAGCGGTCGGGTACGCTAGTCAATAATAATAATTGCGATAAAGAAGATATCAAAGCCCGGTTAGCACAAATATTTCGTTGTTGATTGCAGTAAGAACCTCCGATATTGCTGTAGTCAGCCCTTAAAATTCTACCACTTCCATGAAAAGCCGTACGAGACTCGAACGGCGCCAAGCCTGAATCACGGCAGCGCTCCAACAAAAGTAAGTTTCTCGTTCGTTGGAAGATCAGTTTTGCTAAATACGCCGGAAAAGCGAAATGAAATATGGCGGAAAAATTTCCCCGCTAAATGTAGCGGAAAAATTTCCCCGCTATATCTAGCTAAAAACTTCCCCGCTAGATATAGCGGAAAAATTTCCCGCTAAATCTAGTGGAAAAATTTCCCCGCTAAGTCTAGCGGGAAAACTTCCCTGCTAAATCTAGCGGAAAAATTTCCTTGCTAAATCTAGCGGAAAAAATTTCCCCGCTAAATCTAGCGGGGAAATATTGGTCACGTGACCCCTCTTCCGAGGTCACGTGACCCCCTTCCGAGGTCACGTGACCTTGGGGGGCATGTGACTCCCCCTCCACGTGGACCCCCTCCCCTGAGGTCACGTGACACCAACAAGGTCACGTGCCCTCGGGGGGGGGGTCATGTGTGACCCTTTCCCCTATGTCACGTGACCCCCAAGAAACCGTGGCCCTCAATACACTTCCCTCCTCCTCCTCAAGAGCTGCGGTCCAATTCGGCGTTACAGGGAGTGGTAAACGGCTTTCACTTTTTTTGGCCCCTCATCGCATTGTTTACTCGGAATTCTCGCAATATTTATAAGAGGAGGGGGGCGGGCTATTGAACCCATCCCCTCTCCCTCTGTTCGAACGCCACCAGAAGGTATATTACGTTTTTTGTTTTTTTTTCAATGTCATGTTCATTTGTTACGTTCAGTCGTGACAATACAGGATTGCTGTCAGCTCTTTAGTCGGTCTGGCCGTTATCCTATCATACGCTTCACTAGGCATATTAGCTGTTAGCTGTTTGCAAACATAAAGAAGGGGTTTGCTTTGTTACTGTTCCGTAGGAAAGTAGGTTAAGGACAATATAACCCTAAAAATCGCCAAAAAGCGTTGTGTATTGTTTTTCTTTCTTTTCTTTACAGCAATCTGCTTTTCACCCTGAAAGAAAAACAATTAGGCGAACTGGCGTCCTAGTTTTGCATAACTGACGGCGTATCAGAAAGTTTTCTTCAACTTCAGCGGTCGCAACTGAACAAGATGTAAAGTTTTCTTGTTTTGTTTTTTATGTACGAATGTTTTTTTTCCTCTCAGAAGCTAATTACGAGTTTTTATTGTTTACTTGCATCCAGAAGAATGAAAAGTGAATAGAATAAATACTAAAATTTCTAGATCATGGCAACTGCGTAGTTATCATCAGGGCATCACAATTTGTAGCGCGTGAAAAGGGGGGCAAAACTGGTTCTTTTAATGTTGAGACGTGAATCTGGTAAGCTCATATAATATTCACAGCGGATGTTTCGGCGAGGAAGCCAAGGAGCCGTTGCGATTGAGACCGTTTTTAATATCGGCCGATTGATGGTAACAGAAATCAAGCCCCTCAAAAACCGTCGACTCGGTACCTCTTCTTTTCTTTTAGCTCTCTTCTTTTGGACCGTCGTCGTCTTCTTCTAGTTGTAATCCTTGATATCTTGCAAGATATTTTATATCTTCCCCCCCCCCCCCTTTCAGATATCGTTTAGTGATAGCAATCCTCAAGTGGGTACAGGAGTTGAATCGGCCTTCTCAGAATCTTGTTTCCTGGTCCTCGGAGAAGGCATGTGCGCACAAGCCCGTCTCGACCGGGGTACGTTTTTTCGACCTTACACATTTTCCAGAACGCTCGATGCTTCTTGTCTCCTATCAAAACCAACTGTCCCTCTTTTATCTGGCTGCCCCTAACGTCCATTTTCAGAAGAGCGCCTCTTATTTCCTTCAGGTACTCCTGATGCCATCTGCGCCATCAGTCTTTGGATAAGCTTTGTTTGGCTCTCCAGGCCTCTCCAATATCAGCGCTCCAATTTGTTCCAGAACTGGTGAGGCGCTGTTTGCCGCCAACTATATCAGCAGGTGTGATTGCAATCGGTTCCTCAGCTTCGCTGTATGTGTATGTCAGTGGGCGGTTGTTCATTGCACCCTCTACTTCAGCGGTGAGTGTGAGCAATTCCTCACTGCTGAGCAACTTCCGTCCAATAACCTTCCTCATTGACGCCTTCATACTCCTTATCATCCGCTCGTAGAATCCACCCCTCCACGGTGCTTGCTGGGCAATGTATTTCCACTTGATCTGGTGTGTCGCTATAAAATCTTTAATCTGGGGGCCCTGTCTTTTATCACCTCACTGATATCCTTGTCCGCTCTCTTGAATGTTCTAGCGTTATCGCTGTACACCACAGAGCACACTCCTCTTCGTGCAACAAATCTTCTAAACGCTTGCATGAAGCTGCTTGTCGATATGCAGGGCACAACTTCCAGGTGTACCGCTCCGGTTAACGCGCAAGTGAATATTGCGATGTACATCTTCGTTACTCCTCCGGACGATTTTGCGTAAAGTGGTCCAGTGAAGTCTATACCCACAACACTGAATGGAGGGCTTTGCGTGACTCTGTCTGCTGGTAAGGGAGCCATCTCTTGATCGAGCGGTCTGGTGTTGTACTTTTTGCACTCAATGCATTTGCTTAAAATCTTTTTGATTAACTGCCGTCCTTGCAACACCCAGATCTTCGTTCTCAGGCGCGCCAGCGTGTCTCTTACTCCTCCGTGCAAGGTGAGATGGTGCACATGTCGCACCAGAATCTCTGTGAAGTGACTGTTCTTCGGCAATATCGCTGGATGTCGTTCTTTAAAACCGAGCTGGCTCTCCTGAAGACGACCTTCTAGCCTGAGCACCCCATCTTTACTCCTGAAGACTTTCGCTCCATGTAGCAGCTCTGCATCTTTTCCCCCTCTCACCTTCGTTGCGACTTCCTGGTTTAGGAGTGATATATTTTGCTCTTGTTTGATGAGATAGCGCTCAGCTTCCTCCAGTTCTTCAGCTGTTATAGGGCCTGTAGTATTGCTTCCTCTTGTCCTTTTTATGTACCTGAACACCCAAGCTGTCACTCTCAAGAGCCTTACGTACGAGCTGAACCTTCGAGAGTCGATTATATTGGTGAGTGTTAGGTTTACCACGCACAGTTCTGTCTTCACTGGTTCACTTCCTTCTTCTCTTATTTTATACTCATATGGTGGTCGTGCTTGGCTCTCGACTAGCCATTCTGGTCCTTTCCACTATAAACGTGAGGTCACAAGTTGGCAAGCCTTTACTCCTCTCGTTAGGAGATCGGCAGGATTTTCTGCACTTCGTACGTAGTTCCACGCTTCTGGTTCTGATCTCTGAATTATTTCCTTCAACCTGTTTTCGACAAACTATTCCCTTCTTTTACTTTCTTTGATCCAGTGTAGCACAATAGTGGAATCTGTCCAAAAGCAAGATTGGCTGATCCTCCGAACTAAATTTTTAGTGACATACTCATTCAGCCTTGCTGCCATGGTAGCGGCTAAAAGTTCTAACCGTGCTAGTGAAATTGCTTTTAGCGGAGCAATTCAACCTTTTGCTAGAAGCAGTTGCGCTTCCTTGTTTCCATCTTCGTAGGTGGTAACTATATACGCCGCTGCGCCGTACGCAAATGGGCTTGCATCTGAAAAGAAATGTAGGTCAGCTTTCTGCACCGATTGTCGTTGATTAGCGTCATAACATCGGTGTACGCTGACTTGCTTTAGGTCCTCCAGCTCATTTATCCATGTCGTCCATTCCCTGGTTTCCTTCTCTGGCAGTGGATCGTCCCATGTGATGCCTTTCTTCCAAAGTTCTTGAAATTCTCTCTTAGCTCTCACTGAAAATGGTGTGAGCATTCCCAAGGGATCAAACAGTCTTGCTGTTATTTGCAGCACTTGCCGCTTGGTAAGAGTTGCTCCCTTGAGCCTAACCATCCACTTTTCGTCTGGAAAACTGAGCTCGTCCGATGTATTGTTCCATATTAGGCCCAATACTCCGTTCTTTTCGGCTTTGGCCACCTCCATGTTGCCCTCATCGTCATGCACAAATTCATTTTGCACTTCCTGATTATTCGACACCCATTTTCGCAAGTTCATTTTCGCTCTGGCGAAGATACATCGGGCTTCACGGTACGTTTTTGTAGCCTCCTCTGCAGTGTCTGCTCCAAGTAACACGTCGTCGACATAAATATTCTTCTTTAATTGGGCAACTGTTTCCGGAAACTCGTCCTCCACCGTTTTCATGTGATATCGAAGAGTCGCCGCGAGGAGAAAGGTGCTTGGTGCAGTGCCAAACGTCACTCTCTTCATCCTCCATACTTCCATTTTAGGGTGCTGCTGCGAAAGGCTCGGCTTCTCTTTCCACCAGTACAAGCGGAGCGAATCTCTGTCTTCCTCGTGTATGCCAATCTGTAAAAACGCCTTTTCCACGTCCGCCACCATTGCGATACGATGATGTCGGAAGTTGATCCGTAAAGCCACAATATCTTTGTTTAAGTTTACGCCAACTTCCAGATTGTCGTTTAACGAAGATCCGGGCGAACCGCTCGATGATGCATCGAATACTATGCGGATTTTCGTGGTGGCCTTGTCATCTCGCATTACGGCCTGATGTGGCATGTAGTAGCATAGACGCCCGTTTGTGTCCTCATATTTCCCCTTTTCTGCAACGCCGGTGTTTAGATATTCCCGTATCGCTCTCTCATACTTCCCAAGTAGTTCCGGATTCTTCTGTAGCCTTCTGGTCAGTTGGTTCAGCCTTTTTAAAGCCAGTCCTCTGTTGTCATCTAAGCTAACTGTTGACTTCCATGGCAGTCGGACGTGGTGCCTGCCTTCCTGGAAAGTTACTGTATCTTCAAACTTGGCGAGTATGTCTTCGTCGCGGCCGTTTTCTATTGGACTATCTTTGATGCCTGCTGCTTCCAGTTCCCAAAATTGTTTCAAGGCGTTGTTGACCTCCTCGACTGTTGCAGTTACGTTCAAGACCATGACTGTGGAAGAAGTCGTCAATTCTGAATGAACTGTCATCGGTCCTTGAATGGTCCATCCTAGCGCTGTTTCCATGGCAGTGATTCTTTTGTCTAGCTTCTTAATTCGTCCAGTGCACATCTCCCAGTAATGATCCAAACCAATCAGAATTCTCGTAGCTTCGTTATTGATTACTATTTCTGGGTCGTCTGCTAGTGGTATGTTCATCCTTTTCAGGTTCCTTTGAATATTGATGTCTGGCCTTGGCAGCGTCTCTCTTGAGATGACTTCCACCTCTAAGGCCTCTATCAAAAATTCTTCTGTCATTGGCTCTTTTTTCAGCTTCACCTCCACTACATTGAGTATTCGCTCAACCTCTTTTCCCCCAAATGATCCAATAATGAGTCTTTCTTTTCTGAGAACTTTGCATCCCAATTTCTTGGACAAGCTTGCGGTTATAAACGACCGCTGGCTTCCGCTATCCAGCATCACTCGACAATAATCTGATGCTAATCTTCCTTCTGTCCAAGCGACCGCTGTTTGTAGTAACACGCACGTGCTGCTACAGCAGATCTGTTGTGAGGCATGGAAATTGCATGCCCTCTCCGTAGACACCTCTTGATCGTGGTACAATGTTGCACTACTTGCGTGTGCGCTTTGATCAGGTGCGTTTACTGTTATGCGTTGAGTGGATGTGCTTTGGTTGATTCCTTCACCCTGCTCGTTACGGCGGCACATTGATGTTCCGTGCCTTTGCTTGCAGGCCTTGCAGGTTATCCTGGCTTGGCAGAACCTAGCTGTGTGGTTTGGCCTTGTACAGCGAAAACACCTTCTGTCGACTCGGAGTTTTGACTTCCTGTCCTCATATGATTGCGTTTTCGTGCAGTCTCCAGCGTAGTGACCAATTTGATCGCAGAAGAAGCATTTACGCGCTGCTGTGCTCTGGAACGTTGACGCCCATGCAGAATATTTTGCAGGTGGGGATGGCGCTGTCGCGTTACTATTTCTCGTTTCTTCTTCTGTCACCTCTTCCCTGCATCTCACTTGATATTTGATGTAGTCAATTAAGCTCTTCAACATTTCCTCATTTGTTCTTCCTGAGGTCTCGTCCGCTTGTTGTGACATGGACGCTACTGGACCACGTGACCTTGATTGTTTCTTCACTTTGAAGTCTACCAGCATGTCTGTTGGTACTGCTTTCTTCAGTATTGGAAACAGCATTGCAGCATATGACCCGATAAGTATCCCCATTGATTCAAGCCCACTTGTGTGCACCTGTATCTTCTGGTACATCCGAGCTAGACCATTATGGTCTCTGCAGGATTTCACTTGATCCAGGTTGATGAGAGCATTCATATGTGCCTCGATCAAGTTGTCTTCATTCCCAAAGTTGTCTTTTAATAGTTTTATCGCCTGTTCATAGTTTCTTTCCGAAAACTGCAGCCCCTCAATGGGCACGGCGGCTTTTCCCGTAATAGCCGATTCACACGACGGACTGATCCGCGGACGGATTGATCACGTGATAACATATCCGCGGTTCATCCGTCTCCCAAGCGCATCCACACGAGGGAGAAGGCGAGCAGACGCCAGAGGACGGACCGATCCAGCTCGCCAACCCACAGTGCCGCGAAACTCCAACATCGCACCGTGGCACCGTTGTCCAAGAGAGAAATCGACGTTTGCTACCGCGATTGAGAATCGTACGCTGCTGTTACGCACAGATCGAGACAAAACACCGGGGCAGGCTTCGCACCAAGCGCCACTAACTTTACTAACCCAAAGCATGACAGTGACACAGGCATGGTCCTTCCTGCTCGAGAAAGCCTCGGCGTAGACACGACGAAGTTCTGGGCTCGCGGAGGGGCGTTTGGAGATGCCTTCACGCACTCCGCGCTCGTGCACAACACTCAAGCACACCACATTCACAACTTGCAAGAGAGGCCTTACTCGGTGAAATCCTGATCGGACGTGCAATTACCGCGGCGTGCGAGACAAATTTTGACGGGAGCTTCTTGACACGGACCCGGAGGAGTACCGAGACCTGCGTCGCGTCAGCCAGACAAGTTTCTGGAGTTTCTTTCACTCGTGGAACCAAGAATCGCGCGTCGAAATCAACCAACAACGCACAAAACACAACGATGCGCCATTTTGTTTTGAACGCCCAGAAGCAAAAACCAAGAAAACAATGTACCGTTGCCAGACTAAACGCTTTCCAAGTCAATCTGCCGCCAAACGTCCGCGAGTGAAAAAGGCGCTCGACTTTATCAGTCCGCGCCTCCGCGGAGGAGGCGCGGATCGCAGGAATCGGTGACGTGCCGGTCACGTGGTACACGGTCCGCGGACGAAAATCGCGATTCGGTCCGTCGTGTGAATCGGCTATAAGCACCGTCATAAGGTAATTGAACTTATGTCCGTTTGACATCCCCGGTCTTGAATGAATTGACGTTTCGAACTGATGCCAGAATCGCTGCCACGTCAATTTGTTTCCATCGAACTTCACTACTTCGAGCTTTGGCAGCTTCACCAGTTCATTCATCTCACGTGGTGCGTTTTCTCTTAACGCGGGAACTTGGTCACCATGTTCTCCTCTCTGCATACCCTGCGTTGTGTTTTGAATACTGACTTCTAACTTGGAGATTGCAGTTATTACCTTGAGATTCTATTCGATCACCTTGGTCACCATGTTCTCCTCTCTGCATACCCTGCGTTGTGTTTTGAATACTGACTTCTAACTTGGAGATTGCAGTTATTACCTTGAGATTCTATTCGATCACCCTCTCATATTCTGCATCCGCACTTTCGGCCGTCAGAAATTGTTCCATTTGAGTGTTCGTCTCTTTGAGCGTTTCTGCGACTCCTTTAATCAGATTAGCCGATAGCAAGAGATCGTTCTTGTCAGCATTTTCTTCAATTATTTTGTCGGCGTCCGTTATTAGGTGAGTTATTTGCGTCCTTAGAGCCTTTCTCTTTTTGGTTAGAACGTCCCTGCCCATTGTCAAATGTTCAAAGGGCTTACGACTGCTGAGCACTGGTGTCCGGTCCCCGCCTGCTGTTCCTTGGCTGTTCCTCCTGTTCTGTCCAGGTCCTCGTCAGCCGTTCCTTCGCCGACTTCTTCTGTCCACGTTTCTTCGTTGGCGAAGCGGTAATCCTGGTCACGGCACCATGTTTCGGCGAGGAAGCCAAGGTGCCGTTGCGGTTGAGACCGTTTTTAATATCGGCCGACTGATGGTAGCATAAATCAAGCCCCTCAAAACCGTCGACTCGGTACCTCTTCTTTCCTTTTAGCTCTCTTCTTTTGGACCGTCGTCGTCTTCTTGTAGTTATAATCCTTGATATCTTGCAAGATATTTTTTTAGCGGAGGCCTAAAAATCCGCTTTGATATAATAACGTTTATAAATTTCCTAACCTGAGCTTGAATAAAACAGCGTTAAGCGATTACTAAGTTATCCGATGAATCCACGTTCAATAGAATCTTTAGTACCCCTCTAACACGCGTGTTATTCATTGGCCTCTTTATAGAGTAGAATAGCACCGGCGTTACTAGTGTTCTCTATACAAAACATCTGCTTTGTTTGCAAAGCTCTCGGAGTCGGGTATTTCAAGTGAAAATCTGAGTGAGAAGGTCTTGTGTTTTAGTTGCAAATCCAGGTTACATGCGTAAGCATATACACATATATTTGGAAACAACCATACAGCCATCTTGATCTTCAGATCTACCGATACACTCCAAAGGCAATGTTGTTATAATTTGTTTGAAGCTTTGTGTTCGTATTATTTGCCTTTAAATTAGGAAAATATAAGTTTGTCAGAGCTGACGGATCTGTATAAAATAAAACCAATATTCTTTCTCAGCCTCACTAAAAAAAAAAAAAAAATATTTGCCACAAGCAATAAGCGGCTGGTTGCTTAGAACACCTCTTTTTGAAGCGATGTGCTCCTGCGCCCGACGGCTGGACCGCACGACCAGCCGACCCAGTTGACCGCCGCCCACCCCACACTTAAAAGTCTCTCTCACTTCGAGGGGAGAAGGAAGGGGAAGACGAAGGGTGCTTAGCGCTCATCGTCTCAGCGCGTCCGACCCCGCTCCTCGCTTCTTCGCTTGGATGGATGGATGGATGATGGATGGATGAATACGGCTGAGCCCTTTGGATCGGGCGGTAGCTTACGCCACCTAGCCATTTTGTTTTGTAGACCGCTCAAAGCGGTCTTGTAGACCGCTCAAAGCGCCATCTGGGGGTTCCTCGGGGAACTAAAGCAAGTGTCTTCCAATCCTGGCCTTACCCGAAATTTGCCCCTGCGGACTATATATAGTCTGGAAAATATGGTACAGCAGCAAAATGCAACGCTTTCAGAAATGTCCTGTTGACAGTGAAAAATATTTTTTTTGAGTTTTATCACAACCATGGGTACGTAAACACGCAAACTTGACTATATAAAAGTTCTTTCCATGCTTTTAACATGGTGACATGGGCGCGGACTCGAAGCATGACCGGCAGGACACTTGCAGATGATGTACACATCTTGAAAAGCAAGGACTGTCAAAGAAATTGTAGGGCCGAGAACCCCGACTATTTCAGAGAACTTGCACAACAGATCAGCTGTTCATGATACTCCAAGTCTCACGAAAGATGTCTCCCAGATCGTAAGAAAACAGTCATCACCTAAGCTTATCGGTCTTTAGCCAAGCTATACTGAATCTTGGGGTACAGACTGAACCAAAACATGTAACTCGAAGACAGAAGAGACTAGAAGTTGCCAATCAACTAACGATACTTCTAACTGGCTAAGAACTGGGCACATATAGAGAATGCATAAAAATACGAGGAAAGGTCACTTGTATCTTCGAGCGAGGGAGTGAAAATTAGTTTAAATTAACTAAGAATCTTTCAGAAGCAATTAAAGGGTTGGCAGGTTCCCTGCAATTAGTCTTTATTCAACACCTCAGCTGGCATCTCGTCTAGTAACTTGTTGCAGGATGAGCCTCAGCGTCGTCCTTTCAAGTGTTCACGATGTGCATGTAGATCCTCGCTGACGTTGGCGGAATCAAAACTGAACGGCCCACACTGAAAAATAAATTATTAATATAAGATCTCTGGGTGATCAGCGGAAAATCGACACGAAATAATGAAAACTATTATTGCCCCTAACAAATAAAAACCTAATCAGGCTTTTTTATATCTTAAATAGGGGGGGGGGGGGGGAGGCTGGTTGAGGCGGTTTGGATGTGCATTCCTTGTGTGTGTTGTTTGGGAGGGGGGGATGCATGTGTATATCATAGGGTCGCACATGATGGCATAAACAGCTAAAAAAACGGGAACAGCGATTAAGAAACACACATGGCAGGACAACGCTGTACTCGCAACCCCCCAAAGCCCCTCCCCTAGTTAGAAGTCTGCTGACAAAGTAAGAACGGCAGGGCGTCTCTTGTGAACGGCCGAGCTCCAGCACTTCTTCGTTGCCCTTCGCTGCGATTTGGCTGTACGTGCAAGCTCGAGGCTCGCGAGATCGAAGCCCTGTCGAAGGTTGGAAGCTAGTGCTGGAGGTGGGGGTAACTGCAGCTCCTCCCCGCCGGTGATTATAGTTGAAATATTCGTGCCAAAGGGATCCAACATCGCGATCGAGGCCCCGTCAAACACCTCGAGGGAAAAGACAGACGCGCACGAAAATCAAATATTCCGTCACGCAGGCACTGCCAACTGACTTTCCCGCGTTCGGTAGTCATGCTGTTTTTAGTTTTTAGCTAGATATAGCGGGGAAGTTTTTGCGCTACATTTAGCAGGAAAATTTTTCCGCTAGATTTAGCGGGGAAATTTTTCCGCCAGATTTAGCGCGCAAGTTTTTCCGCTAGATTTAGCGGGGAATCTTTTCGGCTAAGTTTAACGGGGGAAATTTTTTCCGCTAAATTTAGCGAGGAAATTTTTCCGCTAGATTCAGCGGGGAAAATTTTTCGCTAGATTTAGCGGGGAAATTTTTCCGCTAGATTTAGCGGGGAAATTTTTCCGCTAGATTTAGCGGGGAAATGTACCCATAATGCACCGCGCGGTTACGCCGAACATCTCGAGGGAAAAGGCAGACGCGCTCGAAAATCAAATATTCCGTCACGCAGGCACTGCCAACTGACTTTCCCGCGTTCGGTAGTCATGCTGTTTTTGGTTTTTAGCTAGATATAGCGGGGAAATTTTTCCGCTACATTTAGCGGGGAAATTTTTCCGCTAAATTTAGCGGGAAAATTTTTCCGCCAGATTTAGCGGGGAAGTTTTTCCGCTAGATTTAGCGGGGAAGTTTTTCCGCTAAATTTAGCGGGGAAATTTTCTCCGCTAAATTTAGCGGGGAAATTTTTCCGCTAGATTTAGCGGTGAAATTTTTACCGCTAAATTTAGTGGGGAAAAGTTTCCGCTAGATCTAGGGGGGAAAGTTTTTCCGCTATATTTAGCGGGGAAATTTTTCCGCCAGATTTAGCGGGGAAATTTACCAATAATGCACCGCGCGGTTACGCCGACGCCGACGGCGACGCCCCTCAAGCAGGGAACGGGCGCCTAAGAGCTGCGCTCTAAAAAACGCTGTCGACTCGCCCAACACGCACACACATATTGTACCACCGTCAATGGCCGTTGCCACAGTCACTCCTGATATCGAAGCCAGGTAATTCGGACTTAGTAGGACGCCCCCCCCCCCCCCCACACACACACACATACCCCTCTTTCTCCCTCCCCTTTAAATAATATCGAGAGAACTTTGTGAACATATAGGCCCAGGAAGTTTTCACATATTCGACATCAAATGGAGTACTACCAAGTATCTAACCACGTCTTGTGTGAACGACAAAAGCGAGTTTAGAAACTTGCCGGTGTCGTTCAACGTTCTCGGTCTACGATCTATGCCGACGTATTTGATTCACGACATGTACTTCGAAATAGCACCCCCAATGTTTTAAAGGAACTTCCTATAGTTCGACAGGAGAGGAGTTTGCTATCGCATGTAAAGTGATAATATTTAGTTTTGGGGCGAAAGACGAGATCTTTCGCCCCAAAACTAACCCCAAAACTTTCGGTTTGTTCTCACTTATTTTTAGACTATTTGAACTATCCCAAGTTTCTAAGTTCTTTATGGTGTCAGCTACGCGCACAACTTCCTTGCCGATACTAACCGAAAAATGAAACATAGCATAGTGGTATCACTCTCGCAAGACTTCATACTTTCAAAGCTTCTTGACCCGGATGGCCCTTCTACGCAAATATACATGTACTCAGAGTAGCAGGGAGGGAAACGAAAGAGGGGGTTAAACCGCCAAGAATATTGCCGCGCGCAGGGGCTGAGAAAGCAAGGCTCAATCACGAACCTCTAGAAAGTTCTCGTTTATTCTTGTTCCGGACGTAACTTCTATCGTTTATCCCTGATTTTGTTGTTCCAGAAAGTGCGTGTTCATTCTCGCAACGAGCGCGCTACGCTCGAACCTTCTCCGCCGAATCTTCGAGATAGTGACTCATCTTAGATAAGAGGCCGCCCGCGACCTTGTCGAGTCTGAGTCGAGAGTTACGATTCAACCACCGACGGAGTTCGTCGCGTCGACAGCTATAGTTCGCATCGAGATCGCCTTTCACGACATCCCGCCTTCGCACCGCCGCCCTCTTGATACTTTTTCGGGTGGCTCCCTGACCGTCGTTGTGCGCCAGATCAACTGCTCGCAAACACAAGCCTGGGAAGTAGACATCCCTCGCCGACACCACAAGACGACCAACGGAACAGCGACTGCTCCCACGTTCAGCCCCTGAGAGGACGGAGGGTATCCTCTGGCTTCCCATACTCATGTTCTCACCGGCGTCGCAATTTCGGGCTGCCGTCGCCATGGCTACGCCCCCAATTGTGATTGCGGAAAACGACACCAGAGCGAACACAACGGCAGCCGGTCATCTCGACAACGGTCAACAACCTGCGGAAGCAGGGACAAGTGGCAAGATCGTGGACGGCAGCAAAGGAAACCATGACAACTCAACTTCTAACGACACTTCTGACTCTGACATGACTACATCAGGCCCAGAGGACCAGGATGACGAGGACTTAATTTCTGTGAAGACAAGACGCAAACGGAAGCGCAAGATCGAGAGCGCCAGTGATGAGGAAAGCAGAAAGAAAGCCATCGTTTCACTCGGTCTGACGGTCATCTTCCCACCGCAAGATCCGACGATACTTCTGAACAAGCTCAACGGCCTGAAGCTCACGGGGGCTCTAAATAGTCACGCCCCTACAGAAGTTGGTGAAATTCGCTGCAACAAGAGATTGAACATACTCGCGGTGGGCACACGAAAGCAAGAATCCACAGCGTCCTTGCTGCGAATCAGGAAGCTCGTCGGCATTGCAGTGCGGGCATACGAGCCTCGGAATCCGAACACTGCTGTGGGCCTTATTCGGGACGTTGACGCAAGCATCTCGGAGAAAGTGTTACTTCGGAACCTAAGCGCGAACACGACGAAAATCACGCAGGTGCGTCGTTTTGCTGCCACAGAAACGGTTCGCGTCACTTTCGCTTCTGCGACCCTACCGGAACACGTATTTCTGGGCAGAGTACGACATAAGGTCGAACTATACGTTTATCGACCAGCGCAGTGGAGGAAGTGTGGCAAGTTTGGACACGTCAAGGCAGTTTGCACTCGCCCCGAGGTGTGTACCAGATGCTCTGGCTCCCACGCGAGCGAAAGATGCGAAGCCGAAAGGGCCAAGTGCGTGAACTGCAAGGGCGCACATGAGGCAATCTCGAAAGACTGTGTGATCTGGCAACAAGAACGAGCCGTAAACAAGTACAAAACAATTAACAAAGCAGACTTCAAAACTGCCCGAGCTGCCGTCCGAAGCCGCGGCCAGCGCAACATCGAACACGACAACGTGATCATTCTTCAGAACCGTTTCAGTGACCTTTATGATGAGACGCAGTACCTCCCCCCCCCCGAGCAGAGCAACGCATCACAGAGTGAAACACGGAGTTCGCACCCTGCACGGCGTGCATCATCAAACCCTGAATCAGTCTCTTGGGAACAAGATGCATCAAGAGAACAGCGCTTGGAGCCTCCAAATAGCATTAGAGAGCAAGGTACATCCCACCTTTCATCGCAGCGCACAGCACAGCGGAATTCATACGGTCATGCGCTCCGCACTGCCTCTGTTCAAGCGCAATCACAGCCAACCAGCAACCGTAAAACCTCCCGAAGCGCGACTGGCAACGAACAGCCCAGCCTGATCTCCTCACTGGGAACCCTTGCACGAACTGTAATGCCAGTGGTCACGGAACTTCTGAAGCCGTTTGACTCCCCTGTGGTGCGAGCGATGCTCCAAATAATCACACTGGTTCAGCAATCGCTCTGCGATGGAGCTTGCTAGGCATCAAACTTCCATAAATGAGTTACCTACAGCACACGCAACGAGCACCACAGGTATCGTACTTCAAGAGCACGCTAGTGAACGACGTCTAGACTCTGTAGAAGAACCTTTTATGCATCAAATATACCGCGAATGCACTGTGCTCCAGTGGAACGTGCGCGGCCTACGAAACAAACTGCCTGATATACAGGACTTCGTACGAAAGTATGAAACGCCCATTGCAATCTTTATCGAATCAAATGCATCTTCAACGCTCCGCATCTCCGGATATGAGTGCCCTCATTCCGTTCCTGATCGGGAAAAAAGTCGTATCACCGTGTGTGTGCGCACAGACATTTCAGTTGCCAGGAAAGAATTATCCCTTCACACTACAGCCGATTACGTGTGTCTAAAGCTTCAGTACAAAAACATATCTTTCACAATCATCGCGATCCACATTCCGCCAAGAGTGCATTTCTCTGGCGAGGAATTTCAGGCCGTGCTGCAGGAAATTGAAGGACCTTTTGCTCTCTGTGGCGATGTCAACGTACACAACCCGCTGTGGGGCGGAGATAAACTTGATGCGAGAGGAAGACGCCTAGAAGACATTTTCAGCTATTGGAACATGGGGGTCTTTAATGATGGAACATACACTTTTCTTCGGGGAGAGCTCAAGAGCGCCATTGATATCATTGCGGTTTCTGAGGACTTCCGTCTTCCCGTCCGATGGATGACAGATCTTGACACCAGGGGCAGCGACCACCTGCCTCTCCTCATCTCCCTCGACGGCTTTGGAGGTAGAAGGCACAACCGGACAATTCCATATACAGACTGGAGTCGTTTCAGAAACGAAACAGAGTCAGCATATAGAAATGGTGCAGGAGATACAGACATCACTGCCCGCATAACATCATCATTGACATCCAGCACGAAAATGGTGAAACTCCCCGCCAAATACCTTGCGATCGACGCAGATTATGAGAAGTTGCGAGCGGTTCGACGTCGTGCTGAACGACGTGCCAGGCGAACTGGTAAAGCCGCGGACTGGGCGGAAGCACGACGAACCCTGGCGGTCGTACGGCGACACTAATTCGACTCTCTATGTGACGTCGGAGAGGTTCCTGCGGTTCAATGGACCCTCACAAGCCGTCAACGAGACTATGGAACGTGACCCGAGGGCTCAAGAAAACACCCAGGCAGAAGTTTCCCTTCCGAGCCTTGGCACTTTCAAAAGGATTCACTGAGCGTGCTGCAGCCAATGCGTTCTGCGAGCTCCAGCAGCGGCGCCCTGCGAGCGGATTGTCACACGAGAAAACCACTGAAGCCGCCGTGCTACCGGAGCTAGACGAGGTTTTTACCATGGAGAAACTCAAAAGTGCTCTACAGGAGTGTTCCCAACACACCTCTCCAGGTCCGAATGGTGTTACATATAAGGCGCTAGCCAATCTGGGACCCCTCGCCCTCGGTGCCCTCCTGCAGCAATACAACGTCATGTGGAACACAGGACAGCTCCCAGAGTCATGGAAGAAGTCTCGCCTCGTTCCCATCCTGAAAGCAGGAAATTCGCCTCTGTCGCTTGAGTCATACCGCCCCATTGCGCTCTCCAGCTGCATTGGGAAATTGATGGAGCGTATGATCCTAAACCGCCTGCTCTGGTACCTCGAAAAGAGAGGGGTCTTCCCCGAGTGCATGTCGGGGTTTCGTCGTGGCCGTTCTGCCATTGACGGCGTCGTGGACTTAGTCTCAGATGTTGAACAGCATCGGAGACGCCGTCTCTCCACGGTAGCTGTGCTTCTGGACATAAAGGCTGCTTTCGACAGCGTGGAACACTCAGCAATACTCACGTCCCTCATTAAACTCCGCGTACGTGGTCGAATCTACAACTAAATCTCGGCCTACCTTCAAGGACGCACAATTTACCGAACCACGACGAAAGGTAACAGTGACTGTTTCTTCGTAACTGCCGGCGTTCCACACCGGAGAGCCCCACACTCTTTAGCGTCGTCCTGGCCCAACTTTCAGAGCATGTAAAGATGTCGATGTATGCCGACGATCTGTGATTCTGGTAAGTTAATCAGTTCTGGCACGGTCTTCATGACTTCACCGGAGGTCGGGGAGGAAGCAGCAATTTAACTGGCAATGACCTCGTCCTCTCGGATCAAATTCAGAGTAAGTGTTATGTCCGGCATAACATGGAAAAAGAAGAAGACGCGCCTCGTCTTCTTCTGCGACATCAGACAGTGTACGTGCCTGCGCATGCAGGGACATTCGGTCACGCCGCCATCACGATCGCAGAGTAAAGCTACTCGTTGTGCTTTCCGTAAGCGACTCCTGATTACTCAGCACGTAACATTGGCGACGAAGGCGGACCAGAACCGCAAAAGGGAAGACTTGCATCGTTTGAACGATGTCAGCGCTGCGAGGCAAGGTCGAAGAGTTCGACGGTACTGCGTGGTCGGCCTGGGCGGAGCGCTTGGACTTCTACTTCCAGGCGAACGATGTGCAAGACGCCGGAAAGAAGAGGGCGCTACTGCTGACTTTATGCGGCGCAGAGACCTACAACACAGTTCAAGCGCTAGTTGCACCCCACAAGTCAGGAGAAGTTTCTTTCAACGAAATTATGTCCTTGCTAGGGGACCATTACGATCCAAGACCATCCGAACTCTTCTCTCGAAGCAAATTTCAGAGGCGTGATCAACATCCAGGGGAGTCACCTGCTTGCTACGTGGCAGCACTTAAGAAATTGGCAACTGACTGTAACTTTGGCGTGTTGACGACAGCTACATCGCCAACGACGACAGCGGGTTCGTCGAGTACCGGCGGCACAGTGTCAGCGGGGTCGTCGAGCTCCGGAGGCATATTGGCTTCCAATCCAACGATGCTGCCGCTGGACGTGATGCTTCGTGACCGCTTCGTCTGCGGAGTTCAAGATGAGCGTATTCTACAACGTCTTTTTGCAGAACAAAAACTCACATTCAAGCAAGCTTACGATATTGCCATCAGACTTGAGAGTGCCGTGCAACAACAACAGGAGCTGAAACTCCCCAAACCAGACCTCAACAAAATGTGTAGAACTACGAACCGGGCAGCCACCTCTTCCAGTGGTCAGCCGGAGACGCCGTGTTACCGCTGCAATGAGCAACACAGCGCACAAACCTGTCGATTTCGCAAAACATCGTGCCGATTTTGCAGAAAGACGGGTCACATTGAGAAGGCTTGCCGAATGAAGGCTCGATCCGGTGCTGCACAACACTCGACCAACCTGGTGAGCGATGACCAAAACGAGACTGATCAGTCAGTAAGTGATTTTGACATGCAGGAACTTAATGCTGTTCGTGCCAGCGTCGTGGTTCCCAAGTACTTCATAACGCTTAAAGTAGAAGGAAGAGCACTAGAATTTGAAGTTGACTCTGGTGCAGCAGTCACGGTCATCAGTCAAGAGACCTGCAGGCGAACATGGCCAAACAAGCCACGTCCGTTACAGAAGGAGGATATGACGCTGCAGACGTGGACCGGTGAAGGACTCGGTTCAGCGCAGGTACACGTAAAGCACAAGTCTAAGGACTATATCCTGCCACTCCTAGTCACAACCGGAACAGGATGCAACCTGATGGGACGCAACTGGTTTTCAGCACTGCAGATTCGACTCAGTGGTATTCACCACATTGAGCAAGACCGTACTATCACAACGGTGCTCAGCGCGCACAGTGAGGTCTTCAAGTCTAAGATCACAGGGTACATTGGACCAACGGTACACTTGGAGATGAAAGAAACAGCAACACCCAAGTTCCTTAAAGCCCGACAAGTACCATTTGCACTACGGCCAGTAGTTGAATGCGAATTGCTAGCATTGCAGAAGCAAGGCATTATAAAGCCGGTCCAACACTCCGCGTGGGCAACGCCTGTCGTGGTTGTCAGGAAGAAAGATGGATCCCTGAGGCTCTGCGGGGATTACCGCAGTACCGTGAACGACGCAGCAAAGCCGGCATCCTACCCGCTCCCGACACCGACGGGGGCTCTATCAAACCTTCAAGGAGGAACTGTCTTTTCGACCCTTGATCTCGCGCAAGCGTATCAGCAGCTGCGAGTAACGGATACGACCGCCGAAATACTGACGATCAACACGATCAAGGGGCTCTACAGAGTGAAGCGACTACCTTTCGGAATCGCGGCCGCCCCGGCGATATTTCAACGAGTCATGGAAACCACACTCGCGGCCATTCCGGGAGTTAGCGTTTACCTTGACGATATAATCATCAGCGGAACAACTCCAAGTGAGCACGCGCGTCGGCTGGATGAGGTACTCTCACGACTGGAAAAGGCAGGGCTGAAGCTCAAGCAAAGCAAGTGCTTCTTCGGCGTGAAGAAGGTCAAATTCTTAGGTCACCGCATAAACGCCGAGGGAATTCATCCAACCCAGGACAAGATCCAAGCAGTAGTCGAAGCCCCAGAACCAGAGAACAAGACGTAGTTACAGTCCTTTTTAGGCCTCCTGGCGTTTTACGACAGGTTTTTAAAGGATCGCGCGACAATCGCGAAGGAACTGTACAAACTACTTGAACAGAACAAAGAGTGGAGGTGGGAAGAAACACACCGAAGGGCTTTCAAAAAGCTGAAAGATCTAGTGGCGAACTACACTGTGCTCGCACACTATGATGGAAAACGACCTCTAGTGTTGTCTTGCGACGCCTCACCATATGGAGTGGGAGCCGTACTTGCACAGCAAGATGCTGATGGGCGGGAGGCTCCGATCGCTTTTGCATCCAGAACGCTAGGCAGTGCCGAGCGGAACTATTCGCAACTGGATCGTGAAGGCCTCGCTATCGTGTACGGAGTTCACCACTTCCATCAATACATAGCTGGGAGGTCCGTGACCACATTCATAGACCATCAGCCTCTGCTAGGTATCATCGGCTCCAACAAGCCTGTTCCACAAGTATTATCACCAAGGATGACTATATGGTGCGTGAAACTGGCAGCCTACCACTACGACCTGAAATACAGGCCAGGAAATCGTCACCAGAACGCAGACGCTCTCAGTCCGCTTCCGTTACCACACACAGAAGACGAATTGAATCCACCTGGCGACATCTTGATGTTTGAAGGATTGTCACGGCCTCCTCTGTCAGCGCAACAGGTAGCAGAAGCGACAGCAAAGGACACTGTGCTGGTTGAAGTGTTAGAAGCAATTGAAAAGGGCACTCTTCATCGACTCAAATCACCAGAGTTCGCACCTTACACAAAAAAGGCGGCAGAACTGTCGACACACCGAAATTGTGTGACATAGGGGGCACGCATTGTGATCCCCACGCGGCTGAGGACGGACGCGTTGACGTGGATTCACGCGGGGCACCCTGGAATTATAGCAATGAAGACATGCGCACGGAGCTACCTCTGGTGGCCCGGTATCGACGCAGACATAGAGTCATTCGTCGCAGAATGCACTGCCTGCCAGACCCACCGCAAGACACCACCGAAGGAGCCCATGCCAGTCTGGCACAGACCCTACCACCCTTGGGATACTATTCACGTGGACTTTGCGGGTCCAGTTGAAGGCCAAGTTTTTCTGGTGGTCGTGGACGCATACACTAAATGGGTGGAAGTCCGAGTGATGCGAAACATGACGTCGGCTGCCGTCATTAGAGAATTGGGGGCTATCTTCGCAACTTTCGGCGTTCCCCGGAAGGTGGTTTCGGACAACGGCACAGCGTTTGTGTCCGACGACATCAAGACCTTCTACCGGAATAACGGTGTAATATCCATCACAAGCGCGCCATACCATCCAGCAACTAACGGCCAGGCTGAACGCATGGTTCAAGAGCTGAAAATGGCACTAGCTAAAAGAGGAAGAGAAGATCTGGATTGTGTGGTTGCCAGATTTTTAATCAAACAACATACAACAATCCATGTGGCAACAGGAAAGACACCTGCTTGGATGCTTTTTGGAAGAGAACTTCCGTCTGCTCTCGAGCGACTAAAGACGTTCAGCCCCGAGACACCTGAAAGCACTGCCACCTTTACAAACCCACGCAAGCTGAATGTAGGCCAAGCAGTGTGGGTTAAAACATTTCCAGACGGTAAAAAGTGGATACCGGGAGTGATCGAACGTCAGCTGGGACATCGCTCTTGGATGATTCGGGTAGAGCAAGGTTCAATTCGCCGGCACACCAACCACATACGGCCGCGAAGAGTGGCATCGCATAATCAACCTCCACAGAAAGCTGTGGCACCCGCATGGGACATTAACAGCCGTGATGGCCTGGCTCCGCAACCCGCGACAACCATCAGGGACAACAGCACAACTGCTATTCCCGAGGAATCGCTTCCTGTTGTGCCGCCGGCAGAGCCTGACACTTTAGGCACTCGAAGAAGTTCCCGAGACCGGCGACCACCTCAAAGATATGGACATGACGTCTAGTGGGGGGAGGTGTTATGTCCGGCATAACATGGAAAAAGAAGAAGACGCGCCTCGTCTTCTTCTGCGACATCAGACAGTGTACGTGCCTGCGCATGCAGGGACATTCGGTCACGCCGCCATCACGATCGCAGAGTAAAGCTACTCGTTGTGCTTTCCGTAAGCGACTCCTGACGTAACAGTAAGTGACTCCAAGCCGGCAATTTTAAATTACACGAGGGGACGCATATCGTCCAAGGCACTCAAAAATCTACGGACGGGTTTCCACGGAGATCGAGTTCGGGGAGTTCAAATTGTGTGGGCGCCAGCTCACTCGGGCCTCCCGGGGAACGAGAAGGCGCACGACGGTGCTCGAGGCTTAACCGACCGGGCCGACGTCACCAACATCTTTGACACGCACTCGTTGCGGCGGTCGGACAGAGACAGGCTAGTTGCCTACCGGGACGTAATTAACCACTACAAGCTGGGAGGGGCTAAATACCCCGCAGCAGACAGGACACTGTCCAAATGGCAGGCAGTGGCGTGGCACCTTCTTCAAACTAATACATTTCCAAACTCAGGGGCGTACAGCCGCTGCTATCCGGGGCTTTACTCCAGCGCATGTAAGCATTTCGGGGACAGGGCCGACCTGCAACATATGAGCTGAGCCCCCTGTCCCATTAAAAAATATAGAAAAAATAGAAATAGAGCTAAACGTTTACTGTTGAACATTTGAACCTCCGAGCAGTGGGAGACCGTGCTGCACAGCTCGAACCCGGGAGAACAGGTCCGTCTGGTCCAGATGGCCGTGGCCGCCGCAGAGGAACAAGGACTCCTGGCCGCAGACTGAGGGGGGAGAGTTGTGGCTCTGTCTAGACTCCATCTTCCCTTACCCCATCTGTGAACAAATACATGTTGTCATCATCATCAGTTTTGTCAAGGTGTATGTTTGTCAGACATATGCTTTTGTCAAGGATGCCCGACCTATGGGGAGAACTCGAGGTTATTCGATTCAGCAAAATTTTCTCTTGGACATATGCTGCACCACACAAAGAAGGTGTGCGAAAGAAGGAACTTTTTTTAAACCAACACATTGTAATATTTCACACACAAACATCACAACCAAGGTTTCACTTCCCGATAAAAACACAATTTTATTATCAGTTTTGCCATGTTAGCAATAAAAGAACCGCTAAACTTAGAAGACGCACGAATGCCAATGTAATACAATTGATTAATTTTTATTAGTCCATAAACACTCTAAATAAATAAAATTATACTCAAAGGAAAGCATTTTTCTTTTCGTCAGACTCTTGGCGCCAAGGTGCTTCGGTGGCGCCCTCTAATGGTTTCCGCTCGTGACGTGAAGAGCAGAATTTTCCTCGTTGGAAGGTCACGAGTGGCATTCTTGCGTACTTATTGCGAACGAAGCTCGATGGTGCGTGTAAAAAGCACGAGAGAAGTTTGGAATCTTCGCGTTCTTAAAACAACGTCGTCAAAGTGAATAAAGATGTATAGTGGTATAGTGAGCGTTTTCTCAATCACGAATGCCGATCGCAAAGACGCTCTTGGGTGCCAATCTTACCCATATCCTCTCCTGTTTCTTTTTCCAGAGTGAGATGTTCTCTGTCATTTTCTACGACTTAAAAGTCTTTATTCCTCATCACAGTCGTGGCCTTCACAAAATATGATTAACTATCGCCAGCTCACACGCACATAGAATTTCTTGTTTTTTTTTTTACTATATCTGTGCAGAGAAAGATTTTATCACGATTTGATGTGTGTAATGCACTCCCGAATCGCACTTAGTTAAGTTGTGCAGTAGCTGTTTTTGGTCGTATGACGGCACTTGTAACTTCCAGCATTCCTGTCTCCAAGTTTCGGGTCCTATAGCAACTTCAGAAAAAAAGGATATAAAAACAAAAACTTTGCGATTTGGTACCTGTGACTATCGGAAACTGTCTTCACTAACGTGTGATGCGTGTGTTGAGAACGTAAGGAATTGTATCTAAGCAATATTTCCTGAAAGTAAAAAATCCCTGCACCGCCTGTTTTCTATATTCAGTTCCTTTTTGATGCGGAAAGCAATTTAAGAATTACTCGGCAAGCAAGTGCACTGCTCCACGATTTATGGGGCTCTCGGCTGCCATTTAACAATAAGAATAAATCGTCGTTCAAGTGCACAACGACCTTTGTAATGTATTATTTTGTAAGGTTGGCTCCTTGCGCGTTGAATGACGTGAGCAATACATTTACCTTACCAATGTAGAAATGTTGCCAATTTGGCTTTTGCTGCAGCTGCTTTAGGAAGAGGTATTATGTTCTCTATTTGGCGCTTGACCAGGATTGTTTATTTGAATTAGCAACTGCGCCCTGAAGTTGATCAGATATTTCCCAGACATATGAGACTGCTGGCTACTTCTGAAGTATTTCAGTTTTTCTATTTACTAGCATCGATACTTTTATTTTCGCAAACGAATGGAAATGATTCCCAGGGGTCTTCTTAAAAATGTGAATCTTGGGAACGGCGTATTCAAAAAGAAAACAAATATGAAAAAGAATTATTTGAAACTCTCGCCCGAGTCAATCACATAGTTGTCCAAATGGTGCACAACTGCAACATCTATGGTGTTAACTGGCCATTTGTTGATGGTACGGCATTGCAGGCTGTCGACGTCTTGGGGAGCTTCACACAATTACAGGTTATGCTAAAGTCACATTCTTGCATTCTAAGGACTTACCTCTAAAACAAGGGGCAGATTGTTTCAAACACAAAAGCCAGCAAAAGCGCGATAATCGGCGATCACAAAACACAAGGGCGTCAAAACAAGCACGGTTGAAATTTTGCGACTGCCCAGACAGCAGGTAAACACTCGCATTTGTCGCAGGTAGAAAAGCAGTCACTCCGTTTTGTCCTGCCAGGAGTTAGTAAAAAATATTAAAACGAGTTCTTCTTTTCGTTTTGCAAAAGGGAATGGTATTCTCAGTTCTTAATGCGATAGCCATATTTGAGGTGCTTTATCGTAAGCATTTTGATATGCAACAAAAACGAAAATACACGCGGGGGTAATTAGAAAAAAGATAAGTTGAAAAAAAAAAAAATCCCAGCGCCCTTCAAGCGGAGTCAAACGCAGGACAACATGAATCGTGAGCACATCGTTCAAACACTGGACCGCGAGGGAGAGATTTTTTTTATTAATTGCACGAGCCAATGGAGAGACTTTTGAAGCAATATTTATTAAGTTACCTTTTATCTACCTATCGCGTGCATTGACAGGTCGTGGTACGAGGCGCTCCTTGGATGTACACTCTAAAAAAATAAAAGGGAGGAGAAATGGAGGAAAAAGCAATGTTCCTCCCTGTCGCCTAGCTTAACAAAAAAAAAAAAGAAAAGAAAACGGCGTGCGTTTTGCAAGAATCACGCCGTATGTTCCCGCTTCGAGATCGCGCTTATTCATTGTGGATGAAAGCTTGCAGCTGCGATAAGTACAGGTGGCGATTTATCACTGGCATGGCAAGTACGACCGCTTTCGTCGCGTCACTTGCTACATGACAAGCAGACATAGTGACTTTGGAGCGAGGGAAGAAAAAAAAAGGACGGACAGACACGAAACTATCTATCCTTAACCAGCTCGCCTGCCTATTTGCTTTATCTTTAGGAACAAGTAGGGCGCACAAAAAATAATCGGCATAAGCGTTGAATATATTTTTTTTTTGCTTGATCACGTAGTTGCTAAGGTCACTGCTCTATTCGAGAGAACGCGTCTATACGTTCCTAGCCCCGTCACCTCCGCGAGAAACACATACTCTTGAAATAAAGCCTACGTACCATACAGCGAAAGGTAATCCGTGCGGCGTTTATTTCATTTCTGTGTAAAACGGAACAGGGCGTATCCAGCCGATAGGAACGAGCACCGCGTTGTGGCGAGCGACTTCGTCCGACACACGCTGTAGTCCGTGATCATCGAGATCATGACTGACTTGCGGGAACAGGCGATCTTTTTTCCTTCAAAAACCGGAGCCCCGCACAAGAAATGACACTGAAATGACGATTCGGCGAAGGAACGAAGCAGCGGATCCGGGAGACGAGGTCAACCGTTCATTTGGGAAGAGTTCACTTGGAAGTTGGAAGAAAGGGTAGTACAGACATTCCATTCTCGGTGCGGGGCGAAGGGGGGGAGGGAGGCCGGATTTGCAGTCTTGAAGGAACGATTGATTCACGACAGCGGACGGTTCTCCGCCGCTTTTTTAGTTTGTGCGGCATTTCGTGCAACTGTGAGCTACATATCAAATAACGCTCTCGCAAAAAAAAAAAAAAGAAGTAAAATGAACAAATAATTCCGTCGCACTTTTGTTTTCTTTTATGCGGCCGACTTACTAGTCCCTTATCGCGCGGTTTCTCTCGTGTCGCGAAACAAGCGCTGGCCGGCTGTAGTACACGACCGAGCCGAGCTGGCGTCAACAGCGTGGATCTCAAGTCTACTGGTCGCAAATGTACTGGACGTAATTTTAAAAGAAGCAAGGATGAACATAAGCTTACTCGATAATAAATTAATGTTCTATTTAGATAGCGACATAAATAGAATATTACTAACAATTGCTGTACAACCTTTTATTTTAGCTTTAGTGTCCGAGATAATTGCTTTGCGTTAGCTCTCGTAACGCTATATTCTGCAACGGGTTGCAAAAGTTCTTTAAAACATGCAAACACGGCTCCGCTACGGTATAGGTAGCGGACGCCATACCCATAATGGATTGCTTATAGAGTTGCGGAAGTGACTGAACGATCTAAAACTCTCGACACGGGGCTTTTTATCTTTCTGATTTGGGCAACGTGATGTTTTTAGGCGGTTGCGATACCAAAGTCATGGTTCGTGGGCCCTTATCGCTCCCAGCACTTACTTTTTTATGGTAAAAACGCTGCAGGTTAGAAAATTAAAACACTATTAAATTTATCTAATACGGGTGACAAAGCATGGCCCAAGATATGTCCTCTGCTCTTGCAACGAGTCTTTCTAAAGCCAGTAATATTTTTTGTTTGGAAAATTCATTTAAATTCTCGTGCAACAATTTAAATAATTATTGCCCCGCCAAAACTGAAAATAGATTACACTGGCACTGAACACTCCAATCAAGCAAAAGCTCGGTGGCAAATTTCAGCACCAGTGTACTGCATTTCAACACTGCATTGCCAACATGATTCTTCGAACTTATTTTAAAAAATAATTAAATTTTAGTTAATTAGCCTAATGATCTACATTTGATTTGGTCAGGGTGTTGAATTAAGAGATGGGGGCTATTCCAAGAGACAATTGAAATAATGTATGAAGTACGAGTAATCTTTGCTCCGTCTCTCCGTGTTTATGCGATAAATGATGGCAGTCACCGTCCAAATCAGATTCAAAAATAAGACTGCCATATATAGAGAGAGTGCGAATTTAGCGCACGTGTTACGATTGCTGATGTGTCAATCGTACCACATTTGGTGTCAATAACCAAACGTGTCAATCAGCAGATTGACACGTTTGGTGTCGCTGCGTTGTTGCTGTTGTGGGGTGTACTGCTTGTGTTTCGTGTATTTTGTGTGTTTCGTGTTGTATGTGTATTTACCTTGTAGCGGTCGAGGCTGTGGGACATTGGAAAACAAATTGGCACTTCACCAACATTTTTTTTCTGTTTTGAGCGCCATCTGGTGGAAGCTATATGAACTACGCGAGGGGAGAAAGTTTCCTCCATTGGGCGAAAAAAGGTGGCGATTTTCCTCCCTTCTTAGGGGAGGAACGTTTTGCCTACGAGCAAAAATAGGTGGCAACTTCCCTCCCTTACTGGGGGAGAAAATTTCCTCCCGTTTTGTAGGAGGAAATTTCCTCCCTTTGTAAAGCAATATATGATACATGCGAGTTCCTCCTTTAAGGGAGGAAGTACTACTCCCTTTTTTTTTAGAGCGTAGAGCAGTCTTCACAGCGCAGTGCAGGAGGAACAAGTTGTCTGACAAGGATATACCTAAGCAGAAGTGTCAATCTGCTGAGTATTAACATTTATGTGGAATGAAAATAGCCGACCATTTGACGCTCCATTGCCTTCTATAGGCGTAGACTCAACTTAATCAGCGGCATGCTGCATTCATAGAAGACAAGCAATGCTATCGCAATTCAATGTAGTCTGTCGCCAAGCACCGCAGAAGCGCAGGCCCCTTTGTTTTATTTACAGCAACCATTTTCAAGTCACAAATGGCAATTGAAAAGCAAAAAATACTTTATTACTTTTTTTATTCGACAAAACAGACAGCAAGTCTACCTTTGGTACTCCTCGCTAAAGTTTCTTTTTTCATCACTAGACCACTTTTTTTTCCCGCACTGCAGTGTGCAAGATTTCTTCTCGAACTATCACACGCCATAAAGTCCTCCTGCTTTCTGCACTTTTCAATCATCCACACTGTTTAAATGACTGTCTTAGATGCTATGCTGGTTCACATTCGTGGAGCAATTAAAAACAAACTCGAAAGACACGATTTTGATGGTTTAATCGCGATGTCCGATACAGAGACGGTAAGTGTATTTGCTGAACTTATTGCGCTAATTAGTTGCGTTTACGCCACCCGATGCGGCGTTATCTGTTTTATCTATCTTGTTGCAATCTTCCTTGTCATAAATTCGGTATGTCGGATATCCACAGTTGAGAAGAAATGCGTATCGACAGCTGGACGGAAGTTCCTTAAATAAGGAATCATACAAATACGAACTGCCAAGCTCCTTCTTTTCCCCACTTTCTTTGCTTCCTGCTTTTGTAGCGACTTGGGGAATCGTCACATTTTTTAACCAATCTTCCCTCAACCAAATTTCACAAGCTGGAAAAAAAAAAAAGCGATACTTTGAGACAATGGGTAAAACGCGCATTTTAGTATATAACAGTTCGCTTAGCATAAGACAGATGAAAAACAATCGGTTTAAGGGCGAAAATATAAACATAAGTTTGCCTCACTTGAAAAAGTTCAATAAAGAAAAAAATAAGAGATTCCTTTTAAACTGTGCACAAAGGAAAAGGCGATTCAAGTTTTACCAACTGAGTTGAATCGTTTAAATATGCTTTCAAATGTATGGTGTTGAACACTTAAATATATTTTTCTGAGATTTTAAACTCTATGTTAATCAGTGTAGCTATCGCAGCGAGCTTTGGCGATTAGTAATGCTGCACCATATCACCTCTCTCCTGGTTTTTAGGATCCGAAGGAGTTCATTAAGGAGCACTTTCAATATTGGCCTGTCTATGAAAATTAAGACAAATATTGAGCAAGATGGCTAACGTCTTTTCCACAATCAACGTGCACACATAAGGAGTTTTGACTCTCGAACTTGAATAGGTTTTCTGCAAGTAGAGCGAAGGTAATGTGTTAGATATAATGTCAGGAAAACCAGTCTATTCTTTCATCCATAGCCTTGTGTCTAGGTAGAAACAAAATACTAAAATCAGAATACACAATAGCACACACGACTTGACCGCTGGTCTCCTCTAGTAAAACTGTTTCTACCCTTGTATTAAGGGCGTTGCGCTACATTATTTTAATCGAGTGTTTTATTTTTTATGCCTTGTATTTTATCTGAAGCTTCGAATATTAGCTGCAGTCGGGGTGGCACCTAATTCAGATCTCCAGGATTTATGACCCATGAAATCGAGACATGGAAATGTATTCGCATATTTAATAAACTATAATGTCCTCCAGCCTATTGGTATCTTGATTGCGTACTTCATTTATGTCTTTCTTTTTTTTACTTTAGTGAAAAAGCAAACAATAAGAGGAGTATCTTTTAATATTAGCATGGGGCGAACATGGTAGCTACACAAGCGTTAAGACTGCAACTCTTCGCCAGGTTCCTGGCTGAGGGGGCAATGTCCTAGGATCTATTCAATTTCAGCTCCCAATACTTCTTTACGATTCACCTGACCTGTTGAAATGCTTCAGTATATTCACCAACCATTGATATCACAAGGACCGCTCCAGACTTTGGCATGAGTATAAAAGGAGTCACATAAGTTTCCGCATGGGGTCAGCATCATGGTACTATGCAAGCTTGCCTGCCAATTCGACAACGACGGATCTTAGAGACGTTAGCAAGGAGCCGCGCTTTAAGAGCTAGTCTGGCCACCGTGAATGGAAAACGCTTTTTTTTTTTTTGGCAAGTCTGGAATCCGTGCGTAGGCCTCAGAAATGCTTGACTCTCATAGGATATACCCACACATGGAGCAAGATGGCGGCGCCCAAAGGCCGTACTTGTAAACCTCTACAGATCCTTCCAATAATCACCTTCTGCGCGCTGCCATCCTTGTCTACTTGGCTGTGAACCGCGTTCTGAGCATGCGCAGTTGCTTTCTTCAGCGGAATATCAGGCGGCGGACATGACTCAACAGCCCAGTGATTCGGAATTTAAGTCTGGGTGACAGCTATAGAAAGGTCTATTCTTTTTGTTTGTATAGATGAGGGCTCTTGCTTCATTTATGTTAGTTCATTGTGAAGAAGCCACTTGCATAGGTAGCAAAACATCTATCTTTTTGTTATAGCTTTGTTGTTTTGTTTTAAGATTTTCACTCTTAGCTTGGATGAATTCTCCCGGCATTTGGGACATTTTTACAATCATTAAACGCTTAGTTGTCGGTTCCTGGACGCCACGTGGCTCGAAAAATATTTGAGTTGGTGTTAAGGGCGAAACGACTTTGAATATCTTGCTAAAATGTATGTTTGTACTACTCGATTGACAAGCATCTTGGTTTAAGACAGCGCAAAAGAACAACAAAGTGAAGACAAGACAGATGACAGCGCTGTTGTTTGTCTCGTCTTGACTTTGTCCTTGTTTTTGGTCGCACTGTTTTAAACCCAGATGTCGAATATCTTGCATATATTTAAATTCAATTAATTTATTTTTGCGCCTAGAAAGTGTTATTAATAAGGTGCTGCAGTAGGGCAACTCATTTCATTATACCCACATGCATCATCCTCTTCATTTTGTAGTGATCTCAATACATGACAAAAGGGATTGCTGAATATAACGTAGTTTTCTGAATATTTAGTGAAGGAACGTCGCCCACATTCCGGATGAAATATGATGCAGCCTGTTGATTCGCAGAAGAAGTTGAAATTGAGATCGTAGCAGCTTCCATGTGGTGATGTGGCATTAGGTTTTCGCTGGCCTTGAAAAGAAAAAATGGAAGATCATTTTTTTTTAATTAAGTGGTACGCTGTGAGCTAGACACCATGCGCACGGATCGGGTTTGAGTCAGGACTTGGCGTGTAGCGTTAACGCAAAAAATTACACAGAGCAAAATAATTTAAAAAAAATGCCAGAAACAACTATAATTGCAGTCAACAATAAACGGCGTCAGCAATTAAACAAAACAAGTAAAGAAGACAGAAAATGAGTATGTAGCCACGGATAATAGAACCCATTTAAAAGTGTCCACACCAATAGCTGCTGGGTCAACTTTCTGAGTACGCCGCTGTTTGAGCACGTGCACTGAGCTCATCTTAAAGACGAGTGCTGCAACAGCGGTTGGCAAAAACTCGGATTAAACCCCACGCTTCGTGCCCGAAAAATGCCGACCGCCAGTGCTGCTGTAGTGAACTTTTGAAAATAGTGTATTGGGCTGATCATTTAAGGCTCTGGTACGATCCGACGTCGAGTGTAGCAAGCGCGGCGTAGCGCAGCGGACACAAATACTGATTGGTGGCAGACATCGAGTTCTGCTCGCCGGCCAATCAAACGCACGCGTTCTGTGCTATGCTGCGTTCGCTTCGCTCAACATTGGAGTATAACAGAGCCTTTCGACTAAGGCCGTCGAATGCCCACAATGTAGCCAGGTGAAAACGTCATTGGGCTTTCTGGTTCGCGGATGTTGGTGGCGGAAGCCTTCCACGTACACGCCCCGAATAAAAACGAATGGAAAAGGTTTTCTATATAGCATTTGTACGTAACCTTCTGTCCGTCTTGAATGGCGTAACTTCTTGTTTGGGCACTTTCCTCATCCCCGGCATTGGAAGTTAATACCATTGCAAGCAACTGCCACTCGTTTTTCTTCTGTCTCCCACATATTTCTAATAGCTTGCTCCAGGTTTTAATATCATACACTTTCTGTTCCCCATACCTTACACAAAAACTGCGTAGTAATTGAAATAATTAGAAGAAGTATTTAAGAAATAAGCAGTAATCTATAATCCGCTTATACTTCAACTTACAGGGTAACACTAGATCGCGGATTCGAAACGTGCTCTCGCTGAACAAGCACGTATGTCAAGCATGGTACTTCTGAAATTAAGGAAGGAGCGCCAGCTTGCCGCGTTTGTCAAAAGTTACTCATGCACTAGGCCTTGGCTTTGAATCGGGGGATTCTTAAAGCAGGGGAGAGAAACCGAGCACAATACATAAGTCTTGGAAGCCAAGGAAAAGATTGAAAGGAACTGTAATTAAAAACAAATGCCTGCACCGCAGCGTGCACATCAAGCGCCCGCAAACGAAATATTTTAGACGGTTACACGGTTCGCTTTAATAGCTGACAGCCGCCATTTTATTGCTCTTAATTGCCGCGCTGCGACGTTTTTAGAAAAAAAAAAAGCTTGTAAGATTACGCTGACAAAACCTGGCCAATTGTCACGTGACGCGGCTGCCTAAAGTTAAAAGGTAGGAAGGCAGACAAGAGTCGTGTATCGGGCGCCCCGCTGTGGCGAGACGCCGAAACACACTTGTCCCGAGCGATGGAATGTCCGCACGTTCTTCTCGCATTCCTCGCGCTACCGCTTCTTTTCACCTAGGGCCTGAAAACCATGTTTCGAATCCTCGCCGCTGCAAAAGCTGTGCGCTGAATACCAGACTCCCCGAGAAATGCTCTCTCCTACTAGATCCTCACGCTTCAAATCTGTGACCGGGAACTCTATGGCTCCGCCATCGAAGTGCCAGGCTTTGTGAGTATAGAGGAGGCTATGGTTTAGGTAATCTGAGAGCAGTTAGTTGCTTCAGCTTAAAGCGAAATAAGTGTCAAAGGTACATTGGATAGTAGCATTTTATCGATTGTTTATAATAAAACCTTGTGGAGATCTGGCTGCCCTCCCCCGCGCCGAACCTCCGGACCCCAATTTCCGGCAACTCGCACTCGATGCCTCCGACATGCGTCCTGCCTCGGGGGACCGGCCATGGCCTCGCGCAGCACAAGGTCCGGCTGGACCACTCCCCTAAGCCGTCTGACGTCACGGGACTGGCTTCCCAGAAGAAAGGACCCAAGGCTTGAAAAGGGGAAGCCGGACAAAAGAAGCCCTCTCTTGGACGGCAGCGCTCTCGAACGGCGGGACACGAAGGACGGTGCAGCGGTGACAAGGAGACGAAGACGCTGGCGCTTGATTTGGCGGGAGACGGACGCAGGCGCCGGGAAAGTGCGGGCACTATGTCGAGTGGTGGACTCGACAAACGGACCGGACAGCGACCCTGGACGGCGACGTCCCCATGACGCGGGGTGGACGACCACCGCTGGGACTTAGAGAAGCTGCTGTGGCAGCGGACTTTCCACCCGGCCTCGCTGATGACCGTCCCCCGATCCCGAAACCCCCCCCCCCTCCCCCCCCCCCCCTCCCCCCCCCCCCCCCAAGGTAATGAATGAGGGAATAAATCTTTTTGCCGAGAGCGAAGTATTGAAGTGTCATATTCATCCGGAGACAGGGTTTGTGAGAATCGGAGTTAGTAGATGCCTGCAACCTGGAATAATAATTTCATATTATATGGAAGTACGATCTAAAAAAAAAGAAGAAAAGGGTAACTATTTCAAGGGTTGTATACAACTGAACATGCGCAAATTTTGAAAAACAGAACAAGAAGATAAAAAGAAAAAAATCGTTGAATAACTTTAATTTACTCGTACACATTAGGTGGAAAAGGTTGCAGAGCTAACCGGAATTATAGTTTGAGTGGAAACATTTTGGTAATGTGAGGCACTTGCATACTATCAGCGACCTTGTATTCCTGGTAAGTTTACACCGGTTTATGTGTACCGCCATATATTGGATAAGCTTAGTGGCGTCTATTTGAGCTAATATTAACCCCTCTGCGTCCACATAAGTTATTCAAACAAACATCACATTGTAGTAAACCACACCGAAACCATAGTTGCACTCGGTACCCAAATATAAAAAATAGATACTTGCACGCAGCTTTAGCATGAAACATATGTGAGGGGTTAAACAAGTCGATGGAGACCACGTAAAAATTCAAGACCAGTATTGTTAGTCGATAGATGTCCCGTCGACAACCTGGCAATTAAACTGTGCTTAATAAATTCATAAATTGTTGCTGCATTCATGGTTTGCTTCCCGGCGACAACTGGTTCGCGCACAACGCTTGCCAGAAATCGTGCGGTGACGATGTAAGTGTTAATTATTACTCCAAGAAATTGTAAGGTACGTACCCAGTTGCATAGTATTTTCAATACTATAATCTCTTTGTTTTACAGCTTGAACAAATTGTGTTTTCGATTTCCTGTAGCACAAAATGGGAAAAATCACAATGTGTACAAATCTTGTTCACACTTAAAGTCCGACGTACAACCTCGATTTCCTGCAGAAAAGATGATCCTCTTAGCGCTCCCCTCTCCTAAGCTGCGAGGGGAGCCAAGTTGGGGCAAGGTAGAAAGTGGAGAGGATATAGGAAAGGAGGAGGCGTGCGAAACCTAGTTAATATTTAACAAACGACGTTTGTTAAATACTAATTAGACATTATATTTCACGCTTTTTTAAGACCATAGTAACATAAGTTTTAGCCATTGTGCATTTAGCCCATCTCAAATTCATAAATCAGAAATATAAAGAGTAACCAAAACTAAACCTAGAGTTATCATTTAGCAGTTTGCGTACCTTCAGATTAGCCAAAATTATTTCAACGATATGCGATAGACTTCACTCGTTCTCTATACAAACGCCTAGCTTGAAATTAAAAAAAAAAATATTTAAACGTTCGCTCATTTTAAAATTATGTAAACTGAACCTATCGAAAGGGCTGAAACTTAATTCCGTCTCAAGTTTCTCAAGTCAATTCTCAAGTATAAGTTTTTTTTTTATCTTTCCGTAGGTAAATTAAATTAAACCTGACAATGAAATTGTTCTTCATTATAAAACAAAATAACGCTGTATTTTAACGAAACAATACCATCCAAGGGAGATTCGGTGGCCGAGTGGCAATAAAAAAAAAAGAAAAAAAAAAAGGACTGGTGGCCGAGTGAGCGCACACCAGCTCGGAGCACGTGGAGCAAAAGATCGCGCTGCAGAACGCAGTATCCTAGGTTCAATCCCCACCCCTGCCCGTTTTGATCTGAATGAGCATCGTACCAGCGTGCGGTAGTGTATCCCTACTGCGTGGTGCACGTTAAAGACCCCAGGCTAGCGGTTGTACAGCACTGACTACATTGCTCATCCACAGCGAGTGAGTCGTCGCAACTTTGAAATGGCTGACCAACGACACGCGGTATAAATATCCACACAACCCCAATTCTTCTTCTTCAATACCGTCCACAATAAACTAGGCACAGACACGTGAATCTGTAGGAATAAACTAATTTTCTAAACTATGCTACAAACATAAGTTTCTTAGCCCTAAAAGCTTTGTACATATGCTTGCTACTATGAATGTGCCAGTTATGCGAAAGCGGTATATTTGGGAAAGGACAAATAAGACTGGTTCAGATATAGATGATTATTTTGTGAGATCGTTCTTGTAAATTCTTGCCAGCTCCCAGTGGGAGCCGGCACCTTATGTCTGTTTTCACTTTCAGTAAATGGCCGTTTTGGGTTTTTTTTTACACAGAACGGTGGGTGTCTTTTCCCCGTACTTTAATCTTGCCTTAGTGAAACGAATTTTCTTTTACTTTCGCTGCCCGATCCCTATGGTCACATTCATGCTTTCAGTATGTGCGGATTATACTCTTTAAAAAGGAGGTGCAACGATTTTAGGGATTTGGTTAGTTAACTACAAAAATTACTCAGTATCACCTATAGAACGAAGAACACCAAACCCTTTTACTTTTTGCGCGCTGATTTTTATTTAATAAAAATAAAACAAATCGACGGTCACCGTGCCCCTCAACTCTCACCCCGTATTTTGAGTGACGTCACTTGTAGCGCCACCTTGTCTCCCGTTGGGTTGGGAACCGAGCGCACCCTCTGCCATTGCCTAATGTTGAAGGTATAGCATCGCCGAAGTTTGCGGCGTGCGACCTACACAAATACTGCTCACCAAGGGGCTGACGCCGATTTAAGCACCGGGTGGGGATTGGTTTTGTTCACTTATGTTTTATTTATTTATTTATTTATTCGTTACCTATATTTTGCCCTGGGAGCATTATTGTAGCGGGGTAACTTACATGTTAACACAACAAATACACAAATGGAGATGCAAAAAATATCAATGCATGGTGACATCTGCTACTAGTAATACAATGCGCAATCACACAACAAAAAAACATATATTTCAACATTGAGAGATAATGACTGTGTCCCGTCGTTTGCTCCTAATGACTGGACACCGTCACTCCCATATCTGCACACCCGGCTACAGATCGGCAAATAATGCGTTGTTGGTTTTGTTTTTGCATTTACACAGCGGAATCGCAATATTTCAGGGGAAGGGGACGCGTTTTCTCGCGCTTGTGCGAAGTCAGACATCGACGTAATACGGCGAGCAATTGTGTTCCAAAATCCGTCGCTGGCACATCGGAACAATAGAGGAGCATGCCAATGAAAAGGCAACATTGCCTGAGGTCGGGGAGAAACAAAAGCACTTGTGCGCGTTTCGGGAGTAAGCAAACGTACGAGGTATGCAAGAAACAGACGAACTTCCACGTTGTATACGCCGATACAGAATTGAGACACATACTGTGGTGTTACAATAAAGTGACCATTGTCGTATACGTATTGTGTTATTGAAGAGCATACGACGATCATATGTCGAAAATATCTAGATAAAATGAACCGTTCTGAGCGGATAGACAATCGCTACATAGCCACCCAAAAGACAAGATCTCTGATGGAGTCGTGCTTTGAGGTTTGAGTCTGATAATTGCCCTTTCAAGTGTGCTACTCCACCTCATCGCCTTGTCGTTTCGACGTTTTCTATTTGTTTTATGAGTGCACCGAACGGATTTAAAGGCAAGCAGAGCTGTTCTGGAAGCACATGCCGCCGTGTGGAACGCGGTACGAAAATTGTTGGGACGTGGCACGCGGTTGTGGCCCTCCAGAGGTTCTCTCCCTGTTTTTCCCTCCACGTGTACATGCATGCATGATTTCTTGTTCAGGAGCTTTACAAAACACAGTATCAACATTTGCGGGACTCAAAGGCCACGCTTGAATATATCACGGGCCATTTTCATCTCCTAATGGTCTCTAAAGAGGAAATAATCGAAAACCGGCCAATGTAATAAACTTACTTATAAATGATTTAGTACGATTCAATCATCTGCATACTTTAGATTCTTTCTTCGTTAGAGACCACGCAAGATGTTGAAAATGTCCCGAAAATTGTAGTTGATACAGGTTTTGTTAAAGCATATCTTGTCAGCCTTAGTTGGCTCAATTTGCGAAGCTTCCATACTGTGTTGTCCGAAATCGTGAGAGACTCTTTTTTTTTTTCATTTTGTATAAGCGATGTTTGCTTCATTTTTCTTTAATTTGTGCACGTAAAATAAAGATTTACTTGTTCTCGCAGCCTGCACAATATTGTTAAAATGTATTTTCGCCATGTATATTCACAATGGCACACCCATATGGGCTGCGCACAAGTGTATATATGGTACTCAGACGATGTAACTATTCTGCTATATTATTGATTCCTATCTTTCTTATGAGAGGACATTTCGTACTTAATGTATGCATCCTATTTTTAAGCCTCGGTATACAGTTTGAAATAGTATATATACCAAATTATTGGGTAAAAAATAAAGTAATTCAAGCACGCGATCCTGCTTTCGTGAAGCTCGTGGATACTTATCAGTTTTTAAAGACGCAACTAACCCCTTCAATGGACTGGTTGGATATTTTAATAAAAACGTCTATTCTGGGGACATTGTAAAGCAATGAATTAACAGACTTACATTTTTTTATATTTTGTGTCGTACCATTTTGATGTGTAATTGGCACTCTTCAATGTGTCATTGAGGTCACTTGAATGCACTTGGAAACATTTCTTGTCTCTGTAATGTTTTCTGGTCCCCAACCCGTTACTATAAATGAGATAATAGCTCTGGTTCGCCGTAAACCTGATTGTCTGAAATATACATATAAATGTTTCTTGTTATTATTTTTACGTCAATTAAGCGCTGTCCTTAGGTATAGCAGGGTATGCATTGATAAAGCCACGATGTGATGACGCTTCTATTCAAGGCTAAGCTAAACGTAAGAGGACTATCAAATAATTTTTTTTTGCGTTCATAATAAACTGTGATGAAGATCGTGAAAATGCACACTCCGCTCTCATGCATGCTGTCTACGAGTGAAAACACGTCATTGATTCTCTAGAAGAATAAAAGTGAGAAATGTAGACTCGACGTAACAAAGATACTAAGAAGGATTTAACAACAATATTTGTGCTTGTAAAAATAACATTAATAAATAAAAAATGTCCGAAGAAACAAACAAACAGGCAATATTGATGTTAAGTAACAAAAATGGCAGCGTTGATTTAACTTCATTCAGCTGGTTTTGATCATAGGCATCACGTTTTATTGTATTAACCTTGGAAATTTGTGCCACCTGGGAATCCAGTATATCGAGCCGCTGCCAATAAAATGTAACTGCATTCTTTCCACACGTTAAAAACTTCTACGCATCCTCGAAGGCTCAGACTTCGTCCAAAGATAACGCAAGACGTTAGTGAAAAATAAAAATTAAGAACAAATTGTAACTAGCGGTTCCGGTTATAACATTTTAAGGCAATCGGCATTTTTTTTACTACGCAATGAGGTTTGTTTTTAGCAGGAACATTATTCGGGTACATGTATTCACACGGTTATCCGGCTTCCGTCTCCAATTACTAATATAAAGAGTATCTCGACTGAAACAGCAATCGCTTTATGAGCAGGCAGATGGCTGTAAAATCGTTACAAAAATTGATATCGCCGGTGAAAATAAATCATACCTTCCAGGCATCCTGCATCGTGCCAAGCTTTTCTCTGTTCAGGTCAGGATTGTTGTCCGGCGGTTTCTTCCAACTTTCAAACTCTACGTTGGCGTATGCCGCCGAAAAGCTTAGACAGAACACCAAATGTTTGAGGGCCAGCATCGTTGACGACCTCTCAAACGCAGTGGCAATATGGGCAGACGTGTTCGCTTTATATAGTTTCCCCGATTACGTAATTCCTAAAAGAATTAATTTTTTTTTTTGTGTTGTGAAAAAAAAAAAAAACTCTCAACTTGTGTGCACTTACAAAAGTCACGCTCTCCCACCTTTCTTCCGGATTGGGTGGGTGTGTCTCTTTTTTATTTTGTCAGGCAATGAATCCGCCGCTTGCAAGGATGTTCATCAACATCAGCGGTGGAAGCGCTGCGCCAGTTGTGTCACTGTGCGCCAATCCACTTTTGCTGCGCCATCCTGCTCCCAAGCGGACATGTTGCGCCAAAACTAACCGAACAAGATTTTTTTTTTTAGGGCTATATTTATTTGGAGTACTTTTTTTTATCGGCCACAGTGGTTTGTATTTTTTTTTTTTGTTTAGGTAATTCTTTAAAAAAATTGAGACTTTTAGCAAACCGTTACCGCGTACCGCGCACCACGGGAGCCTTTGAAACATGCGTATAAGCGCGTGCCCGATCCTCCATACAGTGACAGCGGGGCGCGCTCGTAAAAGCATGTTTCAAAGGCTCCAGTAGTGCGCGGTATGCAGTAACGGTTTGCCAAAAGTCTATATTTTTAAAGAATTACCTAAACAAACAAAACACGGTAAACCACTGTGGCCGATAAAAAATACTCCAATGAAATATAGCCTTAAAGAAAATCTTGTTCCGTTAGTTTTGGCGCAGCACGCACGCACACGCACGCACGCACACGCACGCACGCACACGCATGCACACGCACACGCATGCACACGCATGCACACGCACACGCACGCACGCACACGCACGCACGCACGAACACGCATGCACACGCACACGCACGCACGCACGCACGCACGCACACGCACACGCACGCACGCACACACGTACACACACACAAGCAAACAAGCAAGCGATGACTACTCTATAAAAATAAACATTTGGCATAATATATATTTTGCGTGTTTGGGGTGCTTTTGCTGAGACTGCTTCCGCGTTCCTCGTTGTGTCGTAAACGTAACATATAAAAGCGATAATTGGTTGCCTCAATCATCGGTAGAGTTTCTTGTAAATGATGTACGTGGCGAATACACCAGCTGACCCCCGAACAGCAAGCCGGCGGGAGGACCCGGAGAACAGCGGGAACGTCTTGCTAATTGAAGCAAATTCTAAACCGTTATTTAGAATTTTAAAATAGAAAGAAGCGGAACTTGCTCTCTGCATCCATGCAATGCGGAGTGTGCTTCTTGCACAGGAGAAGCGGTGACTTCAGAACGACGCCAAACTCTGAACGGTTTTGACTGAAATGGTAGCTGGTAGACCTCAATGCTAGCTGCCTTGAGATATACCCAGTATTTTTTTTTAACCAGCCAATAAGAGCTCGGCGTTTTGACGTCACGCAACCCCTGTTCAAGAAGCAGACAAACTTGCACTCCGCATTGACTTAAGGAAAACCTTCCGTTTTATGGTCTTACTTGCTAGTTTTGTCAGTCAATTTCTTTCATTAAACTCCTAATCAAGCTTTCTTGTTTCTATTTAGTCAGCGATGGCTCTTTTAGTAAGGGTTAATTAAGTGCGTATGTATGAGCAGGAATGGTATAGGTCTATTAGCCCCGAGAGCGAACACAAGCGTCGCTGCGGTCGCCCTGATTGGGTGAGGTGTACCGTGACGTCAGGGAGGGGATTCCGCTCCGCGATCTCGCAACTGCTCGCTTCCCAGCACAGGTTTACTGGTTTGGCGTTGTGTGCCGCAAGCTCTTCGAGGAGCTGGACTTCGCTTACCCGGTGTACAAGACGTTGAGTTAGGCCGATATTGACGTGCTTCCGTACATTTTATAAACCTGCTTCTCCCTTTTACCTTTAAAATTAGGTTACAAATCCCGAAAGCTATCGGTAGAGGCAATTCCGCCGATGAACCTCCCCGTCCGTCCACACGACACAAGGCAATCTTGCGAGGGGTCGGTGAAGCGGTGGCGCAAGTGTTTCAGCCGCTGGAATTCTGTTCCTTGCATGTTTATGATTTAGGGCGATATTACATCCCGCTTTCAAGGCATTTGAAGTGGCATTTATATCATGGCCCTTTGGGTGGTCGGCAAATTAGCTCGCGACCCCGACTCTGCGCTGCCACTCTGCATGCGCTGGTTTGCAGACTTTTGAAGGCCCTGTTAAATATCGTTAAAAGGAGGAATAAAAAGGTTTATGTACAATATTTACATTGGTGAGAGACGTTATGATCTGTTGAGGCGTTCGGTATGCATTGCGTCATACTGTATTCGTTAAGGCGATCTCGTTCCGCACTTCGTTCTCCTCCTCTTAACGATATTTAACAAAACCATGGTGCCGGAACCCAGGAGCTGGGGCGATCGGGCGCCATCCACCTCGAACGCTTTCATGTGAAGCATTTCTTGATGTAACCGATGTAAATGACCATGTACCGTCATTATTTCAACTAGTAAATATTAGCGTTAACTATATAATTAATTAACTATATAATACTATATAGTTTATACACGCATGCAGGCATATTTCTGAGAAGATGCACTATTACTGGAAATTAGTTTGTATGGTAGCAATAGAAACGGCCGAATTGCCCCCAGTTGCCTGTATGATATGTATCGAACTGCCCAAATTATGCACAACAATAGTGCCGTAATTTGGAATGTTTATACTTTTCCGTACATTCCTTATTCCAGCCCTGGGTATTTGGAAAATACACGGTTTTGTCTGAATTGTCATTCCCAATTAAAAGAGACACAGCTGCAGGTCCCCGAAAGCTTCCTCAGCCTCCAAACTCCCCACAGCTGGACTCTCTGACAACAGAGGAAAACAGGAGTAAAAGCAAGCGTTTGAACGTCTGCCCAGATGTAGATGCAGCACTATACCCGTTTTCACCTCAAGAACCGCAGTAAAACAAGTCCGGCTCCTCCCGGAGCCTTTCTAAGTTCCCCCTTTATGTTGATAATTAAGATATATATACAGGTGATATGATAACATAAGAATGTTATCTTCTCAAGACGTAAACATTTCAAGCGCCAAAAGCAACGCTTTTTTCTTCCATGACCAAAAATCGTAAAAACTACTTCGCGGCGGCGCGTATGAACAATGCGCAAAAATTCCTTTTTTCTTGAGATGAAAACGGGTATAGTACCAGAAAATGTGGAACCTGTGAAGGACGACAGTCTGTGTGAGAAAATCTTCTGGTATTTTAGCTTCAGGACAATTCGATTTAAGTAAAATCTCAATTTTAGGGCTTAAGGGACTAATAACGAGCTAGACACCTTCGCTTACATTTATTGTACATTACTTGAGGGTTGATATAAATAAGTCCACAGATACCACCCGTGTAGTCCATTGAAATACTATCCGAATCCAGCAAAGGTGAAATGCGAGCAATGTATATAATTAATGTTCCTCGTTTTTTTACTTTGCCCCTGAACTTGAGCTGTCTTACTTGTGATTCTCTCCCCGTGGCCCAGACTGTATTTAGCACGTTGCTCGAGAAGCATACACCTTTTCTGCTTCGGCGATCTTGTTTAAAAACAGAGATACAAAAAAAAATAGTATACATAACCTGCCAATTCATACAGACCATCAGCAGCATTTATTGTGCGAGATGTAAATCTATAGTGATGCTCCTGCAATTGTGGCCATATTTCTTTATTTTCATATACCAGCTATGGTTCATGCGTTGCCTGCCCTGTCAACCATGCTTAAAATGTTGGTTGAAGTTCCGCCTATAGCTACAGGCCATACCTCAATAAAGGCAAATATAAAAATTTACACTTCCTACGAAACACATGCCGAAAAAAAAATAGATAAAAACGAGCGCGCCGTCAGCTAGCGTCACCACAGCCTCTACCAGGCGAGCGGGGCGAGTAGGGGAAAAATTCTCTCCTCGCCGTGACGTCACCCCGGTTCGCCGTAAGGTGGCGCCACGCGAACCTCTCGGGGCTAATTTTATAATAATAAAACTTCATGATACTTTATGGTATCATGAAGTTTTCAATATTTTGCATTTGTACTTTCATCAGATAGAGTAGATTTGTACTCTCTTGAGTATTGGAATACTTTTGACTTGTACTCTGTTCAGAGTATTGGAATACTTTTGTTCGCTAAAAAGGGACTTGAAACAATTGTATTTCCCAATGATGAACTGTACTGGATGTATCAAGGAGTGGCTGGGCTCTTTAAATCGACCGCAAAATTCGGTTTTTCAACCTATCGTGCTACGACTTTGTGCAGCGTTGCCCACAGATGGTGCATTTTTTTTTTTTTTTTTTAATTTGCAGAGCGAACTTACCTGAGGAAAAAGTAAAGAAAGAAAAAGGCTTAGCTCCCATGGAAATGCGGCGAAGCCAAAGGTCTTCAAACAGTACGGCGCCGTTTCGCACGGGAGACAGGAGATGGCTCAAGCGGTCGCGATGCCAATCGCGCCAACGAACGAGCATACGGCGCCGAGAGTCAGCGTCTTTAGCAGACAATCTTTTCGACTCAAACGCGGAGCGCGTTCCGCAGGTGGCGACAGTCGCAGAAACAAAAACAGTCGCGGTAACAACAAGGAACTGCAAAGCAGACGACATCGGTACCCCGAAAAAAAAAAAAAAACAGTCAAAATATCCCGACAAACCATTTTTCTAATCGATAATGTGTCCATTCAATATGTTTTATCAGTAAGGATGATAAAATAATGCATTGGAAACTGATATCAGAAAAGCTCGCGCCGTGTTTGAGTCGAAAATATCGCCTGTTAAAGACGCCGGCTCTCGGCGTCGTCTGCTCGTTCGTTGGCGCAGTTGGCATCTCGACCGCTTGCGCCATCTCTTGTCTCCCGTGCGAAACGGCGCGGTACTGGTCGAAGACCGGTGGCTTCGCCACATTTCCATGGGAGCTAAGCCTATTTCTTTCTTTAATTTTTCCTCGGGTAAGTGCACTCTTTGCGAATTTTACAAAAAAAAAAAAAAAAATGCACCTTTTGTGGGCAACGCTGCACAAAGTCGTAGCGCGGTAGGTTAAGAAACCAAATTTCGCGGTCGATTTAAAGAGCCTGGCCACTCCTTGATACACCAGTAGTCAGTATTGGACTTTATTTCATACCATGCTATTGCAGCTTGAAATGGTTTTGTTTTTAACTTATGGAACGTGCGATTTAGGTTGTTAAAGAGTAAAAATGTCTTGTTTTCATGAGGCTTAAGTTGTTTTTCTTTAGTTGCCTATGCTTACTATTGTAAACCCATGAGAAGAACCAACCCACTACCACCGGGACAGTTCTCAATAAAAGCCATTCAAATATCTCTTTTGCTATGGGCCGGAACGTATGAAAGGTCATGTTTGGAAAAGGTTCTGGAAAGTCACATGCAGATGCTTTTTTATTAATTTTTTTTTTTTGTATTAAGAAAAATACACATGTGCTTATAGCACGAAGCAGCTCCAAGATTGCTTATACTGCTACGAAACTGTATTTTTGTTGCTCCTGAGCTGCTCCAAAGCTGAACTTTACTGCTCCAGAGCTGCTTCAAATGGGCATCTGTGCTGCTTCCAGGCCTGCTCCAAAAGACTGAAGCTTGCTTCCACCCCTAGGATCCGGCATGACTTCATGCATAGCAGCAACGCCTAAAAAATAACTCAGTCCCCGACTGCCTTGCGAACCGACTCTGTTCTCCTTGCTTGCTCGCTGCTCGGTCGGCTCGATTGGCTACGTGAGGATTCGACTACGTTTGCTGCGCCCTTTTGTTCTGTTTCGTCTGCCCGTTGTTACGGCTGGCTTTCGATACGATCGCGGCCCACAATACAGTATTTGGTGTTCACCAAAATGGCGAATTTAATGAGATTTTGATATTTGTTGAGCATCAATCGTAAAAACTTTCCATGTGCAGTTTATTCATTCCAGAAAGAAACGCTTAATTGTCCTGTCTTCTTCTACGAGCCCTTCTGTTCTGCATCAGTGTTGACGAAAAGGCGCTCCTGAAGCGCATTCCTTTTACGAGGAAGGGAGGGACGCCGCCGTTTAATCTTGCATCGGTGGAACTGAAACGGGAACTCATTACATTTCGAAAGAACTGCGAAATGAACGAATATTTTTCATATATATTTGAAACTTTATTTAGACCTATAGCGGAGATTTGTTGTCGGTGAGAGGTTATGAGTTAAGTGTGAGCTCCTCCCTTCTTTTCCACATTAGCAGAGCGAACGCTTGAGAGGTGGCTACTTCCTCTCCAGCGTTCGCTCTTGGAAAGTGGAGAGAAATGAGACTCGCTTCTATTTCACTCGTAACTTGTCGCTGACTATAATCTTCTTTTAATTATTATTATCGCAGACTTCAATCTCAGATTTGAAGGTACTGGGCAGTGTCCGAAAGGTATTCGTTGCGATGTTTCCTAACCAACTCGCCTGAACACGTTTGCTTTTGATAATTCGATACGTAGTTCGACGTTCGACGTGCATATATTTTCCCTTGTTCGCTTTATTTTATTTACGCATTATCTAGCACAGCACCTCAGTTAAATACGCAATTGTGCAATTAATGGAACGACACTTTTTTATTTTACAAATGTAACTGGAACGAATTCCTATCGAACCATTGTAACTTGCGACGGGAACTCGTTCCAAGATTGAGAAGGAACGAGAAAAGAACTTTCGTTCCTGTCTTGGAAGAACTTGTACAGCACTTTCTTACACTGTATTTTTTCTGCTATGTGTAACCAACTAGCCTGTGAGTTGGTTTTATCATTTTATTTAAAGGAACGCATTTAAGCGCAAAAGCAATGCGTATATACATATATATACAGATTGCTTAAACGAAGGATGAAAAAAGTTCCTGAAATTAGAGTATTCGAGGTAGAAAGAAAATTCATCGGCACCGCATTACTTGTGGTGGCGGACGTCAGAAAAGGCGAAATACTTATTATTAGTTTGTTAATTAATTAAAGCATGAATAATTGACTTTTTTAATTATTGAAAATAGACATATGGTTCCAATTAGAGACTTGCTGAGCCTCGTCGAAAACCACCAAATTAGTGATTTTCCGAACGACGTTTAGCGCGTGAGCAGTGTAGTAGTGCGCTAAAGTTACCACTCGTGAAGCGCTGGCGCGAGAAACTACTGCCGCAAAGCCCTGTATCGGACAGCGCGCCAGCGGACTTCGCCCTTTCAGAGGTCGTCTGACAGCACTGCAACCGCCATGCGCCAACGGGTTATCACGTGTTTTTTTTATATTTTTTTTTAAATATTTCGCTGGCATTTTTTGACGTTAACAAAAAAGAAGCGCGCAAAGCTTATTATGTAGGAAACAATTCAGTTAGGTGTTTCTCAATGCGCTCTACAACTCTCCTATTCGGCTCTTAAATGAAAAAAATAACTCATTAGTCTGAATTAACTAAACAATTTGTCTTATAAAAAATATATTACGTACACTGTTAGCAAGTCCTGTGTATTTGGTGAATATTTGGGGTGAAAAACACGGTATTTACACTAATTACCATAAATTGACACGTTGAGTAATGGATAATTCGTTCAAAAATCATCCGAGGTTGTAAAAAACGTGTTTTTGTTCGGTCATTCACGCATAGCCGTGTAGCTGACCTCGAAAACACCCATCACCCCCGGCGACGACCGCAGCACTGCCGGCTATCGAAGCACCGGAATGCTTGGGTACACACCTAGAGAGGACCGTCGAGACAAATGCCGTGGAAAGAAACATGTCTCGGAGACAGATATGCAGCATAACCAATTACGCCATGCCGAGGGACGGGGCCAACCCCGCGCTTACTGCGCTCGCTACCATTCCTGCCATTTATTCTGGTCGATGGCAATGCGCCTTCCCTCTTGTCGCCCATGTTTGTATTTATTATAGGGGTCTTGACAATAGTTTCTTACGAACCACAAACAAAAGTTATGGGTCTAATTACTCGCTTTAAAAAGTTAAAATGAATATAAAAAGCGTGCCCTCCATCTGACCACGTGACATTGCAGTTAGTTTCGTTTTGGCTTCAACTCTTCAACTGCAAGCGAAGGTGCCGCCGCTTCCCATGCACCCTCCTTAGAACTTAAGGCGCTCCGCGGTGGCCGCCATATTAAAACTGTATACCAGTATTGCTGCATATGTAGGTCATCTTTAAGTTAGAGCGGTAAAAGAAAATCTGGCCACGGCGCAACGCGGATGTACACTGGAAGCTGGAGCCGGTTTGCTTTCGTTGTTTTTGTGTGGTCGGAAAAAATCTGGCAACAACGCACGTTTAATATGGCACCGGCATTGTTTTGGTTCGTCAAAATGCGAGAAGCTCGTCGGTTTGCAAGTACATTTTGCGAAGACGTGACCGGAGAAGTGCCCCTGTGATGTTCCCGGACGGCGGAAAGTATCAATCATAATCGTCGTGTGTGCTTTGAAATCGAAGGGAGTCACAGGGTCCACGAGTGCGCAACCACAAGCCAAGGCTCAGGACAGCGCTGCGTTGTCTCGCCTTGTTTGGTGCAACACGGCCACGCGAAAAAGACCTGAAACGTTCGTGGTGTGCACTGCGGTGCTTGGGGGTAAAAGCCAAGACCATGGAGCCCAAATTTATTGTTGTGGGGTTCACGTTCAACGGGTTCAGTCCCGTCGCCGTCAGCTGATCCGGTCCAGCTGGTCCGGGAGGACGCAGCGAGCGTTTTTAAAGTAAATCTTCCTTTTAAAAATGTGGAAGTATCGCGACGCATACTGTGAGTGAAAAGCTGCGGGCGTTTTCAACAAAATTACGTCTTTTTAATTGAACAGTGCACTCCGGATTGTTCTCCCCAATTTGCCGTTTTTATGCTTCGTGTTCGACTGCGTTTGCACAGCGACGTGTTTGCACAGCGAAGCACACTGCCCGAGTAGATGATTAGGCCCTGCAAACGACCGCGGTTATACAGAATTTCAGGGAAACTTAAGTCACCACCGATATTTTCCTGTAAATTACGTGCGTGTTTGCTGCGCTCATCATGCGGTGTGAATAAATTAGGGCAAGATTTCCACCGGCCCACAGATGCATGAACTGAGACAATTTTTTACGTAATGAACGTAGTGTTTTTTTTTTTTTGCTTTTTTTTTTGGGAAGAGGCGTTGATGCATTTATTAAGGTACAATCACTTGAGAGTTGAGATATCGGAGGGAGCGAGCAAGCTTTTCCAACTTTGTCTCTTTTCTCTCTGGCACGGCCCTGGTTTAGCTTCAGTAGGCATATCTAGTAGCAGGTACAATCTGCTCTAAAGCAAGTAAAAGACAGCGGAAGCTGAGGACGGTGCGGACTCCGTGTTTCGCGCTTTTCGTAAGGCACCTGGGTAAATGCTTTTACGAGGTATGCGGAATATGCCAGCAATTTTGTTATGCCCGTCGTTTGCGTCTCTCCAGCAAAACGAATAAGATGATTTACAAAGACGCAATAACAAGCCAAGATTTATAACAGCAGCGCGTTTGCTTCGGTGGTCCGTGTAGTTGTATTTTACCCTGCTCCCTGCAACACCTTGTCATGACAAAGAGCTGGAACGGTCACGGTTTGTGCTTGCCTCCCGGTTGACAGAAACCCGCATCGCCGGCATCGGCACAGAGTGCACTTCGGCTGTTGATGCTCAAGCCTTTCATCCGCGGGTTGTCGCCAGCTCATCCTGCTGCTCAACGGTGAGCAAGCGGCGAGAGTGACCTCTGAAGTAAATGTAAATCCTCGTTCATCCAGTTATCTGAAATCAAAGTGTGGAAGATGCCCAACGCGTACTGAGGGCGAGAACTACCAGCGTTTTGCCTTGCTTTTATAACCGAAACCAGACCAACGGAATAATTGCCTTGCGTACTCCAAAATGACGGAAGCAATATGTTTCAACGGGCCGAGTACGTCACCGGGGATGTAGGAGAGACGGTGCACACTGTTTAAACGCTTGCAGTATCCACGATTGGTACCAGGAAAACGACGTCAACAGAGAAGGAGCTCGCGATTCAGCATATTGCAGTGCTACGGGCCCATGAATCTTCAAAGTTCGGGGTAGTGGCAGTGTAAAAAAAAAGACGCATCAATGCCACACCAGTGATCACGAATAACACCGGTCACAAACTCTCAAGCCCTACCACTCCACTCGACACCGACCTGACATACGACAACAAATTGCATCAAAACGCCCCAAAAGTGAAGTCGTCTGCTCCCGTACTGCAACTAGCCGAAGTAAAGTGTTAGGCGGATGTCCTTCACAAAAAAAAAAAAAAAAATATATATATATATATATATATTAAAAACGCTTTGCGCTTGTATCATTTTCATTTATTATTTTATACGTAATGACATAACCCCAATAATACTTTTTCTATCTCATTCAGGATAGTCGGAGTGCTCATAACACTGGTCAAGCAAGAAAATAACAAAAATTTTAACTTTTTCATGACCGATTTAAGGTCTATTGTTAATATTTCGTTATTTGTCGCAACGGACTAACCTTATAGATTTTGCCTCCAGACTTTTTAAATGCAAACAGTTCGAACACACGCCTGTCCATTGCGCCGTGTTTTGTGTCTTCTTCCATAAATCTGTAACGTTTAGCGACCAAAGAGTTCACCCGCACATGCCAAGATTATATGCGCCGCGGGGAGAAATGAATGTCGAGTAGGAAGTGTCGGGCGCAGTGTCGTTTTTGTGTTTTTGTACATGTCGGTGTTGTGTAATACGAATCAATGCAGATTGTCGGGCTAGTTGGTACTGGGAATTTGACGTCATGATGGCGCTTAAGACGAGGACAAAAGGGAGACTGGAATATGTGGTATTTGTGTATGTAAGTATATGTAGGTATATGTAGGGTTCCTGTGTAGTCGTGATCGTTCGCAGCGTATAAACAGACTCGTTATATATATATATATATATATATATATATATATATATATAGGCTGCTATAAATCTCCCTAGGTGGCGCATGTTACCACCCAATTCCAAATAGTTTGCTCGAGCAATTTATCTATGTGAGTTCGGCATTCGTTTTTCTGTCTAGCGGCTCCGTCCGTCGTAGCTACCGACGGCGCCGACCGTCGACGACGCACGTATTTACTTTTGCACGCAGATACGTCCGCCGCTTGGAGACTATTTACTCTGTATAAAAGACATCGAACGAGAACAAACGCGTACTGTGTGCTTTCAATTCGGCTGAAAGTCGCGCGGCTCGCTGGGCTTGTCTCTCGCCTTTTCTCGGCTCCTGGCCGCCATGTTTCATAGGGAACACACTCCAACCGTGTTTCGGAGAAGGCAGACACGGTGTAGCGTGTTACGTTTACACAGTACCTCGTGTGTAGACGAATAACACACATTGTTGCGTGTAAAACGAACACGTTTTGACGTGTCCGCTATTGGATTCCAGACTGGCGCTAAAAAACAAAGTGTGTTCCATCCACGGTTTCCTGACTAGCTCTTGAAGCGCGGCTCCTTACAGACGTCTATAGAATGCGTCGTTGTCGGCGTAGCAGGCAGAATTGCACACTACCGGGGTGCTGACCCCGTGCGGAAACTTATATGACTCCTTTTATACTCGTGCCAAAGTCTGGAGCGATCCTTTTGAGATCAATGGTTGATAAATATACTCAAGTATTCCACCAGGTCAGGTGAAGCGCAAACAAGTGTTAGGAGCTGAAATTGCATAGATCCAAGGACAATGCCCACTCAGCCACGAACCTGGCGAAGAATCGCACTCCTAACTCTTGAGCATAGCTACCATGTTCGTCCAATGCTAATATTAAAAGATACTTTACTTATTTATTTTTGACGAATGAAGAAACAAAAAGACATAACTGGAGTACGAAATCAAGGTAGCAATAGGCCGGAGAACACTGTAGTTTATTAAATATGCAAATACATCTCCAGGTACGAATTTCACGGGTCATAAAGGTTGGAGATCTGAATTTGGCGCCACCCGACTGCAGCTAATATTCGAAGCGTCAGCCAAAAGATAGGATATGGAAAATAAAACAGCCGATTGAAATATTGTAGTGCAACGCCCCTAATACAAGGGTACAAACAGTTTTACTAGCAGAGATTGGCGGTCAAGTCGTGTGTGCTCTCGCGTATTCTTATTTTAGTATTTTATTTCTACCTAGACGAAAGGCCACGGAGGAAAAATTACACTTTCATTTTACTGACATTACAACTAACTCCTTATCTTCACTCTACTTGTAGAAAACATATTCAAGTGGCGAAGCTAAAACCCCTTATCGCACGTTGATCGGAGAACGGACGGCAGCCATCTTTCTCAATCTTTGGCTTAATTTTCATAGACATGTTAATATTGAAACTGCTAAGTGAAACATAGCTATGTTCTGCAGTGAACATTGTCCTTTTTCAATGTACAGCGCGAAGGTATATTCGTGTTTGTCTGGCTTAGATAAGTTGTGGAAACATTTTTTCTTCAAGAGGGCCCCAGAATTTCAACCTGAAAGCTCTAACATCTTTCCCACGCGAACAAATGTCCTTCATTCATAAGGCGACACCTATTTTTTGACATTGAAAGCAGCAAATACCCCTGGCAGTTTTTTTTTTTTGGTCACCTTGCACGGAGCTAGGCAAACCAATGCGTTGTGGAGAATGAGCCTGCTAGTGGAGACTCCGAGCTCGTCAGGGGCGCTGCGATACTTTTCGCCCAATCTCTGCGGGAGTTGCCGATACTGGCTTACATGGCGTTTGCTTGAAATCTTATGATAGTTTAAGTCTTACCCTCCCTTGTGCATGTAAAATATTTGACAGTGACCTCTTTCTACACTGTCATATTATACGCGGAATGCGGTATTCGAAAGACGATCATTTAAATTTCCTCAGAACACATTAAACAGCCATTCCGGGGAATGAAGAGGGACCTATATATTTTTTTTCAATTTCCTCGCAGAGTTTAGCGGGTCAACTGAATTGGTGTATAGGTAACATGACGTCAATTTTCCCGCTAAATTCAGTGGGGAAAATGATTTGATCTGTGGGTTTCTTGACGTCAGGTGCCCTAAACATCACATTCCCCGCTAAATTTAGCGGGAAATGCCCGGACGAACGAACGGACGGCAAAAAAAAATTTGGGAATGGATGTTTTTATTAAAAAGCATTTCGTGCTAATGATACTCCAATCTCTTTAATGTCCAACGTTGGGCGACGACTCAAACAATCGAGTTAGTGGGAGTTGTGTCTATAGACGCGTCAATCAGACGACGCCATTATCGGCATTCCACTGCTGCACCTTCCGTGCAGCAGTAAACACACGCGTGTGTGTTTACGCATGAAATCTCGTAAACAGGAGAAGCGTTAACATGTACCAGGCGCCGCGCCTTCAATCTCCAGCTGCCGTGCGGAAGTGAAGATTGGGCGCGGCGATCCTTGGTTAAATCCTGGTACATTCCGGCGTATCGGCGTGCCGTCGCGTACCACTACTGCGCGACGCACGTTTAAAACTCATCTAGCACGGGTACCGCACTGGCTAGTTTTTTTCATATCCAGCGGGAACACCTGCTGGGCCGGCTTCCGATACTGTGTTTCAGCAATCATATTTAAGCGTCTACCTTTTTTGCGGTTTCGACGTCTCTTGCACTGCGGGAAAGCCAGCGGGCAGGGACAGAGTAACTAAATATTAGTGCGTCATATTTTAACCGGACGATGCGGAAACTTCCCCCACCGACGTGGACGACCCGCGGTACCGAAAACGCGAAAAATGTGACGTCTTTGGTCCTGGGCTTACAACTGTTCAGAGCCGCTAAAAGCTTCTTTTTAGTCGAAACACAAAATATGAGTGGCGCGAACCGTTTGAATTATTTATAAAAGTAGGTTTTGTTCAGTATTTTAGATCAGAAAAGAAACGAATGCAGTTCATAAAGTACGGAAACAAGAAATGACCCGTCAACATACCCGCCACCAAGCGGTGGAAAAAGCGGCGCATACTAGAAAGGAGTAGTGGGATCAGGCGCCAACACGGAAAGGTCCCGGATGTACGCGGCGGCGCTGCGGTCATATGGGCAGGAGGATCCGGCCAGATCCGAGCGTTCCGAAGGCCTTCGGCGACAAGCTTTGTCTTGCGGTTTGGCTGTTTCGCGGTATGGCAGCGCAAAGTGGCTGCCATTCTGAACTGAACTGTACCCCGTGTTTGCTGTCGTTTGTGGCCAATGAAGTGTCATGCCAAATTAGTATTAATCGCGGAGCAAATGCAATGAGAGCCGCTTTGGCTGCCCGATGCGTACAGCGTATATAGACCATGCTTTAGTGGCGCCCTCTCGCGCCGTCGACATGGAGTGCGGCAGCCGTGAGCGCTCTCAAGCAACCAAGGACCTAAAGAGGGAGGTTGTTTTTTGCTTGTTTTTGTAATTTTAATTTGCCTAACACTTTTAAACTAAAGAGAATTTCGAGAAAAGAAAAGTTTCACTAAGTTTCTACGTTCAGTGGGCTCAGGTTCGGTGCAAATTAAAAACCGGTAAAAAAGTCCTTGCAGGGCCCCTTTAAGTCTAGATGCAGCCGATGAGATAAACGCGAGCATGTGCTCCTGAACAGCGCTTGCACTCTACGAGCGCGAGTGCTTGGCAGAGACGCTGAAAGCCCGGAGCTCGCTCTTGTAGCATCCGCTGCGCTCACACTGAAAGAGACATTGAAATAAATAAAGGAAAAAAACATTTTTCTTTAGGGGGTATAGATAAAACACTTATACATTTTTGTAACTTTTTCACAAAAACAAAAAAAAAAAAATCGCGCAATATTTACTTTGTTAGGCTTTATTTAGGTGGAGGACGGGACACGCTCTAAGCCCCGCCCACAGATCAGTGGCCCCGCCCATTACTACTGGACAGTGTCGAACATAAATTTTTGTCGGTTCGGTTCCGGTTAGCGGTTCACGGCTTTCGGTTCAGGTCCGGTTCAGTTCCGGGGAGCGAAAATGACGGTTCGAACCGGTTTGAACTCGTTTGTAGCGGTTCAAACCGGTTTGAACTCGTTTGTAGCGGTTCGAACCGCTAAATTGAGAATATATTTTCTGCGTTCTTTTGGCAATAGGCACAATTTCTAAAGTAAAACGAGTAACTATATTGCGTTTAATCGTTCGTAGAATCCACTTTCAATTTCGGGGACCAAAAATAGATTGCGGTATTTAATTTCGATGAAAGTGTAAAATAAAAGCCAGATTACCGTATATGACTCAACAGCTTTGTTGTTTTGTTTTACCGTAGTGGTATATATTTTACCTGAATTGAAAAATGCCCAGTCTTGTAAATCGCCTAAAATACCCGTGATTGTTACAACTTTACGTCGCACTAATAAAAGTTGAATCCTGTTGTGCTCTTGAACTTAGGAATTAATTACAGTACATAAGGTCATAAAATGGGCATGTCATCGCCACATATATTCTGATATCTAGTTTACAAAATACGTTTCAAAATATATATGATGACGACGCAACTGAGCTAGAAGCAATAATATTTTCGAAGTGTGAGGAAAGCTTTAGAAGGAACCTTTTCGGTGTACCTTCTATAAAAACACTGAGCGGCAATAACAACGCTTGCTTTCCTGGCCAATATTGTTTGCACTCAGCACCGTGGTGGAGGCGAATACTTCTGCTGAAAAGAGTGACCTTCGTACTCATTTCAGGATCTCATGTAAAATAGCGCGTATCGAAATGAACATTTTCGACATAGCTTGGCGTTTGAGCTTTGTTCTTGACAAGGTCCCGGTGAATTCAATTTGCAAAATAACATCACGTTTTTTTTTTTTTTTTTTTTTTTTTTTTTTTTTTGGGGGGGGGGGGGTTTCATACTGTACTCGACATCGCAGCTACTTAACTGCTCACTCTATGACGGCTTGCATCCGGAATCGTCAATTTTTTGCCACGCGCCACTGTGTACTTTGTTTTCGTCCAGCCCACAGACACTTAAAATTGTTTTCCATCACAGAATAGAGGCAAGATACTTCTTTATGTTTGAGAAGTTGAATATGCGTCAGGAACTTTCAAATCACTAATAGAGGTGTCTATCGAGAATAAAAACATGGGTAAAGATTCGCAGAGCATATTTCGCATAATTTGGGGGTGCATTTACTTATTGTGACGAATGACAAGTGATGAGACGATAATAACTAAAGAAAGTAAACGTTTAATGGAGCAAACTTGTGCCCCCCCCCCCCTCAACAAAAAAAGAAAGGAAACAGAAGAATGCAGAGCGTCGCGGACGTCGAAGTCGGCGTGACAGCAGGGTCGAACGCTGGGGCGAAACTGACTTTGGCTCGCCACGCGAAGCCCCTTTTGTACACACGTGGGCTTCTGGAACAGTCGTAATAGGATCGGACAAGAAGGTTCTCAAACTTACGAGAACGCCATGTAGAAAGAATAAATAAAAGAAGGATCCGCTCGCCGGAATCGAACCCGGATCCTTCGCGCGACAGTCAAGCACGCTAACCACTCAGCCACGCACGCTCTTTTTTTTTTTTTCTTTATTGTTCAGCCACGCACGTTCGTGCTCGGCAACGCGCGTGGAATTAATCCCCCATTTTAGAAGCGCATCGCCTCGATGTGACATGCTGGGAAACAAAACATAAAACAAACAAAAATGATTGCAATCTACGTAAACTTGTGAAATACAGTCCTATCGACCGTAGGACAAAACACGACTCACAGTCCTCTCGATCGTAGTACGGCTTGAGGCGCACGACGTGGACGACTTCCGGTCGTGGAATGCGGCTTGATGAGGTCCGTATTCCCTCGGGCGTCACCCCGTAGTTCAAATCACCGAAGTCAAATTTGGGGATTTTACGTGCCAAACCAACGATGGGCATCTGGGACGCCCCAGCGGAGGACTGAGGAATTATTTGGACCACCCGGGGATCTTTTGACGAACAACCGAAAGCTCGGTTACAAGGCGCCTCCTCCGCAATAAGCCTCCGTCACACTGCGGGCACCTCGGCCGGGATTCGAACCCGCCACATGGGGATCCGTAGGCCGGCGCTCTCGCCTCGGAGCCACCGAGGCGGCTGTGCAAATCCCCGAGTCGACGAAGCACTTTGTAGGGTGCGAAGTAGCGTTTTAGGACTTTCTCGCTTAGGCCTTGTCGTCGCATTGGGGTCCCCGACCCACACACGGTCTCCGAGCTGGAAGGGAACGTCGATCTGACGAAGGTTGTACCGGTTGGCGTCGACACGTTGTTGATCTTGAATCCGGAGACGGTTGAGCTGGCAAACTTCTTCGGCTCGTTCCGCAACCACCTGGGTGTCGTGGCTCCCATCGTCAGCTGGTTCGTGGGGCAGCATCGCGTCGAGCATGGTCCTTACTTTTCCACCACGCACCAGCTGGAACGGTGTTACTCCTGTGGTATCTTGCACCGCCGTGTTGTAAGCAAACGTGACGTAGGGTAACACCTCGTGACACATCGTCTGCTCTACGTCGACGTATATGGAGATCATGTCGGCGATGATTTTTTTTAGTCGTTCCGTTAGTCCATTTGTCTGTGGATGGTACGCACTGGTTCGACAGTGGCTGGTGCTACTGAGACGAAGAATTTCTTGCGTCAGCTGAGCCATGAACGATGATCGACGGCGTGTAATGAGGACTTCAGGGACGCTGTGCCGGAGGACAATAGAATCGATAAAAAACCTGGAAACTTCCACAGCAGTCCCTGAAGGAAGAGCTTTCGTTTCGGCGTATCATGTGAGATAATCTGTGGCGACGATTATCCACCGGTTTTCCGATGTTGACGGTGGAAAAGGGCCAAGTAAATCCATTCCCATCTGCTGTAACGGCGTGGCAGGGGGAGCAATCGGGTGCAGAAGTCCTGACGGCTTCGTCGGGGGTTTCTTGAATCGCTGACACTCGTGGCATGACCGAGTGTAGAGGTGAACGGTCTTCGGTAGCCTTGGCCAGTAGTATTTTTCCCAAATCCTGGCGAGCGTCCTGCTGTAGCCAAGGTGCCCATCCGTTGGGCCGTCGTGGCAGGCTTGGAAGATCTCTCTGAGGTCGGGAGGGAATACCAGCAGCCATGGCGAGCTGTTGTCTCCGAAGGTCTCCCTGTAGAGTACACCTTGTCGATTGACGAAGGTCGGCAGGGCTCTCGAGAAGACACGGGGGATTGTACCACCTCGTCCTTCGAGGTGCTCGATCAGCGCGCGCAACTCAGGATCATCGCTTTGACGTCGCGCCATGTCGTCGGTGTTCACTGCGCCTAGGAAGCACTCGTCGTAATCGTCGTCGCTACTCCTGGGAGATGTCTCAACAAGAGCTCTAGACAGGTAATCGGCGTCGCTGTGCTTGGGGCCTGACTTGTAGACCGCAGTCATGTTGAACTCCTGCAGCCGGGGATTTCATCGAGCGAGACGTCCTGGCGGGTCTCTTAGGTTTGCAAGCCAGCCGAATGAGTGGTGGTCTGTGACAACGCGAAAAGGGCTGCCGTATAAGTACGGGCGAAACTTCATGATTGCCCAGACGACCGCAAGATATTCCTTTTCAGTCGTGGAGTAGTTGCTCTCCGCTTTGAACAGTGTTCGACTTGCGTAGGTGATAACTCGCTCGGTGCCTTCTTGCACTTGAACCACTACCGCGCCAAGTACTTCGTTACTTACGTCCGAATGAATCTCGGTTTCCGCATTTTTATCGAAGTGTGCAAGATCAGGAGGTGTCTGGAGTCGTTGCTTTAGCTCGTCGAATGCGTGCTGCTGCTCCTCGGTCAATTCGAACTTCTCGGCGTCCTTCGTGAGTTTAGTGAGTGGTGCGGAAATCCTTGCGAAATTTCGCACCAAGCGTCGGTAGGCACAAATTCCAAGGAATCTTCGCCAGCCTTCTTGTCTGTGGGCGCTGGAAATGCGGCGACGGCACGAGTCTTCTCGGGGTCTGGACGGACGCCTTCGTTACTAACCACGTGACCTAGAAATTTCTGTTCGTAATAGGCGAACCGGCACTTTGACGGCTTGAGGGTGAGTCTGGCGGTCTTTATGGCTTAAAGAACACAGTGTCCATGACACGCTGGAACGTTGCTGGCGCCGTGCATAGTCCGAAGGGCATCACCTTGAACTCGTACAATCCATGCGGCGTGACGAAAGGTGTCTTCCGCCGGTCCCGTTCGTCGGCTTCGATCTGCCAGTAGCTGCTCTTCAGGTCCACCGATGAAAAATATCGAGAGTGGCGTAGCCAATCTAGCGTGTCATCGATGCGGGGGAGTGGATAGACGTCTTTCTTCGATACCGCGTTCAGCTGCTGGTAGTTCACGCAGAACCTAAGCGTTCCGTCCTTCTTCTTAACCAGCAAGACGTTTGCTTAACAAGCAAACTTCAAGCAGTCTGTGGGCCTTCAAGCAGGCCCACGGACTGCTTGAAGGCTGGATTATGTTGTCATTCATTATTTTCTGCACTTGCTCTTGGATGACCTTCCTTTCTTTTAGGGAGACTCGGTACGGCGATCGGTGCACAGGGAGTGCGTCGTCCTCGGTAACGATGCGATGTTTCGCAACGGCGGCTTGGCGCACCCTCGACGACGTCGCGAAGCAGTCGCTGTATTCGGCGAGGAGCTCGCTCAGCTGCTGTCGTTCCGGGCACGGAGGCTGGGGCTCAATGTCGAGCTGCACTGGCGGCGTAGTGTCTTTTGCTGAGAGGACAATTTCGGCGGAGTTACGAAGTTCCTCGACTTGGCCCCTAGCGGCACTTTTCGTGAGATGTTGCGTTTCTTGACAAAAGTTCTACACGAGGACCACGGCGCGCCCATCCTGAAGTTCAGCCACTCCTCTTGCAAAGCCTATTCCTCTTCCCAGGAGCAATTGAAGGTTGCCTTCCAGAACAACTTCCCCGCAGGTCGCTTCACTGGTTACGACGGGTACGACAACACTTGATCGCGGCGGGAGGTTCACGTGGTCGGCAGCGACTTGGACGGCGGCTGACGCTCGTTGGGGTTTCTCTGAAGGCGGAAGTGGGTTGCGCAGCGTCAATCTGTTCTCACCAAGGTCGGTGACGGCACTGTATTCACACAGAAAGTCCAAGCCGAGGATGACGTCTCTGGAACAGAGTTGTAGAATGACGAACTTCACAGAGCACGTCTAACCGTGGATCTCGAGGCGAGCAGTGCATCTCTCGACTGGTGTAATGAGGTGTCCTCCGGCAGTTCGTACTTGAGCTCCATCCCACGGAGTCGCGACTTTTCGAAGGCGGCGAGAAAGCCTCCCACACATGACTGAGTAGTCTGCTCCGGTGTCCACAAGTGCCGATGCGTCGTGGCCGTCGATGACGACGTGTAGGTTGTTGGACAGTGTTGCAGGCGCTTCGTTGTGATGCGTGGCGTCGAGAGAGTGGGAGCGCTCCGGCGTTCTTGGAGGCTCTTTATTTCGGTGGTCTTCGGCAACGGCACCTCCTGGCGTTGCCGCACTTAGTTTTCCCGACAAGACAAGGGGGACAGGCTGTCACGGCGCGACCGCCGGAAAGGCGATGCGGAACGTCTGGGGGATGGAGAACGGGAACCTCGTAATGCCGTTGGCGCTGGTGGCGGAGGGCGACGGAGGTATTACTCAAAGTCGCGAGGGCGTTCGCCGTACCTCGGTCGTGGGTCGCTCCATGTGGAACCCACGCAGGCCCATTTGCGAGTAAAGACAACGACGGTAGATATGGTCGACCTCTCCACTGTGGTAGCAGATGGGTCGTCGATCCGCTGTCCTCCACACGTCGATTTTCCTCGGCGCCCGCTGTTCTCGGCGGTCGTACTGACGTCCTGCGTCGTTGCGTCGGGGGGACGCCTGCGTTGGTGGATCTCGTCGTGGCGCCACCGGATAATGTTGAGCAGTATGGCGGCGGTCGTCGGGCCACTGCGGCGTAGGTCAGCGTCGGCTCAACAGCTGCGGCCAGTGTGACAGGGGCATCCAAAAGGGAGGCTCGCTGAACCTCGTCCCGAAACACCTCAGCAATGTAGATTGAGGCCGGGCGCTCAGCAGTCGGCAGCAAGTTTCTTAAGGTCCTCCCGGACGACCTCGGGAATGAGCTCTTGAATGCCCGGGACGCCGTGGGCAAGGGCGCAAGGGGAAAGCGAAACCGCACTCACGCCGAGTAGCCTCTAATAGTGGCTGGCTTGGGCCTGCAGAGCACGCTCGATGTTCATCACCTCCGTGACAAATGCTTGAACGGACATCGGTGGATCGGTGGTGTCGTACGAGTCCACCAAAGATGTCGTCCTTCACGCCAGGCATCAAAATGCGCAGTTTCCTTCCCTCGGTGGCCTGAGGGTCGGCACGTGAGCTTAGGCGAAGCGCCTCTTCCACGAAGTTCGTGACGCTTTCATTGGGGCAATGGGTTCTCGATTGCAGCAGGACTTCGGCCCGCTGGGTGTTGACCGTCTTCGGTGTTGACTGGCGAATGTTCGCGTGCGCTCATTCTTGCAAAAGTCCCACGAGCTCAACGAAGCTTCATGGTTTTCGAACCAGCGCTTTGCAGTTTCTTCAAGCGAAAAAGAAAGGTTTTGCGGGCGCTGTTCGTCACGCCACCCGTGTTGGCGAGCCACGGGTTCGTTCTGGTTGATCCAATCTTCGACGTCCTCGTAGATCTCGCCGAGGAAGCAAGCCGGTGTTCGCGAAGCGACAGGCAGGACGGTGATGGGCGTGGTGGTCATAGTCGGGATCTTGTTCTTCCGTTTCGCGGCCAAGAGACCAAGTTCGAGGGACTGACCTCTTGTACGATGTCTTCTTTGGGCTTCGGCGTCTTCGACGAAGGGTAGCCTTCCGGGGCAGAGCACGTCGCTTGGCCGGGATGTCTTCGGAGGGGCACGCTTAACGGACATAAAATGCAGTACCCCGTACATCGACTAAAATGTCACGAATGACAAGTGATGAGGCTATAATAACTGAAGAAACTAAACGTTTGATGGGGAGAACGTTTGCCCAAAAATAAAAAAAGGAACAGAAGGAAGCAGAGCGCGCGGGTGTCGAAGTCGGCGTGACAGCAGAGTCAGACCGCATCTCCTCAAGAGCTGCGGTCTATTCGGCGTCACAGAAAATTGTAAGTGTGTTTAATTCTTGTCTAAACATTTTACCGCCGTCATTGCCAAGCTTTCATTTTTTCATCAACTGGAAATCTTGGTTGCTTGCGCGCTTTAACTTTAACGGTTCCGCGAAAATTTCTGCGCCATAACCCATACAACATGTATGAGCATGAAGTGTATACAATAGAGCACTGGCGGCTTGAAGGTTTTTTAAACCTTTTATTTGAGGATTCCGTGTCGACCAGTGTGTCTTTTGTCGAGAACTGAAAAAAGCAAAGTCGAGATGGGCCTATTGCCTGAGCGAGTCAATCAATGATTCAGCGTTTCGAAATCGATGCATGAGCGTGCTTCAACTTTCAGGAACAGAAATTTAAGGTTTTGTTCCAGCCACTATATGCACTATTTTCTTTTCTTTAAAAAAGAATAATCTAGTTGGGTGGAGAAGGTCAACATATATGTTCAAGGCTCCCTGGTGTTGCGCAGGAGATCGCGATTCAGGGAAACCTATAGAACTAACTCATCGACGATTTCCCGCCACAACTGTTGGCTGAAATTAGCCTTCAAATAGGTGTTGTAGATGATAAAATTGAATCAGTGTCACCACTTCAAAATATCAATATTAAGATAAATTCAGTTACAAGAAGTTACAAGCTGAAAGAGCAATTATCAAGAGAAAACTGGCACGCACCTTGCAAAAGTACCCCATGTTCATCGGAAGTATAGCCTTCAGGGGTGTGCCCGCTCCATTCACAAAATGTTCCGGGCACAGTCAAGAGCGTGGCGATGGGGAAAAGTATTTTCGGTTAACCGAGGCAATCCACTGCAGCCGGAGACCGGGGTCATGTGCAAAGCGATAAAGTTTAAAGACATTGCAGCCGCACTCGCCTTGCTGGATTCCGTGCAAGCTACATGGGTCCTCGGACGGTATTCGACATTTTCTCTCGTTATTTGTGCACCTTATAACCGAGCAATGGTGTCTCGATGACCGGAGACTGTCGATATCCAAGCCCATGGCTCTAATTAAGTTTGGGAGTTTAAAACAGGGAAGAAACCGCGAACGAAGTCCTGGAAATGCATATACTCAACAGGGGCGAAGCCTCTCACCCGGGACTTCCACTTTTTTTAACGCCCCAGCAAGGGGTAAACCGCAGTAGCCTTTCCTTTCTTCTTTCTCGCCAACTTTCAGTAAGACCATCTATAACGTGACCTAGAGCCACACAATGAGCTGCGCTTCGAGTATCGGCACTCTGTTCCCCGAGATTGTTGTGGTTGCCACCATTTTGGGTCGTATGCAGAGCAGACGCAGCTGCCGATCGTCATGATTCAAAAGTTCGACCTCCTCAGCATTAGATTCGGTGTGAGGAAGCTCATGCAGTATTGCTTTGGTCTGTGGCGAACTGTTTAAACATTCCTGGAAGGTGGGCAATTGTGTCCTGCGATTTCAGATAAAGCTTCAGATAACTGGCAACCATGATTTTAAGCCATAATTTGGCCAAGTGTCGTACCTCTGAAGCGTACCTTATTCAGTGGCACTCACGTGACCGAAATTACCTTTATTTTCTTTGCGGCGCTCTCCTCTTTCTTTCTTTTGCACGCGCTTGAAGTCTGATTTTCTTGTGACCCCGCTTTTATTAATTTCAGCAATAGGATCAGACTCACCTGGGCAGAATTGACTTCTTTTAGAGCATACTGACATCGGAGTAACGTATGTGGTTCGGAATTGCCTTTTGCTTCTTCATTCTCAGACGATCTTAACGGGGTTAGCCAACTCGCCTATTGGACAAAAGGGTTATAAGCAAGACATTCATGAAAAATGGGAATTGCAACAACCAAACGAATTGATTGATACAAACAGTGAAGTTGAAACGTAGCTATGTACTGAAATTTTTGTACATTGCCATTTTAAATATACAGCGCGAAGGTACATTCGTGTTTTGTCTGGCATAGATAAGTTGTGAAAAAGTGTTTTCTTCAAGAGAGCCCCAAAATTTTAACTTGAAAGCTCTAACATCTTTCCCTTGTGAAGAAAATGTCCTTCACTCCTAAGGTGACACTTATTTTTTGACATTAAAAGCTGCGAATACCCCTGACAGTTTTTTTTTTTTTTATTGGTCACTTCGCACAGAGGTAGGCAAAACCAATGCGTTGTTTAGAATTCGACTGCTAGTGGAGACCCCGAGCTTGCCAGGGGCGCTGCGAACACTTTTCGCCCGCTCTCTGCGGGAGTTCCCAGTACTGGCTTACATGGCATTTGCTTGAAATCTTATCAAAGGTGTATGGTCGTTCCACACATTCTTGTGAAAGTTTAAGTTATACCTCCCTTTGGGCATGTAAGATAATTGACAATGACCTCTTTCTAGAAAGTCCTATTATGCATGGAATGCGGTATTCGAAAAACGATCATTTAAATTCCCGTAGAACATATTAAACAGTCATTTTGGGGAATAGAAAGGGACCCATATATATATATATTTTTTTTTTTCAATTTCCTCGCCGAGTTTAGCCGCTCAACTGAATTGGTGTATAGGTAACATGACGTCAATTTTCCCGCTAAATTGAGTTGGGAAAATGAAATGACCTTTTGGTCTCTTGATGTCAGGTAACGTAAAGATCACATTCCCCGCTAAATTTAGCGGGAAAGGCCCGGACGAACGGACGGACGGCAAAAAAGAAATTGGGAATGGAAGTTTTCATTAAAAAGCACTTCGTGCAATAAAATGATACTCCAATCTCTTCAATGTCCAACGTTGGGCGACGACTCAAACAATCGAGTAAGTGGGAGTTCTGTCTATAGACGCGTCAATCAGACGACGCCATTATCCGCATTCCACTGCTGCACCTTCCGTGCAGCGGTAAACACACGTGTGTGTTTACGCATGGAATTTCGTAAACAGGAGAAGTGCCTTCAATCTCCAGCTGCCGTGCGGAAGTGAGATTGGGCGCGGCGGTCCTTGGTTAAATCCTGGTACGTTCCGGCATATCGGCGTGCCGTCGCGTACAACTACTGCGCGACGCACGTTAAAAACTCATCTAGCACGGGTACGGGACTGGGTAATTTTTTTTTCATCTCCAGCAGGGCCGGCTTCCGATGCTGCGTTCCAGCTTAAGTCCAGATGCAGCCGATGAGACAAAGGCGAGCATGTGGTCCTGAACAGCGCTTGCACTGCACGAGCGCGAGTGCTTGGTAGAGACGCCGAAAGCCCGGAGCTCGCTCTCGTAGCATCCGCTGCGCTCACACGGAAAGAGACATTGAAACGAATAAAAAAAAAGAAATTTTTCTTTAGAGGGCCTGGATAAAACACATTTGTTGTAGCTTTTTCACAAAAACAAAAGAAAAAAGGCGCTATATTTACTTCGTTAGGCGATATTTAGGTGGAGGACCCCGCACGCTTTATGCCATGCCCACAGATCAGTAGCCCTGCCCATTACTACTGGACAGAGTGTCGAACCAAAATTTTTATCGGTTCGGTTCTGGTTAGGGGTTCACGGCTTTCGGTTCAGCTCCGGTTCAGTTCCGGGGAGCGAAAATGACGGTTCGAACCGGCTTGAACTGGTTCGTACCGGCTCGAATCGCTGAATGAAGTATATATTTTCTGCGTTGTGTTGGCAATAGGCACAATTTCTAAAGTAAAACGAGTACCTATATTGCTTTTCATTGTTCGTAGAATACACTTTTAATTTCAAGGACCAAAAATACATCGCGGTATTTAATTTCGATGAAACTGTAAAATAAAAGCTAGAATACCGTATATGACTCAACATCTTTGTTTTGTTTTACCGTAGTCGTATATATTTTACCTGAATCGAAAAATTCTGAGTCTGGTAGGTCGCCTAAAATACCCGTGATTATTACAGCTTTACGTCGCAATATTAAAAGTCGAATCCTGTTGTGCATTTGAACTTAGGAATTAATTACAGTACACAAAGTCATAAAATGGGCACGTCCTCGCCACATATTTGCTGAAATCTAGTTTAGAAAATACGTTTCACAATATATATGGTGACGATGCAACTGAGCTAGAAGCAATATTATTTTCGAAGTGTTAGGAAAGCTTTAGAAGGAACCCTTTCAGTGTACCTTCTATAGAAACACTGAGCGGCAATAACAACGCTTTCTTTCCTGACCAATATTGTTTGCACTCAGCACCGTGAAGGAGGCGAATACTTCTGCAGAAAAGAGTGAACTGCGTACTCATTTCAGGATCTGATCTAAAATAGCGCGTATCGAAATGAACATTTTCGACATAGCTTGGCGTTTGAGGTTTGTTCTTGACAAGGTCCCGGTGAATTCAATTTGCAAAATGGCATCACGTTTTTTTTTTTTTTTTTTTTAAAAGCAAAGTAGTATTTTGTAGTCTACTTGACATCGCAGCTACCTAACTGCTCACTCTATGACGGCCTGCGTCCGCAATCGTCAATTTTTTGCCACGTGCCACTGTGTACTTTGTTTTCGTCCAGCCCACAGACACTTAAAATTGTTTTCCGTCACATAATAGAGGCAAGATACTTCTTTATGTTTGGGAAGTTGAATATGCGTCAGGAAATCTCAAATCCCTTATAGAGGTGTCTAACGAGGATAAAAACGCGGGTAAAGATTTGAAGAGCATATTTCAGATAATTTGGGGGTGCATCTACTTCTTGGGACGAATGACAAGTGATGAGGCGATAATAACTGAAGAAAGTAAACCTCTAATGGGGCAAACTTCTGCCCCCTCCCCCCCCCCCCCCCTCCAAAAAAAAAAAAAAAGAAAGGGAACAGAAGAAAGCAGAGCGTCGCGGGCGTCGAAGTCGGCGTGACTGCAGAGTAGAACGCTGGGGGGAAACTGGAGCCCCTTTTGTACACGCGTGGGCTTCTGGAACATTCGTAACTGGATCGGACGAGAAGGTTCTCGAACTTACGAGAACGCCGTGTAGAAAGAATAAATAAAAGAAGATTCCGCTCCCCGGATTCACCGGGATCCTTCGCGCGACAGTTAAGCACGCTAACTGTGGTGTCATCCTGATAACGCGCCGAAGGGCCGATTTCTTGCGAACTGTTATCACTGGTCACTTGACCCGAATCCTCTGTATATATTCACTGGTGTCTGAATAAAGAGGAGGGTTCTTTGCTCACTCACGACGGCTTGTCTGACATGGTGTCAGAAGTGGGCGGATTCCGACCGGTTCGGACTGAATGCCGCTAACGACAAGTACGAGCCCCTAAGCAACGACCGAAGCAGCGTCAACCTCGCCGCTACAGCAGCAGCCGGCGCCACGTCGACATGGCAGGACTCAAGCCTCCGAAGCCGTTCGACTTCCACAACGCCGCTGACTGGAGTGTCTGGATAGACGAGTTCGACGACTACAGATTTGCATCGGGCCTGCACGAGAAAGCTGAGGAAGTTCAAGTAAGATCTCGTCTTTATACGATGGGCCGGAACTCGTGAGAAATTCTGCGTTCAGTAGGCGTAAAAGACGAAGAATTCAAGAACTTTGGACTGATAAAGTCAAGGTTGGACGGATACTTCGTTCACACCAAGAACACGGTATACGAAAGCGCCCGTTCTGAACCAACGCCGACAGCAAATGGGAGAAACGGTAGACCAATTTGCGACCGAGCTACACAGGCTAGCAGAGCGCTGCGAGTTCAAGGACATGAAAGAACGTCCTATCCGAGATCGATTCGTAGTCAGTAGTTTGGTCCAAATTCTCTCAGAAGAGCTTCAAGTGTGTCCAAAGCTGACGTTACACGTAGCTCTATCGAAAGCTCGGACAAGCGAAACAGTAAAGAAACAACAAGCCGAACTAGCAGGCCAAGAGTCCGCAAGCCCCGAAGCATGCGTTTCGGCCGTGAAACAGAAAAACCCCGCTAGACAGAACGAAGCCTCAACCAGTCAAAGGACTGCAAACAGCAAGAGGTGCAGTTACTGGGCTGATCCACTGCATCCCAGGACAAGTTGTCCCGCCCAACGAGAAAAATGCCGTTTCTGTCAAAAGTTAGGACATTTCGAAAAAACATGCAGCATCAAAAAACGCGACGGCAAGAAACTCGACGTCATTGCCGCACCCTATAGCGATCATTTCGCGGGCACGCTCGAACAGTCGAAGAACACGTTATCTGCGCTCTTCGTGAGTGTACAGATAAAGGGTCAGGAACTTCTAATGAAAGTTGATACGGGAGCGGAAGTGACTGTAGTCGGCGATACGTTTCCAGGCGGTCCACGCTGTCTAGACGAAGCAGAAAATCTTCGAGTGCCGAGCGATGCAAGAATTTTCACTGTTAGCAAGTCACCTGGAAAGATAACTGATCACGACAGACTATATACGTCATCCGCAATCTGCGAACTCCCAGCGGTCAATGCCTTAGGCATCGTTCGATTCTTGGACGAAATAGAGACCATCAAAGACTTTGAAGCGAAGTATCCCAAACTGTTCAAAGGTACGGGATCCCTGGCCGGTAAACACACGATACGCTTAATACCGGATGCCGTCACGTACGCGGTGTCTACTCCTCGTCGGATTCCCATACCGATGAAAGAAGCAGTAAAGAAAGAGCTAGACAAGCTAGAGCTCGAAGGAATGATTCGAAAGGTTGAAGAACCAACAGAGTGGTGCGCCCCAATCGTGCCAGTGCAGGAGCCTTCAGGTGACGTCAGAATCTGTGTCGACCTGACCCACCTAAACAAGTGTGTACGGCGGGAACGTCACCAGCTTCCAACGGTAGAAGAAATCATGGGCAGCTTCCAAGAAGCCCGTGTCTTTTCCAAACTGGATGCGAGCTCTGGATTCTACCAGATTCACATTTCGAAGTCATGTCAAGAGCTTACCACTTTCATAACGCCGTATGGAAGGTATTGCTACCGGAGACTACCTTTCGGCGTAACTTCGGCACCAGAAATTTTCCAAAGAAAATTCACGCAAGTTTTGGAATGCTTAGAAGGCGTCCTGAACTACATGGATGTATTGGTGTACGGAGCGAACAAGACCGAACACGACAGTCGCCTGCACAAGGTACCGGAGAGGCTAAAGCAGAAGGGCGTGACGCTAAACAAAGAAAAATGCTGCTTCTCTGTCGGGAGAGTGTCGTTCCTGGGAATGGTCTTCGACGCCAGTGGAGTGAGACATGATCCAGAGAAAGTTCGGGCCATCAAAGAGCTCCCCCGGCCTCAAAATGCCGTCGAAGTTCGTTCTCTTCTGGGCATGGTTAACCACCTTGCTAGATTCCTCCCAGATGTAGCATCTAGCACAGCGCCTCTTCGCAGCCTTCTATGCAAGGATAACGACTGGTCATGGGGTCCTCAGCAAGAACAAGCATTCGCCAAAATCAAAGACACCTTAAGCTCGGAAAGGTGCCTTGCGCAGTACACTCCAAGCTACCCGACAATTGTCTCTGCAGACGCCCCGTGGCACCGCCTTGGCGCCGTACTGCTCCAGGATCAGCCATCCGGGGAGCGACGTCCAGTTGCATACGCCTCCAGGTCGCTGACGAAGACGGAACACAGGTACTCTCAGATACAGAAGGAAGCCCTTGCTCTAACGTGGGCCGCAGAACGCTTTCACGAGTTTCTGCGAGGTCTCACGTTTTTGTTCAATACTGATCATAAACCCCTACTTCCGTTGCTGGGCCGCGACCCACTGGACTCCCTACCCCCAAGGATTCAAAGGTTCCGAATGCTCCTGTTGAGGTACTCCTTCACTTTCACGCACGTTCCCGGTAAAACCATTGCGACGGCAGACACACTGTCACAAGCAAGAAGTAACTGTTTGGCACCGTCACAGGGAATGCTCTTGGAGGCGGACGTCTCGGCACACTTTGACGCAATCATCCGGGGGCTGCCAGTATCCGACAGTCTGATAGACCGAATACGTATGGAGCAGAAGAATGACCAGGAATGCTCATTGCTGCTTCAAGCCTGCCGACAAAGGTGGCCAGACAAGCACAAGCAACCACCAGTTCTCGGGCAGTACTGGGCACAGCGTGGCAACATTACTGTTTGCAACGACTTGCTCCTAAAGGACACCAGAATTGTCATTCCAAGAAGTCTACGGAGGGAAATGCTCCAAAGGCTACATGAAGGCCATCAAGGCATCGTTCGCTGCCGAGAAAAAGCCAAAGAATCTGTTTGGTGGCCGGGTCTCAGCAAAGAAATAGCTAGAGTTGTGTCCAAATGCCGAGAATGCGCCACTGAACGCGTGCAATTCTCGGAACCGATGATCCCATCCGAAACACCAGAACTACCATGGAAGAAACTAGGAGTCGATTTATTTGAACTAAAAGGAGCGGTGTACGTTGTTGTTGTTGACTTTAACTCCAGGTACCCGGAAATGGCGTTGCTGGACAGAGGCACGTCATCTGTGGCCGTCATTCAACGCCTGAAAAGTATCTTCGCCCGACACGGGATTCCGAAGACCGTGGTTTCCGACAACAGGCCCCAGTTTGCGTCGGGTTTGTTTCAAGACTTTTCGAGGACGTACGGGTTCAAGCACGTGACAATCAGCCCTCGCTACCCGCAAGCAAACGGTGAGGTTGAACGTATGATAAGGACTCTAAAACTGCTCCTCAAGAACGCAGAAGACCCTTACCTTGCGCTGCTGAACTACAGGAACACCCCTGGGCCTACAGGTTTTAGTCCAGCACAACTTTTTATGAGCCGACGACTTCGCTCAAGCGTGCCGTGCGCTCCATCTTTACTCAAACTTCGCACGGTAAACTCTTCTTGGAAGAAGAGAGATGAGGAGTATAGGCGGAAACAAAAAAAAAAGTATTTTGACAAGCGTCACACGGCCAGACCTGTGCGCAGTCTTTCTGCAGGCAACCAAGTGTGGCTGAGAGACAGAGGTGCTACGGGTACCATCCTTCGCCCCGGGGACACACCAAGGTCGTACTGGATCAGGACAAAGGACGGCACCTTCCGTAGGAACCGCCGGCACCTGTTTCTGCGGCCGGACAACGATCCTGCTGCAGAGCCTGAGTGTCAACAACCTGCCGATCCCGCGGACAAGACCACCAATGATGCAAGCAAGTCTGGGGAGACCACACCGCCAAGAGAGACTTGCACGTCCGATCATCTGTCGACCAGCACTCAACAGACTGCCCCAGCGGGTGAAACCGCGTCACACGGTGTAACGACGCGATCTGTGCGTGTTTTAAAGATTCCTAAAAGACTTGGAATTAAAGAATAGTTTGTTTACGACAAAAACCGATTTGTTATGTTTTTCTACCCGAAGAAAAGGGGAAGATGTGGTGTCATCCTGATAACGCGCCGACGGGCCGATTCCTCGCGAATTGTTATCACTCCTCACATGACCCGAATCATCTGTATATATTCACTGGTGTCTGAACAAAGAGGAGGGTTCTTTGCTCACCCACGACGGCTTGTCTGACGCTAACCACTCGGTCACGCACGTTCGTGCTCGGCAACGCGCGTGGAATTAATCCCCCATTTTAAAAGCGCATCGCCTCGATCTGACAGGCTGGAAAACTAAACATAAAAACAAACAAAAATAGTTGCAAACTACGTAAACTTGTGAAATGCAGTCTTATAGACCGTAGTACAAAACACGATTCACAGTCCTATCGATCGTAGTACGGCTCGAGGCGCAGGACGTGGACGACTTCCAGTCGTGGGGTGCGGCGTGATGAGGTCCGTATTCCGTCGGGCGTCACCTTGTAGTTCAGATCCTGCCGAGTCGACGAAGCACTTTGTAGGGTCCGAAGTAGCGTTTCAGGAGTTTCTCGCTGAGGTCGCGTCGTCGTATCGGGGTCCAGACCCCCACACGGTCTCCGGGATTGAAGCGAACGCCGATCCGACAAAACGTTGTACCGGTTGGCGTCGACACGTTGTCGATCTTGAATCCGGAGTCGGGCAAGCTCGCGAACTTCTTCAGCTCGTTCCGCCACCACCTGGGCGTCGTGGCTCCCATCGTCAGCTGGTTCGTAGGGCAGCATCGCGTCGAGCACGGTCGTTACTTTTCTACCATGCACACGCTGGAACGGTGTTACTCCTGTGGTCTCTTGCACCGCCATGTCGTAAGCAAACGTGACGTAGGGTAACACCTCGTCCCACACTCTTAGAAAAATGGTCAGTATAGTCCTCCCTAAAGGGAGGAACGCTCTTGACACATATGTTCCTGCAGAAAGGGAGAAACTTTCGTCCCTTAAGCAGGGGAGCAAAAGTTCCTCCGTCGACTGCATCTCATTATGGCGGCCACGAATCGAGCAAATCGAGCTCGATAAGGCTTAACGAGAACACTAAGTCTATTGTACGAAGCGAGAGGAGCAGCAAATAAAAACGTAACACGAGCTTTCCGCGAACTGTATTTATTTCCGAAGTTTTTTTACCCCTGCAGGTAAAGAAACTTACGTTTCGAAAGCATGCAGTCACTCAGTCTTCTCATCGTCAGCACTGCGATGTTCAACGGAGACAACCGGCACCCAGTTCGCGCACTTTATGTCTTACCTTTGCTATTCCTCGAGCCACAATTCCTTCGTCAACCGTTGCGTCAACCGCACATCACGGAGGAGTGAAAATCATTCGCCCGCAAAACCAAATGCCGCTCTCAAAAAAAAAAGCAAATCCGAAGCAACCTCTTGGCTTATCTCAGCACGGTAACACGAAATCATGGCGTAGCCGCGTAGCGTAAAAGGATGTTAAATCGCTTACCACCAGATGACAGGGTCAAGCAGAGTAATCGCAAGTAGCTAGGCTAGGTGGCGCTAGGTACCGACCAAATCATGTTTTACAAAAAAAATATTTTAATTTTCTTGCGCCACAATTCCGTTTCCTTTTCTTCGGGAATCTCCAACACATGTAGACGCGTTACGCACACTACAAGTATCAGGTGAACATGTATAGAGCGCATACACAGGTATCGCACACACAAACATCAATACAGCAGCACACTACCCCGGTCACTACTCTCGAGCCCTGCGTTTCCGTCTTGTACACTGGTCGTTTTGAACGTGCGGAATATTTCGGTGACACCCTAAGCAACAAAAAATATTCCGAACATTTTCATTTTTTTCTAGCAATGTCATACATCTGAGACTATTTATAATGGCTCAGGGGATGAATCTCTTATTCAAAAGAAAACGCTCGATCATGCCGTAATTATTTGAAAGCCAATAAATCGAGCCGCTCCAATGTGGTTCCAAGACATGAGTTTGTTTTCCCGCACGGCCCTTCGTAGCCAGTATTTCTATTGTAGTGTTTGTTTTTCTATTTGTGCTGTTCGGCGCACGGCTGCAATTGCCGTCTTGAATTAATCTTTGTAGAGCGGATATTCACTCAGCTGGAAGTAATGCTTCACGTGCAGAGAAATCGTTTTTCGATCAACTTGAATGCAGTCAAAGCCGCGACATGCGGCAACTGTTAAGTGTACGGAGCTACGCCGTTGCGAGCTCGAAAACTTCTAGAGCTCATCCCAGCGCGCCACTTGGAGGGCAGTTTCTACAGGAACCGTAATATATATAAACAGTAAAATAAAGGATAGCGTTCTTTTTTTCGATTTACCTGTTTTTTTTTGTTTTTTTTTTTACGCTAAACTTCCATTGTAAAATATACGTACTTTCCGTCACACTTTCGTACTGTTCAGTCTTTTCCCCAGACCGCAATCGCTCTCGGGGACTGACAGTCACATTGGCCACTGTACGATACTAGCTTACCGTTCAGACCAGCGTTCCAACATGACTATCCACACGTCGATCGACTGGACCTAATCTCTCAAGTGGTTTTAAACTCTTTAATGTAAAGCGGAATGTCATCCTGCGACACCCCGTTCCCTCCGATCACGGCCCGACCAGCGGCATCAATGCCCGACAGTTTACGTCATCTCATCTTGTTGTTACACCACTGATACGCGAACACACGGTCACATCGGCGATAATTCCAGTCTTCTGTACACAAGGCACAACACTGCCATAATGATGTCGCTGACACGCAGAAATACAGAACCACGTCGACGATGTTGCTGACACGCAGAAATACAGAATCACGTTGAACGCCGGTTGGCACTCTGCACGGGACAACAGAACCGAACTCAGCACGGAAGGCACCCAGGCAGCCGGCAGGAAAACTTGCCTTCCTTGGACGCAGTTCCCGCGATTTCCATAACGTCGAAAACGTCGAGAAAGATCCTCGTGGTTTCGCTGCTGTAGTTCCGCGTGTGACCCGCAAATCGGAGACGGCCGTCTTACCCGGTGTATGTAGCGCTGCTGGCACTGCTCCGGAACTTCGCTGTTTCTAGCGGCTTCGTTAGCTCGTTTGATAAAATTAGTGGTACAAACGTCAATGCAACCGAAATGTTCTGCACGTTCGGACTAGAAGACGGAATTACAGGCGGCCTTCGCTGCCGCTAAAGCTCAATCAACTCAACATTAATTTATTAAACAACGTGTGCGATGTGCTGGAAAAACGAAACCGAAAGAAGATGAGTCGGGAGGGCGAAAGCTTCCTCCGGTCTGCCTGAAGAAGGAGGAAAACGTATCGGTGGATAATAAGGACTTTAATTTTCCTTTCATCGGTCTGGGTTTCTTTATGTGTGTTTTGGTAAATAAAAAAAAAAAAAAAAAAGCTTTACAAAAAAAAAAAAAAAAAGAAACACCTGCTTTTCTAGGGATCGAACCTCTGACCACTTGTTCAGAAACGCGATATTCTACCCCTGCGCCAACTGAACAAAGTAAAACTTGCCCTCCTCCTTTCAGCCGGACTGCCGTTCCTCCCTTCTCTGGGCAACTTGTCCGCAAGAAGGAACAGTCGCTGTTGCTACCTTTCTCCTCCTTTTTTTCTTAGAGTGCACGTCTTTTGCTCTACGTCGACATACATGGAAATTATGTCGGCGATGGTTTTGTTTAGCCGTTCCGTTCGTCCACTAGTCTGTGGATGGTACGCAGTGCATGGTTCGACGGGAGCTAGTGCTACTGAGACGAAGAATTTCTTGGTCATCTGAGCCGTGAACGATGATCCACGATCTGTAATGAGTACTTCAGGGGCGCCATGGCGGAGGACAACAGACTTGATGAGAAACTTGGCAACTTCCACAGCAGTCCCTGAAGGGAGGGCTTTCGTTTCAGCGCATCGCGTGAAATAATCTGTGGCGACGATTATCCAGCGGTTTCCCGATGTTGACGGTGGAAAAGGGTCAAGTAAATCCATTCCGATCTGCTGGAACGGCGTGGACGGGGGAGCAATCGAATGCAGAGGTCCTGGCGGCCTCGTCGGCGGTTTCTTGCGTCGCTGACACTCGTGGCATGATCGAATGTAGAGGTCAACGGTCTTCGGTAGCCTTGGTCAGTAGTATTTTTCCCGAATCCTGGCGAGCGTCCTGCTGTAGCCAAGGTGCCCAGCCGTTGGGTCGTCGTGGCAGGCTTGGAAGATCTCTCTCAGGTCGGGAGGGATTACCAGCAGCCATGGCGAGCTGTTGTCTCCGAAGTTCTCCTTGTAGAGTGCACCTTGTCGAATGACGAAGGTCGGCAGGGCTCTCGAGAAGACACGGGGGATAGTACCACCTCGTCCTTCGAGGTGCTCGATCAGCGCGCGCAACTCAGGATCATCGCTTTGACGTCGTGCCATGTCGTCGGTGTTCACTGCGCCTAGGAAGCAGTCGCCGTAATTGGCGTCGCTACTCCTGGGAGATGTCTCAACAGGAGCTCTGGACAGGCAATCGGCGTCGCTGTGCTTGCGGCCTGACTTGTAGACCGCAGCCATGTTGAACTCCTCCACACAGAGACTCCATCGAGGGAGATGTCCTGATGGGTCCCTTGGGCTCGCAAGCCAGCAGAGTGAGTGGTGGTCCGTGACAACCCGAGAAGGGCTGCCGTATAAGTACGGGCGAAACTTCGTGATTACCCAGACGACCGCAAGACATTCCTTTTCAATCGTGGAGTAATTTTTCTCCGCTTTGGACAGTGTTCGACTTGCGTAAACGATGACTCGCTCGGTGCCTTCTTGCACTTGAACCAGTACCGCGCCAAGTCCCTCGTTACTTGCGTCCGTATGAATCTCGGTTTCCGGTCGTTGCTTCAGCTCGTCGAATGCGTGCTGATGCTCCTCGGCCAATTCGAACTTCTCGGCGTCCTTCGTGAGCTTAGTGAGCGGTGCGGAAATCCTTGCAAAATCCCGCACGAAGCGTCGGTAGTAGGCTCAAAGTCTAAGGAATCTTCGCACTGCCTTCTTGTCTGTGGGCTTTGGAAATGCCGTGGCGGCACGAGTCTTCTCGGGGTCTGGAACGACGCCTTTGTTACTAACCACGTGACCGAGGAATTTCTGTTCGTAATAGGCGAACTGGCACTTTGATGGCTTGAGGGTGAGTCCGGCGGTCTTTATGGCTTAAAGGACAGCTCTAAGTCGTCGCAAGTGCTCTTTGAAATCACTTGAAAACACTACAATGTCCTCAATTTAGACGAGACAGCTCTGCCACTTCAGTCCTGCCAGTACAGTGCCCATGACACGCTGGAACGTTGCTGGCGCCGTGCATAGTCCGAAGGGCATCACCTTGAACTCGTGCAATCCGTTCGGCGTGACGAAAGCTGTCTTCCTCCGGTACGTTCGTCGACTACGATCTGCCAGTAGCCGCTCTTCAGGTACATCGATGATAAATATCGAGAGTGGCGTAGCCGGTCTAGCGTGTCATCGATACGGGGGTGTGGATAGACGTCTTTCTTCGTTACGGCGTTCAGCTGCTGGTAGTTCACGCAGAACCTAAGAGTTCCGTCCTTCTTCTTAACCAGCACGACCGGAGAGGCCCACGGACTGCTTGAAGGCTGGATTATGTTGTCATTCATTATTTCCTGCGCTTGCTCTTGGATGACCTTCCTTTCTTTTAAGGAGACTCGGTACGGCGATCGGTGCACAGGGAGTGCCTCGTCCTCGGTAACGATGCGATGTTTCGCTACGGCGGCTTGGCGCACCCTCAACGACGTCGCGAAGCAGTCGCTGTATTCGGCGGGGAGGTCACTCAGCTGGCGTCGTTTCGGGTTCGGAAGCTTGGGGTCAATGTCAATCTACGCTGGCGGCGTAGTGTCTTGCTGAGGTGGGGATGATTCTTCAGAAATCACGGCGATTTCGGCGGAGTTTCGAAGTTCCTACACTTGGCCCAAAGCGGCACCTTTTGTGAGATGCTGCGTTTCTTGTCAAAAGTTCGTCACGAGGACCACGGCGCGCCCATCCTGAAGTTCAGCCACTCCTCTTGCGATGCCTATTCCTCTTCCCAGGAGCAATTGAAGGTTGCCTTCCAGATCAACTTCCCCGCAGGTCGCTTCATCGGTCACGACGGGTGCGACAACACTTGATCGCGGCGGGAGGTTCACGCGGTCGGCAGCGACTCGAAATGCGGCTGACGCTAGTTGGGGTTTCTGTGAAGGCGGAACACTCTTGCGCAGAGTCAATCTGTTCTCACGAAGGTCGATGACGGCACCGTATTCACACAGAAGGTCTATGCCGAGGATGACATCTCTGGAACAGTGTTCTAGAATGACGAACTTCACAAGGCACGTCTCACCGTGAATCTCGACGCGAGCAGTGCATCTCCCGACTGGTGTAATGAGGTGTCCTCCGGCGGTTCGTACATCAGGTCCATCCCACGGCGTCGCGACTTTTCAAAGGCGGCGAGAGAACCCCCCACTCATGACTGAGTAGTCTGCTCCGGTGCCCACAAGTGCCGATGCGTCGTGGCCGTCGATGACGACGTTTTGGTTGTTGGACACTGTTGCAGGCGCGTCGTTGTGATGCGTGGTGTCGAGAGAGTGGGAGCGCTCCGGCGTTCTTGGAGGCTCTTTACTTCGGCGGTCTTCGGCAACGTCATCTTTAGGCGTTGCCGCACTTAGTTTTCCCGACAAGACAAGGGGGACAGGCTGTCACGGCGCGACCGGCGGAAAGGCGATGCGGAACGTCTGGGGGATGAAGAAAGAGAACCCCGTGGTGCCTTTGGCGCTGGTGACAGAGGGCGACGGAGGTATTCCTCGATGTCGCGAGGGCGTTCGCTGTACTTCGGGCGTGTGTTGTTCCGGTGGAACCCACGCAGGCCCATTTGTCGGTAGAGACAACGACGGTAGATATGGTCGGCCTCCCCACTGTGGTAGCAGATGGGTCGTCGATCCGCTGTCCTCCACACGTCGGTTTCCCTCGCCGCGGGCTGTTCTCGGCTGTCGTACTGACGTCCTTCGTCGTTGCGTCGGGGGTACGCCTGCGTTGGTGGGTCTCGTCGTGGCGCCATTGGGTAATGTGGAGCAGTTGGCGGCGGTCGTCGGGCCACTGCGGCGTAGGTCAGCGTCGGCTCATCGGCTGCAGCCAGGGTGACAGGGGCGTCCGGAAGGGAGGCCCGCTGAACCTCGTCCCGAAACACCTCAGCAATGGAGATTGAGGCCGGGCGCTCAGCAGTCGGCAGAAGTTTCTTAAGCTCCTCCCTGACGACCTCGCGAATGAGCCCGGGATGCCACGGGCAAGCTCGCAAGGGGACTGCGGAACCGCGCTAACGATTGGTAGCCTCTGGTAGTGGCTGGCTCGAACCTGCAGAGGACGTTCGATGTTCGTCGCCTCCGTGACAAATCTTTGAACGGACGTCGGTGGTGTCGTACGGTTCCACCAAAGATGTCTTCCTTCACGCCATGCATCAAAATGTGCAGTTTCTTTCCCTTGGTGGCCTAAGGGTCGGCACGTGAGCGCAGGCGAAGCACGTCTTTGCAGCAGGTCTTCGGTCCGCTCCCTTCGGTGTTGACTGGCGAATGTTCGCGTGCGCTCATCTTTGCAAAAGTCCCACGAGGTCAACGAAGCTTCATGGTTTTCGAACCAGCGCTTTGCATTTTCTTCAAGCGAGAAAGAGAACTGTTGCAGGAGCTGTTCGTCACGCCACCCGTGATGGCGAGCCACGAGTTCGTTCTGGCTGATCCAATCTTCGACGTCCTCGTAGATCTCGCCGAGGAAGGGAGCAGGTGTCCGCGAAGTGATCGGCCGGACGACGATGGGCGTGGTGGTCATGGTCGGGATCTTGTTCTTCGGTTCCGCGGGCAAGAGGCCAAGTTCGAGGGACTCACCTCTGGTCACTTCCCCGAACTTGGTCTTCTTTCGGCTTGGCGTCTTCGACGAAGGGTAGCCTTCCGGGGCTGAGCACGTCGCTTGGCCGGGATGTCTTCGGAGGGGTACGCTTAACGGGCATAGCATGCAGTACGCCGCACCTCCAATAAAATGTCGCGAATGACAACTGATGAGGCGATAATAACTGAAGAAATTAAACGTTTGATGGGGAGAACGTTTTCCCAAAAGTAATAAAAAGGGACAGAAGAAAGCAGAGCGTCGCGGGCGTCGAAGTCGGCGTGACAGCAGAGTCAGACCGCATCTCCTCAAGAGCTGCGGTCTAATTCGGCGTCACAGAAAATTGTAAACGTGTTTAATTCTTGTCTAAACATTTTACCGCCGTTATTGCCAAGCTTTCATTTTTTCATTAACTGGATGTCTTGGTTGCTCCCGCTCTTACGGTTCCGCGAATGATTCTGCGCCATAACCGATACAACTTGTATCAGCATAAAGTGTATACAATAGGGTACTTGCGTCTTGAAGGTTTTTTTAAACCTTTTATTCGAGGATTCCGTGTCGACAAGTGTGTGTTTTGTCGAGAACTAAAAAAGGCAAAGTCAAGAGGGGCCTATTGCCTGAGCGAGTCAATCAATCATTCAGCGTTTCAAAATCGATGCATGAGTGTGTGTCAACTTTCAGGAACAGAAATTTAAGGTTTTGTTCCAGCCACATTATGCACTAATTTTTTTTTATAAATAAGAAGAATCTAGTTGCGCGGACAAGGTCAACATTGGTTCACGGCTCTCTGGTATCACGCAGGAGATCGCGATTCAGGAAAACCGATAGAACTAACTTATCGACGAATTCCAGCCACAACCGTTGGCTGAAATTAGCCTTCAATTAGGTGTTGTAGATGATAAAATTGAGTCAGTGTCACCATTTCAAAATATCAATATTAAGATAAATTCCTTTACAAGAAGTTACAAGCTGAAAGAGCAGTTATCAAGAGAAAATTGGCACGCACCTTGCAAACGTACCCCATTTTCATCGGAAGTACAGCCTTAAGGGGTGTGCCCGCTCCATTCACAAAATGTTCCGGGCACAGTCAAGAGCGTGGCGATGGGGAAAAGTATTTTCCGTTTACGGAAGCAATCCATTGCAGCCGGAGATCGGGGTCATTTGCAAAGCAATAAAGGTCAAAGACATTGAAGCCGCACTCGCCTTGCCGGATTCCGTGCAAGCTACATAGGTCCTCAGACAGTATTCGACATTTTCTCTCGTTATTTGTGCACCTTATAACCGAGCAATGGTGTCTCGATGACCGGAGACTGTCGACATCCAAGCCCATGGCTCTAATTAAGTTTGGGAGTTTAAAACAGGGAAGAAAGCGCGAACGAATTCCTGGAAATGCATACACTACAGGGGCGAAGCCTCTCACCCGGGACTTCCAATTTTTTTAACGCCCCAGCAAGGGGCAAACCGCGGTAGCCCTTTCCTCTCTTCTCTCTCGCCCACTTTCAGTAAGACCATCTATAGCGTGACCTAGAGCCACACAATGAGCTGCGCTTAGAGTTTCGGCACTCTGTTCCCCGAGATTGTTGTGGGTGCCACCATTTTGGGTCGTATGCAGAGCAGACTCAGCTACCGATCGTCATGATTCGAAAGTTCGACCTCCTCAGCATTAGATTCGGTGTGAGGAAGCTCATGGAGCATTGCTTTGGTCTGTGGCGAACTGTTTAGACATTCCTGGAAGGTGGGAAATTGTGTCCTGAGATTTCAGATAACGCTTCAGATAATCGGCAACCAAGATTTTAAGCCACTATTTGGCCAAGTGTCGTAACTCTCAAGCGCACCTTATTTAGTGGCACTCACGTGACCGAAATTACCTTTATTTTCTTTGCGGCGCTCTCCTCTTTCTTTCTTTTGCACGCGCTAGAAGTCTGATTTTCTTGTGACCCCGCTTTTATTAATTGCAGCAATAGCATCAGACTCGCCTGGGCAGAATTGACTTCTTTTAGAGCATACTGACATCGGAGTAACGTACGTAATTCGAAATTGCCTTTTGCTTCTTCATTCTCAGACGATCTTAACGGGGATAGCCAACTCGCCTATTGGACAAAAGGGTTATAAGCAAGACATTCATGAAAAATGGGAATTGCGACAACCAAACGAATTGATTGATACAAACAGTGAAGTTGAAACATAGCTATGTACTGAAATTTTTGTACATTGCCATTTTAAATATACAGCGCGAAGGTACATTCGTGTATTGTCTGGCCTAGATACGTTGTGAAAAAGGGTTTTCTTCAAGAGAGCCCCAAAATTTCAACCTGAAAGCTCTAACACCTTTCCCTCGTGAAGAAAATGTGCTTCACTCATAAGGTGACACCTATTTTTTGACATTGAAAGCAGGGAATACCACGGACAGTTTCTTTGTTTTTTTTATTGGTCACCTCGCACAGAGTTAGGCAAAACGAATGCGCTGTGGAGAATTCGTCAGCTAGTGGAGACTCCGAGCTCGCCAGGGGCGCTGCGATCACTTTCCGCCCGCTCTCCGCGGGAGTTGCCAGTACTGGCTTACATGGTATTTGCTTGAAATCTCATCGAAGGTGACGGTCGTTCCACATATTCTTGTGAAAGTTTAAGTCATACCTCCCTTTGTGTATGTAAGATAATTGACAGTCACCTCTTTCTACAAATTCTTATTATACATGGAATAGGGTATTCGAAAAACGATCATTTAAATTTCCTTAGAACATATTAAACTGTCGTATTAGGGAATAAAGAGGGACCCATATATATTAATATATATTTTTTTTTTTTTCAATTTCCTCTCCGAGTTTGGCCGGTCAACTAAATTGGTTGTAGGTAACATGACGTCAATTTTCCCGCTAAATTCAGTGGGGAAAATGAAATGATCTGTGGGTCTCTTGAACTCAGGTCCCGTAAGCATCACATTTCCCGCTAAATTTAGCGGGGCATTTTCCGGGCATTTCCCGCTAAGTTTAGCGGGGAAACTTCAGTAACGTGACCTAAACACTAATTCAGATTGCCCGCTAAATTTAGCGGGAAAGGCGCGGACGAACGGACGGACGGCAAAAAAGAAATTGGGAATGGAAGTTTTCATTAAAAAGCACTTCATGCAATAAAATGATACTCCAATCTCTTCAAAGTCCAACGTTGGGCGACGACTCAAACAATCGAGTAAGTGGGAGTTCTGTCTATAGACGCGTCAATCAGACGACGCCATTGTCCGCATTCCACTGCTGCACCTTCCGTGCAGCAGTAAACACACGTGTGTGTTTACGCATGGAATTTCGTAAACAGGAGAAGTGCCTTCAATCTCCAGCTGCCGTGCGGAAGTGAAGATTGGGCGCGGCGGTCCTTGGTTAAATCCTGGTACGTTCCGGCATATCGGCGTGCCGTCGCGTACAACTACTGCGCGACGCACGTTAAAAACTCATCTAGCACGGGTACCGGACTGGGTAATTTTTTTTTTTTCATCTCCAGCAGGGCCGGCTTCCGATGCTGCGTTCCAGCTTAAAGGGGTTATGACACGTCAAAAATAAAATATGAGATAACGGTACTGCTAGGACCCATTGTATGTTCCTATAATCCTTCTAAATTTGTTTTGAAAAAGGCGCGATAATTTCGTGGATAAATCGATTTATATGCGGGCCCCTCGGAGGGGCAGATCCGGGCGGACCTGGAGGCTGATGACGTAGCCAGCCTCCAGCGCGGTGTCTCCTTGCACGCACTCACAGTCTTGGCTCTCTTGACGTATCGAGCAGCTTCCTCGTTTACCTTCCACGTTTCGAGCATGCGGTCCGTGACGATTACGTCCACGGCATCTCTCGCCTTGTCGAAGTGTTCGACATTGATCCCAGCAGCGATGAAAGTGGTTGCTATCAAGAGGTGTTGGAATTCTGACTGCGACCCACTGGCGACCAGCTCCAGCGACGACGAGTAACGGACGAACTCGCCGTGGTCACCGTCGTCCGGGAATATCTCGCAGGCGCATGCAGGGTGGAAGGTCAACGAGCTGGGGGGGAGAGCGAGAATAGCTTTCGGGTTACCGAGTTGTGTGAGCGGTTTTGATCGTACCGCGACGAGGAGAGCTTGAGCAATCATGGGGGCGCCTAGAATGAGAGAGTGTTCATGGTCACGTGTTTTATGGACACCATGGTGTGACTAACTTGGACAGTGTTGCCTGGTCGCCAGATGAAAATGATAAAAATTTGTAAATTGAATATTGCTATTACCAGAGCTCTAAAAATCGCGTAACTTGGTGTATATACTAAGTAGCCTATGAGCATTCTATTTCAAGAATAATCTATCCGTTTAATTTTCATGTCATAACCCCTTTAAGTCCAGATGCAGCCGATGAGACAAAGGCGAGCATGTGGTCTTAAACAGTGCGTGCGCTGCACGAGCGCGAGTGCTTGGCAGAGACGCTGAAAGCTCGGAGCTCGCTCTCGTAGCATCCGCTGCGCTCACACTGAAACAGACATCGAAACAAATAAGGGAAAAAAACATTTTTTTTTTTTTTTTTTTATAGAGGGCATAGATAAAACACTTACACTTTTTAGGGGCGAAGCTCCGTAGGGGCGAGCCATGTCCGTACGGTCCGTGCGCCGTCGGGTGCAAGTGCTCCTGCTCGTGAGCTCACGTGCTCCCGTGCTCGTGTAGGGCAAAAAAAAAAAAAAAAAGACACAACCACATCTCCACGTGGTGAAAGATGTTGAATTGGGGCGAAGCTCTGATGGTTCTTGCCTGCGTCGACTGCGAGCCGCAGCATGCCGAGCCTTTCGTTCGTTTTTATCCATGTCAGAAAGAGAATGTGTGGTATGGAACGTGGTTATACACGCATTTGAGCATTTGACCCCAGCGTGACATGGATGAAAACGAACGAAAGGCTCGGCATGCTGCGGCTCAGCGTCTGCGCAGACAAGTACCACCAGAGCTTCGCCCCAAGCAACATCATTCACCCCGTGGAGATGCGGTTGTCTTTTTTTTATAATTTTTTCACAAACACAAGAAAAAATCGCGCAATATTTATGTTGTTCAACGATATTTAGGTGGAAGACACGACACGCTCTAAGCCCCGCCCACAGATCAGTGGCCCCGCCCATTACAACTGGCCAGTGTGTCGAGCCGAAATTTTTATCGGTTCGGTTCCGGTTAGGGGTTCACGGCTTTCGGTTTAGCTCCGGTTCAGTTCCGGGGAGCGAAAATGACGGTTCGAACCGGTTTGAACTGGTTGGTACCGGCTCGAATTCCTGAATCAGGAATATATTTCCTGCGTTCTTTTGGCAATAGGCACAAAAGGGAGTTTTCGTAGAACGCGTTGCCCCCTCCGCTAAGCGTTCCGCAACGAAGAAGTTGCTACTGCGCCTGCGCGGCGATACCCTTGGCTGTGGAGTTCCCGCTAACGTAGCGGGTTGCGGAGGGCCTTGCGGGACGGCAAAAACGATCTACGAAAACTCCCTATTTTCTAAAGTAAAACGAGTAACTATATTGGCTTTTCGTCGTTCGTAGAATCCTCTTTTAATTTCACAGACCAAAAATAAATTGCGGTAATTAATTTCGATGAAACAGTCAAATAAAAGCTACATTACCGTATATAACTCAACATCTCTTTTTTTTTTTTACCGAAGTCGTATATATTTTACCTGAATCGGAAAATTCTGTCTGGTAGGTCGCCTAAAATACTCGTGATTGTTACAACTTTACGTCGCAATATTAAAAGTCGAATCCTATTGTGCTTTTGAACTTAGGAATTAATTACAGCACATAATGTTATAAAATGGGCACGTCCTCGCCACATATATTCTGAAATCTGGTTTACAAAATACGTTTCACAATTTATATTATGACGACGCAACTGAGTTAGAAGCAATAATATTTTCGAAGTGTTAGGAAAGCTTTAGAACAGACCCCTTTCCGTGTACCTTCTTTATAAACACTGAGCGTATATAACAACGCCTGCTTTCCTGGCCAATATTGTTTGCACTCAGCACCATGATGCAGGCGAATATTTCTGCAGAAAAGAGTGACCTTCGTACCCAGATCGGATCTAACCTAAAATAGCGCGTATCAAAATGAACATTTTCGACATGGCTTGGCGTTGCAGGTTTGTTCTTGACAAGATGCCGGTCAATTGAATTTTCAAACAAGCATCACCCTTGTTTGTTTGTTTTTTGTTAAATCGAGTAATAGTTGACATTGCAGCTGTTTAACTGGTCACTCTCTGAGGGCCTGCGTCCGCAATCGTCATATTTTTGACACGCGCCACTGTGTACTTTGTTTTTGTCCAGCCCACAGACACTAAAAATTGTTTTCCATCACATAAAAGAGGCAACATACTTCTATATGTTTCGGAAGTTGAATATGGGTCAGGGAACTCTCAGATCACTTATAGACGTGTCTATCAAGGATAAAAGTACCGTTAAAGATTTGCAGAGCATATTTCGGATAATTTGGGGGAGCATTTTCTTATGATGTATATCTTTAGGATGATCAGTCCTTTATTTATGTCGTCAAGTTTTCAGGCAGTAACAAAATATTTTTTATTGTCATTAATAAATATGACTGCATGAAGGTCATCCTCCCGTGTCGCTTATGGTCCTCCTGTGTCGCTTGTAACCGACACGGGAGGACGATACTCGAAAGTACGCCATCTCTTATGTCTGCGGAAATGTTTTTTTTTTGTTTTTTTTTTCGCTCTTTGATAGTGTGAAACACCGGGCCGCTGGGTACGCCCGAAAGGACTGTGTGCTCACATTATAGACCTGAAGGCCAATACACAAAGTGTGCAGAAAGAGAGATAATAAATGGTATTCTTCTCCAGAATCCGATACACGAAGCCTTACTGCAAAAAGAAATATATTGAGATGCATGTTCTAAACATAAACACGCTTGACGGAACTCTGTCTGGTTGGGCCGAAAATTTGAGAAATACAGACCTTCATCAACCAAGTCCTAAATATTTAGGAGCCCCTCCCTCCGCCCCCCCCCCCCCCCCCCCCCATCTCAGGGTCTACAAGATGTCGATTCATTACTAGCTCGCCCGCACTCCCTCACTGCTTACACGTCATTTTAATAGATCCGGCTTTATAAGTCGACAGGTACTTAAACACCGGCGTATGTCGACGGACTAGGGCACTTGAAGAGGAGAAAGTGAGTGAAGCACACGACACACCGTAGATGGAAAAGAAGGTGCTGCCCTCAACATGCAAATAGTTGACCCCGATGAAAAATACGAATTGGTTTTGAAACGTCGGGCTCTTAACTGTTAAGGACATGGTTGGTTATGGTCTGTATTTGTCTAATAGAGATGCGTGCATTCATTTGTCTAATTACAGATAAATAGCGCAAAGAAGAGGCAACATATTTCTAATTTTTATTACATTAGGACATCGGCTTGCACGAGCTCGAAACTTCGCAAAATACTGTCTCGGGAGGCTAAAGTTATATTCTATTCTACTTGCGCTGGTTCTGGAACTCAATTTACAACTCTGTGCTATATCAGTCATGCGCGCTCCAACAATTTATTGGGCTGCCGCAGTTCATTGCAACCCCAGCGCGTGGCCATGATTAAAATTGGCGGCATTAATCAGCTCCAGATCACGTGGCCGCTTGCTGTGGCTGCCAGTTGAGGGGGTGAAAGCTGCTCCTTTTTCTTTAATTCTTTTCCGGGATTTCTATAGCCAACCTGCAACGGCCAGGCGGCGCCAGCAGGGTGAGAGCGCGGGGTTATACCCTCTATCGTTATAACTTGGCAAAGGGTAAACAATAAGCCCCACATTGCATGCCGAAGGCTTCGAAATGCGCGACGTATACGAGCGCAACGCACGCATTTTGGAGCATGACGCAGCGAAAAGCCTGATACTTCTTCGGAGTTTAGGAGCGCTCCGGTGATACGCAGTCGCGTTCCGATTGGCCCGCCAGGGCCGTAGCGTCCGCTCCACTGGCACGTTACGCGATCACGGCTTCCTGGGATACCCAGTATTTCTTGCTTCAGACACTAGGCTAAGCGGCGCCACCAGAGTAAAAGCTCACGTTTGAACAATGCAGCCGCCACTCCCAGGGGTACCCACTATTTCTTGCTTCAGTCGCTAGATGGCGCCAAACCAAACAGCATTGCAGGTTGCCTATTGCGTGGGGTGAAAAACGAACGCGTGTTTCATAGGCAATTATCGTCAGGGATCCGTTTTAAGCGGTATTTCCGCAAAGTACAAAAATTGTTGCATCGTCCCTTTAAAGTATGCGTGAACCGGCCTATACGGCAGCTTGCAAACAGCAGTGCGTTAGCGTGTGCCAGCCGCCGAGCCTTTAAGCTCTGCTGCGGTGCGCAAGTGAACATTGAACACGTCTGTCAGCTTCTGTTGATTTGCGGTAAAAAGTGTCCGGGAGGAGTAAAAAAAAAGCAACGAAATAAATATGAAGTCATTGCATCTTTTCTGTTCTTGTTATTCTTTCTCGTGCACGCACCCGCGAGAAAAGTGATTGAGCGCCATGACCAACTAGATAGGGGGGCCTAGCGAGATAAACTGGCAGCTGAAAGTGACCCCCATCTGGCCGCAGCCGTGTTGCACATTTTGTGCCACTTGACACGTGACCTTGTAGTTTTACGTCTCGATTTTGAAAAAAGTACCACGCACAGATAATTACTTATTGATCTTTAATAACAGTACTGACGAGATAAGTCATGTTTTATTTATTTTAAGTCCGAAATATGCTTTTACGACAATACCTCGGGCAGCTTCGCCATGGCTCCGATAGACGCCGTCAGCCACGGTGCTGTATTTTAGGGTTTTTATCGGAGATGGACTCTGATATATGCGAACAAGTGTATTGAGAAATAGCTTCTGATGTTTTTTACGGTGATCACAATACAAATCTTGGCGGAGTTTTGCGTAAAAGCCTCAGGATTTGGTACAGTCACGTGTATAGTGGTCAAAATTGTACAACATGGCGGTTAGCAAGGGGGGGGGGGGGATACCTCTAAGCCCCTCTGCCTCGTAGGTCATGACGCACAATTAAAACACGGCCTAAAAATATTCTCTATGGCAGTCCAGGTGCACTGGAAATCTTTAGCTAATAGACTTTCGAAGCGAAATGACTGTAACATACCTGGGGAAACTTGATGCGTGCACGCATTTAAGTCTGCACAATAATTTCTTTTTGGTCAGTAAAAAGGATACCAGCTGTCTGGGCTAGATAATTAAGTCACGAATGTCCCCTCTTAAGTTCAGAATGTAAACATAAAGCCGGGGTTACACTGTTAATGCATCATAGAAAAAAAACTCTGCACCAAGATTTGAACACGAGCCATCGCGAGATCCCTGCTTCGAATGCCGAGTGGAAATGAGTTCAGGGAGGAAACTTGGGCAGGTGGCCTTCGAACCACGAACATTGCGGTGACTCGTGTTTGTATACTGTCGTTTGAGTGATGAATGAGCGGAGTGATACCGACCTTACGGATATCTTTAAAGCGTCGCCTAAATTCGTAGGGTAATTGACGTTATACCAGAGTTCCGAATTACGTTTTATTATTCTAGCGTTCACGAAATTTTTGCTTTATAAGCTAGATATATAGTAGTCACCGACGGCTTAAGAAATACGGGGCGTGTAACTTGTTACCTTAACTCCTCTCGTTTCGTGATTCGTTCTTGCGCGTGGTTATCAGAAATTGCCGAAATCTAATCGGTTTCGGAGCAATAATAAAACTATTGGGGTCCTGGCAAGCGCTGCGTTGTTTAGGACGTCAGTGACCATAATTACCACGTCATATTTCCTTTCCTTGTTTCTGATAATGATATACCCACGCCGGTGCAAGCTAGGAAGCGATAAAAACTGGGTGATTGTATTGATTTGGAAGACGCCCATCCATAGCAGAGTTACTGTTTTTTTTGTTTTTTTAAATCTTGTCAGCTTAGTTTTGAGTTCATTCCCAGGACGTAGTACGGCGAAATGTGACTTTGTTGATTCTGTCGCGTCAAGGCTGTTTCAGGCGTTTGTGTGAGCTGCAACCAGAGAAACCAAGGCGACGAGGGAATCGGAACAACAGAAATTTATAATTGCCTTCCGAAGCTACTTCTAGCATTTTTTTTTTACTTCGTTTTGTATTACGAACACTTGTCTCACATGTTAACGCAGCCTCTGTGAACAATGCTTTTCCCTCAAGAGAGTCTCGTCACAAACGTCAGCTTTGATCCGGTACAGCTGTATTTTGATATAACAACATAAAAAATAGGAACTTATTTAACACCTAGGCAGTGTTCAGTCAATTTCAAAAGAGGAGTGAATGCAGAAAAAATACGTTGTAATGGGACTCCGGTGCGCATTGTTGTTCGCATATTTCGCCGCGGCAGAGGTCTTGGCGCAGTACCACAGATGGACACCGAACTTTCATTGGACGGAAAAAATGACCATAAAAAACCCGGAAAACAACCCTACCTTCAACAACCCAGATCTTGGGTCTCTGCAAGATGCATGGAAGGTATGTGATTATGATAAGAGGAGGTGGGGGACGAAATAGAGGCTGTCTTCTTAAGGCTCTACAGATATGTTTTAGAAAAAAGACACGAAAGCTATGCTCATGCGGACTGAAAGACATAATATAAGTCGGTAAGCGTCACGATAAATCAGTTAATTAACAAAAATTTGATCATCAACATTTTTATTGATTGAAGAGAAAGATATGATTCCTATCAGAAACATTCTGGGTATCATCGAAAACTACTAAATGAGTAAATACCAGAATTATTTGGAGCGCGTAGGAAGCGCGCTAAAGTTACCATCTTTGAGGTGTTCTGGAGACGACATGAGGTCCGAAGTCTTCCGGTTTAGAGGGACACGCCCCCAACGATGACCGAAACCTAAAGACGGTATTGGACGGAAAGGACACCTGGTTTGGCACCAGCAGTGGCTTCGGTGTGGTTTTGGTCACCCTGGGGGCCGTTCCACCGACCGCGTCCTCCACTTCCGGCTTCACTTGGGATTTTCTCGTATGGCTGGCTTGAGTCGCTCTATCGCCTCTTCTTCTTCCTACCTCCATGGTTAGAATAGAACTTCAGTGTACTAGAGTACGAGGAAGTGTTGGGAGCGGAGCCATTCGCGTGAAGCGCGTGGTGTAGGAACCAAACCGGAACCAAACCGTTGTTTTCTTTTTGACGGAACCCAACGTTACTAAAACACTCAGTTGCGAAGCTCACCTTCGAAACCTCGACCGCTGGCGTTCACCGAGACCGAGATAAATACGATAACAGCGCCGCCCTTTAGAAAGGAGTTGAGACATAGAAGTTGCTTTATACCGCTAATAATAGAGTCAGTGAATGTTCCCAGAGCACCGAAACTCTCGGGCTCGAGGTGCCACAAAGGCTGTTCAACCCCTTTTTTTTTTTTTTTTTTTTACTGTGGTTAATATGTGCTTTTAGAAAGCATTTTTTTCTTTTTTTTTGCGTCAAAACAAACGGAAGAAGTTCTTTTCTAGGAGGATTTATCGGAGATTAGTACAGAATGTAAGGCACATGATGTTTTTTTTAAATCTTTACTTCACAAGGTTTTTGTTGCATAATTTATATTGTTTTTAACAACCATGTCTCACCGGTGATTTCAGGTAGCGCCTCCCAATCTGGGCGCGTCCTAGCTTGGGTAGTAGTTCGGGACGCGTCCGCTTGGAAGATTGGCGTGGCATCGCTGACGCCCCATCCACCGTATATATTTCGGCGCCAAAATGGCCGATTAAAACCAAAATACATGAGTAACAGTGGACGCTATCGAACGCGATACCCTTGAACCAATTCAAGCAGCCGTGCAGTTCCCCGAGTGGCCGCTGCGGGAGAAATGGTGGCGTTACGATCGCAATTAGCTCGGTTCTTGAGTACTGATCAGTGCCACCTTTTTCAGATGCAAAAATGTTCCAAAAGCCGGGATTCATGATTAAAAACAAATACCTCCGACTTGCATAACAATATCAACATTTATCAGACGTTTCGTCTCCTATACGGGAGACATCATCAGTGCGGCCTGGGAACACCCGACTAGCTACCAGAAATCCAACGCTTCTTCTTCCTTCTTTTCATCCGTGGCGCTGGTTCTGCCGACTTCTTCGTCATGGCATACGGGAGACATTATCATCGTCTGCCCTCGCTTCAACTTCTTTTTATGTCCGTCCTGGATGGTAAGTTAAATGACAAGTTATTTCAGGATGTCGGTGTATACGTCGGGGAGGGGGCCGCGGTTAGAATTGCAGGCATCTACGACCGATTGTGTCGTTTGTTGATTCCCCCACGTACAACCTATCTAAATATCTAGTAGAGCTGCTTTCTCCCATAACAGGGTATAACAACTTTACAGTTATAAACTTTCGAGAATTTGTTGACCTAATTCGAGGTCATGTTCCGGACAAGGGAGATGTAATGGTCTCGTTTGATGTCATATCTTTGTTCACTAATGTTCCGACCACTCTTGCAGTGGAAGTTGCCGAAACACGCCTACGTAATGACTCCACACTTTCGTCACGGACATCTCTGACAGTTGAGGATATTATTATTCTTTTGCGTTTTTGTCTAAATCAGTCGCATTTCACCTTTCGTGGACAATTCTATCGTCAGATTGAGGGTTGCCCAATGGGTAGTCCGGTATCTGTGACCTTGGCTAATCTGGTAATGGAACACATGCTTAGAGCATACCGCGTTAGAAGTAAAAGCATGCCCTGTCAAATTCTATCGACGTTACGTAGATGACACTTTCGTTATTTTAAATGAGGATCACGTCGATGACTTCCATGCAACCCTAAACAGCATTGAACCTTCAATACAGCTCACGCGAGAAGTTGAACAAAATAGCACGTTACCTTTTTTGGACGTAACTGTTTGCCGAAGTGACACCGGTCAGATTGAAACCACCGTGTATCGTAAACCTTGTGATACCGGTAATTTTTTTGAGTTTCAATTCTCACCACCCTGTAGAACATAAGCGAGCCGTTATAAAAACTTTAATTAGCCGATCAGAACATTTGCCTTCAAATTCAGATTTACGAGCATCGGAAGTTCAGACTGTTATCGGATCCCTTTTGAGGCGCGGGTATTCACAAGGTTTTATTGAAAACACACGTAAACAGATGCTGCAGGGAAGAACAAAAGCGACTAATAATTACAAAGCAGGCGTGGTGACTATCCCTTATGTAAAAGGCGTCTCAGAATCTATTCGTCGGTCCCTCCTGCCACTAGGTATACGAACAACTTTCAAACCCCATATAAAATTACGTGACCTCATTTCGAAGCCAAAAGATCCAACCCCTCCTGAATCTCAAAGTGGTGTTGTATACAAAGTGAACTGTCAGGACTGTGACAAGTGTTACATCGGAGAAACTGGCCGCAAACGGAGTACCCGCCTCAAAGAGCACAAAAGAGACGTGAAGAAGGCAACACATGCCACAAGATCAAAAACTGAACTGGTGGACCGTTGTTGGAAGACTGGTCACACTTTCGACCTGGCGAACGCTGTGACCCTGGCACGCGAACAACGGTGGGGCCCCAGAAGATTTCTGGAATCATGGTGTATTCGCAGTGACCCATCTGCCTGCAATTCTAACCGCGGCCCCCTCCCCGACGTATACACCGACATCCTGAAATCACTTGTCATTTAACTTACCATCCAGGACGGACATAAAAAGAAGTTGAAGCGAGGGCAGACGATGATAATGTCTCCCGTATGCCATGACGAAGAAGTCGGCAAAACCAGCGCCACGGATGAAGAGAAGGAAGAAGAAGCGTTGGATTTCTGGTAGCTAGTCGGGTGTTCCCAGGCCGCACTGATGATGTCTCCCGTATAGGAGACGAAACGTATGATAAATGTTTATATTGTTATGCAAGTCGGGGGTATTTGTTTTTAACCTTTTTCAGAGCAGGCTTTATGTCAGTTTCCCAACTGAGTTTTTCTAGTAATACTGGCCGAACCGAAATTTTCGCCGCGATCTTGAAACTGAACCGGCACTGCATAGGAAACACTATAACAGTAACCGGTTCAGAACGGTTCACGCTATTTTTTTGTATTACAAAATGAATATTTGAAAAATAAAAATTGGGAGCTGTATTCGTAAGTAGTGATCAAATTGTCATATTACAAATTGCAATTTATGAGAGCTTGTGGGTTTTCGTGGCGCTTTTGTATTGTCACAATGATTAATCATGTGTCGTGTGGTCACGTGGCGTCATGGTATCAAGGCATGCTGTCAAGTAATGTCAGGTCACGTGTCCTCGGGAAGTAGTCACGTGACAAATGTCGAGTTAAGTTCATAACTTCATTAGATTTATTAACGTTGTTGATACCGTGACGTCACATGGCGTTACGACCTTTCACCGCGAGTCACGTGGCACCTTGACTCACTCGAGTTTCATGAGGCCGAGCCGACTGCTCCGGTTCGTGACAATTAGCACCGCCAAACATTCGGGTAACGGTCCGTGTTCAATCAGAGGTGAGAATAGCCGAACTCTGGCAATATCTAAAGCTCAACCCATGCTTTATTCTTTGCCAACCCCAGCGCATGCCTTTAATGAAGACCTGTCCGCTCGTTCTGATTGCGAGTTGAGGAGGGGAAAGCTGTTTTTGTCCTTTATTTTTTCTGCGTCAGCCATTGAGCGGAGAAGATAACTAGTGGGTGTTTCTGGAAGTTACCAACGTCAGGAATTGACTCTTTTCGGTATATACTGAAACTACAAAAATTGCTGCAGGACCCATTTTACCTGTACACATCATTGGGGCACCATAACATGTTTTCGTTGTTGCTGAACTGTTTCAGAAAGTTGTCCCCGAGAAGAGAAGCATTGAAAGGGCTAAATTTTACTCTTTGATCCGACGGTAAATAGAACTGCAAGTGTGTACGGGAGAGATACCTGAAAAGAAAGACGACCCTAGTGGCCTCAGAGGTACAGCCGAACGTTGGCAGCCGCTCAAAAACTCACAGGAATGTCGTTCTCAAGTTCTTCCCAAAGCTTCGACCACCTCCATATGTTGTATATACTTCACAGTTTTGGGGAGTAAAATAAAAGAAATGGAGGATCCCTGTTAACAAATGAGACAAATATAATACAGAGGAGGGACTCCCTTAAGAATAAAAAGTATTCTCTGCAGGACCTCCGAAAAAAGAAGAAAAAATGAAAAAGGATTACAAATCTCTGTAATGCGAAATTAGAGCGCAGGTCTTGAGGAGGAGGAAAGAAGGGCACGGAGGGGAGGGCATGCCCTTCCTCCCTCTCCATACCCTCTCCTCCTCTCATCCTCCTCCTCCATTTCCTCCTCTCCTCTCCTCCTCCAATTCAGTTTCCTCGCTAAATTTAAAGGGAAAAATGACATCACATGACTTGGTGTCACATCACGTATGAACAAATTCAGTTTCTCCGCTAGATTTAGTGGGAAAATTAACATCACGTGCCCTCAACACCAATTCAATTTACTGTTAAATTTAGCGGAAAATTGAATTGGTGTTAACGGCACGTGAGGTCAATTTTCCCGTTAAATTTAGCGCGCTTACGCCGAGGCCGACAGCGACGCCTACGTCAATTAACCAGGAAACGAACGCTTAAGAGCTGCGCTCTAAAACAAAATGGAGGAAGGTAGTCTTAAAAACATACTTTGTTCTAAAGTTTTCTCTGTTGCGCATCTTCGGCACAGAGCAGAAAGCGCTATCCCGAAAACTATTTCGTTTGCAAAACCACTCCTTCAAGAAATGTCCGAAAGCGCGTGTTCGTGTTGCCAGACTCTCTCGCCGATTTTCACGACGCAGCGCCAAGCAAGAATAATTTGTGTATCTCGAATACATGATCTTGCACTGAGCGCGAACCTTCTGCAGCGTGCATTTCGCATTACTCTATCTTATTTTTTCAGCGAGAGCAAATCGCAATGACTACCAGCCTCTAGTGCGATGACGTCTGTATAATCAAAATTATAATTCATTTCATTTACTGTCTCTTCGAGATTGAAGATCGCAATGTTTTTTTAAATTTCAGAATAGAAGGTAATAGTACGAATAATAATAATAAAAAACGATATAGTTACTCGTTTCACGATTCAAACAGTGCCTATTGCTAAAATATATTCGCAATTTAGCGGTTCAAACCGGTTCGAACCGGTTCGAACTTTTATTTTTGCTCCCCGAAACTGAACCGGAATTGAAGCGAAAGAACTATGCACTAAGTGCGGACTATGCACTCGATGAGGACTATCTAAGCAAAATCTTTTATTCTGACCCCAAATTAACCCCTGCAGACTATACACCGGGTGCCGACTATAGACCGAAAAGAACGGCACATTATCGCCCGATCATTTTTAGAAACCATACTACTTTATTACAAAAAACGAAGAAAGCAGAAGTAACTAAATTATGATTAAGCATAAATCCAAGGAGCGGTAGAGAATCCTCAACTATCGTTACGTAAAAGCATGGAATGACCGTACGCAAATTAAATTTCTAAGTATGCATTTTAGTACTAAAACAAATATACCTACATATGTGCGTGATAGAGATGTCTACAATTCGCTGCGTCGTTTGCAGGTGTTACTTCTCTGTAATCATATAATTATGCTGTACGGCTACACAAATACGCTACTGCAAGTAATGTAATGGCACGCGCTCATTTATGTTGTAGTCGTGTTGAAGCCAGTGTCAGTGATAGAAGCGTTCGATTTGTTCTTTGTGTATGAGCTTTCATTGAAGGGTATGCATTCCTTATAGACGAACACCATTACTTTGTTGTGATTTAGAGTGGGCCAATGCCTGATTTTTACTGTCGACAGGATACGAATGCTTAAATGTGAGTAATACCCGTGCCCACACGGGCAACTCGAATTCCATTTACAACAAATGACATTTGAACGATCGGCCAATCAGCGCGCGACACCCCGAGCGCGGTGCGTTCCACGCGTCACAGATCGCGAACCCATTCGTCGATCACACGAATCCCATTCGTTGTGAAGGGCATTCGAGTTGCCCGTGTGGCACGCGTATAAGTGCCCTATTTAGTTGGCCCTGCCATGCGTCTTCCCGTAATATTTGGAAAAATAATAAGAAATGTTTCGTTTTGATGATTGCAGGTCCTAGAAGAAACGTCAGATAATACGTATTTTTTGTTGTTTCGCTCGGACGCTCCCGTTTTTGGGAAATGTATCTCTGCAACAGCAAATATTACAGACAAAACGAACAAAACCGCAAATTACACAATAATGAGTTACGATACGCAAGACCAGGAATAGTAAGTACTTCACTCATCAGCTAAATAATAATAATAATTTTATTATTATTCATTCTGCTTTCATGTTTGTTTTCGATATTTTCGGGCTCGTCAAAGCCAAAGTAGGCTTGTGGGACATGGCCCGGAAGAGGCAGTAAGTCCTTATATACATACTTAGTTAACAAACCAACACAAATAAACAATCATATTTTTTTCGGGGGTAGGGGGGGGGGGGGGGGGGGGCAGGAGCGGGAGCAGTCAGCCACTTTGTACATGGCACGCATAGAGATTGGCAATCACAGTGGACCGGTATAAACATTGTAGAGATATATGCCGGTAAAATAAAAAGGTTCCGACAAGGTTGCCAAAATAAAGGTAGGCAAACGAATAGTTAATCTAGGATCCAATCAATCAGGAATTTTTTTAGTTGCTTTTTTTGGTAAGTGTAAAAATGCCACCAGGAAGTGAATTAAAGATTTTCGGGACTTAAATATCACGAGTAGCTTGACCGTAGCGAGTATAAGAACGAGGCACAACATAGCGAGGACAAACTTTTTGAACTCGAAAAGACATGAATGTTTTTTTTTGTTTTTTTTTAAATCATTTATCAAAAAGTGGCGCAAAATTACTGAATACACGAACAACTTTTGGAAGGAAGGTAACCCAAGATACTCAAAATATTTCCGCATTCTGTCAAATCACAGTTATACGCCAAGCTCTTCAGTAAGTTCCGCAGAATATTATTGATCCGTACTTGCTATCTTATGGGGCAATTGGAAAAAAATACCGAATTCCATGTCTTAAAACGCCGTATGCAAAACTGCTGGCAATATCTCTGCGCACACAGATCGGCGCGAGATGTCTATTGGTGTACAGAAGCCAGGCAACACTTCTGAGTTTGCTACAAATATAGGACAGGTAGGTATTCCAAGCAAGATCGCTGTCAAAATGAACGCCAAGGTATTTCACTGAATTGACACAAGAAACCGCCATACAGGAACAAGAAGCACAATCGGAGGTGTGAAGTAACAGAGGAATTTTCGTCACAGTTTGTTTTAAAAAACTTCTAAAGCATACTAAACTAGTTTTTGAGGCGTTAACTTTGATACAGTTGTCAAGAAACCAGTGCATAGCAGTGAAAACAGCTCGTAGTATTCGTGCGGCCCTCCGCGGCGGCGGACCTATTGGCACTCACGGGCGGCGCAGGTTCAGGTTCTGCCGCGCCCTACCTCCTATATCATGTCACCATCAGGGTTGTAGGCTGACCTGTTAGTAAAGTCGCGCCGGTTGCTTCCTTGACGCCGCGTAGACGGCAAAGACCGATCCGCGGGCTTGACGTCACGGAGCTGCGGCGGCGCTGCGATCGCGCCGGAGCCGGGTAGTGTAGGCAAAAGCGCGCACGTTTCGCATGGGCGTCATAGCATTTCTGCATGCCGCGAAGCTGTGTTGCCGTTCATTGCACCGAAATGTGCAAGAAATGCAGCGGAATGAGTTTCCCCAACTTCCCGGCAGACTCTGAAAGTCATAGAAGTTTGATAACCGTGAATCGAAAAAAATGGTCGCCTCGCTGGAAAGACCGTTTGTGCGGCAAGCACTTTCTTGAAGGCAAGTGCGGCTTTCATTTCAATCTCCGTCCCGAGGCTTGCTTATGTGCAGGAAAACCGTTGTCTGTTCGAGATCACCCAGATTTTGTTCCCATGGTGTTCGCGCACAAAGCACCGGCCAAGCGCTCGTCGGAGGCTCGCTTGCCCGTGCTACCCAGCAGAGGGGGATCGGCGACAGAACGGCAGTGTTGTAGGGGTTACCGAAAAAAAAGTAACGAAATACGTTACTTGTTACTTGCAACCAAAAGGTACGCGTTACTCAGCTTCGTTACCTAAAAATAAAAGGAACGCGTTACCGTTACCGATAAAAAGTAACACACGTTACTTCGCGTTACCTTCTTTTAAATTATGATTTAACACATTTTATGGTTTTGACGATACAGGTCATATATCAAGAAACATTATGTTCATGCAGAAACTGAATATAATTACTTTATCTCTTTTTACGGTTTCACCTAAATACTCATGAGAGAAAACGTAAAGAAAAACATGGCTTGACGCCTAAAACACGGAAAAAAATGAAGTGTAATTTCTTTAAGACTTGGAAAGTAGTAACGAGTAACGTAGCTTGGCAATCACAGTAGGGAGTTGTAGTAGACCGTTTTTCTCCTCCGCTACGGTACCCGTGAAGAGAACGCCACAGCTGCGCATGCGCGCCGCCACCCTTGTCTGCATAGTTCAAGGTGTCGTGGCGGATTACGGACTTCTATCCGGGTGCTTAGCGGCCTGCGTAAACGGTCTTCTACAATTCCCCAGTAACGTAAATACGTTACCCGTTACTGTGTCGAAAACGTAACGAGTAGGTTACTAAGTTACTGAAAAAAGTAAAGCGTTACCGGCAACGCCGTTACTTGTAACGTGTTACCGCCAAGACTGCAGAACGGACAAAGCGCTACTGCTTGTCATGCATTGTGGTCATGAGGGTAAAAAAAATATCATAACTTGACTTGAGGACGCTGTGTGTATTTATTTGACTATTAAATACACTTCCGCAGTCCCACAGTCTGCTGATCCCGCCGGCAGTGCGGAAACCGACTCAAAGTAATCGTAGGCCTCGAGAGACTTGTACGCCTGCTCCGTGTCGGCCATGAACTGGCTTGGTGAAAAAACTAAATAAACGACAACGGGAGCAGTTCACGTCGGTGGCAGGAACTTTACGTCGAAAGTCCAGCAGGCCTTGTTTACGGCGCACGGATCCTCGTAGACAACGCCGTCCACGCACAGTTTGTTTCGATACCGCTGCCGTTCAGGCTCGGGCAGCGAGCTCAAATAGTCGGGCATAGCCTACGACATACTTTGTCAAGAAACACGACGGACAAATAAAGATGCAAGCGTCCCTGCAACGTCAACAACGAGCGCACGCCATAGAACACAATGGCGAAAACAAGGAGAGCCGGGCTGCTTTTGCCCACATAGCTACCGCACATGCGCGGCCTTCCGGCCGTTTTGGTAAACAGAGTCGTTCCGCGTGTCGGTCATCTTGCACCGCGAAGCATGTTACAGGGTGGCGTACCTCGATCGCTCCGGCCCATGGGCATTTTTGGGTCGGTTGTACGAAAACGCATACGAAATTTTCTCTACAAACTACCGTCCACCTCTGTGCTGTTAATTTGTCTTTTCCTGACCACCCCGTAGCAGTTTTACGCTTTTTAATAATAATGAAATTGTGAGGAACGGGAAAAGGAAGTTGGCGTTTATATTAAAACAGTGATGTCATCCAGCGCCTTGTGCTGGTTTGCTACACTGTGTAATGAACGGAAAAACAAAGAAAAAATAGAAAGGAGTAGAGAAAGGTAAGAAAACAAAATTGATATAAAGGAAATATGAGACAATATAAAAAAGTAATACAAGGTAAAAATTAAAAATAATTGTAGATGTGAGTGTTTCAATGGCAAGCGCCATTTATCACTTCAAATCACTTTAGAACAACACAGCCTATGTTGTAAACGAGTATTCTTCAAAAACTTCAGGAGAGCTTCTGTGGCCTTATAACCGTCAGAAGATGTCATCCAGGGACGAAACACGATGTCGATGCTTATTTGTTTTTCCTCTTTGATGTTGAGGTGTTTTTTCATTAACTGCCTTTCATGGCTGTACTCCTCGCATTCGCAGACTACGTGTTGGATGTTATGGACGCCGCCGCACGATGCACATTCAGGAGACTGAGCTTTTCCGATTTTGTGAAGGTAGCTGTTGGTATACGCAACTTTAAGCCGCAAGCGGTGTAGCACGGTCTCCGTTTGTCTTGGTAAACCTCGTGGAGCCCGAAACTGTAGCTTGGGATCAATATTGTAAAGATATCTGTAGTGGTATTGAGGGTTTTCCCAAAGAGACGATTTTTTGCTTGGCCAATGTTTCTTATCATGTTATTTGAATCTGGTCTCGAGAATGGAATAAAGACAATAATAATGCTTTCGTGCGAATCTCTAGCAGCTCTGTCGGCAAGAACATTTCCGGTTATACCGGAGTGGACAGGAACCCACTGTAGAATAAAATGGTGTCCCTGGCACGAAGCTTGGCAAGCTGCTTCCAAAATATCTTGCGCAAGCTGTAGATATGGGCTACCTGTTTTCATCGAGGAGAGGGTGTAGAGAGCGGGCTTCGAGTCAACATATATTGCCCGAAATTTAGGCTTTTCAGTTCCCGCTTGTGTCACTGTTGCTCGAATTGCTGCGAGCTCTGTCGCCGTTGATGAGGTGACGTGGCTCAGCTTTGCTTTTATGGATGTTCTCATAGAAGGAATGTAGACTCCCAGAGCCGATGAAGACGTCATTGTAGAGCCATCAGTGAAGATGTGGCGGAATGAGTTGTATGATTTATTGATGTATTCAAGAGCAACCTGGGTGATCATCGGCGCAGGCATCTTTGTTTTCGAAGTGATCCCTGGGATACTTGTTCTGATCTCTAATTGGGGGTACTTGCACGGTGGATATCTTGGAATTGTAGCCGCTTCAAATGATCTGGGAATATAATCCTCCAAAAGCGTGACTACTTGGGAAAATCCCGAGGATGGTCTCTCTTTTGAGATATTTGCTAGATGATGTTTATGTATTCGAGTTTTGTGACGAAGATGAGCTCGCAACGTTTCTTGTGTCCTTAAAATGGCGGGTGAAACTGCTCGTGGTTCGGCCAGTGTTCCCACATTCGATGTGCATTTCGGCAATCCTAAGCAAGCTCGAAGAGCTTGTGCTTAAGCACTTTCGAAATCTTTAGGAAGACACCGTGATACATTATGCATAACAGGAAGACTGTAGCGCATAAGGCCGAGAAACAGAGTATTGTATCGGGCCCTTAGCGCAGAGGCAGAAGATCCCCATTTAGTTCCACTAATCATTCTGATTATATCGATAAACGAGGTCAGCTTTTTCTTTAGGCGCTTTATGTGGGGGCTCCATGTCAGTTGCCTGTCGAGAGTGACACCCAAAAATGTGTGTTCAGTGACCTAAGGAATTGGTTTTCCATCGATCACGATTGGGTATTTGTCCGTGTGTTTTCTGCTGAATGCCATCACCGCTGATTTGTCCGGTCATATATGCAGACCCCGCTCGTGGATTTAGCGTGCTGTGATGATTATTGCTCTCTGTAGTCTTGCTTTGTTTATGTAGACAGACCTACTGCACGGCCAGGAACAGATATCAACAGCGTATATAGATACGTGAACGGTTTTAGGAAGTATATTAAGAAGGCCTATTAGAGAAATGCTAAAAAGCATGGGGCTAAGAACCCCCCCCCCCCCCCCCCATTGCGGTGCTCCCCTCTTGATTTCACGAAAACCAGTGTTGCCCTCCGGCGTCGATATGTACACTTGTCTTTCTTTAAGGTAACTTGCAATCTACGTATATATGCGTCCTCCATAGCAAATGGCCCCCAGATCGTGAAGAATGGCCCCGTCTTCTACAGTATCGAATGCCGATTTTATGTCCACAAATACAGCTTTTGTTATCTTGTTGACAGTCTTCGTTTGTTCAATGCTTGTCACTAAATCAATAACATTGTCGATGCTGCTTCTTCCGCGTCGACATCAATTCATGGACGAGGGATATAATCCTCTATTTTCTAGATCCCATTTCATGCGGGCTAGCAACCATCCATTACTTTGCTCATGCAACTTGTTAATGCAGTTGGACGATACGACTTAATATCTAGGGGAAACTTTCCAGGTTTGAGGATTGGCAACACACGAGCAATTTTCCATTGCCTCGGTATAATTCCTGTTTCCCATGAGGAGTTAAAGGCCTTTAACAAGAAGGTTCTAGCCGCTTCCCCAAGGTGACGTAAGGCTGAGTATCGTATTCCATCCGTGCCCGGGGACGACTTGACGTTAGATGCATAGAGTGCCATATCAAGTTCTTTTAAAGTAAAATATGCCTCAACAGCATTGAATACACTTACGGATGAGTGGTCATTTGTCGTATTCACTCTGCAGTCGATAAGAGTAGAGCAGGAGGGGATCTTGACACAGAATTCCTCGGCTATGGTTACTGCTGAGACTTGGCGGCTCAAAGCGATGGCCCGGAAGGGACAAACTTGCTGTGGCCTAACACGCAAGCTTCGCATCATGGGCTATATGCGAGTAACTGGCTTTCTGGGATCAAGGCCGGCACTAAGAGACCTCCAACGTTTTTTGGAAGGCTTGTCCAAGTGTTGTATAACGCGCTTTTGTGCTCTCCTAGAAGCCCTGACATCCTCAGCACTCTTAGTTTTTCTTGCCCTGCGCTCAGCCCGCCGGCGGATGGCCACGCAGTCGTTCGTATTCTCTATGAATAGCTGTCGGGGGGTTTGTCATATTGACGGTTTAGGTCGCTTCGGAGGTTGAAGAGTTGATGGCCGCAACAAATCCTTCTGTCTCAGTTAGTGTAGTACAGGCGGACTCCAGTTTTGTTTTGAAGATATCCCAGCCAGTATAATGCATTGTGGTACGCCACTTCAAGCAATGCTATCCTTGAAACGTAGTGTAAGTGGGCACGTGATCACTCCCATGAGTTTCAATATCAGCGAACCACCTGGCTCCCTCAGCGAGACATGAAGACACGATTGATAAATCTAGAGAGCTACTCGTAGATGCACGTCTGAAATACGTCGACTACCTTCATTAAGAATCGCAAGGTCATATTTTAGTGTAACGTCAAATAAGGCTTGTCCTCGAGCATTAATTTTTCTGCTTCCCCATAATGAGTGGTGGCTATTGAAATCTCATGTCAGAAAATGGGGTGATAGGATTTGCTGTAAAATTGTATCCAGGCTCTGAATGTCCAAGGCTGCTCGAGGAGGTATATAGCTAGCAATAAATTTGAATGAAATGTCTTCTATCTTAACAGTCGCTGCAATATACTCATTTGTAGGGTGCGACGGAATAACGTGTTGAATATAGGCCAGGTCCTTTTGAATGCCGACCAAAACTCGGCTAAGACCAGTTGTTCTGTGGGAATGAAAAAACTCGTACCCTGATAGTCTGATACTGTGCGTCACTCGCGACTCTGATATTGCGATAATAGAAACAGGATATTTTAATATGAATTGTCTAAAATCCGAGAGCCGATGTCGAAGGCCTGTCGCATTCCACTGAAGGACGGTGGCATCTCTACGAAGCTTGTCTAATGACACCAGATCATAACAAGCGGAAGTATGGCATCTAGCATGGTTAATAGTGCTTGGGCTATAGGAGAATCCCATGAACGAAGAAGCTTACGGACAACGTTGGTGATGGTTTGGAGACTGACCCTGGACATAGGTGGTTGCTCCCTGGTTGATGCCCTTGACTGGTCCCTCCTGGGCTGCCTATTTTCTTTATCTTCGACACGCGAAGTTGATGCAGATCCAGGAAGTGCTGGAAATTTTTTGTCATCCTTTAGCTGCAAAGTAGGAGCTGTAGCTTCTATGGATTTTGAATAGGTCTTGCCTTTTTTCACGATGGATTGCTGCGTTGACGGGGAATCTCGTTGAGCACGAAAATCGTGAGGTGCGACGTCGTGTCTTGCTTCGTTGACTGCTGTCTTTTCATGGCCAGTGGATATCTGATCTTGTGTAGACCGTAGAGCCTCTTTTGCTGAGGTATAACCAACCTTAGCTTCGCTCTTGTACCTGCATATTTTCTGCTCTCTTTTGTATGCCGGGCACAAACGAGATGTAGAGTCGTGTGCTTTGTGGCAGCTCATGCAGAGTGGGTCTTACGCTTCGCACTTGGAGCGATCATGGGGTCCCCCGCAGCGAGCGCATCGCGATTCCCTTGTACAGGCGGTTCGAACGTGCCAAAAACGGTTACATTTGGAGCATTGACGTGGTTTCTCGATGTACGGTTGTGTTTTGTATTATGTGTATCCAACTGTAACGTACTCTGGTAGAGTGTCCGTGCTAAAGACGAGCTTGACGGTCTCGGATTTACCCAGTCGTCGGATGGAGATAACAGGTGCAGTAGTGCGAACTGCCAGTTGAAGTTCGACCTTGGTGAGGTCTGCTGGTACTTCGTAGATCACCCCGCCTGCCGATTCTCGTGGGAGCGGTTCGTAAGCCAGGACAGCGATCCCGTCTAGTGTGGTGAGTGCAAAGAGAGCTTTCGTAGCGTCTTTATTTCTGGTGTCAATTGCCAGGACGTTGAGTCTTCGGTTTGGCCTCACCAGGATCACCCCGTCTGGAGCAGTCATGTCCAGTTTTTCTTGAATTTTCTTCGGGTTAATGGTTGCGATCACTTTGTCTGGATCTTTGGGTCTGGCTACCACCGTGAGGTGGGGATCAGTATGATTCATAGTCTTGACGGTCTTGTCGCTTGACTCCGAACTAGATGAGGCTTTGCGTCTCTTTCGGTACTGAACGAGCTGAAAAGGTGTCGAGTTGGCGTCCAGCTCGTCAGAGATGCTCTCATGGTGAGAGACTGTGCTTGAAGCGCTTGACATACCCAATGATGGCCGCTCAGCCTGTCCATCCAGTTCCATTTCGATCGATGGTGAGCCTTGGCCGGCGGGATGACCCGCCTCAGCCATGGTCGGTGACCGTTGCGTCAATAGCGAGGATCGTATCGTCTTTACCTTGAATTACCAGCGAAAATCTTGAATAAAGACACCATATAGCAGGAAAACCTCGATAGCAACCAAGGTAAATCCGACTTGTTCTTTCCTTGAGTCGCGAATCGAAGAACGGGTAAGTGCACGCCCCACTTATGGCAACCACGTTCGCGTCAATTCGGCCATATTTCTTAAAAGCCACAAAATATTGCATTACGTTCTTGCAGGCTCTGTTCGTACGTATTATAAACGTAAATTTCAGAGAGTTTAAATGATATCAAATATGGCATTTTCTAAATTAATTTAAAATAATGCATTTTTAATTAAATGCCTCTGTGTGAGCAATTCTTGTGAATTCCTCCCGCTAACCAGGAAAACAATATTTCACGCAAAGCTTAACTATATTCAGAGCAGCACACTGGCAAAGGTTTAGGACCTTAGCTTTTTTAGATACGGAGAAAAATATTCTTCAATCCAGAGCGTTACTGCCGGAATTGTTTTTCTCAAAATAACTACCCTAATACTCGGTGATTAATGCTTTTTGTCAATCCTTCTTATGCCTAAATTATCAGTGAATATTTCTAGACCGGTAGCAAGAACAGTAATTTGGGAAATGCCGCCCGAAATGTCAACATCGGGCAATACGCAAAATGCGCACGTGACTGAGAGGGGGTACTTACAAATTTTTTTTCGCCAAGACAAAGACTTTTTTTCTGAAAGCAAGGATTGGTTTTATTGTTCTGGGCATGAAGCCAGCAAAATATAATTTTTTCATCAAATTTAAAAATGGCCACCGGAGACGTTTGTTCGATCTTTTCTGAAAACGCCCAGTAGTTAAAAAAGAAAAAAAAAAGTCCCGAAGACCAAGATAAGCAATTTATGCAGAAAATTTGAATGGTTAACGGTATGCACACACACACACAGACACACACACACACACAAAAAAAAAAAAAAAAAGAAAACAGTATCCTGAAACGCTGCGTTCAAATAATCGGTATTGTCCTCTAAGAGAAGTTGCCTGGCCTTCTCAGGTACACAACCGTATTGCGATTTGGATATCATGAGGTGTCTGCCCAAAATACTGCTCATCACAAAAATAGGTGTTTCTCTAACAGGTTTACTAAGACGGGAAATATTGATATGGAGCGGTAATTCTTTATCACATTTGGTTTTCGCCCTTAAAAATGGGTCAAGCAATAGCCACTTTGATCTCTTTCTTAATTTTACGTGTCCTTATGAAACCGTTGGTCATAAAAAGAAGCACGTGTTTTAAAGAGGCAAAGTTAATTTGGAGAAAACCAACGGTAATTCCATCGGCTCCAAATCATCTAGCCCACTTCATACTAACCAGAGCCGACTTTCAAAGCTTCTTCATCCATATCATGAAGAAAAGCAGACGAGTTCTTTGTATCTTTCAATGATACTTCCTAAACACAGCCACTAGGGGATTTGTCTGAAGAAGTGGCGAAGAACGTGTTAAGCTTTTCCGCGTTCTCCTTACTATTGTCGAAAAAAATTTGAATATGACGTCACCAATTGAACGCTAACTGTAGTGATCTCTAAGACCTCTCACAAGGGACGAAGTTTGTGAAATATTAGAACGATTTTCTGCCAACCTTTTTTTTTAAATGAATTCACTTAGAGAAGCGTACGTGGGCATTGACATTGTTCCTGGCGGCATGAAATTCCGCGCGCAATGGGACATTTTGAGACCCAGCAAAAAAAATGGGGTCGGCCATTTTTTGCGAAATTACTGCCGATTTCAGTGTTGCTTCTAACGTCCCGACACAAATATGGTAAGTACACGAGGACACCAGTCTACCGCCCACCATCTCTTATATGGTTGGTGCACTGAAACCGCTTTCAAAACCTACGCCAGCAAGTGTTAGGGTAGTCACAAACATCGGATGTTTAATCTTTCAGCAAATCTATGTTGATACATCGTACGATGCAAAATAATACTCGACAGCAGCTCGCGCCAAATGTCGCTGTGAGCTCATGAAGACATTGCCCGTATCTTTTCGAAGGAGGTCTATAGCGAACTAAAAGACTAAAATAGTGGAAGGAGGTGTCAATTTTCAAGAAAATACATTCTGCGTAACAGAAAGTTACTTCCTGACTTCAGACATAGTTATTCCCTTTTCGAATTTACTAGCATTCCCCCTTCAATTGAATACTCACGAGAAAACTAAAAGGAATTGTAACCCAATAACTGGTAAAGATCCCACAAAGCTTCCAGTTCGTTGGATTCCGTTAAAACAAGAGCGTTAATGCGAGGCATAACTTCAATAACCATCACTTTAAGACACTCCCAGTACTTTTTCAAACTTCAAATGTTAACGTACAGAACAGAAATTGAGTGGTAGGGTGCAGCGAGCAACCGCTTCAACTTATCGAAGTCCTTTCACGTATTGAAAGCTACTGCTGCTAACTAACACAGTTCTTTCTCTCCAGCTCCTGAACATTGTTGATACGGACGATGTGCACATTTTCGATTTTCTTCGTAAATTCCTCCCGACTTTACCCACAGAAACTACTACTGCATTCCCTTCCCCTTTACTCTAGCATTCCAGAAAAGTTCCCTGCATGACAAATGCGGGTGTTCGTTAAAAAGTACTCTTGAAAGAGCGTCCGAAGAAGGCAGCTTCGGCAGTCTACTGCGTTAGACAAAGGCAGCTTGCTTAAGGTGTACCCACTAATCTTTCTAATCAGAACTCGGCGTTCTGTCGTCCCCGTACGGTCTCGTCCACTTTTCTCACTTATTTTCTCGGCACATATGTTCTAACATTAACTTGCTCGTAAATTATTTTTATTTCAGCGAGAATATCACACTGCAAATGAGAGCTCTGAATCAAACTGACTACCAGCTTGAAAACGTTATAAGGGCAAACTTCAAAGGTATGTATATACTCCAACCATGCTTTAAAAAAGAGGGGGGGGGGGGTGGATATAGCCTGAAAGGGTAACCTTTCAAGGCTTCATTCAAATTTATTCAGATTTTAGAACGAATTAGTCCAATTGGGAATTATAAATTCCGAAGTTTCAGCCTTACCGATTATACAGCATCCTACGCTTCTCAAGTTATAGAAAAGACGTGACTTCATTAGGAAATGTTTAAAAAATTAATTTTGTAGAAATTAGTACAAGTTGAAGTTCAAATTGTAGCAAAGGCAATTCTAGAAAAGAAAAAGGAAACAAAAACACCCAGAAATTAAAACAAAAGTCACAGAAGTTTTATCATAAAAGATAGAGTTTTTTAGTTTTTTTAGACTGAGTATTTTAATTGGTTTTTGTTTTTTATGAAATTTTAGTTCAAGACATTCCTGCATTTAGTTTTTACGCTATCAGAACGTCAAATGATGCATTTCATCCTAACATATTTCCTGCTAAAAAGTGGAACTGAGAAAAATGCATTTGAAGTTTCAACTTCAGGTTTCTCTATTTTTTGAGTCTGCGGCATACAAAATTCACCTGAAGCATCGAAAGCACCTTCCTTTTTGAAACTTCATTGTCCCCATGGAATTAACTACCAGCTTGCGTCGTTTGTGAGCAAGCTATTTTTGGTAGCAGGCATTCCTCGACAGATAAACTGCCGAGAACCATGAGGCAAATGATACCAAAAAGCAGGAAAGTAGCAATCTGATCTGGTTTGGGAGATACTGTCAAAAGGTCACTGCTGAAGATAACAAACTATCACGTCACGGGGCAGGACCAATTGTAAGGCCCTATCTTGGGTCTCAACCAGTAAGATTGCTCATACAATATGTTTTACATTTTGTCTGTTTGTATTTATGGGGTTGTCCTGGCCACTGATTCTTTTAATCTTGGGAAGCTGCGACAAGAGAGATTTAAAGGAGAGGCGCTTTAAAGGAGGGTTAGATGATCTGGCTATGTTACACGAGAACGAAACAGGCCTAATTACAAAAGTGCGAATTTTCTTCTTGCTGCTCAAATAAAACTCAGCTGTGTTTGGACATTCGTGTTGTCCTATACCTCTGCTTTCCCACTCTACAGGGTTAAACGTGTCAGTTCTTCAAGAGCTCGCCTGCATCCTTGCATTAAAATTTGTTCAGACCCGTTACATTTGTGTCGAGATACTCTGTCATTTTGTTATGCGCTGGAGGACACATTCAGTGAAAAAGTTTTAGCAGGTTTCATTCACCATCATCGTACTGGCAGTATTTACTACATTGCGGTCATATGTTAGCCTGTTTCAGACGATCGTCTCATGACTTTAACTACCAAAAGTGGTAACCGTTTGCTTCAATTCCAAAAGTGCTGCTCTTGCATCTCCTCAATCTTGATCTATTAGCATTTTCAATCAAGTCAGGCTCAATATTAACACATTCTAGTGTCATGAAAAGCCAACCCAGTAATGATTCAAACAATTTTGTCCACAGGTGCTTCCAGTAAATTAAAGTGCTCGGAGATGATGCTCAGAAGTGAAAATTCGGAAAGTAACTGTAACAAAGCCAAGTTATCAGTCACACAAAAATTACTAAGTTCCATTTATACCGTATGTAAACTAACGCGTTCAATGCACTTCAGACGTACCGAAAAATCAGTTTATCAATTCATCAAACAGTGATTTACTAGAAAGGTGCAAACAAGTAGTGAAAGGCAGTAAAAAAAAATCAAGGAACGAGCTTACCTCATTCAAAAGAAGAGAAACAAAAAATGAAAGACGTTTACAAATCTCTAATGCGAAATTGGAGCGCAGCTCTTGAAAGGGCGGACGAAAGGGTACGAAGCGCAGGGTATGCCCCTCCTTCTCCTACGTACCCTCCACTCCTCCTTTCCTACTCCCGTCCTCCTCCTCTTCTTTTCCTCCTCCCCTCCTCCTCTATACCCTTCCCCCTCCCACAGTTTTTTCGCTAAATTTAGCTGGAAAAATGGCGTCACATGACTTCTTGTCACGTCACCCATAAACAAATTCAGTTTCTCTGCTAGATTTAGCGGGAAAACTGACATTACATGACCTCAACCCCAATTCAATTTCCAGCTAAATTTAGCGGGGCTGTTACGCCGACGGTGACACCGACGGCGCCTCCACTATACGGGGAACGGGCGCCTAAGAGCTGCGCTCTAAAACCTGTCCTGGCCAATCTACGCCGACTCTTCAGAGACAATGCACGCGTAGAGAGAAGATCTGCTCACAGATGTCGTATACGCCGCGTCGAGAGAGCGCTTACCGTTGATTGATAGCAGACGATCGCACAAAAGAACTGGAATCGGCCGGTGCTCCCTAGGCGCTACGTACGCCATCTGTTCGCCGCACTTCTCACTACGCGTGCATCGTCTGCTAAGTGACAGCTTATGGCCTATTCGTAGGGTGTGCATTTTCCGGTTTTAACAGAAAAACACCGATAAACATCCGTCGGTGACGAAAATATAAAATCGGTTAAAACCGAAAAACACCGGTGGTTGTATATTTACGCCCTGGTTAAAACCGAAAAACACCGGTCGTTGCTAGTTTCCGACCTAGCGAACCCTTTCCCCGTAGAGGTTCGTCAAACGTGTTATCTCGTGGATACTGCATTCTTCCAGTGTTTATACATGGCTTACAGGTGGCGTCAGTGCGCCCTCCTTTCTGGGGGTCAAAAGCGTCTAGTGAACCCAGTGGAAGCTAAGCTCTCATACGCCTTTCCTCTATTGTGTCTCCCATGGCCCCCTTTTGTGGAAAAATTAACACAGTGGAGGGTAGGCTCTCACGTGCCTTTTCCTCATTGTCTCTGGCCAAGTGATGTCGGTGCAAGCCATGTATTCAGAGGTTGCTGTGGTTTTACTGGAAGACACTGCCAACGTACGTTGTCGTACAGGAGTGTGCGTTTTCATAATTGCGGGTTGCGAACCGCAAGGAACGTGCTGCCATGACGGCAGCACGTTCCTTGCGTGTAGATGCAAGCATGAAAGTATGCTTGCATCTACTATGATAACCAAGTGTGAGAAATAGTTGCTTCCTAGAGAAGTGTATGAACTATGTGAATAAAATCGGAACTCTCTGTATGTGATCAATCGCTTTTTTTCACCGTTATTCACCGATTTTAGCCTTGTCGTGAGACGTTCCGCCGAAATACACCGGTGTTTTGAAAACAAATAAACACCGAAAAACATCCGCCGATTTTTCTCACAAATAAACACCGGAAAGTACACACCCTACCGGCTATTCGTCCGGGGGCACGCCGCACCCGTCCAGTGCAGTAAACACTTTCAACTTTAGTACACGAAAGAATGGCGGGGAGAGAAGGTAGCTCCCCTCTCCCATCTAGCCTTCCGTGTACCACGAACCGCACTGCACCGGTGCCATGCGTTCCCAGACGAATTGGCCATTAGATTGCCCAGTAAATATTTTTATTTTCTTTTTAAACGACTAAAGATCATTTCTGAGTTTTTTTTTTGTTGTTGTTGATGTTTTTCGCTGTAAAATGTCACCTCTTGTTTGCACCTCTGTAGAAAGTCGCAGCGCGATACGTTGAGTAACCGATTTTTGCAGGCAGTCTAAAGTTCCTTAGAAGCGATAGTTTACATGATGCTGTTACTAAAATGTTATTGTAAGTTGAGAAGTATTTAGTTAGAGAAATGTAACTAGCTACAGTAACTCAAATAGTTGTAATTACTTTCTTTATTGCTTCGCTTCACTGTCAGGTCAGGATTAGCCTGCAACCTGGGAGGATTTCAGTTGCCTAATCGTCTAAACGATATCAAAAGTGCGTTTAATTGCTTTTGTACCCCAAAATCAGGAACACTCCCAAATGCTACTCCAGTTCCCCCAGGAAGCTACACGTACGCTGAAAATGATAATTCCACCTGCTATTCCAGAAGTACTCCCTTTCCTGATAGGGGTAAGTTCAGGTTTTATGCTCGACAAGCGTAGACCTTGTTTCTGTTGGTGGTGTATCTAATTTGAATCACGAAAATTATTTTCTCACCCAGGAAATGCTCGAGACTATAGTGGTTCTACGGGGAATGTTCTAGATGAATTGTTCCCCTATCCGAAAAGTGCTGACGATTTTGACATGTATGTCGTATACAACGAGCCGCAATGTTATATCCTTAGGAATCCCGCAGCCTCACTAGGTAAGGTCATTAAAGCTTCAGCGAAATTAATGTCACATCGTGTTGTATTTCGCTAATTTAGATCAGTATAGCAGCTACAGTTTGCTTTATAACAGACGAAAAAAACAACCAAATTAAGGTTGCTTAGCGCACGAATCTTGAAGAAAACGAGTTGTCCATAAGGTATATTACGAAGGATTTATTTTGCGATGTTTTTATTCAGATTTGCGCGTAGACGCGTCCTACGTGCGTAAGACACATTTTACGTTTTGTGGTATGTTCAGTTTACATAGGTCGTGTCTAAACCCGTTGGTAATCATCAATGCCTCAAAGGTTCATGTTAACCAGAACAGGGGTACTCTTGGTACCAAAGTTTTGTTTCAACTAAAAACGAGTGCACCAAACATTGCCCAGTATCGCCCACAATCAACATTTGTTCAATTACGATTGCAGACGATGACTTCGCGGGACTGCAGTGAAATGTCTTATACTGCTGGTGTCGTGTGTGATTTCAAATACATTCAGAATGCTAGTGGAACTTAATTTCAACCTAAGTTCGTGCTAAGTGGGAAACTTGCAAGATAATTGAGAACGAGAGGTGGGCCCTAGTACAAAACAACAACAACATAATAGATGTTTTATGTATCTCTTGTGCAACAAGAGATGCATATGAAGATTTAATTTAGGAAGAGAACACCATCTGCCATCTAAGCTTCCCTGCGACCAAAACATCTGCGTCTATTCTTTTCTCACCATAGCTTGGCAAACGGCTAAGGCTACTGCCCGAGTGCACCAATCAGCGCGTAAAAACAAGACACGTGACTATACTCTATTTCACTATTTGAACGCAGTCCTGTCAAAGCCATGAGTAAGAGAGAGGGAAAGCCACTTTTGTACTAATTTTTTTTTTTTTTTTGTGAAGGGCTAATCTTCGAATGGGAGATTAACAACGTATGGGACACACAAAAGAGGGTTCGGGTTAAGAGGGAAGTTCCTTCGTCCTTTCCTCTCCAATTTCTCGGGTTGCGCTCTCTCTCTCTCTCTTCTGTCCTTGTTAAGGGCTGTCGGGTGCTTCACCGCCGTCACTTTGATTGGCTCGAGCGGGCCGTAGTTTTCGCTGTTTGCCGAGCAAACGTGAAACAATATATACAAAAGTTGGTTCCTGGGCTTCGCGGATGGTAGTCATCCACGTTTTGTACCGCCAGCCTTGTGTCTGTTGCACGAGGGCTAACTTTAGCGCACCTCCACACTTTACATGTGCATTAAATCCTTCAATTTTATAATGTAGTAGTATTTTATGACCCACAGCAAGTTTCCAATGGAACCATAAGTTTATTTTCACTGACTAAAAAGCTACCAAGCAAGTTTTAGTTTTTCGGTTTTTTTTTTTTGTTTTTAGTCCTACTTATCGTGACGATTAGCCCACTATAATATGACCCCCCGATTTTAGAACTCATCTGCACAAACAGGATAAGTGTACCTTTCATGTATTTTGGTATATGATCAGATTAAAATGAAACATCCTGCATATTTAACACATTCTCAAAACTGTCTGAGAGCGTGGTAGAAGTGCAGATTTCTACTTTTTTTTTAAAATAAATATTAAATTAATTGCAACAAGGTTTAGTCAAGTCTGAAACTGTTGAAATTAATTTAGCAGACTGAGTGGCGTTGGCCCTTTTAGTTGCAAACTATGGGCAGGTCGATGCCATTTCTTTTGACTTAACCAAAGCATTTGGCCTTGTGCACCATGATCTATGTGTGCACAAGCTATCGGAATATGAGGTGTGTTTGAGGTTTATTCAAATCTTTCCTGGTTCATTCGTGGTTTCATCAAATCTTTCCTGGCGCATCAACAACGCTCGTGTTAAGAGTGTGTTATCGAGATCATACATATAATCTGGCGTTTCCCAGGCTCTATTCTAGGACCCTTGCCGTTGAACATTTTCCCAACGATGTTTCTCTTTGTGTAAAACATTCTAATTTGCTTAAGTTCTCTGATTATATTAAGACTTTACACGAGCCAAATCACATGTTGATTGTGAACTGCTGCAGGACATATCTGCTACCTCATCATGGTGCGCAACAAAAATTACGTCTAAACAGTAAAAAAACACTTATTTTTTTATCACGCAAAAAAGCGTTTAAATTTTTGTATAAACAAGAGAATCAACCGTTGCGACGTGAATATTGCGTGCATGACTTAGTTGTTTATGTTGATCCATCCCTTAGTTATATGTCAAATGTGCTTAGTTTTTTATTGTGACTTTTAGGTTCGTGTTCGATATAACCCGTCATTTTAAAGAGACTTCATGTCTCGTCAGGCTTTATGCATCTGTTGTTCAATCGAAACTAGAGTTTGTCTCTGTAGTTTCGAACTGTCTGAGACAGACCAGAGGCTGCTAGTCTAGGACGTGTGCAGAGAAAGTTGGCACATATAGAATACGACTGTTATTACGGCACCCGGTTCTTTTGTAGCTTCGAGTCAATGTTACTTCGGCTAAACTTGCCGTTACTGGCGCCGGAATTTTCGAGATTATGTACTTTTGTTTAAAACTGCACATAGCAGAATACGTTGCCCCAGACTTGTTTCTTTGCTTTTTTTAGATGTACAGTCGGGGACAAAAGTCCCCAGGACGCGGGAGCTGCGACTGAAACGCATTTCTCTGCCATCTGCCGGCGGGTCGCCTGGTTTCGAGATAACACAAATGCGCATGCGCGTCCTACTGCGCCTGCGAACGGCTGACGAGCGTCTGCTACACATCCAGAAACTGGAGCTACCACCTGCGGCAATGCGCCGCATTTCGCCGTATCAGCGCACCTTGCTTTATAACTAGTTGAGCGTATCACTCGGTTGAGCTGCCGTGACTCCTTGCTTTACAGATGCCATGTCAGTAAGCGCTATCTCCGAGGCGGTACCACGCGCCCGATTCCGAGTTAGGCGCCCGCCGCAGAAGAGCGGGAAAACATACATGTTTGTAGGCACAGTAGGACGCGCATCCGCTTTTGTGTGATCTCGAAACCAGGCGACCCGCCGGCAGGTGGCAGAGCAATGCGCTTCAGTCGCAGCTCGAGCGTCCCGGGGACGTTTGTCCCCGATTGTACCTCCTGTGAATTGTCGTCACCACAACATTATCTACGTACAAGACATGTGTTAATTACCCACATTTTACAAATTTAAAGATATTTTATTGGACTGAGTGCGGTGGTTGACATTTTCGGGAAAGAGTTAGATCTGAAAAGTATAGAAATCATCCACATTTGATAACATCAGTGACCGGAATTTCTTTCTGATTTGTTATCTTCGGTTTTTTTTTTTTCTTTTTTTTCATGAACGTGTATGTGTGGGTATGAGTGTGTACCAGTACTAAGGCGTCGGTTGTTTCTGGACACAACACAAATAAATATCTAACGAATACCTAAAAATATAACGTTTAAAAATATAACAGGGACAGTTACGGTACCCTGTGTCAGAATAATCGGCTGAGTTTTAACAATCAAAAAAAAATATTCAAAGTTTACTCTTGCATCTCTCTTTCAAGAAAAAATTTATACCCATTCAATGAGATATTCGTATTTTATTACTTTATTGGCGGGTGGTAAATCGGCTTGGGTCTGGCGTTTAAAGATATGACAGAAAACACTATGCTTATCTAAGCTTTGTTTAACTTAGTAGCGGTTTGTGTGACGACGTGATTAACGAAAAAAAAACTAAAAAAACGTAACAAAAACCGACAGACAGAAGAGTAGTACACACGACAAAGGCTGACTGACAACTGACATTTTTATTTTATTGTGGGAAATTACACCGGCTCTCCACGCCGCAACTGATCTACGTTTTCATTTAGAGTCACTTGCTTTCGCACGTTTAAGTGCTTTCACAGTAGCCCAAAACTGTCTGTACGATGTTCGTGAATAATTGGTATCTCGTCGATTTTATAGGATGCGACTTGTGGCTGCGAAAAACCGAGTTGAAAACAATAGTGGATGACCTGGAAGAGGAAATTTTAAAACAAAAAGAAGATCTCTATAAGGAGAATAAGGAAACATTTGGAATCTATGAAAACTGCACTGCGAGAGAAGATCAAATAGCAGACCTAGAACTTTACGTAGAAGATGGCATTGAAAGATGGTTTCAAGACATCGCATGGAAAAAGATTTCCCTCGAATGCGTTCTCGCCTACATGATAACCTGCGGAGAGCCAGTATTTAGAGTTTACAATCCGATAACCTGTAATACCACACTAACAGGGCAATACCTGTCAATGTCTTAGAATTAACAGGCGCGTTTCTCAAGTGCACGTCGGTGGTGAGGAAAAGCAGTGTGTATGCAAAATTGACATTAAAAAAGCGTCTGCCACTGTGTAGTGTCTTGCATCCTTGGAAATAAAATGAGTTGGAAAAAGCACCGCTTTCATTCCGTTCTCACTGCAAAAGAAAAAGAAAAAGACACGCACGGTGTTTTGGCTAACTTGCGCCAAGACTTTAAAAACATGGTGCGCACTCCACGTTTCAAACAAACGCAGTATTGTTCAGTTGAGCGAGTCAAGTTACTTTTTTTAATCGGCCAAACTGGCTATGAACGGAGATAAACAAGCGAACTTTTTCAAACATTATTTTGTGCGCATCCTTTCAATACGAACGTTGTAGGACGCCTTGAAAACCTGTCCAAAGTGTCGTTTTTACTAAGGTAGCCTTTTTGTGTCTAATATTTTCAAGCGGTAAAAAAGAAACAAAAAAAGTGAAAGCCGTTTACAACTCCCTGTAACGCCGAATTAGAGCGCAGCTCTTGAGGAGGAGGAGGGAAGGGTACTGGGGGGGTCAAGTGACCTTGGGTGGGGGTCACGTGACCTAGAGGGGTCACGTGACGATGACGATGACGATGACGTCATCAGTAACGATGACGATGCGGATACCGATGACGTCATCAGTGATGATAACAATGACGATGCGGATGCCGGTGACGTCATCAGTGATGATGACGATGACGTCATAAGCGATGATGACGATGACGATGCGGATGCCGGTGACGCCATCAATGTCGTCACAGATGACGTCATCAGCGATGATGACGATGACGATGCGGATGCCGGTGACGTCATCAGTGACGTCACTGATGACGTCATCAGTGATGATGACAATGACGATGCGGATGCCGGTGACGTCATCAGTGATGATGACGATGACGATGCGGATGCCGGTGACGTTATCAGTGACGTTACTGATGACGTCATCGGGGGTCACGTGACCCCGGGGGTCACGTGACTTGGGGAGCCACGTGACTTTGGGTGTCACGTGACCTTGGGGGTCACGTGACCCTGAGGAAGGGGTCACGTGACCTTGGGGTGACGTTGGGGAGTCACGTGACCCCCATGACCCTTGGGGAGGGGTCACGTGACCTTGGGGTACCTTGGGGTCACGTGACCTTGGGATGACCTTGGGGGTCAAGTGACCTTGGGATGACCTTGGTTACGCCGACGCCGACGGCGACGGCGACACCGCTCAAGCCGGGAACGGGCCCCTAAGAGCTGCGCTCTAAAACTACATGGGCGATTTTTAGAGCGCAGCTCTTAGGGGCCCGTTTCCGGCTTGAGCGGCGTCGCCGTCGGCGTCGGCGTCGGCGTCGGCGTCGGCGTAACCGCGCGGTGCATCATGGGAAATGTCCCATAATGCACCGCGCGAGCCCCCCACCAAGGTCACGTGACCTCGTGGGGGGTCACGTGACCCCCCGAAGTCACGTGACTCCCCTGAGGTCACGTGGCCCCCTCCTCGAGGTCACGTGACCCCCGCCGATGTCGCGTGACCCCCCGATGACGTCATCGTCACTGATGACGTCACCGGCATCCACATCGTCATCGTCATCATCACTGATGACGTCACCGGCATCCACATCGTCATCGTCATCACTGATGACGTCACCGGCATCCGCATCGTCATCATCACTGATGACGTCACCGGCATCCACATCGTCATCGTCATCATCACTGATGACGTCACCGGCATCCACATCGTCATCGTCATCATCACTGATGACGTCACCGGCATCCGCATCGTCATCGTCATCATCACTGATGACGTCACCGGCATCCACATCGTCATCGTCATCATCACTGATGACGTCACCGGCATCCACATCGTCATCGTCATCATCACTGATGACGTCACCGGCATCCACATCGTCATCGTCATCATCACTGATGACGTCACCGACATCCGCATTGTCATCGTCATCATCACTGATGACGTCATCAGTGACGTCACTGATGTCGTCACCGGCATCCGCATCGTCATCGTCATCATCACTGATGACGTCATCAGCGACGTCACTGATGACGTCACCGACATTCGCATCGTCATCGTCATCATCACTGGTGAAGTCATCAGTGACGTCACTAATGACGTCATCGGTACCCGCATCGTCATCGTCACTGATGACGTCATCAGTGACGTCAGTGATGACATCATCGGCATTGGGGGTCACGTGACCCCCAAGGTAACGTGACCCCCCCTGGTTAGTTTAACCCCCCCCCCCAGTGCCCTTGCCTCCTCCTCCTCAAGAGCTGCGCTCTAATTCGGCGTTACAGGGAGTTGTAAGCGGCTTTCATTTTTTTTATTTAACTTTTATTTTACGGAATTAACGCCATAACCAACGTTACTAGAGCACTCATTTGGGAAACTCGCCGTCCAAACCTGGGCCGTTGGCGTCCACCGAGACCGAGCTAAATACGACAACGGCGCCACTCTTTATCATTTGTGTGCACTGTGGTCACATTGAGGTTTTTGAAAGTCGAGTGGCCGCTGCGGGAGAAATGGCGGCGTTGTGTTCGCCATTAGCTCGCTTCTGGAGGACAGATCGGGGCCACTTTTTTAGAGCGGTGCCTATGGCAGTTTCCACACTGAGTGGTTATAGTAACGTTGGTCATAACCATTGCAGTTCGCCAGCCGGTAATTACCGAGGACTATTCCTTTTTAAAAGTTCAAGTCTTACGCTGTGCGGACTATACAAGGTTTTGCATTTTAGAGCGCAGCTCTTAGGGGCCCGTTTCCGGCTTGAGCGGCGTCGCCGTCGCCGTCGCCGTCGGCGTAACCGCGCGGTGCATCATGCGAAATGTCCCATAATGCACCGCGCGAGCCCCCCACCGGGTTCACGTGACCTCGTGGGGGGTCACGTGACCCCCCCCCCCCGAGGTCACGTGACCCCCCGAAGTCACGTGACTCCCCTGAGGTCACGTGACCCCCTCCTCGAGGTCACGTGACCCCCTCCTTGAGGTCACGTGACCCCCCAGATCACGTGACCCCCGCCGATGTCGCGTGACCCCCCGATGACGTCATCGTCACTGATGACGTCACCGGCATCCACATCGTCATCGTCATCATCACTGATGACGTCACCGGCATCCACATCGTCATCATCACTGATGACGTCACCGGCATCCACATCGTCATCGTCATCACTGATGACGTCACCGGCATCCGCATCGTCATCGTCATCATCACTGATGACGTCACCGGCATCCGCATCGTCATCGTCATCATCACTGATGACGTCACCGGCATCCACATCGTCATCGTCATCATCACTGATGACGTCACCGGCATCCACATCGTCATCGTCATCATCGCTGAGGACGTCACCGGCATCCACATCGTCATCGTCATCATCACTGATGACGTCACCGGCATCCACATCGTCACCGTCATCATCACTGATGACGTCACCGGCATCCACATCGTCATCGTCATCATCACTGATGACGTCACCGGCATCCACATCGTCATCGTCATCATTCCTGATGACGTCACCGGCATCCACATCGTCATCGTCATAATCACTGATGACGTCACCGGCATCCGCATCGTCATCGTCATCATCACTGATGACGTCATCAGCGACGTCACTGATGACGTCACCGACATTCGCATCGTCATCGTCATCATCACTGGTGAAGTCATCAGTGACGTCACTAATGCCGCGACGTCATCGGTACCCGCATCGTCATCGTCACTGATGACGTCATCAGTGACGTCAGTGATGACATCATCGGCATTGGGGGTCACGTGACCCCCAAGGTCACGTGACCCCCCTGGTTAGTTTAACCCCCCCCAGTGCCCTTCCCTCCTCCTCCTCAAGAGCTGCGCTCTAATTCGGCGTTACAGGGAGTTGTAAGCGGCTTTCATTTTTTCTACATCGTCCACTGTGACAAGACGCGAAGGATTTTATGAGTAACAGAATCTAATATTAGTGATTTATATGTGATGCAAACTTCTTTGCCAGCTAATGCAGCAGGCAATTGTCAAGGTGTGCTCTGTGTGATCATTTTTACGTTCGGATTAGGCATGCGGATTATATGCAGCGTGCGGACTATAGTTTGGAAAATACGGTACATGGAACGTTTTAAATCTAGCAAAAAATCTTTGAACTTTCTTTTTTAACACTAAAAATATTATACACACGAAGGCTACCTTTATTTATGGAAATGACAGGATGGGATGTTGCTCATCTCACTCTAAAACTTTCGTATAGCGGGGTTTGCGTACAAATTAAGAGTTTAAAAGTTAGCTAGTATTAATCAGCGATCTTAGCATATCACAAGAAAAATCGGGAGTTGCACGAGAGGACTATGAACAATCCTGCATTGGTTCAACAAGCGAAGCTTGCGCCACCTTTCGTTTAAGTCTCGGCACAAGTGAACTGAAACATACTTTATTATACCGCGTTGCTTATCCCTCCACACCAAACCGCACGCCTTCCTCCCGCAACGTGTACAGGAGGCAGCAAGGGCCTTGCTGCGTCCAGGACTACAACACTAAATCGGTTTGAGACCCCGGGCTTTACTCTGTCTCCTTTGCTCATTGGCCTTCGCTACTGCAATTGAAACATTTTTCGTTTTTTCTTGTTGCTTTTTTTGTGAAAAACAAGAAAGAAGACGTGTCAATATTTTGTTTCATCTTGCATTGGATTCTTTACCTTGCCCAGTCTTGGCATAGTATGTTGATTCGGGGGTGGGGTGACATGGTCCTTTCCTTTTGGAATTAGGCACGATCTTTTCGTCTGGCTGCTTGCGTCCTTTGCGATGGTGCGTTTTCACTTGCGTTAGAATTCCTGACACCTAAGGAAAATCGACAGATCGAAAACCCGGATGTTATTGCGGTTTTTGCGCCACCGGCGGCAGTTCTCTAAATTGCTTTCGGAGTGTCGCGTCTGCAGCAAGGAGAGGCGAGATTTGTTTCTACGACGGCAGCCAGCCCTTCTTATTGCTCAGCTTAGATCAGGGGTCAGGCAACACCTCCTCAGCGCTCTTTCCGCATGGCCGAAAGAGAAGTCCATCGGGGCCACTCTAAAGTGAGGAAGAGAAGGAATACGCGAGGGGTTACCGTCATAGCAACGAGTTATTACTGATGGAAGCGTGTTCATTGCCTTGAATGCCAACTCAGCACGACCTTTGTGTTAGGAAGCTGGTTTTCTTAAACTGGCAAATTATTGTTTCGTAAAATCAATAATGTAAAATACAATAATGCTGTAGGTGTATAATTCTCGAGATAGGGTTAAATTTTAAGCCCGAAATTGTGCATGATGTAATTATCCCCACAAAATTGATTATTTATGAAGAATACTTGCCAAGAATTACAGGATGAAAAACGATTGAAAACGGCATTTTACATCACATCATCAATAAAGTTGACTGAGTAAGCGAATGTAGAAACTGCATTCTTGATTGAAGCTAAACGGTTCCGAGAGCTTCTTGTCAAGAGCTACTTGCATCTACACCACAAGTTAAGCTGAAATTATGACAGTGCACCGTAGCCTAGGCGGGAATGCTTCAACGGAACGATGACCTGTGACCCTGTAGCATCATCCGCGTGACGTCTCTCGAAGGCATCACTCTCCGTGAAGTAAAGCTCGCGCACTTGAAAAACAAATTTGCCTTCGTATAAATGACAACAATTTATGAGTACCTTGTATTTGGTTCCCACGTGTCACACGAAGCACGAATGATCCCGATAAATATATTCGTGCACGAACACGCGAGTCAACATATTTTCACGTGCACGTATACACGGAGAGATGTGACTTTTTACACGCGCCTTATCTTTTTTTTAAATGCTTTACAGCATAAGCAAAACTGAGGAAACTTTGCAATTGCTCAGTCGGAGTAACAGAATAAATTGTTCAATAAATGAGCCGTTAACCTGGCCACCTGGCACCGCACTCAACGTCATACCCGACCGCACGAGGAATTACACTGGTTCTGTATAAACAGGCTGTTAAAGTATAGGTAGCTTCTCAAGTCCTTGACATAAGCTGTCGAACTTAAACGAATGCTGACGTACTTTGAGCATTATGAGTCTTTTTTTGTTTTCTAATGACGCCCGACATGACGCCAACCGATGTAAGTCATTTGACGAAAGCTTAGAAGGCTTAGGAAGCGAAAACTGTACAAGAGACCTGACAAATGAAAACAAGAAGCAGTTCTTCTTTTGGTGTGTTGAGACACAAGATTCTCCCTTCGAATGGCTCTTACAATTGAAAACGAGCGTGTAGGTTAATAGATACAAGACTTGAAAGTATGAAAGAGCGAGGACGAGGACGGGAACAGGACATCTTTCATAGCTCCTGCACACGCATGCCGGTTACCGTCTTGAGGGAACTTAAGCACATTTGAAGTGTTTTGAAGTGGCTGTAGCTCAAGACTTGTTCGGCATGCTTATCCGACGAACAAAGACATGCGCGCGCATAAGTTATCAAACGAGGGATGGAGAAAAACAAAAAAACAGTGCGAACAGCTCCGTCGGCTACTCCCCATTTGAATAGTTATAGCGTAGAAATCTGGGCAAGAAGGTGATGCATCGGAAGGAGAATACAGCGCAAACAAATGACGGACCAGTAGAAGAGTATACACACAGACAAGGCTCTGACTTACAATTAAAATTTAATAGAAAAAAAACAACATGAAGGCCACGAAAAAACCCGAACAATCCACCACACCCACGCCACCACACATCATGCTCCATTGGCTGAGATATTCTATTTCTTTTTGATAGAGGCCTACAGAGGGGACACTCACCCTATATCGTGATATTGTCACGGATGGTGACCAAAGAAACATAAATAAACAGGAAGAAATAAACGTTTAATGTGGCGAACTTGTGCCAAAAATAAAAGGGTACAAAAGGTAATAATAGAGCGTGGCGGGCGTCGAAGTCGGCATAGCAGCAGAGTCGAACGCTGGGGCGAAACTGACTGCGGCTTGCCACGGGGAGCCCTTTTTGTACACGCCTGGACTTCTCGAACAATCGACCGTGGAAGGTTCGCGCATCGAACATTTTGACCTCGAACGTTCAACAAAGTTCTCGAATTTCCGAGAACAGTAAATTGCAACAATAAATAAAAGACATGTCGCGACCAGGAATCGTACCCTGGCCTTCCGCGCGGAAGGCAAGCGCGATAACCGTTAGGCCACGGGCGCACCGCCTTCTTGGTCAGCTGCGCTCGCGGAATTATTTCCCCCTTTAAAAAAGTGTAGCGCCCCACGCAGCACAAAACGAAAAACAAAAAACAAACAAAAACAAATCCAAAACAAAAGGATTGCAGTATTGCGAGCCACAGTTCACAGTTCACAGTTCACAGTTCACAGTTCACAGTTCACCCGTCGACGAGAGTGGAAAGTTCTATCGTTCGTAATATGGCTTCAGCCGGACGACGTGCACCACCTCGGGTCGCGGCTGACGTCTTGCAGATGGGCGCGTTCCGTCGGGAAGGACTTCGTAGTTCGGATGGCCGAGGCGTCGGATGATCTTGTAGGGGCCGAAATAGCGTTTCAGGAGCTTCTCGCTGAGAGCGCGGCGCCGTATTGGTGTCCAAACCCATACCCGGTCTCCGGGTTGAAAGTGGACGTCCCGCCAACGAAGGTTATACCGGCGTGCGTCGACTCGCTGTTGGTCTTGAATCTTGATTCTTGCCAGCTCACGAGCTTCCTCCGCGCGCTGGGAGATCAGTTGAGCGTCGTCGTTGCCATCATCGGTTGGCACGTTAGGCAGCATGGCGTCGAGCATTGTGGTAACCGCCCGGCCGTGTACCAGTTGGAAAGGCGTCACTCACGTGGTCTCTTGAACCGCTGTGTTGTACGCAAACGCAACGTAGGGCAACACCTCGTCCCACGTCTTGTGCTCCACGTCGACGTACATGGAGATCATGTCAGCGATCGCCTTGTTGAGCCGCTCTGTTAGTCCTTTGTTCTGCGGATGATAAACGGTGGTTCGTCGATGGTTGGTGTGACTAAGCCGAAGAACCTCTTGCGTCAGGTGTGCCATGAAAGATGATCCTTGATCTGTGATCAACACTTCGGGTGCGCCGTGTCGTAAGAGGATGGACTCGACGAAAAACTTCGCGACTTCCAGCGCTGTTCCCGATGGCAGGGCTTTCGTCTCGGCGTATTACGTAAGATAATCGGTAGCGACGATAATCCACCGACGTACACTCTCCCACATGTACAAGGATTTTCGTAAACGATGTTCACGTTGCAGTTGATATATTTATGTGCGTGCTGGACTGAGCAGTGTTCCTGTCTTTCGTTATGGGAGTTGATTTTTGGACACAGTTTTCTCAGTTTGTCAGGAGCTGATGTTACAAACTGTATGTCATATTTAGACGCTCCTCGTTTCAAGTTGTGTGATACTTTGTGTTGGTAGGGTATCACTGCCGGACGGCGTGCCTTATCTCTTCTTCTTTCATTGTGAGTTGTCAGGCTTTCTGCTACATCGAACATTAAAGAACTGGTATACCCAGATTCATGCAGTTTTTGAACTTGTGCCTCAAAACTCTGTTTGGCTTTGTGCTCGCATGATTTTTGCAAGGCTGCTATGAAGCTGCTTTTTACAATTCCTCTCTTGATTATTTTAGAATGGGCCTAATCAAATGGTAAAAATGATTTTTCGGACCGTGGTTTGTATGTCCAACGTGTATGGTTGTCACTGAATAAACTGATCACTTTACCCAGGGAACTCGGTTCTATTTCAAGATACGCGCAGTCATTTCAAATACCATTCATAATGCAACTTTTGAGTATATAAGTAAAAAAAGTATATGTCGCTCTTTACAGACTAAATCAGAACTAGCGCTTAAAGGGGCGGTAATATATTTTCGTACTTTCCGCAAATACCGCTTAGAATGAGCTCCTGCTCGTTTATAATTAATGAAGCACGCGTTCGTTTTTCCCCGCACGATATAAACGTCGCAGAAAAAAATAAAGAAAAACGAGCAGCGTTTATTCCCTAAACTCGCAATCAGAACAAGCGGCCACGTGATCTGGAGCCGATGATCTGCCGCCAATGCTGATCAGAGCCACACGATGAGGTTAGCAAAGCACAGGACACGCGCTAAGTTCTAGACATTCTTATGTATCGGCGTTGTCATTACCGCGATTGGACAACGATCGCCACTACCCGAATGCTTGTCGAGCTATCGAATATCACGAGCCCAAATCGAGTGCTCACGCAATGCTCGGGTTCAATCTATGAGCCGCATTCAAATATCCCCACTTGGGGACTACGGCGACAATGTGCCCCCCCCCCTCCCCCCTCCCTCCCTCCCCCCCCCCCCCCCCCGGTCTACGTCATCAAGTCTTGCGAAGGAGAGATTGAAAGAACAAGCTCGCTTTTATCCTTGAAATTACACCGCAACAAAAAGCTTTTTTGGTCAGTTGCGTCGTGTGCGAGTATACCTGGCTCCTACTAGCGCCAGTAAACTCGTGCACCGCCCATTTAAAGGGGTAGTGCAATGATTTTAATGATGAAAGAATCGGCAGTTAATTTTTTATATTGCGTATTCAAGCACAACGAATGACATGCAACAAAACGATGAATAACTGAGGAAAGTTAAACGTTTAATAAAGCGCATTTGTGTAATATCTAGAAAAAGAAAAAAAAAATGAAAGCTGCTTACAACTCCCTGTAACGCCGAATTAGAGCGCAGCTCTTGAGGAGGAGGAGGGAAGGGCACTGGGGGGTGGGGGGGGGGTTAAACTAACCAGGGGGGGGGTCACGAGACCTTGGGGGGTCACGTGACCTTGGGGGTCACGTGACCCCCAATGCCGATGATGTCATCGCTGACGTCACTGATGACGTCATCAGTGACGATGACGATGCGGGTACCGATGACGTCATTAGTGACGTCACTGATGACTTCACCAGTGATGATGACGATGACGATGCGAATGTCGGTGACGTCATCAGTGACGTCACTGATGACGTCATCAGTGATGATGACGATGACGATGCGGATGTCGGTAACGTCATCAGTGATGATGACGATGCGGATGCCGGTGACGTCATCAGTGATGATGACGATGACGATGCGGATGCCGGTGACGTCATCAGTGACGATGACGATGACGATGTGGATGCCGGTGACGACATCAGTGACGTCACTGATGACGTCATGAGTGATGATGACGATGACGATGCGGATGCCGGTGACGTCATCAGTGATGATGACGATGACGATGTGGATGCCGGTGACGTCATCAGTGATGATGACGATGACGATGTGGATGCCGGTGACGTCATCAGTGATGATGACGTCATCAGTGATGATGACGATGACGATGTGGATGTCGGTGACTTCATCAGTGACGATGACGTCATTGGGGGTCACGCAACATCGGCGGGGGTCACGTGACCTCAGGGGAGTCACGTGACTTCGGGGGGTCACGTGACCTCGGGGGGGGGGGTCACGTGCCCCCCACGAGGTCACATGACCCCGGTGGGGGGCTCGCGCGGTGCATTATGGGACATTTCCCATGATGCACGGGGGTCACGTGACCTGGGGGGGTCACGTGCCCCCCACGAGGTCACGTGACCCCGGTGGGGGGCTCGCGCGGTGCATTATGGGACATTTCCCATGATGCACCGCGCGGTTACGCCGACGCCGACGCTGACGGCGACGGCGACGCCGACGCCGCTCAAGCCGGAAACGGGCCCCTAAGAGCTGCGCTCTAAAAAAAAACGAACCGTACATCTTGCGACGGGGGCAATCGGGCGACTGACTCGATGCAGCAAATCATTGGACAGCAATGAAATATAGCTCGATCCATCCATCCAGTAATGCAACGCCAAATAATGAAACGCCAGCCACGGCTTAAACTGACTCACACTGCCCCATTTTCTTACGTTGCGTTACGAAATATTACGTTGAAGTCACCGGGACCTGTGTGCTTTATATTAAGCGAGGCTACCAGTTCAAGGAGAAAGCATGGCACGCGAAATTCGAGACATAAATGTTTCGGTGACTTATACTAAAATGGGGCAGTGTGAATGAGCCATTAGAGTTGGTCCGCGGAAGGGACGAGGTGACATGTCGGCTTCTTTAGAAAAAGATGAGCGGTCTGCCTTTCCTCCAGCTCACTACGAACACAACTTCTCACGCGAACTAAGCCATAGGCAAAGCGAACAGTCACGCAATGCTCATGTAATATTAGGCTCTAGGAGAACTCGTCACAAGCTCAGTCGTCACAGGCAGCTGTTCATGGGTAAGCTCCTCCGATAGTCCAACTCGTCAGAGCGCATCTAGCACGAGGAATTATTGTCATACCGGAATACTCGTACTTGACTTTTTACACAATGCCACGAGTGAATATCTGGAACAGTGAGATCCACAATTTGAGTTACAAGCGAACTAATTTTAGTGATACACATTCCTGAAAATCTCACATCGACTTAAAATAAAGCAGCAAATAAATACATATGTTCGTGATCGTACATTTATTTATATAATGAGAAAAAAAAAACCCAGGCTAGGTGTGAGAGTGTATCCTACGGTATGACATATTAAAAGCCTAGTAAATCATGAAACTAAACTTGTTTTAGTTGAATTTATACAGATTACACAAATGTATAAAAACAGATCGATGAACGTTCCTGGCAATACTAAAAATTGTGCCGATTACGGAAGCGATTTTGAATACAAAGAGACATCTGGCATCAAGTAGAAACCCTCATTTTCCAAATATGCGCTGCTACCCAGACACAGCGTTGCCAGGTTGGAAAGATGATTCGGCACCAAATTCTGGCCGAAATTTCACCAGATTACACCAGCACTGAAATATCGCGTCTATTATCTCCAATTCCTTCAGCTTTTTTTACGCATGAACACGCTAAAGGATAGCTTTCAAGAGGTTCACAAGAAAGCAGACATATGGCGCATCAGCACTGTTACTTTTTAATATACCATGTTTATGAAATGTTGGGGCTAGGGAACCTTCATGTGCGCTTTGCTAGGGTGATGCTACTCTTTGTAATACCACTCGCCGACAAACCAGAAGCCATTTTGGTCCTCGGCGATAATCCGTGGGCTTATAACCCTCCCGGAAACAAGCACTTTATCTCACAAGTTCGGAGCATCGTTGTGGAACCCACGGAGGGGGGATTAGCATTTCCCCCCTCGGATGGGAGGACCGATGTACACAAAGGCCACTTTCCTGTGGACGGGCAAACAATAAGGAACAAAATGGCGGTGGACGAGGGTGTGGGAAAGGGAAACGGGCAGTTGGCATCACCCTATGCCAAGCGCACATGAAGGCACCCTAGTTGGGGCTAGCTGAGTAGTCCTTAGACGGAAAATTCAAATTAATGAAGGCCACCGCCACGTAAGAAATGGACACATAATATTGCAGTTAAAGACTCTCGCACTCTAAATAAAGCGTACATTCTCTGCTCAGTATTAAGAAAAAGAAACTCTAAGAACTAAGTCCAAATACGACACCACGATAAAGTTCAGTTCATAACACGTTTTGAAGTCAAGCGTCAAGAAACAAACTGATATGCATGACATCCAGTCACATAACACTTAACTTCACACAAAGTCCAGTAATACTGACACGGAATATCTCTTGACACATAAAGCACATCTATCGCTCATATCCATAAGGATATGGAACATACACCAATAGGGTACATAAATACACTAACAAGTGCCAGAGCTCACTACACTGCTTCGTGCATCTCTGACGTAAACCTTCGAAGCGTGTCATCAGTTGCTAAAAACTACTCACAGCAGCCAGACTTCAATGAGAATGTTGTGCGAATGTGCACAATAGCGTCCAGCATCGCAGACATCTCATTTCTGTACTTGGTCCTGATGCAGGAGACTTGGCTAAAACCCGTTTCCACTACAGCATTCGACAGTGGGCAAGACAGGCAAGATAAGGCATATGGGGCTAAACCTTTGTATGGTCTCTCTCCTAGCCCCGTTATCGTACTCGAATATTCTACTCCAGAATAACGTGCAGTCATCCGGCACTTTGCCATCAAACACGCAGTCTTCAGCCCAGATGTGCGTCACAATTTTTCTGTACTGTTGTTCCCAAATACCTTGCTCTTCCTCCAAGAGGCGGTGAAAGGGAAGCTTCTCAAAAAGGTAGCGTGCCGCTTGTGACAACACTTTTGATGGGTGAAGGGAAGGAATTTGATCAATGAAAGTGACAAACCGTTTCTCAAGATTTCTCACCATTTTTCACCAGACATGGTCCTGTGTAACCGTTCCGGTACATCGACACGAGTAGCCTTCCAATTTCACCAGATTTTCCAAATCTGGTGCTGAATTTCAACACCTGGCAACGCTGCCCAGACACGCGAACAACGTGCGCGTAATACCGCAACCTGCACCCCCCCCCCCCCCCCCCCCCCTCTGATTCGTCATCCAAAACGTCAGCTACATCCTCTTTGCCCACTTAAAGCGCGATCCAAACCTACATCCTCTTTGCCCACTTAAAGCGCAACCAAACCAGCACGGCGGGACCACCACGGACGCATCAATGAACCCCTTCTTATTGCTCGCACAGGTCACGCTGTGGACTGCACTTGATTGTACATCACGGTGCAATGCGCCAGGCAAGTTCGCTGCGTTCATCACCGAGCAAGACCACGTGGATACAGAAGTGGGATGTGGCTTGATGACTCATCCACCCTTCCAAGCTTCGACAACAGCGCCATCTTCAACGGGGCATATAGCCATGCACGGTCTTCAAGGCTTCAGAGGGCACGGCGGGACCACCACGGACGCATCAATGAACCCCTTCGTATTACTCGCACAGGTCACGCTGTGGACTGCACTTGATTGTACATCACGGTGCAATGCGCCAAGCAAGTTCGCTGCGTTCATCACCGAGCAAGACCACGTGGATACAGAAGTGGGATGTGGCTTGATGACTCATCCACCCTTCCAAGCTTCGACAACAGCGCCATCTTCAACGGGGCATATAGCCATGCACGGTCTTCAAGGCTTCAGAGGGCACGGCGGGACCACCACGGACGCATCAATGAACCCCTTCGTATTACTCGCACAGGTCACGCTGTGGACTGCACTTGATTGTACATCACGGTGCAATGCGCCAAGCAAGTTCGCTGCGTTCATCACCGAGCAAGACCACGTGGATACAGAAGTGGGATGTGGCTTGATGACTCATCCACCCTTCCAAGCTTCGACAACAGCGCCATCTTCAACGGGGCATATAGCCATGCACGGTCTTCAAGGCTTCAGAGGGCACGGCGGGACCACCACGGACGCATCAATGAACCCCTTCGTATTACTCGCACAGGTTCGTAGAAACTATGGAAAATGTTTTCGTAGTAATAATAGAAATATTATTGTCCTGCCGTGCCTGGCAAAGTGTTTTTCGCTGATTGATGAAGCTCTAAGTGTTCTGATTCTACTTGCCGGTGACGTTGAGCGAAATCCCGGTCCTGAGGTTAAGCAACTTCTTCAGGAAATGCGTTCAGCTCTACAGGCTTCAATCGACAAAGTTTCTTTGCAACAGTCCACAATGGAAGAAACAATAAAAACTAGGTTTGCTGAGTTAAACGACTCGCTTAAAGTCTTAACCCAGCATACCGAAGAAATTAATCACTTAAAGTCAGAAGTCTCGTCTCTTAAGAAAATAATTACTGAGCAACAGCAGAAAATGGAAGATTTTGAAGATAGAAGTCGCCGCCGAAACCTAGTTATCTTTGGCCTCCCAGAAATGGAAGGCGAAATCCCTGCTCGTTTAAAGCAGCATGTGTTGGAAGATATTTTTTATACTAAATTGGGTGTTACAGTACAGTCAGTAGAAAGAGTGCACAGGATCGGCGTAAAAAGAGCCGATAAGACAAGACCCGTCATGCTAAATTTTTTTGACTACAACGAGAAAATGCATGTTTTGCAGAGTTGTCCTAAACTAAAAGGTTCAAATATATCAATTAGTCACGATTACTGCAGAGCTACACTTAACAAGCGGTCAAAACTGTGGCAACATGGCAAAGAGTTCAAAGCCCAGGGCCGCAAAGTGACTCTGGACTACGACCGCCTTCGGGTGGATGACACGGTTTATATTTGGGACGATGTTAACTCGTGCCCAAAACAGGTTCACTCTACCAATTTCCGTCCGAAACAAGTTCGCCAATCCAACTCTGCTCAGGCATCTTCTTGAAACGAGTTTAAAACGCTTCGGATAAGTGTGCTGAACGGAAGAAGTATTGCTAACAAATCCCAACAATTGGAAGAAGTTCTCCTGCTCTACGACCCTCACCTACTGGCGGTTACAGAGACATGGCTGTCACCAAATATTACTGATTCCGAAATTATACCCCCCTCACATAAAATAGTAAGACGGGATCGTGTAGGACGTGGTGGAGGCGTAGCTATAATAGCAAAGAAAGAAGTTGATATCATTAGGCTTGAAAACATTCCGGAACACGAAAGCATTTGGTGCGAAATCCGTTATCGAAATATTTCTACTTTATTTTGCGTCGTCTACAGACCGCCCAATAGTCCTGTATCATATATTGAATTGCTGGGAAACTATCTTGATCGCATGCTCACGCCTAATAAAAAATGTGTGCTCACTGGCGACTTTAACCTACCTGGGATTGACTGGAATGCGTTAGCTATCTCGGGCTATCATGACGTCGAGAGCGCACGCCTGCTTCTTGATTCTGTCTTTTTCCACGATCTTAAACAGATAGTCACTGTTCCCACTCGAGTCACAGAGACAACTCAGTCAATCCTAGACCTTATTTTTATCAAAGATTTTCCCGGTGACTGTACAGTCTCTACCGCAGATGGAATCGCCGATCACAAACTGGTAAATCTAAATTTGCTTATCAAAAAAACAACACCAACGCCCCTCCTTAAGACTTTCATTGATTTTTCAGCTGCAGACGATGAATCAGTTCTTGATTGTTTACATTTTTCTTTCACGAATTTTGAGCGTATCGATGACGTTTCTCTTCTATGGGAAACGTTCAAAAGCCTCGTCACGTCCTGCATAAATCAGTTTGTTCCGATCCGTCGAAAACCAATCAGAAAACACAATCCATGGATTAACCGTGAGATTATTCACATTAAGAGGCGTGTCAAACGCAAACGAAAGGCAAAAATTAAAAATAGCTCAGAGCTGAACGTCCTGAATAATGAATTACTCAGTAAAATACGCATCGCACCTGATAAATTTTATGGGCAAACTCTTACTTCCTTTTTATTAGAATCACCTCAAAAGTTTTGGCGTTTTCTATCTGATACTAGTGAACGAGTCGAACAACTAAGAATTAATGGTATTGTGTCAACTAACGGTAAAGAAATTGCAAATGAGTTCAATGCCAGTTTTCACAGAGCGTTTACTACACCCGATTCCCTTTTGATTGAGAATGACAATTATGCCTCTTCATCTGCTTCTGTTAAAATGCCAGATGTGGTGCTCAGTCATGAAGGCATATTTTCGCTTTTGTTGAATATCAATGTAAAGAAATCATCCGGTGCTGATGCTATACCTAATTCCTTTCTTCATCGCTACTCGGAAATAGTCTCCGAGTACCTTTACGTGCTTTTCAGTGCCTCACTTAATCAATGTTCCTTACCAGCAGATTGGCTAACGGCTAGAGTAGTTCCAGTATTTAAATCAGGTGACAAATTAGACGCCGGAAATTACAGACCTATTTCTTTAATAAGCACATGTTGCAAGTTACTTGAGCACATAATCGCTAACCATATATCTCGTTACCTAGAGTCGACCAATTTTTTTGACAAGAACCAACACGGATTTCGTAGAAACGTTTCCACAACGACTCAGCTAATATCTGTAGTCCACGATTTTGCAGCCGCGATGGACAATCGTCACCAAATCGACGCAATTTTTTTAGATCTATCTAAGGCGTTCGATCGCGTGCCTCACAATCTGCTCATTGATAGATTGAAAGAGGCAGGACTTCCTGATAGGCTGGTTCGTTGGATACAGGCCTATCTACAAAACCGCTCTCAATTCGTTGAACGCGATGGCTCTAAATCTGATAATCTACAGGTCTTGTCGGGTGTACCACAGGGCTCCGTGCTCGCACCGTTACTTTTTTTGATTTATATTAACAACATTTCCAAAAATATTGATGAATGTGTTAGTGTTAAATTGTTCGCGGATGACTGCGTAATGTATAGCCTTGTCAAAAGTTCTTCCTGTCAGACTACATTGAATGAAAACCTTTGTAAACTTGCGGACTGGTGCGACCTTCAGAAAATGAAAATTAACATCTCTAAAACCGTCTCAATGACACTGACTACTAAAAAAAAGCCCCTTTCTTACGTTTACCATATTGGCAACCAGTGCATTCACGAAGTTTCCTCTGTAAAATACTTAGGTCTCACAATTAAAAACAACCTAAAATGGGACCAGCACATCAAAAACATATGTGCCAAAGCGTTCAGAAAGCTATGCTTTCTTCGAAGAAAGCTCAAAGGGTGTCAGTCGGCTGTGAAACTTGTAGCTTATCGTTCTCTGGTTCGCCCAGTTCTAGAGTACGCCTCTATTGTGTGGGACCCGTATTTGATGAAAGATATTGCGGAGGTGGAGCGGATCCAACGTCTTGCTGCAAGATTCATTCTATCTGACTACCGCACTTCATCATCAGTAACTAACTTGTTAAAGCAGCTTGACCTCGAACCGCTCCACCTTCGCCGACAAATCTCTAGGCTGAAGTTTCTTTACTTACTTTATAACAATTCATCTGGTCTATCAAGTGACACTTATCTTCGCCCTGTGCCACAAAGGTCAGCTCGACTAAATCATTCCAAAGTCATATCCCCATACTATGCCAGAACTAACCTTTTTCAGAAGTCATTTTTCCCTAACACAATTGAACAATGGAACTGTTTGCCGTCATTGCTTATGGAATGTACTCATGTCAACCAATTCGATCACTTGTTAACTAAACTCCTTTTGTAACCCTCCCCTGCTTGGGCAGCGCCGCTGCCTGCAGTATATGTAAATAAAATAAAAAAACTTCTTTTTGCGCCTGTAGGTCGTGCGGCTGCGGATGTGACGCATTTCGTGGCGTTTTTGCTGTTTCCGGGCGCGCTTCTGAGTCAGAACCGCGCTCTTTGGTTAGGACGGGCGAAACTTCGGGCGAGCGCGCACGCGCGCAGAAGCAAAGTGCAACTGCGACAGACTGGCCGGCGAGACGACGAGAGAAAGAGTGAGAGAGATCGCGTTGTCATGTTGGAAGAGAATAAAAGTCACATCCGCAGCCGCACGACCTACAGGCGCAAAAAGAAGCGTTGGTTTGGAACTTTGGATCGCGCTTAACTGCAGTGACCTCAATATGGCAGCGGCAAATCCTCCTTTGCCCCAACCGTGGGTGCCCCGAAGTCGGTACAAATAAAACCGTCTTTTCTTCCGCGTTCCGTTCATCCCATAGCAAAAACTACGTTACCCGTCGGACCAATCAGCCGCCTCTCTCTTATCACCTGACTTGGCTCTCTGCGCGTGGGTATGGCCGGGAGTGGGATGACGCCAACAATGAGAGGCATATCACTGATCCAACGAGGACCATAGCTTCCGCCACAATCCCAATTTCAAAACGGATATTTTTTTTTCCATACCTAACCCGAGACTGGTGTAGAAGCAGAAACTTAAAAGTAGAAGGGACAGAGACAAGTGAAGAAGAGAACGTCTCTTCTTCATCGTAACAATGTTTTTTTTTTTTTTTTTTTTTTTTTTTTTTTTTTTTTAAAGCGGTTGTTTTTGTCGTTTTTTTTTTTTTTTTTATTTCTCCTTTTTTCGGTGTTTCGACGCCAACTTCTGTGAGCAGGGTGCTGTCGTCTCATCCCAAGATAATGGCGACTCCGCACAAAGACATCTCTCAAATGCGTCACACTGCAGAGCGGATCGCACGCTCCGGATATTGCCACCTTGTATGACCATATCAGTGTTGCGGAGTTGCCACTCCGGAGTTGGAATGATTCCGGAATCATTCCGCGTTTTCACAACCCCGGAATGGAATGGGAATGGAATGGCGGCAACGTGGAGGGAGCGGAATGGGAATGGAATTAGGTGCCTTTTGCCCGGAATAGAATGGGAATGGAATGGGCCAATTCTTTTTTGTGTTATACGGTTAGCTAAACTGAGCCAGTCAGCGAGTCACCTGCTCAGAAATAAAAAGAGCGGGAAACTGCTAGCCCGCGTAAAGCCCTGACAGACTTATACGAAAAAAAAATGCAATACAAAAAGCAAGTGTCAAAGCAAAGAGCGAAGGGCGAGAGGGGGGTAACGTGGCGCCTTTCACGGACGCGCAGGCGTCGGGCTTTGATGGCGTTACACGAGAGCGAAACAAGAAACCAAGCGCCAAGCAAAAGAAAAGGGAGCGGCAAACAAAGAAACCGCCATCCACAACTCCTCATCGTACTTCTTGTCATGCTTTTTTTGTTGTTGTTGCGACGGTTTGTAGAATGCACGCGCGCGCAGAGACTGAAGGCCGGTTCAGACATTTGCGTTTGAGTGCGTTTGACTGCGTTGAGTCGAGTACCGAAAGCGAGTCACCGGCACATCTGTGTTTCGTATGAAGCGTGGAATCCAATTCAAGGAATCATCTTGGCACGCGATATAAGCAGCAGGGATGTCCTGGTTTCTCGCTGCCGCAACGCAGTCAGACGCAGTCAAACGCAACTGTCTGAACTAGGGTGCCTCAATGTCCTTCTGTTTAGGGTGATGCCACCCTTTGTAGTACCGGATGCCGACAGCACGCGCTCACGGGCAAAATACAAAGAAATCGACGAAAACAAAATGTCGCCATAGCACAGTCAGCGCCACAAGCGCGTGCAGGAACACGCTCTTTCACGCGCTTCTCAACAAAAAATAAATATAAACGTGAGTGACAAAATGGCGAGATGCCACCACCCTAAGCAAAGCGCACATGAAGGCACCCTAGTCTGAACCAGGCTTGAGATCTGGGAGCGGAAGCGACTCATAACTCGCAGAGCTCTGATAACTCGTTGACTCGGGCGCCGCCGAAAGATGATCAGGTATTGTTTTCTTATAGTTCGAGGAGCGTTGTTTAGCAGGCAGACAACCCTGCTGCCTTCCACGTTTATTCGTGCGCACTCCTTTGAAGTGCGAAATGTGGGTTTGCTTCGGCATTCAAACAAAGCGAGATTCACTTCCCTCTTCTCCTCTTGCGCTTTGCTCCGAGCCTTGTTTTTTTATACTGAATTTCTAGTGCAAGTCTGCCTTTTACTTTCTTCTTTGTCCCGACGCTTGTTTTCTGTATGATGTGTTTAGTGGGTTGGGTTGGGGTTACAAGCAAGTTAGCGGATTCCCGTTCATTTCCTTTGACTTTCGTCTCTGCATACTTCGTTTTACCTTGCGATGGACTGCAGCGGACGCTACGAGTCACTCTAGGCAATCCAGCACCGTGAGCGGGACTGCAGGGTCACGCGACACTCAGAAGGCACTGGATTGGTTTCGATGGCTCTCGTGCTCTGTTGAGGTCCATCGTAAGGTGAAGTAGACTATCGTCACCGCTATTGGTGTAACCGAACTGACTAGACCTGCAGAAAGACCGTCCCGCTCCAGACGAGGCGTAATCGTTGCTGCGAGGGCAACTGAGAAGGAGAGCTGGGTGCTAGCTGCCACTGAGGTTGTGGCTTCCGCGCGTCTTGGCTGTCCGGTCTGCATTCGTGCTCCTTGTCCTGCACCCTGTTTGAGGCGGTGAGAAGTCAGTTGGATGGTGGTGTTGAGAAAACACGGAGAACGTCAATTCGAACGGTGTGGTTTTACCCCGTTAATTGTATCTTGATGAGAAGAGCTTTGTCAACGCTGACTGCCCGACCCGTCGCCACAACGCGAACAACCGACACCGAGGTGGAAGAATGAATTGGTTGGTACCGTCTGCTGCCTGAAACCGCCGCTCGATCAGCGCGAAGAGGAACATCACAATTCGGACGAGAAGACAATATAAATACAGATCGAGTCATGGCATCGTGGAAGAGATTTTTCGACATTAGTTGCGAAGAAAATAAACAAGGTGCATGCTAAAATTTGTGCAACGAAACTATACACGGTGCACTCGGCGTATATCATCAAACTTTATTCGCCATCTGAAGAGGAAACACGAGAATGAGTATGCGAAGGGTGGAAAAGGGTAGGCGAACCAGCCAAAAATTGAATTGAATATGATAAGAAATATCGAGATTCGTAAAGCAAGCGTGAACTTATGCGTTTTAAAACAGGTTTCGTGACATGATCTATACGGTCCCTCGAGCTGCGCCACAAAAGTTGCATTCTGTCAGAGAATGTGTTCTTGCCGCCGTGCAGGGAGTCGCTTCCAGCAGTGTACTAGCCGTGTTGCTGCATTTTGAGAATACAGTAATATAGCTTATTCCTGCGCCACGCACGAGCTACATATTTTTATCGTCTTATCAAACAAACACGCTGGCCGCGTGTGTCCTAAAAGTCAAGTGCAAAAAGGTTAAAAAAAGAAAAGAAAATGAGTGGATTTAAGTTATGCTGTTTGTTGCGAGCCACGTGATAGCGAGACCGATGTCTTAAACACGCATCGACATATCAAGGAGCTTTCTCGATGTTTGCAGTACATTGTAAATAAACACTTTGTGCCACCAGCGGTCTGCTTAATAAAATCAATGCTTTTTCAAAAGATTTAGCCTTTTTTTTTTTTTTTTTGCTATTGTCTCTGCATTTGATAATGTGAGTTTTATGCCGCTTATGCCGGCAACACAATGTAGCTGTCAAGTGCCGATTTTTACGTTTATGAATTAAAGGAATGGAATGGAACGATTCAGCCATTCCAGGAGTGGGAATGGGCCTAGTGTCTCCATTCCTAGGAATTGAAAGGAATTGAATTATCAAAAACTCTAATTCCCCGGAATGGAATTGCAATGGAATAGGGGTGCCCATTCCGCAACACTGGACCATATGATTAGTGTTCTATAAAAAAAAAAAACTTAATTCGAATAGTGTGACATTGCAATTATGTTAAAACAATCTTGCAGTGCTACACAAGGCAAAAAAAAAAAGTTCCGGTATGACCATTTTTGTTCTACAAAAATAAAATAAACTTTGCACACCACCCGTATGTCTTCGCTATTTCCGACCTGCCCTCTGCCTATATATTCCGTACTCTTGTCGCTGAAATCCAGTCGACCGTCAGCAGTATATCGAGGCGTGCCGATTTTCAGCAGTTGCAGCAGCTCCGGCCCAGCAGAATCTCATCTTCGCCCCTGAGAACGTAAGCCAGAATTATACTTTTTTAGATAAAAATGTTAGCCCTTTTTCTTTTTTAAATCTCGTTTCAATTCATAGAGCATGGTAACCTAGCCTATATGCGTACTTCGAACGTTCGTAATATTTATTTCTAAAATTAATTAATTAATTCACTCCGTGACGCCTCGCTTTTCTTAGCTCTGCTGGTAAGCGAGCCATCTCTTGATCGAGCGGTCTGGTGTTGTATTTTTTGCACTCAATGCATTTGCTTAAAATCTTTTTGATTAACTGCCGTCCTTGCAACACCCAGAATTTCGTTCTCAGGCGCGCCAGCGTGTCTCTTACTCCTCCGTGCAAGGTGAGATGGTGCACATGCCGCACCAGAATCTCTGTGAAGTGACTGTTCTTCGGCAATATCGCTGGATGTCGTTCTTTAAAACCGAGCTGGCTCTCCTGAAGACGACCTTCTAGCCTGAGCACCCCATCTTTACACCTGAAGACTTTCGCTCCATGTAGCAGCTCTGCATCTTTTCCCCCTCTCACCTTCGTTGCGACTTCCTGGTTTAGGAGTGATATATTTTGCTCTTGTTTGATGAGATAGCGCTCAGCTTCCTCCAGTTCTTCAGCTGTTATAGGGCCTGTAGTATTGCTTCGTCTTGTCCTTTTTATGTACCTGAACACCCAAGCTGTCACTCTCAAGAGCCTTACGTACGAGCTGAACCTTCGAGAGTCGATTATATTGGTGAGTGTTAGGTTTACCACGCACAGTTCTGTCTTCACTGGTTCACTTCCTTCTTCTCTTATTTTATACTCATATGGTGGTCGTGCTTGGCTCTCGACTAGCCATTCTGGTCCTTTCCACCATAAACGTGAGGTCACAAATTGGCAAGCCTTTACTCCTCTCGTTAGGAGATCGGCAGGATTTTCTGCACTTCGTACGTAGTTCCACGCTTCTGGTTCTGATCTCTGAATTATTTCCTTCAACCTGTTTTCGACAAACTATTCCCTTCTTTTACTTTCTTTGATCCAGTGTAGCACAATAGTGGAATCTGTCCAAAAGCAAGATTGGCTGATCCTCCGAACTAAATTTTTAGTGACATACTCATTCAGACTTGCTGCCATGGTAGCGGCTAAAAGTTCTAACCGTGCTAGTGAAATTGCTTTTAGCGGAGCAATTCGACCTTTCGCTAGAAGCAGTTGCGCTTCCTTGTTTCCATCTACGTAGGTGGTAACTATTTACGCCGCTGCGCCGTACGCAAATGGGCTTGCATCTGAAAAGAAATGTAGGTCGGCTTTCTGCACCGATTGTCGTTGATTAGCGTCATAACATCGGTGTACGCTGACTTGCTTTAGGTCCTCCAGCTCATTTATCCATGTCGTCCATTCCAGGGTTTCCTTCTCTGGCAGTGGATCGTCCCATGTGATGCCTTTCTTCCAAAGTTCTTGAAATTCTTTCTTAGCTCTCACTGAAAATGGTGTGAGCATTCCCAAGGGATCAAACAGTCTTGCTGTTATTTGCAGCACTTGCCGCTTGGTAAGAGTTGCTCCCTTGAGCCTAACCATCCACTTTTCGACTGGAAAACTGAGCTCGTCCGATGTATTGTTCCATATTAGGCCCAATACTCCGTTCTCTTCGGCTTTGGCCACCTCCATGTTGCCCTCATCGTCATGCACAAATTCATTTTGCACTTCCTGATTATTCGACACCATTTTCGCAAGTTCATTTTCGCTCTGGTGAAGATACATCGGGCTTCACGGTACGTTTTTGTAGCCTCCTCTGCAGTGTCTGCTCCAAGTAACACGTCGTCGACATAAATATTCTTCTTTAATTCGGCAACTGTTTCCGGAAACTCGTCCTCCACCGTTTTCATGTGATATCGAAGAGTCGCTGCGAGGAGAAAGGTGCTTGGTGCAGTGCCAAACGTCACTCTCTTCATCCTCCATACTTCCATTTTAGGGTGCTGCTGCGAAAGGCTCGGCTTCTCTTTCCACCAGTACAAGCGGAGCGAATCTCTGTCTTCCTCGTGTATGCCAATCTGTAAAAACGCCTTTTCCACGTCCGCCACCATTGCGATATGATGATGTCGGAAGTTCATCCGTAAAGCCACAATATCTTTGTTTAAGTTTACGCCAACTTTTAGATTGTCGTTTAACGAAGATCCGGGCAAACCGCTCGATGATGCATTGAATACTATGCGGATTTTCGTGGTGGCCTTGTCATCTCGCATTACGGCCTGATGTGGCATGTAGTAGCATAGTCGCCCGTTTGTGTCCTCATCTTTCACCTTTTCTGCAACGCCGGTGTTTAGATATTCCCGTATCGCTCTGTCATACTTCTCAAGTAGTTCCGGATTCTTCTGTAGCCTTCTGGTCAGTTGGTTCAGCCTTTTTAAAGCCAGTCCTCTGTTGTCATCTAAGCTAACTGTTGACTTCCATGGCAGTCGGACGTGGTACCTGCCTTCCTGGAAAGTTACTGTATCTTCAAACTTGGCGAGTATGTCTTCGTCGTGGCCGTTTTCTATTGGACTATCTTTGATGCCTGCTGCTTCCAGTTCCCAAAATTGTTTCAAGGCGTTGTTGACCTCCTCGACTGTTGCAGTTACGTTCAAGACCATGATTGTGGAAGAAGTCGTCAATTCTGAATGAACTGTCATCGGTCCTTGAATGGTCCATCCAAGCGCTGTTTCCATGGCAGTGATTCTTTTGTCTAGCTTCTTAATTCGTCCAGTGCACATCTCCCAGTAATGATCCAAACCAATCAGAATTCTCGTAGCTTCGTTATTGATTACTTTTTCTGCGTCGTCTGCTAGTGGTATGTTCATCCTTTTCAGGTTCCTTTGAATATTGATGTCTGGCCTTGGCAGCGTCTCTCTTGAGATGACTTCCACCTCTAAGGCCTCTATCAAAAATTCTTCTGTCATTGGCTCTTTTTTCAACTTCACCTCCACTACATTGAGTATTCGCTTCACCTCTTTTCCCCAAAATGATCCAATAATGAGTCTTTCTTTTCTGAGAACTTTGCATCCCAATTTCTTGGACAAGCTTGCGGTTATAAACGACCGCTGGCTTCCGCTATCCAGCATCACTCGACAATAATCTGATGCTAATCTTCCTTCTGTCCAAGCGACCGCTGTTTGTAGTAACACGCACCTGCTGCTACTGCAGATCTGTTGTGAGGCATGGAAATTGCTTGCCCTCTCCGTAGACACCTCTTGATCGTGGTACAATGTTGCACTACTTGCGTGTGCGCTTTGATCAGGTGCGTTTACTGTTATGCGTTGAGTGGATGTGCTTTGTTTGATTCCTTCACCCTGCTCGTTACGGCGGCACATTGATGTTCCGTGCCTTTGCTTGCAGGCCTTGCAGGTTATCCTGGCTTGGCAGAACCTAGCTGTGTGGTTTGGCCTTGTACAGCGAAAACACCTTCTGTCGACTCGGAGTTTTGACTTCCTGTCCTCATATGATTGCGTTTTCGTGCAGTCTTCAGCGTAGTGACCAATTTGACCGGAGAAGAAGCATTTACGCGCTGCTGTGCTCTGGAACGTTGACGCCCATGCAGAATATTTTGCAGGTGGGGATGGCGCTGTCGCGTTACTATTTCTCGTTTCTTCTTCTGTCACCTCTTCCCTGCATCTCACTTGATGTTTGATGTAGTCAATTAGGCTCTTCAACATTTCCTCATTTGTTCTTCCTGAGGTCTCGTCCGCTTGTTGTGACATGGACGCTACTGGATCACGTGACCTTGATTGTTCCTTCACTTTGAAGTCTACCAGCATGTCTGTTGGTACTGCTTTCTTCAGTATTGGAAACAGCATTGCAGCATATGACCCGATAAGTATCCCCATTGATTCAAGCCCACTTGTGTGCACCTGTATCTTCTGGTACATCCGAGCTAGACCATTATGGTCTCTGCAGGATTTCACTTGATCCAGGTTGATGAGAGCATTCATATGTGCCTCGATCAAGTTGTCTTCACTCCCAAAGTTGTCTTTTAATGGTTTTATCGCCTGTTCATAGTTTCTTTTCGAAAACTGCAGCCCTTCAATGGGCAAGGAGGCTTTTCCCCTAAGCACCGTCATAAGGTAATTAAACTTATGTCCGTTTGACATCCCCGGTATTGAATGAATTGACGTTTCGAACTGATGCCAGAATCGCTGCCACATATTTGTTTCCATCGAACTTCACGAGTTCGAGCTTTGGCAGCTTCACCAGTTCATTCATCTCACGCGGTGCGTTTTCTCTTAACGCGGGAACTTGGTCACCATGTTCTCCTCTCTGCATACCCTGCGTTGTGTTTTGAATACTGACTTCTAACTTGGAGATTGCAGTTATTACCTTGAGATCCTATTCGATCACCCTCTCATATTCTGCGTCCGCACTTTCGGCCGTCAGAAATTGTTCCATTTGAGTGTTCGTCTCTTTGAGCGTTTCTGCGACTCCTTTAATCAGATTAGCCGATAGCAAGAGATCGTTCTTGTCAGCATCTTCTTCAATTATTTTGTCGGCGTCCGTTATTAGGTGAGTTATTTGCGTCCTTAGAGCCTTTCTCTTTTTGGTTAGAACGTCCCTGCTCATTGTCAAATGTTCAAAGGGCTTACGACTGCTGAGCACTGGTGTCCGGTCCCCGCCTGCTGTTCCTTGGCTGTTCCTCCTGTTCTGTCCAGGTCCTCGTCAGCCGCTCCTTCGCCGACTTGTTCTGTCCACGTTTCTTCGTTGGCGAAGCGGTAATCCTGGTCACGGCACCATGTTTCGGCGAGGAAGCCAAGGAGCCGTTGCGGTTGAGACCGTTTTTAATATCGGCCGATTGATGGTAACAGAAATCAAGCCCCTCAAAACCGTCGACTCGGTACCTCTTCTTTCCTTTTAGCTCTCTTCTTTTGGACCGTCGTCGTCTTCTTCTAGTTATAATCCTTGATATCTTGCAAGATATTTTATAGCGGAGGCCTAAAAATCCGCTTTGATATAGTAACGTTTATAAATTTCCTAACCTGAGCTTGAATAAAACAGCGTTAAGCGATTACTAAGTTATCCGATGAATCCACGTTCAAAAGAATCTTTAGTATTCCTCTAACACGCGTGTTATTCATTGGCCTCTTTATAGAGTAGAATAGCACCGGCGTTACTAGTGTTCTCTATACAAAACATCTGCTTAGTTTGCAAAGCTCTCGGAGTCGGGTATTTCAAGTGAAAATCTGAGTGAGAAGGTCTTGTGTTTTAGTTGCAAATCCAGGTTACATGCGTAAGCATATACACATATATTTGGAAACAACCATACCGCCATCTTGATCTTCAGATCTACCGATACACTCCAAAGGCAATGTTGTTATAATTTGTTTGAAGCTTTGTGTTCGTATTATTTGCCTTTAAATGAGGAAAATATAAGTCTGTCAGAGCTGACGGATCTGTATAAAATAAAACCAATATTCTTTCTCAGCCTCACTAAAAAAAAAAAAAAATCTTTGCCACAAGCAGTAAGCGGCTGGTTGCTTAGAACATCTCTTTTTGAAGCGATGTGCTCCTGCGCCCGACGGCTGGACCGCACGACCAGCCGACCCAGTTGACCGCCGCCCGCCCCACACTTAAAAGTCTCTCTCACTTCGAGGGGAGAAGGAAGGGGAAGACGAAGGGTGCTTAGCGCTCATCGTCTCAGCGCGTCCGACCCCGCTCCCCGCTTCTTCGCTTGTAGACCGCTCAAAGCGCCATCTGGGGGTTCCTTGGGGAACTAAAGCAAGTGTCTTCCAATCCTGGCCTTACCCGAAATTTGCCCCTGCGGACTATATATAGTCTGGAAAATATGGTACAGCAGCAAAATGCAACGCTTTCAGAAATGTCCTGTTGACAGTGAAAAAGATTTTTTTTTTTTGTTTTATCACAGCCACGGGTACGTAAACACGCAAACTTGACAGTATGAAAGTTCTTTCCATGCTTTTAACATGGTGACATGGGCGCGGACTCGAAGTATGACCGGCAGGACACTTGCAGATGATGTACACATCTTGAAAAGCAAGGACTGTCAAAGAAATTGTAGGGCCGAGAACCCCGACTATTTCAGAGAACTTGCACAACAGATCAGCTGTTCATGATACTCCAAGTCTCACGAAAGATGTCTCCCAGATCGTAAGAAAACAGTCATCACCTAAGCTTATCGGTCTTTAGCCAAGCTATTCTGAATCTTGGGGTACAGACTGAACCAAAACATGTAACTCGAAGACAGAAGAGACTAGAAGTTGCCAATCAACTAACGATACTTCTAACTGGCTAAGAACTGGGCACATATAGAGAATGCATAAAAATACGAGGAAAGGTCACTTATATCTTCGAGCGAAGGAGTGAAAATTAGTTTAAATTAACTAAGAATCTTTCATAAGCAATTAAAGGGTTGGTAGGTTCCCTGCAATTAGTCTTTATTCAACACCTCAGCTGGCATCTCGTCTAGTAACTTGTTGCAGGATGAGCCTCAGCGTCGTCCTTCCAAGTGTTCACGATGTGCACGTAAATCCTCGCTGACGTTGGCGGAATCAAAACTGAACGGCCCACACTGAAAAATAAATTAATAATATAAGATCTCTGGTGTGATCAGCGGAAAATCGACACGAAATAATAAAAACTATTATTGCCCCTAACAAATGAATACCTAATCAGGCTTTTTTTATATTTAAAATAGGGGGGGGGGGGGGGGGAGGCTGGTTGAGGCGGTTTGGATGTGCATTCCTTGTGTGTGTTGTTTGGGAGGGGGGGATGCATGTGTATATCATAGGGTCGCACATGATGGCACAAACAGCTAAAAAAACGGGAACGGCGATTAAGAAACACACATGGCAGGACAACGCTGTACTCGCAACCCCCAAAAGCCCCTCCCCTAGCTAGAAGTCTGCTGACGAAGTAAGAACGGCAGGGCGTCTCTTGTGAACGGCCGAGCTCCAGCACTTCTTCGTTGCCCTTCGCTGCGATTTGGCTGTACGTGCAAGCTCGAGGCTCGCGAGATCGAAGCTCTGTCGAAGGTTGGAAGCTAGTGCTGGAGGTGGGGGTAACTGCAGCTCCTCCCCGCCGGTGATTATAGTTCAAATATTCGTGCCAAAGGGATCCAACATCGCGATCGAGGCCCCGTCAAACGCCTCGAGGGAAAAGACAGACGCGCACGAAAATCAAATATTCCGTCACGCAGGCACTGCCAACTGACTTTCCCGCGTTCGGTAGTCATGCTGTTTTTAGTTTTTAGCTAGATATAGCGGGGAAATTTTTGCGCTACATTTAGTGGGGAAATTTTTCCGCTAGATTTAGCGGGGAAATTTTTCCGCCAGATTTAGCGGGGAAGTTTTTCCGCTAGATTTAGCGGGGAATCTTTTCCAATAAATTTAGCGGGGAAATTTTTTCCGCTAAATTTAGCGAGGAAATTTGTCCGCTAGATTTAGCGGGGAAAATTTTTCGCTAGATTTAGCGGGGAAATTTTTCCGCTAGATTTAGCGGGGAAATTTTTCCGCTAGATTTAGCGGGGAAATTTGCCCATAATGCACCGCGCGGTTACGCCGAACACCTCGAGGGAAAAGGCAGACGCGCTCGAAAATCAAATATTCCGTCACGCAGGCACTGCCAACTGACTTTCCCGCGTTCGGTAGTCATGCTGTTTTTAGTTTTTAGCTAGATATAGCGGGGAAATGTTTCCGCTACATTTAGCGGGGAAATTTTTCCGCTAAATTTAGCGGGAAAATTTTTCCGCCAGATTTAGCGGGGAAGTTTTTCCGCTAGATTAAGCGGGGAAGTTTTTCCGCTAAATTTAGCGGGGAATTTTTTTCCGCTAATTTTAGCGGGGAAATTTTTCCGCTAGATTCAGTGGGGAAAATTTTCAGCTAAATTTAGCGGGGAAATTTTTCCGCTAGATTTAGCGGGGAAATTTTTACCGCTAGATTTAGCGGGGAAAAGTTTCCGCTAGATCTAGGGGGGGAAGTTTTTCCGCTAGATTTAGCGGGGAAATTTTTCCACTAGATTTAGCGGGGAAATTTCCCAATAATGCACCGCGCGGTTACGCCGACGCCGACGGCGACGCCGCTCAAGCCGGGAACGGGCGCCTAAGAGCTGCGCTCTAAAAAATGCTGTCGACTCGCCCAACACGCACACACATATTGTACCACCGTCAATTGCCGTTGCCACAGTCACTCCTGATATCGAAGCCGGGTAATTCAGACTTAGTAGGACGCCCCCCCCCCCCCCACACACACACACACATACCCCTCTTTCTCCCTCCCCTTTAAATAATATCGAGAGAACTTTGTGAACATATAGGCCCAGGAAGTTTTCACATATTCGACATCAAATGGAGTACAACCAAGTATCTAACCACGTCTCGTGTGAACGACAAAAGCGAGTTTAGAAACTTGCCGGTGTCGTTCAACGTTCTCGGTCTGCGATCTATGTCGACGTATTTGATTCACGACATGTACTACTTCGAAATAGCACCCCCAATGTTTTAAAGGAACTTCCTATAGTTCGACAGGAGAGGAGTTTGCTATCGCATGTAAAGTGATAATATTTAGTTTTGGGGCGAAAGACGAGATCTTTCGCCCCAAAACTAACCCCAAAACTTTCGGTTTGTTCTCACTTATTTTTAGACTATTTGAACTATCCCAAGTTTCTAAGTTCTTTATGGTGTCAGCTACGCGCACAACGTCCTTGCCGATACTAACCGAAAAATGAAACATAGCAGAATGGTATCACTCTCGCAAGACTTCATACTTTCAAAGCTTCTTGACCCGGATGGCCCTTCTACGCAAATATACATGTACTCAGAGTAGCAGAGAGGGAAACGAAGGAGGGGGTTAAACCGCCAGGAATATTGCCGCGCGCAGGGGCTGAGAAAGCAAGGCTCAATCACGAACCTCTAGAAAGTTCTCGTTTATTCTTGTTCCGGACGTAACTTCTATCGTTCATCCCTGATTTTGTTGTTCCAGAAAGTGCGTGTTCATTCTCGCCCCGAGCGCGCTACGCTCGAACCTTCTCCGCCGAATCTTCGAGATAGTGACTCACCGTAGATAAGAGGCCGCCCGCGACCTTGTCGAGTCTGAGTCGAGAGTTACGATTCAACCACCGACGGAGTTCCTCGCGTCGACAGCTATAGTTCGCATCGAGATCGCCTTTCACGACATCCCGACTTCGCACCGCCGCCCTCTTGATACTTTTTCGGGTGGCTCCCTGACCGTCGTTGTGCGCCAGATCAACTGCTCGCAAACACAAGCCTGGGAAGTAGACATCCCTCGCCGACACCACAAGACGACCAACGGAACAGCGACTGCTCCCACGTTCAGCCCCTGAGAGGACGGAGGGTATCCTCTGGCTTCCCATACTCATGTTCTCACCGGCGTCGCAATTTCGGGCTGCCGTCGCCATGGCTACGCCCCCAATTGTGATTGCGGAAAACGACACCAGAGCGAACACAACGGCAGCCGGTCATCTCGACAACGGTCAACAACCTGCGGAAGCAGGGACAAGTGGCAAGCTCGTGGACGGCAGCAAAGGAAACCATGACAACTCAACTTCTAACGACACTTCTGACTCTGACATGACTACATCAGGCCCAGAGGACCAGGATGACGAGGACTTCATTTCTGGGAAGACAAGACGCAAACGGAAGCGCAAGATCGAGAGCGCCAGTGATGAGGAAAGCAGAAAGAAAGCCATCGTTTCACTCGGTCTGACGGTCATCTTCCCACCGCAAGATCCGACGATACTTCTGAACAAGCTCAACGGCCTGAAGCTCAAGGGGTGTCCAAACAGGACACTACAAAACCCGCACTCCGACAAATCGTGCCGCGCTCTGCCGCGATCCGCTTCCGGCCGTCGGAGGGAAATTTCCCTCCGTCAGTTCTTCCCGGGAGGAAACTTCCCTCCGTCAAATCTCCCCCTCGCTTCCTCCACGGCGGCCTTGCTCTGCTTATCACGTGGGTCCGGAGAGCCACTCACACGCTCTGTTGGCTGTCGGTCAATCGCTCAAGGCCTCCGCCGTTTTTCAAGTCCCGAAAACGGGAAAGGGAACGACACGAAGGTGAGGAGGCGAGGGCTTTTCGCGCGAGGCGAACGCGGACCAGAGAAAGCAGAACGAAGGACGCGCAGTTGCTCCCGATTTCTTCAGAAGGATGGACGCAATTGCTACCTATGGTGGGATGTCGCAAATAACGGACTCTGATGATTCGAGGGATCAAGCCACCAGCTCCCCGAAGAAGCGGAGTCCTCAAAAGCATCACAAACGGAACAAGAAAAGTCCAAGGAAGCTTACAAGCCAGCAACTGACGGAGCTCGTCAACGACTGTTTCAACACGCCAGCGAAGATTATCGACCTCATCCAGCGAGTCGAAAGGTACCCGTGGCTGTACAACAAACACAGCGGCAACTACAAGACGAACACGATGCGCAACAACGCCTGGACCTCGATTGCCAAGGAGATAGGTCTGGACCCGGCGTATGGCGGTAAGTAAGAAACACCTCACACTCCATCTACAACTGCCGGAAATGTACGCGTGTTTGGTTTTTGTACTAGCCTGTGAAATACCTGCCATGTTGTCATTTCCTTGGGGAACTTGACAGACGGGTATCTTATGATTAAGTGCGAGGGAAGCCAGGGCTACGAGACTGAGCGCGTTGCTCGGCGGGCACGCTGAAACCCCGGAGCTTGGTCTTGTGGCTCCTTGCTTGACCTTCAGGATTACGAATATCGAGATAATTCTTTTTCTAATTTGGCGCACCAAGGGTACAGAATATCCTTTTCAAAGTGCCGTTGAAGCCCCTTTCCCCGGAACGTTACGTCATAAAATTAGTTTTCGGAATCTCCGCTCTCGCGCATCCTCAGCGCTTATCAAAGCTGTGCACGCGGATTCTCCCTATTTTCGATAAGGTCAGAAAAAGACGTCACGATTGGTGTCAGTGCGGGAGGCTATATCTTGCAAGACGAGGGACACGCGCTTGGCGGCCGTAAGAAAATTTTTGTGTCTGTTCGCGTTTAATTACATTTTCGGTGAAAACGAACGTGATATTTAAATTCCCGGGAAAAGAATACTCTAGGACTGACCTCCAATTCTTTTTTTTCCTTTCCAAGAGCCTCTTTAACGTCTTTTTATTGTTAAATCGAGATATGGAAGTTATAATTGCTTGACTAAGAAACTAGTATCAAAATGTTCTACAAAATTAATTTTATTTTCTTCATGACTGTAAATGAATCCATTTCATTATAAAAATGTCGCGAAAATTTTAACGCGCGATTACTTACCTGGTGCCCGCAAAATACTACCGTAACCAGCGCGAAAGTTACATCCTGTTGACAGCATTGAGAACAGAGACCTTGGTCGAGTTTCTCCCAAGGTTGCTTTGGATGACCTCACCACTTTAAGTACCTACAAGGATGCGTCTTTCCTCTCCACCTACAAACGAAGAAAAAAAAAACTTTTTTTTTCTTTTAGAAATAAGGGGACCTTGATGCTTTCCAGGCAGAGTGTATGACAGTCCTTGACAGGATTTAAAAGCTTATCTCTTTGCACTTTAGCAGAGCAAATGCTGGAGAGGACCCACCCTCATCTCCACCTGTTGCTCTGCTGAAATGGAAAGGACAGGAGATTCCAGTTAACTCTTCAAGTGTCACTTACTATAGATTACATGCATTGCCCATTTTCTTCTAGTTAACAGCTTAATAGCAAAACCTGCATCAGACAGAATTGAACTATACTTCTCCTACATTGTCTATCAAACGCCATTGTCCATGGTTCAGTAAAGCTATAGACGGTATTCACGATGACATACTTGAGGGCAATGCTTGAAGCGAGCTCACAATAATACACACCTTGCACTGATCTCACTTGGTCAGATTAGAGCCACTAAATAAGCTACACTTCAGAGTGGCAGCACCTCAGCTATCTTGGTGTTTAAAATCATGGTTGCCAGTTATCTGAAGGTGTATCTGAAATTGCAGGAAGCGCTTTTCCGCCCTCCAGAAATGCTGAAACAGTTAATGACAGAGCAAAACAATATTACCTGAGCTTCCTAACACCATATCGAAAGCTGAGGAAGTTGCATTTTCGAATTTTGACGACTGAGTCGCGTCTGCTCTGCACACCAAGCACCAAGATGGCGCCGCCCACTAGCAGATCGGGGAACGGAGTGCCGATACTCCAAGTGTAGTTCATTTAGTGGCTCTAGGTCGGATGTAATGGGGAAAGCGTGCGCGAGAGGGTAGCTTCCGCTGCATTATTGAGGCACTTCTGGCCACTAGAAAGAGGGCTGGACTGAGGTCATGTACAAGCCATGTATATACACTCTCAGAAAAAAAGGTGTATTATTACACCCCTTGTCCCATATAATACACCCCAAAACTTCAATTCGACGTACAGCGCCCCATAATCGAACAGGCGGCCCCAAAGTTTACGAGGGGCTTGATAGCCGTGTGGTACAACTTATTATGATGGCTGATGTACGTATTATTGACTACAAAAAACATTATCGGAGTTTTCTTGGCCGTACTGCAAAAGCTCAGTGTTTTCTTTCTTTGGTCTTTGATAGGTACTACATAAATTTAATAAGTTATATGGCACCCTTATCAAGCCCCTGGTAAAATTTGGTGCCGTCTGTTCGACTATAGGGCGCTGTATGTCGAAATGAAGTTTTGGGGTGTATTATATGGGACAAAAGGGTGTAAGGTGATACCTTTTTTTTTAGAGTGTAGGCTGCTTAGACCGGCACTCTTGATGGTGAAGAATGCACACTGCAAAAGCACTGTGGAAGCTCGCCATCAGCATGCACTCAGCAGTCGAGCACACAGCTTCGGCCAATAATGAACACCTCCCTATACATTTATACATTGACCCATGCAATCTTTTGGTTCACAATTTATAACTTGTAGCATTCACAGTACCCATTTTTGCTTCAGCACGTGTCTGCAAGAAGAAGTGGACGAACCTGAAGGACTACTACCTGAGGGAACATGCCAAAGTCAAAAAGACCAGGCGAAGCGGCTGCGGGGCAAAAGACGTCTTCACGTCCAGGTGGCAGTACTTTGATGTCTGCCGTTTCTTGGATGGCAAGACCATCTTTTCACGCCGGTACGCTATTCGTAATCCTACTGAGTCACAGAACTCAATGTACTCATTTCTATCCTTCCTTACAATTACTTACACTCAGGAACGAATGTGCACCAGCACTGCACGAGACAAGTCAGTGCAGCAGCCAGCCACAAGGTAATGACGTATTGGCCGAGGTTTCATGGGAGATATAAATTAATTGTACGTCCAGATTGTTCCTAAAAATTGTGTTGATCATTTGGTATAGCTAACATGCCTTCTCTCTTTTCATCAACAATTTAGAGATTTTCCAAGAATTGATTGGAGAACCCTCAATGTCACGAGAGCCACAGGAATGCAGCCCTGACCAGGAAGCCTCCAGAGACATGACTGAGGTAGATAAGTGCATCCCACTTTTGTTTTTTTTTTCTCTTTTATTGTTAATGGTACTGTTTGTAGGGATTGGTGTTTTTGGTTCAAGCAGCAAGAAATCTGCCCTGCAATATACCCCCTCCCTGTCTTTTGTGAATGAACTCTGCCACTGTCTGTCTATGTTGGGCGGCTGGGAAAAGCTTCCAGGAGATGACTCTCAGTCCAAATCGTGGAATGCGGAGATAGCTCACCAGTCTTTTGACAGACATTTGGAAAAGCTAATTAACGAATTTCTAAACCAGGTCAATTGTATTTATTCATAGTTAGCACCATATCATCTCGCATTCGGAATGTCCTATTGTCCCCTCTTGTATTACAAGCTGTCTTGAAACTTGCGACTCCTCGACACACCTTGGTCTGGAATAACCGGGGCACAAACAAAAGTGTTTCTCATATTTCCACCGTGCACTTCTGGATCTCCCAAAAGGAGAAAAGCAGTAGTGTTGAAGAGGGTCTATTCCAGGGGTGGTCAAGCTGTGGCTTGCGAGCCGCATGCGGCTCTTTGTGTGTTAAAGTGCGGCTCGCGGCTCCCTTCCCCCCCCCCCCTCCTCCCTCCAGGTCATACGAGCACTTCCCCAAAAAGAGAAATGGAACGCGTTTTAAATCGAGACAGGTAGCGGTTTGGTAGTCTTGTGCTACTGCTACCTTACATACAGTAGGACTGCTTTTGACTCTGATAGATTAATATAGTTCGAATTTCGTTTATTCCTGTGAAAGGTCCCCCTCCCCCTTTTTCTGCTTTTCCTCTTCCATGCGGCTCTTGGAAGTTTTCGCGGTCTAGTATTCTAATGCTTTTAGATTGGCCAATGGAACATTTTTGTCATCTTCCATCCGACCACATTAAAATCAAACATAGAGACCATATTTGAGCATAGCATGGGCTGCACCATTCTTTGAACAAAAGTTTTGAGATCTTTGTGGCCGACGCAGCATTGTTATATGCGATTTGTATTGAAGGTGAGCTTTTCTTTGGGCTTGTCAAAAAATGCACAGAGCTTTCTCTGCACTTGCAAACAAATGTATGTAATATTTTATACACCGAGGCCATTACAGTGAGCTCTTCTCCGAAATTCATTGATATTGAATAGCCATCATAGAAGTGGTGGGCGTGTTCGTAGGACGAACTGCCAGAGTTCGATCCATCACCTGCCTGCGTAGCAGCTCTACAGGGAGAGCTTGGTCGGGTATTGCCTACAAACCCAGAGCCTCCGGGGCAGCTCTCTGCAGCAGCATCGCGGACACCTGGAACCCAAAGGAGAAAGCGTAAGCGTTGCTCTACGGAGAGTTCAAGCACCCCCGTAGAACAGGCTCTGCATGCGGCTGCCACTAACCTGCGCACATCTGGTTGCCCTCCAGAGCACAAGGACGAGATTGGACTGGCTCTCTTACACCTCCGCTTATACGTAAAGCAGTATAATGTAGAGAGGCGAATGCAGTTTTTCCGGTCAGTGACAGACTTTGCGCATGATCTGGCCATCGAACAGTCAGTTGAAGACAAGAAAACAAGCAAAGAAATGGGGAGAGGCAAGAAAGTGAAAGAGAGGAAAGAGGGAGAGAAGAGAGGGAACAAGAAGAGAGGGAAGCATCAGAGGCACTTCAGAGAGAAGAAGAAAGGCTCGAACAATTGCTTGAGCTCGAACCATTCCCAGAAGACGATCCTCTGTAAACGTAAAAAAAAAAACATAAAGGGCTTTGTAGGAAACTCGATTAAACGGAAGCTTTTGTGCTCAGCTGAGGTGGCATTCATCCTCATGGCTAACATATTTCCATTGCAGTGTCTAGCACAGACTACTCAGTTATTTAAAGTCCTTCATTAAAATAGAAGCTAAAATTTTGTATTGCATGCCCCCTTAAAGTCGCAATCAGTACTAACTTTCGTACAACATATCCCTTTCTTCAGCTATGCTTCAGTAAAAAAGAGCTTTCCTTGCTCTTTTAGTGCATGGCTTTCATGGCTAAAGTGCTGTGCTATGGGATGAGACTGGGTGCTGTGGTGCGTTAGCAGTCTCTCTCGAGCATAGCTGCTTTTGCCAAATGTCTGCTTCACTGTCACACTGCATGGCTGGGTTGTGGGGTATGCTTGCAATGGTGAGTACAATAGAGGTTGTTTTTTGCAGAAAATATGGTACATGTAACTAAACGTATGACAAAAATTGTTACTCAAGCTTTTCCACTGTTGCTATATATCACAATTATTTCCTCTAACGCACGAGCAAGGTGCGTAATCTTAAAATACTGCATTGTCTTTTTAAAAGTGCATGACCAAAAGTGCAGAAGAGCAATGTTGCTGCTCGGGATTAATTTGCATGCACCTAGGTCTCCTACCGAGCGAGGCTCTATTGGTCCGTACGTTTGGTTCATTGCAAGCCATCGGTGGTGTGTTGTGTCTTGGCGTGCCTCTCCCTCAGTTGCAGGTGCAGGCGCTGGCAAGGTATTCAAGTCTGGTGCACCAACTGCTATATCCTTGCTGGTGTAGTTACCTTCAGTGTTCCCCACATTTTCCACATCTCCTTACCCATTCCCAGACTGGCTTGTGGGGGCCAGATCCAGATTAGGTGCGGGCTCTCGGCAGAGCCTGACTGCTAGGGAGCGCGTCTCCCACGTGGTGAATAGGAGGCAGCCATCACAATGGAGTTCTCACATAAATCAATCTAATTACCCTGAAGGCACAGGTCAGCAATCAAATGGTCGCATTTGGCCGCATACTGTTGGAAGGTATCAAGTTGCACGGATTGTGCCAGTTTTCCAGGGGCTCCATTTTGATGGCTAAGTGCTTGCACTTGCGAACCCACAGGCATGCAGGTACCGCAAGCAGTTGCCTGGCCAAGCAGCAGTCTTGTTTCAAGGTTGCAGCAGAAGACTTCGTTTCGAGAAGATTGCTAGGAATAAATCTGCTCTGATGAACCCACCCACTGTTTCTCTCACCTTACTTGAGCCCTCGGGTCCTGCTGCAGGAAGGAGACCACCACATCAAGCACATTGCCAGGGCAGGTCTTTCTGCAGAGTAGAGAAAATGCAGGATGCCTGCAGGTCTTTGGTACATCCCAGTCAGCCCTATAGACCTTTTCATCCTCCTCCGCATGGGCGCTGCCATCTTGGAATCACGTGACGTGGCAGCCATTAGGTTGCTTCAACTTGCTGTTCTGCTCTCCTCTCCGCGCCGTGGCGGATGCGTTGTATTCGTGTTTTTCGTCGCGTTTCACCGTGCTTTCTTGCCTTACTTCGGAAACTAGTCCGATACGTCTGCTCGACAACTAAGATATCATGAGGGTTCAACGTTCCATATGACAACTGAGGTTTGTTTCTTAAAAGTGGCGGAACATTTTCAGTAAGAAGCGCGTATATTCATATCACGCATTTTGGATCGGAAGGAGCGCAAGGAGACTATCTGCATTTCCTGAAAGCATCGTTCTTTGTATTCATAATACATTGAAAACAGTTTCTTTTGATTATGTGAGGAAACTCGCGGAGGAGATAGACAACGAATGTTTAATTTGTATTTTATCTGAGGCTAGAAGTAATGGTACGCCAACATCGGGCGATTTGTTTGTTCATAATATCACACCTACCTGTGTATGAGGTTCTTAATCTTTTTTTTTTTTTTGCGACGTAAATGTTTGGTTGATTGCTTTACTTATAAAGTTTAAGAAATTGTATACCGTGCTCGCTCCCATTTCAACAGTCATTTAAGTGATTTATTGATTATATTTAGATAACCAGTGCCAACCACATAATTTATTTGAACACAACGGTCGGGACTTCCCGCTTAAGAAACTGCCACAGACACCTAACAATAGGGGGTTTTAGAATAGCGTGCACAAAAAGTAATGTTGTTTCTATTGGCAAATCTAAAACGCGTTTTGGGTTCGGCGCATGCGCAATAATGACGTCGCTTTCTTTTTTTTTCTTTTTTTTTTTCGCACGCTGTTTTAGTTTTTGCCAGTATCTGAAATCCGCAATATTTAACGCGAAAAGAAAAAAGACGTCTGCATCACAATTATTTGAGTCCAAGATTGTTGATGGCAAATAGAGGTTCACTTCTGGTGGCTGCCGACGCCGAAATTTACAAAGCGAATCTGTTCAAACAAATAAATGTTTGTTCACACAGGTCCGTGAAGTGGTGCCTAGCGCTCGAATTCAGCCGAACTTTCCGGGGTATTTCTCCTCCTGCGCCCTTTAATTTTAGTTCGCCAATTTTACGGCAGACAAATGCCAGATTTAATTTGACGGGCCTGTCCCTTATATCATATCTTTAGTAAGCAAATATTCATATAAAAATAATTTATTTTCTAGGGCCAATATCGCGAAAGGCTGCTAATGAGTTCTTTAGCAGGGTTGATAACTGAACGAATTTCCTACTCGGCCTGTCAAAACACGCTCAAGTACCGAGTTAAAAAAGGGCCTGAGACGATTCTACTTGTTTATATCAATTATCTGCGTCATTACACAATACGTTTTTAGTCTGAGAAGTTTGCTAAAGGTTGGGTGCCCACGAAAACCAAAGAGTGAGTAGTAAATTCGCGAGTTCATCTGTTCTGGTCGATTCAGCACAATGCTAATCAAGCTGTCGATATGCTTCCTTACATTCACGTGTTATCCTGCTCAAAAGTTTGCTTTCCTGGAAACTGGTGTCATCGGGTACAGCCGTAGACGATGGTAATCTTCCCTGTACATCAGTCAGGCGTTTCGCAACCGTCCATAATCAGATCATCAAAGGAGTTGGTAAAAAACAAACAAACGCAATTTAGGCTAAAATACACCTCGCAGTCTTCAAGGTGGTTCAGTACCAGTGTTTCATTATTTTGTTCCACAAAAAAATAAAATAAAAATATATATTACAAAATTAAGGGAAAACAACGTAAAACAGCAACATAGCCGCGTTCATGTTGAAACCGAAACCAATAAAATTGAAGCAACCTAATGGCGCCGAGCGCATCAGCGCCCTCTATCCGCCGGTAGGGCAACTACTAAAATGAAAAGGTCTATACAACATGTGTCGCTGTGTGTCCAATTGCCAGGCTGCCTTCGACAAATTGTACAAACGACAGGAGTTGCGCCTCGGGCGAACCAAGCTCGCCTACGTAACCACAACAACCGTGCCACGGAGCGGCAAAGGGGCAACGTTTGCTCTTGATAAGTGATGACTGAGACACGGGAGATGTATGGGCCCATTGTTTGACGACACCGGTTCGCACATTGGTGTGGCCTTGAGAAAGGCCGTTTGGAGAGGGGTGTGCCAAGCCTCCCACAAGGGTAGTGTCAAGTAGTATGGCTAGAACAGGCACTGGGCGTGACAACTCGGTGCCCGATATACTAAAATGTTTCCATCGTAGTATATCGGCCACCCAGTTGCTACGCCCTGTGCCCCCTCTACCCATGCCACTTGGCACTACCCTTGTGGTGGTTCTTGCACCACAGGACAGGAAGGAGATGGCGCTGGGTGGCTTCCGGGCTGAAAAGAGAGGTGAGGGGTGGTGAAATATTACTGCCAATACCGAAAGAAAACACAAAATGCATGCTTTTGAAGGGACCATGAAGGCAATTTCATTTGTTTTTAAAAGAGGGTGTATTCAATGCATTAAGTGTCCTGGCATGCCACTAAATTTTTTTTTAGAACTTTGTGCCTTATTCTTGAACCTGCAAATAAATTTGTGAAGCCGAAACAAACATTCAGATAGATTTCTTTCCGTTTTCGCCTCTGGAAAGAGAAGCGACATCGAGAAGCACTGTCGGTATCGGTAGGATTTAGTGGCCGCTCGGCGGGGTTCTTGTGGTTGGTTATAGTGTACGACGGTATATAAAGGAAATCTGGAACAAATGGACGACAACGCCACACTTTCAAACGAGTTTGAGCTCCCCCGTTCAGCGACTTCACGCCGACTGAACAGGAGAAGCTGCTCAGGACGTACAACCCTGGATTGGCGCTTTACGAGGACACCCCAGACCCGCCCAGCGACTCTCCGCCCTACTCGCCGACGCAACGCCGTTATGGGAACACAATGCGCAGCCTACTATACAGCACATAAACGCGGCATGATTGAAGAGACGCCAGTTTGCAAAGCGGAAGGGTGACAATGTAGAAGACTTGTGGAAGTAAATGACGGCTGTATGCTATGCTGGTTTTGAGACGGTGGTGTGTATGTCCCTTTTTGTTCCCTCGTTGCAAAGCGAACATGAGACGGCATACGAAACCAAAACGAAACGTCCCCCGCTTGTAACTTGCCTTTTTCTTTTTTTTGCCCCTGGTTGCTTAATGCTCGTTACGCGCCCAAGGTAGCAGTGCGGGACGCGTTCAACTAGTGGCAAACGGAGAAATCGCTTCAGATTATGCTTTTATACACGCGACGAAACCTGTCAATTCCAAACTACAACTTTAAAAAAATTATCCGACGTTCAAGTTACTTTTTTTCATCACACCTCACCACCGAATTTGAAACGAAGAGCGCAACATTCGTTTGAACCAATCGCTTCACGATGAGCTTTCTGCCGCCGTCTTTGCGGGTGGGGGGTTTAGGGCATTGTTTTTGGCGCAACTGTTACCAGAACTGTTTAATTGATTGGTACGGCACCCAAACTTCTGTTCGGGCTGGATCTTGGTAAAACAGTGTCCGAGATGTGCCCGATACCCATTTCAATCGTCAAATAAAATTTCGAAATTGCCCTCATGGTTCTTTGAAAGATTCGACTGCAAGCACAAGGTTAACCAAATGCGTTCTGCAATGTGGCTGCCCTTGAACACCACAAATAATGCGTATGAGGCGGACTGTACTCTTTCCTACCCTCATGAAAAAAAGGTGCACTGCTTAGGACATGCACTAAAAAGCGTAAGCAAAGCTTTCCTACCGTGGCTAGTCCTAATCCTTGAAAAAGAGGCACCCGTCTCGCGGGTGGCCTTTGCAACCACACGTGCGGCACAGCAGCACCTCGGTCACCTCGAGCCGAGGTCGGTCTCCCCCCCACTGTGCACCCAGCCAGCGGACGACCTGGGCCTTGATCAGCCGAGTGAGGGCCCGGACACCTACGAGATGGGAGACGTGGTACCCACCTCCCGCGAAGTGGTCCCTCCTCGGCTGCTTCTTGTCCAGGAAGAAGACCTGCAGGAGCCAGTCAAGTCGAAGCCATCCACATAAGCAAAGTGGAAAAGGCAAATTATATGTTTACATTATTGGTACATTTTGCAGTGTACCACAGCATAAACGAACAACAGGGGGTAAAAAACGACAGAATTACTGAAATTAAGGCTCGACACCGCTACACTTACGTGACCCCGTGTGGCCTGCAAAAAATACGAATGGAGTGAGCTACACACTCGGATCTTACGTCGGGGTTGATGATGACGACAGCACTCATCCGCCGCACCCCTTTCGTCAGCCGGCGATTGAGCTGCACTCGCCTGGCCTCGTCCGCAGCGTCTACCCCGCACCGAGGCAGAACTTTAAACAAGAACACTGTGGAGGTCGTCGTCCTCAGAAGCTCCTCCACCAGAAGCTAGAAGTACACAAAGAAGCTCGTCACACGTGGCCACTACACTGCGTGCCCTCAGAGCTAAAGGGAGAGAAAGCAACTTACCACCATCTCGCGGCAAATGTCGCCGGGGTTCCGTCCATTACTGAGGTCGTTACCTCCCACGTAGACAACCACGAAGTCCATGAACCGAAGGTGCAACTGTCGTACCTTTGCCAGCAAAGATACAGCAGTGGCACCTCCGACGCTGAATGTGCATGTCTGCACATTCGCCGCAAATCGCAGCCGGTCCGGGGTCAGGAACTTCAGCTGGCTGTCTCCGACCAAAACACCCAACATCGCCGGACGTTTCGATAGTCGAAAATGAGGCAACGAACACAGAGCAAGGACGAAGGAGCAAGACAGGCAGACGACAGTGCAGACGACCGTCGACTTCTTCTAGCAGTTCTGTGGATTGGATCGGATTCCCGCGGCTCTTATGTTGGTTATGTTCCCAACGTAGCTGGTATAGACAAACAAAAGTGATTGCCTAGGAGTTTAACAAAACAATATATATATATTTTTACGTTATTCATGTTTATATGTACAAATAAAAGTCCCACTGTTGCGCAATGGACTTTAATATGTCCTTTCGAGCTACGTTGGGAACATAACCAACATGAGAGCCGCGGGAATCCGATCCAATCCACAGAACTGCTAGAAGAAGTCGACGGTCGTCTGCACTGTCGTCTGCCTGTCTTGCTCCTTCGTCCTTGCTCTGTGTTCGTTTCCTCATTTTCGACTATCGAAACGTCCGGCGATGTTGGGTGTTTTGGTCGGAGACAGCCAGCTGAAGTTCCTGACCCCGGACCGGCTGCGATTTGCGGCGAATGTGCAGACATACACATTCAGCGTCGGAGGTGCCACTGCTGTATCTTTGCTGGCAAAGGTACGACAGTTGCACCTTCGGTTCATGGACTTCGTGGTTGTCTACGTGGGAGGTAACGACCTCAGTAATGGACGGAACCCCGGCGACATTTGCCGCGAGATGGTGGTAAGTTGCTTTCTCTCCCTTTAGTTCTGAGGGCACGCAGTGTAGTGGCCACGTGTGACGAGCTTCTTTGTGTACTTCTAGCTTCTGGTGGAGGAGCTTCTGAGGACGACGACCTCCACAGTGTTCTTGTTTAAAGTTCTGCCTCGGTGCGGGGTAGACGCTGCGGACGAGGCCAGGCGCGTGCAGCTCAATCGCCGGCTGACGAAAGGGGTGCGGCGGATGAGTGCTGTCGTCATCATCAACCCCGACGTAAGATCCGAGTGTGTAGCTCACTCCATTCGTATTTTTTGCAGGCCACACGGGGTCACGTAAGTGTAGCGGTGTCGAGCCTTAATTTCAGTAATTCTGTCGTTTTTTACCCCCTGTCGTTCGTTTATGCTGTGGTACACTGCAAAATGTACCAATAATGTAAACATATAATTTGCCTTTTCCACTTTGCTTATGTGGATGGCTTTGACTTGACTGGCTCCTGCAGGTCTTCTTCCTGGACAAGAAGCAGCCGAGGAGGGACCACTTCGCGGGAGATGGGTACCACGTCTCCCATCTCGTAGGTGTCCGGGCCCTCACTCGGCTGATCAAGGCCCAGGTCGTCCGCAGGCTGGGTGCACAGTGGGGGGGGAGACCGACCTCGGCTCGAGGTGACCGAGGTGCTGCTGTGCGCGACGTGTGGTTGCAAAGGCCACCCGCGAGACGGGTGCCTCTTTTTCAAGGATTAGGACTAGCCACGGTAGGAAAGCTTTGCTTACGCTTTTTAGTGCATGTCCTAAGCAGTGCACCTTTTTTTCATGAGGGTAGGAAAGAGTACAGTCTGCCTCATACGCATTATTTGTGGTGTTCAAGGGCAGCCACATTGCAGAACGCATTTGGTTAACCTTGTGCTTGCAGTCGAATCTTTAAAAGAACCATGAGGGCAATTTCGTAATTTTATTTGACGATTGAAATGGGTATCGGGCACATCTCGGACACTGTTTTACCAAGATCCAGCCCGAACAGAAGTTTGGGTGCCGTACCAATCAATTAAACAGTTCTGGTAACAGTTGCGCCAAAAACAATGCCCTAAACCCCCCCCCCCCCCCCCCCCCCCCCCGCAAAGACGGCGGCAGAAAGCTCATCGTGAGGCGATTGGTTCAAACGAATGTTGCGCTCTTCGTTTCAAATTCGGTGGTGAGGTGTGATGAAAAAAAGTAACTTGAACGTCGGATAATTTTTTTAAAGTTGTAGTTTGGAATTGACAGGTTTCGTCGCGTGTATAAAAGCATAATCTGAAGCGATTTCTCCGTTTGCCACTAGTTGAACGCGTCCCGCACTGCTACCTTGGGCGCGTAACGAGCATTAAGCAACCAGGGGCAAAAAAAAGAAAAAGGCAAGTTACAAGCGGGGGACGTTTCGTTTTGGTTTCGTATGCCGTCTCATGTTCGATTTGCAACGAGGGAACAAAAAGGGACATACGCACCACCGTCTCAAAACCAGCACAGCATACAGCCGTCATTTACTTCCACAAGTCTTCTACATTGTCACCCTTCCGCTTTGCAAACTGGCGTCTCTTCAATCATGCCGCGTTTATGTGCTGTAGTAGGCTGCGCATTGTGTTCCCATAACGGCGTTGCGTCGGCGAGTAGGGCGGAGAGTCGCTGGGCGGGTCTGGGGTGTCCTCGTAAAGCGCCAATCCAGGGTTGTACGTCCTGAGCAGCTTCTCCTGTTCAGTCGGCGTGAAGTCGCTGAACGGGGGAGCTCAAACTCGTTTGAAAGTGTGGCGTTGTCGTCCATTTGTTCCAGATTTCCTTTATATACCGTCGTACACTATAACCAACCACAAGAACCCCGCCGAGCGGCCACTAAATCCTACCGATACCGACAGTGCTTCTCGACGTCGCTTCTCTTTCCAGAGGCGAAAACGAAAGAAATCTATCTGAATGTTTGTTTCGGCTTCACAAATTTATTTGCAGGGGCAAGAATAAGGCACAAAGTTCTAAAAAAAAATTTAGTGGCATGCCAGGACACTTAATGCATTGAATACACCCTCTTTTAAAAACAAATGAAATTGCCTTCATGGTCCCTTCAAAAGCATGCATTTTGTGTTTTCTTTCGGTATTGGCAGTAATATTTCACCACCCCTCACCTCTCTTTTCAGCCCGGAAGCCATCCAGCGCCACCTCCTTCCTGTCCTGTGGTGCAAGAACCACCACAAGGGTAGTGCCAAGTGGCATGGGTAGAGGGGGCACAGGGCGTAGCAACTGGGTGGCCGATATACTACGATGGAAACATTTTAGTATATCGGGCACCGAGTTGTCACGCCCAGTGCCTGTTCTAGCCATACTACTTGACACTACCCTTGTGGGAGGCTTGGCACACCCCTCTCCAAACGGCCTTTCTCAAGGCCACACCAATGTGCGAACCGGTGTCGTCAAACAATGGGCCCATACATCTCCCGTGTCTCAGTCATCACTTATCAAGAGCAAACGTTGCCCCTTTGCCGCTCCGTGGCACAGTTGTTGTGGTTACGTAGGCGAGCTTGGTTCGCCCGAGGCGCAACTCCTGTCGTTTGTACAATTTGTCGAAGGCAGCCTGGCAATTGGACACACAGCGACACATGTTGTATAGACCTTTTCATTTTAGTAGTTGCCCTACCGGCGGATAGAGGGCGCTGGTGCGCTCGGCGCCATTAGGTTGCTTCAATTTTATTGGTTTCGGTTTCAACATGAACGCGGCTATGTTGCTGTTTTACGTTGTTTTCCCTTAATTTTGTAATATATATTTTTATTTTATTTTTTTGTGGAACAAAATTAATGAAACACTGGTACTGAACCACCTTGAAGACTGCGAGGTGTATTTTAGCCTAAATCGCGTTTGTTTGTTTTTTACCAACTCCTTTGATGATCTGATTATGGACGGTTGCGAAACGCCTGACTGATGTACAGGGAAGATTACCATCGTCTACGGCTGTACCCGACGACACCAGTTTCCAGGAAAGCAAACTATTGAACAGGATAACACGTGAATGTAAGGAAGCATATCGACAGCTTGATTAGCATTGTGCTGAATCGACCAGAACAGATGAACTCGCGAATTTACTACTCACTCTTTGGTTTTCGTGGGCACCCAACCTTTAGCGAACTTCTCAGACTAAAAACGTATTGTGTAATGACGCAGACAATTGATATAAACAAGTAGAATCGTCTCAGGCCCCTTTTTAACTCGGTACTTGAGCGTGTTTTGACAGGCCGAGTAGGAAATTTGTTCAATTATCAACCCTGCTAAAGAACTCATTAGCAGCCTTTCGCGATATTGGCCCTAGAAAATAAATTATTTTTATATGAATATTTGCTTACTAAAGATATGATAAAAGGGACCGGCCCGTCAAACTAAATCTGGCATTTGTCTGCCGTAATATTGGCGAAATAAAATTAAAGGGCGCAGGAGGAGAAATACCCCGGAAAGTTCGGCTGAATTCGAGCGCTAGGCACCACTTCACGGACCTGTGTGAACAAACATTTATTTGTTTGAACAGATTCGCTTTGTAAATTTCGGCGTCGGTAGCCACCAGAAGTGAACCTCTATTTGCCATCAACAATCTTGGACTCAAAAAATTGTGATGCAGACGTCTTTTTTCTTTTCGCGTTAAATATTGCGGATTTCAGATACTGGCAAAAATTAAAACAGCGTGCGCAAAAAAAAAAGAAAGAAAGCGACGTCATTATTGCGCATGCGCCGAACCCAAAACGCGTTTTAGATTTGCCAATAGAAACAACATTATTTTTTTGTGCACGCTATTCTGAAACCCCCTATTGTTAGGTGTCTGTGGCAGTTTCTTAAGCGGGAAGTCCCGACCGTTGTGTTCAAATAAATTATGTGGTTGGCACTGGTTACCTAAATATAATCAATAAATCACTTAAATGACTGTTGAAATGGGAGCGAGCACGGTATACAATTTCTTAAACTTTATAAGTAAACCAATCAACCAAACATTTACGTCGCAAAAAAAAAAAAAAGATTAAGAACCTCATACACACGTAGGTGTGATATGCCTGTTGGTTCGCGAGTGCAAGCACTTAGCCATCAAAATGGAGCCCCTGGAAAACTGGCACAATCCGTGCAACTTGATACCTTCCAACAGTATGCGGCCAAATGCGACCATTTGATTGCTGACCTGTGCCTTCAGGGTAATTAGATTGATTTATGTGAGAACTCCATTGTGATGGCTGCCTCCTATTCACCACGTGGGAGACGCGCTCCCTAGCAGTCAGGCTCTGCCGAGAGCCCGCACCTAATCTGGATCAGGCCCCCACAAGCCAGTCTGGGAATGGGTAAGGAGATGTGGAAAATGTGGGGAACACTGAAGGTAACTACACCAGCAAGGATATAGCAGTTGGTGCACCAGACTTGAATACCTTGCCAGCGCCTGCACCTGCACTGAGGGAGAGGCACGCCAAGACACAACACACCACCGATGGCTTGCAATGAACCAAACGTACGGACCAATAGAGCCTCGCTCGGTAGGAGACCTAGGTGCATGCAAATTAATCCCGAGCAGCAACATTGCTCTTCTGCACTTTTGGTCATGCACTTTTAAAAAGACAATGCAGTATTTTAAGATTACGCACCTTGCTCGTGCGTTAGAGGAAATAATTGTGATATATAGCAACACCTGGAGAGAAAATGTTGTGCAGAAAAGATTCTTGGCAAGAATCGGTGCTAAAATGTCCTTGCACTGGTGCGTTGGATAGACAGTAGGCTTGTTCCAACACTCTAAGAAAAAAAGGGTGTAGTCGGGTGCATCAGGCGCTCATGCACCCTTTTCCTGAAAGACGCACCCTCCGTTGCCCAGCCAGTGTGCTTGTACACCGACAATGAGCATCCCCCTCTCCCTTAAAAACATCTAGGTGTACCAATGCACCGCTACGCTAGCCACGCGCCCCGATCAGCTTGTGCTTGAATTCCCCCATGGGGGTCACTCTTTGGGATGGGCAGTTTCTTAGGAAGTATGGAGCTATCGTGTTCCCTCGGTATTGACAGTAGACTGGACGCTATGCTTGTTTTAGGCCAATCGGGTTTCCGGGTAGGATCACGTGACTACAGTCTCCAAGCTAGAGATAAGGCAGAGCACGGCACCAGCCTGAAGGCCAAGGCCACGGATAGCATCCACTGCACTATTAACTTTGGGTCGAACTTTTAAGAGGATATAAGCGACAAATCCTTTCATTGTTGGGTTGCCCCTGAAGATAAGCCTTTGGGAGGGTGGCCCCTTTTGGCCTTGAAGAAGTTGCGATTTTCATACTAATTTCTTTTTCTTTCTCTCCCTAAGCTGAAAGCATGGAAGAAGGCGCGCAGTTGCCGGACCAATGAACCGAAGGCTTTTTTTATCCCTCGACTCCTCTGTCTGAGCGCGGATACGGCAGGAGCGTGATCATGTGGTAAAGGTTTCACGGATGACGTAGTAGCTTTTTTCGACCTCGGAATGTCTGCTTCCCGGCCTAGTTGCTTGTGTGCTGTGCTGCGACCAGCGGGGCTGCCGTAGATTTCGCCCGCGACAACGTATTCGAGTGTACCAAGACTTCCAGTGTTTGAAAAGTCCTGCGCGTGTATCGGCAACAGGGGATTTCTTCAAAAAAGCCCAAGGAAGTTATGTGATGTGTTTAGTGTTCGGTTCGGCAAATTACTGCTTCGGACACATCGTGTTGAATCTTCACTGACCGCTTTCTTTTCGTTTTTGTGTTTGTGTGGTTCTGCAGTGCCCGCGTCGACAAATATATCGGATTACATATTTCAAGTCCGGTATTTTCATCGTGAGTGCACTGCAACCTACTCCTTTGTAACAACTGACCGTTCCGTTCCGGATTACCTCTAGAATTAGGCAGTGTCTACGTTCTATCAGCCGGGAGAATAATTTCCCCGAAATTCTGTCGGCAGTCGCCTGCCATTAGCTGTATACAATCATGTGACAACTGCAGGTGGAATACTGACCTTCTTATTCTCCTGGCGTTTTGTGAAAACACGTTTTTGTCGATACACGTTTTGTAGACACGTTTCATCGACACTAACGTTTCATCGTCACTCGTTACGCAAAATGCACGCTGTAGGGACACTTTGTCGCGCGTGGGTCTCTGAGGCGCGTGCTCACCGACCCAGCCGACCCGTTCGCTCCGCTTCGTGGCGACAGTCTGCGGCGGCTCATTACAAAAATGTTATCCCACCTGTCCCACCCATACACGTCACTTCGTGGATACATTCTGGGGCGGCTCATTACAAGAAAAGAAAGGAGAGAAGCTAAAATAGAAAAGCTAATCTGAGCTGTCGATGAAACGTCGTTCGAGAATTAACGGCGACTGCCGGTGGATATTTGTGGAAATAAATTACGGGCTGCTGGCAGAATGGACACCACCTAAGACTCACCCCCGGTTCTTGTTTGCTTAGTAATCTTTTCAGTTGTGTAAAAGCTTCTTTGTACGTCTTCAGATATCACGGATTGCTTGCAAGTTTGTACTTGTTTACGGAATAGGCTGTCTAATAAACTTCTATGAGATTTGAAAACAATACCGTGTGTCCGTTTACCTGCCTTTTTGCAATCACCGGGGCGCATACATTTTTTACAGTTTTCCTTGATGTCTTAAATGGTTTATGAAGTTATGAAACGGGTGCATAAAGTGGTGTAACCATGCACCTTTGAATCGGGTGCATCTGTGTTCTCTTCGAATTCAGCGAGTGTAGAAAGAGGTGTAACAATACACTATTGAACGGGGTGCTCCTGTGTTCCCTTTGAGAGCAATAGGTGTAAAAAGGGGAGTAATGGTACACTATTGAGCGGGGTGTGTCTGTGTTCCCTTTGAGTGAAGCGGGTGTATGAAGAGGTGCAATGGTACACTATCGAATGGGGTGCATCTGTGTTCCCTTTGAGTGAAGCGGGTGTAGAAAGAGGTGTAGCCGTACACCATCGAATGGGGTGCACCTGTGTTCCCTTCGAGTGAGATTTCTGTAGAAAAAGGTGTACATGTGCACCACACTAACGGGTGTACACGTGCTCCCATATTTGGGGTGCACTTGTATTCCCCCAAAGGGTGTAGTATATGTGACAAGCACTTACACCCCCTATGGGTGTACCCCAGGACACCCTTTTTTTTTAGAGTGAATTTACCTGCACCGGTGCACAAAAGTGCAGGTCAGTGTACTTCCGGTATGTGTATTCAGATACAACCAGAAGTGCACCGCCCTACACTTTTCTCTACCGGTGCAGGTAAATCGTACACGCCTTGTATAACTGGTGTTAGATGGACAGGAAATCCTAATAACACTGCATGTAAGCACAGAAGTAAAGGGAGGTGGTGGAATCCTGGAAATAAGATACACAATGTATCTTACTGACCTTAATGACCTAAAAAAAACAAGGAAGTTTTGTGCATTGTTTATACACCATGCAATGTAGTTCTTATAAGGTTTGGTTGTCGGAGGAAGAGGCGCTTGAAACGTGAACAGCTTGATAAGACGTCAAATGTCTAAGCTACGATGTACCTACATTATATCTTAACTCTTTACATAAAGGGAGAAACTAGTAATGCTACGCGAAGAGACTAACTTTGTTCACTATGATTGCTGAGGTAAAAACAAGCATAGAAGAGAGCAAAGTGGCTAAAAATGAGAGTACATGATGACATTTGCTGTGATAACAAAAGGTCCCTAACAGGCCGCAGCACTGAACCTCTTGCTAACACTGCAGTCTTGTTAGTATTAGAACAGTTGCGAGGGGTTAGTACAACAAGCATAGAAGAGAGCAAAGTGGCTAAAAATGAGAGCACATGATGACATTTGCTGTGATAACAAAAGGTCCCTAACAGGCCGCAGCACTGAACCTCTTGCTAACACTGCAGTCTTGTTAGTATTAGAACAGTTGCGAGGGGTTAGTACAACAATCATAGAAGAGAGCAAAGTGGCTAAAAATGAGAGTACATGATGACATTTGCTGTGATAACAAAAGGTCCCTAACAGGCCGCAGCACTGAACCTCTTGCTAACACTGCAGTCTTGTTAGTATTAGAACAGTTGCGAGGGGTTAGTACAACAAGCATAGAAGAGAGCAAAGTGGCTAAAAATGAGAGTACATGATGACATTTGCTGTGATAACAAAAGGTCCCTAACAGGCCGCAGCACTGAACCTCTTGCTAACACTGCAGTCTTGTTAGTATTAGAACAGTTGCGAGGGGTTAGTACAACAATCATAGAAGAGAGCAAAGTGGCTAAAAATGAGAGTACATGATGACATTTGCTGTGATAACAAAAGGTCCCTAACAGGCCGCAGCACTGAACCTCTTGCTAACACTGCTTAGTCTTGTTAGTATTAGAACAGTTGCGAGGGGTTAGTACAGCGAAACCCGTTTAGAACGAACCGAAGTACAGTGAATTATTGTCAATATCGAACTCACGAAAAATTTAAATAAAAATGCATGTAAAAAGCACTTTTTATAACGAACAACACATTGGTTATATCAAATTTTTCCCCCAGGAAGGCTTACAAAAACGTGCAAAAAATCGTCTTCTAGCCGTCCCCCCCCCCCCCCCCAAAAAAAAAAAAAAAGTAGGAGAGGAATAAAATTTTAAAAGCTCCAGTCGCAAACAAAATTGAGCAAAGAGAAGCAATTTTAAAAAGAAAAGCTAAAAAATATACACTGTGCACAAGCACAGGAAAGAAAATCTTTTTATCGAAAGTGGTTGCCCGCAAAGAAAAGCGATTCAGAAAATGAAAGCTAAAAAGACAAAATCTGCACGCATGCAAAAAAAAAAAAAATCGAGCTGTGTTACAAGGCGGTAGCGAAGAGATTAGAAAGAAACGGGAACTTTCGCCTGACAATGAATGCATTGTGGAAGTTTGTTGTAAATGGTTTTTGCTATATCAAACTACTTGCTATGTCAAACTGATCGTGGCGTTTCCTGCTGTTCCTTATAAACGGGTTTGACTGTATAGCGTGGAACTTCTCAAAGTGTCGCGCGGCGAGATCCACTGGAAACCTGATCATATTGCCATGGCACTTCTCCGATCGTCGAGCAGAAATAATTTGCAAAAGCCTGCCGTACTTTTTGACCTCGAAGGGACTCAGGGCCACTGGTGATCGGTTCTAGATTCTGGAAGCTGAGGCTAGGGTTTTCTTGGCCAGCAGCCTTCTGCCTGTTTGCATCTTGTGCATGATTACAGTCAATGTTTGCAGGACGTGCATATGAACTGGTCATAGGTACGCCTTCCTCGTCATCACATGTCCTCATGTAGTTGTGAAGCAAAACACCCGACCAGACAAGGTTGTCCACCAAGCTTAGGTCTCCTTGGATCGCTTGTCGAAAGAGCCTCCATCGCGCTGCTAGGATGCCAAACGCATTTTCAGAGATGCGTCGAGCCCTGGACAGTCTGTAGTTGAAGCACTGTTTTGGCAGGTCTAGAGCCTCTCCGGGAAAAGGCCGCATGAGATTTTCCATAAGAGGAAATGCCTCATCTCCAACTAGAACAAAGGGCATTCTGCCAGCATGACGAGGGAGTGCTTTTCGACAAGGGAGCTGGAGAGTCCCAGACATCATTTTCTGGCCGAATGGGCACTCTCTGAACACGCCACTGTCGTTCCAGCTGCCATATTCACCAATGTCGACCATCACGAATTTGTAGCTTGCGTCAACCACTGCCAATAGGATGATACTGTGTGTTTTTTTGTAGTTAAAGGTAGCTGATCCACGCCCCTCCACTGCAATGTGTTTCCCGTCGATTGCACCCACACAGTTTGAGAAGTTCCAGTGCTCACTAAAACCTTGCGCAATTTTTTCCCACATCTCTTGAGTTGGGACAGGCATGTACAGAGGCTGTATGTAGTACTTTCCGCAGCGCCGCACTTGTTTGCCGCACATTTTGGCTTGCAAATGAGGTACTCTGGCAGTAGCTCATTGCCACCGACTTTTGGAACGAGCCGTGGGCCAGGTACCTAAAGCAAGAAAAGGCAGTGCAAAAATACTGAGTACACGAACACGTGATGAACAAGGTTTAACGAAAATGTATGTTGAGGTGAAAGGTGCTACAATACACCCTCTTCAAAAGTGCATGCCATCTTGTAGCTTTTGCAGCAATTATTTGAGTCCACCATTCCTTGATCACATACCTCGTGCTTTTAGCGTGAACTTGACTCGGCTTGCATCGAAAAGAAGCGCTGCATCAGCGATTGGCGAGGACTCAGATTCAATCATGGGCTACATGACTCGGCTTGCATCGAAAAGAAGTGCTGCATCAGCGATTGGCGAGGATTCGGATCCAATCATGGGCTTTGCGCTCAAGAAATGGCGACCACTAACATTGCTTTATAGGGTTTTGAAAAGGGTCTATTCTGGTTAACCAAAAAAGTCAATCTGGACGCTGGGCACTGTTACAGTTTTGAGCTATAAGGTGTACCATTCTGGATTCTCATGGTGGTGAGATTTCATTTTTCAAAAACACATGAAGCCATATCACACATATTTTAAATATTTTCCCACCGTATAAAAAAATGCCCATCTGTGTGTTTTGATGCATTTAAGTAAGGAGATTATTTTTCCATTTTGAGGTTTGCCATCTTGGAAATACGACCAAATTGAATTTGGATAATCGTCATTTTTGTGGTGCTTGGTAGTAGAGCTGTCATAGTGCAGCGCAAAGCAGCTTGGTAACCCATTGGCCGCGGTTCCTGTTTCGTTTGCCAACCTCAATTCAGGACATCCCGCAATAACAAAATGGAGTGCATGAAGTTTCTAATATGTGACTCTCCCTTTTCTTTGCAGGTGCAGCGACACCATGGCTTGTCGTCTAAGAGAGCTGTTTATGTTTTTCTGCCCAATGTACCTGCATAAATTGGTGTTGTAGCCTTGCCAACAATCAAGACGAAGAAACAGTCACGTCTCAGACCAGGTAAAACCAGAACTCTCGCTAGCCATTTATGAAAATCCGCCTTGACTTGAAGGGGAGGTTGCATGCAATACTGACGATACCTTTTTTTTCTTTGCGCAGAGAAAGCAAGCTTTAGTACCAATTGGCCTTTTTTGGGCTATTAATAAAGTATCACGAAACTGGACTGCACTCAATATTAAGTATGATTGGTCTGCTCACGGGGGGTTTGTCAGAAGCGGACTTAGCATTCTGCTGGCCCCCACCCCCGCTCCCCATGAATAGTGGCTATGGGGAGCAGTAGTGGGGGGAAATAGCCAAGTTTGTACTTTTTTCAAAGTAGATAGATTTGAAGCTAGAATCCTAAAAATAGCCAAAGTCAAAGCCTAATATTGAAAAACAAAACAAAAAAAAAACAATTTTGGGAGAAGTTACAATTTGGCCGACCACAAATTTCTGCTGCTCCTAGGCAGCTGCCTACTCTGCCTATTGGTAAGTCTGCTCCTGGCGGTATGGCTAAACACCATTTAGATGTTTGTGGGGGGGCAGTGGCCTGAAAAATTGGCACTACTCTAGGCTGCAACGAAGGAACTGGACTCCACTCCTTGAGGTGTAGATGCCCGTGATACTAGTTACTTCGATGCTATACAGTGCCGTCTCAAGATGTTGGCACAATTATAAATAAGCAACTGGCTCACCTTAGAAAGACAATTTGAGTGGGCGTGGGTGCACGGCAGCGATGCAGCACCTAAGTTTTTTCGTTCTTCTGCCTCAGGTTTTTGGATAAATGGTTCTGGAAAGTGGGTGTCAGCAGCGCGTTCATCGCATCTTCCCTGCTGAAGCAACTGATCGTCCACTCGCCTCCGGTTTCTACGAGCCGGGTTGCGCCGCTTCACATCCAGGATTAACCTACATCAAGCCATCCCTCGTTCTGCCGGAAGCATCGGTAACGGCATGGTCATCGGCGTCGTCAAGTTCATCCCCTATAAGACCCGATTCATCGTTGCAATCGGCCAGTGGGCGTGGGTGCACGGCAGCGATGCAGCACCTAAGTTTTTTCGTTCTTCTGCCTCAGGTTTTTGGATGGATGGTTCTGGAAAGTGGGTGTCAGCAGCGCGTTCATCGCATCTTCCCTGCTGAAGCAACTGATCGTCCGCTCGCCTCCGGTTTCTACGAGCCGGGTTGCGCCGCTTCACATCCAGGATTAACCTACATCAAGCCATCCCTCGTTCTGCCGGAAGCATCGGTAACGGCATGGTCATCGGCGTCGTCAAGTTCATCCCCTATAAGACCCGATTCATCGTTGCAATCGGCCAGTGGGCGTGGGTGCACGGCAGCGATGCACCACCTAAGTTTTTTCGTTCTTCTGCCTCAGGTTAGTAAACGGGACTCTGACCCGCAATTTAAGTCGAACTTCCTTTGCATTGTCGTGCTTCCACGCCCCGAAGCTTGTGTCGAGTCTTTTGGAATATTGTTGTTGCTTCTGTGCGGTGACGTTGAGCAGAACCCTGGTCCCATGAGTGACCAGCAGGCTAAGCAGTTCAGTGAAATGCTTCGTCTTTTGCACGATCTTAACGCTCGTTCTCTAAAGTTTGAAGAAGGCCAAAATGCTGTCCTGTCTTCCATTAACGATTTAAAAGCAAACCGCGAGTCCCTTCAGCTTTCCGTCACTAATCTCATTCAAAGAGTGACGGTCTTAGAATCGAGAACTGCTATCTTCGATGATATGCATCGCGAACTTGTCGGGGCGCACCAGACATTTGAGCGGATTGAAAAAGATAGCCTACAATTTAATTATAGGCTAAATGATTTGGGAGACCGGTCACGTAGAGACAACCTGCTTTTTCATGGTGTCGATGACGCAGCTAACGAGTCATGGACGCAGGCCGAAGAAAAAGTATTGTCTCTTTTATCAAATCACTTGAATGTTAACATATCGCATGAGCAGATAGCTCGTGCCCACAGGTTAGGCCCTTTTGTTGATGGTAAATGTCGTCCCTTAATAGTAAAATTTGAATCCTTCAAGATAAAAGAACAAGTTCTCTCCTGTCGTTCAGGTCTCAAAAACGCGCATTTTTCGATCGCCGAAGATTTTTGCCCCGAGACTCGCTTGGCTAGAAGGCAATTGCTGGAATACGGTAAACGCCAGGGTGCGGTTTTTAAACTGCGCTATAATAAGCTTTTTGTGAACGGTAAATGTTTTTGCCACAATCCGGTTAATGATTGCGTTTATGAATTGCCTGTTAAAACTGTTTATCGCGCTCATAACCGAGCTCAAACGCTGAACAGTTCGGGAACGGCACAGCCAATACCATAACATTCCCCGAGGGGAGATGTGTCTCGAAACCTTGGCTCAAATCTTTCTGTTCTTCTTACTAATATCAGAAGCTTAATTCGTAATCGTGACGATCTGAGCTTGGTTATTGACTCCTGTGATGCTGATATTGTGGCGTTAACCGAAACTTGGCTTTCAGCTAAAATTGGTGACAATGAGCTTTTCCTGTGCCAAAAAGGCTATAATATTTTTAGAGCTGATAGATGTGGTACCTCAGGTGGTGGCGTTTTACTGGCAATAACTAATACTCTCTCTTCCGCCCTTATACCGGTAGCCTGTTCTCTAGAGATAATTTGGGTATGTGTCTCCATTAATTACAAGAAGTGGATTCTTGGTGTTTGTTACCGCCCTCCAACCAAATAATCTGAATTTTCTAATGTATTACATGACTGTCTCAATCAGATTAATGTGCGTTTCCCAGGTTCACCCATAATCCTAATGGGTGATTTTAATTATCCAAATATTAAATGGTCTGATGACGGCATTTCTTTATACCCCTTTAGCACTGATGCTAATGAGTTTGTTACATTATGTTCTGATTATAACTTGGTTCAACTTGTCAAAGCTCCTACCAGAGTTACAGCAACATCGTCATCCGTTTTAGATCTGATCCTTGCCACTCACCCAGACGTTGTTTCTTCAATATCATGCATGCCTTGTATCAGTGACCATCACGTACTTCACTTTATTCTTAACATACCTAAAGGGCCATCACTACCACTATTCAAATCTATTCGAGATTACAAGGCGGCAGATTTCACTACAATTAACCAAAAGCTGTGTAAATTTCTTGATGAATATTTAGAAGGGTTTCAGAATCGCTCTCTCGAGACGAATTGGAGTCTGTTTAAAACTATTGTAGATTCTTTGACTGTAAACTATATTCCATCTGTTAATATTCGCCACCATGCTGACGCACCCTGGTACAATAGAAAGCTGAAAAGACTGTCCAACAAAAAGAGAAGATTGTTCCGTGCCGCTAAACACGTTTCATCTGAATTGCGTTGACAGGCCTATCACGATATTGCTGACGAGTATGCCAAAACAGTAAAAAATGCAAAACAAATTTTCTTTAACCATACGCTTCCATCCATGCTTCTTAATAACCCTAAACGATTTTGGAATATTGTCAGCAATAGCGTAACCAAAAATATATCTCTTACTTCTTCTGATGGGATAATTGTGGAACCTGCCCAGTGTGCTTCTGTGTTGAATGATGTCTTTGTTAGATCATTCTCAGCTCTTAGTAACACTTATGTGCCTCCTCTAACTTCTCGGAATTTTTCACCAATGGACCCTATCTTCATTGATGTCATAGGAGTATCTAAGGTAATAGATGTGTTGAAGTGTTCATCAGCCGCAGGTGTTGACGGTATTAACTCTAAATTTCTAAAAAGCACTAAAATGTATTCGGCCATCATTCTTTCTAAACTATTCTCCCAATCACTTGAGTCAGGGTCCATACCTGATGATTGGAAGACAGGGAAGGTGGTACCGTTGCATAAATCAGGTGACAGCCATGACCCATTCAACTACCGTCCCATCTCTCTAACGAGTGTTCCTTGTAAAGTCCTCGAACATATCATCTGCTCCCATTTAGTGTCTTTCCTTGAATCAAATAGTTTCTTCTCGTCCGCTCAACATGGCTTCAGAAGGCCATTTTCATGCGATACTCAATATTGTCTTTCACTCATGAGCTCCACTCCTTCCTTGATAACGGCTCTAGCACTGACTGTGTTTTCTTAAATTTTTCAAAAGCCTTCGATAAAGTATCCCATAAGCTACTAATCCATAAGCTTCGCACTCTAAACATTGATCCTTATGTGCTTGATTGGATTATCGCCTTTCTATCTCATCGGGTCTAGTTCGTCAACGTAAATAATAATAATTCTCATTTGGTGCCTGTCGATTCCGGTGTACCGCAAGGTTCTGTAATTGGTCCCCTATTGTTTCTAATTTATATTAATGATCTTGTAACTAATATTTCCTCGCCGATCTGCTTGTTCGCTGACGACTGTGTCCTTTTCCGCAATATAACTGACCATTCTGATGTAATTCATTTGCAATCTGATCTTGACGTCATAGCTCTCTGGTGCAACTCTTGGCAAATGGAACTTAACACTAATAAATGTAAGTCAATGAGAGTATCCCGCTCTAACAGTTTATGTCCTACTTATAGCATTAACAATAAATCCCTTGAGTCTGTTACATGTTATAAATACCTTGGAGTCTATATAACCTCTGACCTTACTTGGAATACACACGTCGAATATGTTGTAAGTAATGCTAACCGCACGTTGGGTTACATAAAACGAAACTTTTTTCAAGCCCCTTCTTCTCTTAAACTAACCTTATACAAGTCCTTAGTCCGTCCTAAATTAGAATATGCGTCATCCATATGGGACCCTGGTCACCAAGGCCTTATTAGCAGATTAGAAGCTACACAAAACCGAGCCGTTCGTTTCATCTTATCTAACTATCATCGTACAGCCAGTGTAACATCAATGAAATTAACTTTGTCACTTCCCAGTTTGTCGTCTCGGCGCAAAACAGCTCGTTTATGCCTGTTTCACAAAATTTATCATCACATCCCATCTCTCCGTTTGAAACTAATGCTCGAGCCCTCTTACCGTTCATCCCGTCTCGACCATATTCACAAGGTAGGCATACCTAATTTTAACACCTTCAAATTCAGCACCTCGTTCATACCTCGCACATCGACTGACTGGAACCACCTTCCCGCTTCTATTGCAGATATTAATGATATTTCACTCTTTAAGCAATCACTTATTAACAGCACCCTTGGTTGATTAATTACGTTTATTTATTGTTTGCTCACTCCCCTCTAAAATGTACTCTGTACCTTGAGGGTAAATAAATAAATAAATAAATAAATCAGCCTTTCTGATGCAGAAATGGTGTTGCCAACGTTGGTGGGCTCCTTGGTCAGAAGCGGACCGACAAGATCAAGAAGACGCCGAAACCTAGAAATAAAAATTTGCTACAATTTTACATGTAGCTCACTTTAAAATGTCCAAAACCTTCATGCACATATACATGCACAGATACAGGATGTTCTCACTAAGACTATGTAGAATTTAAAAAAAATTAACACTGGAAATAGAACAACTTTGGAATAACACTGCACACCATGGCAGAACAGATGTGGCATATTTTGAAGAATGACAAAAGATCTTTACTTACAATCGAAGATGAAGCAAATATTTAAATGATCATTTCACAGACACTAGTCAATGAATTGTCCAGTTGCCACTTTACACTCTGTGCCAGACATCTGCTTCGGTAGATAATGTTATCCCAAAGCTGCTACCATCCGTGAAGAGTGCATTCGTACGAGGGTCTTGCTCTATCAATATGTTTGTGGGAAACCCTGTCTGACGAATACACATTCAGGTCAGTCGGAGTAGTGAAAATTTGTAACCTGGGAAATGTTGACGAAACCAGGACCTCAATAAATTAGCAAGCAGTGAGGCCGTGGAAATAGAGTACTTATACGCATTTATTCAGCTGTTCGGAAGTATTAGTTTCATTCCCCCGTCTGTACGTATACCTGCCTGCTGTCAAGAGGCTGATGTGTTTTAACCAAACAACTTTGATACACTAAATTGCAAAATCGTGATGTCAATACATCAACAAAAGTACCATGCCCACAGGTACCACGAGAGGTAGTTCTTTTATTATCTACGGCCTAAAATAACCGCACTGCAGTAACGAAAACTCCCGAAAAAAAAGTTTTTTTTTTTTTTTATCGGGTTAATAAATTACAATAAACTATGCGTCGCACAGAGATCAAACTCCGTGATAGGTGATGCTAGTGGGGATAGAACGTGAAAGTTTGAAGACATGACGTTACCTGGATAAAAATAAAAATGGGACAAACGGGATTTTTTATGAGCCTATGTCTACCTTAATTTAATGTCGTCAAAACAAAATCTGATATTGTCGGCGCCTGTAGCTCTATTTTAGTAAAAAAAAACTAAAAGAAACTTGTCAAAATAAATGGGGGAAAAAAAACTCTTTTCTAACTGACAAGCGTTTTTCACTGATTAAATCCCAAAAGCGTCGACGATATGTCAGTTCTTGTTTTGACGATGGACGTACAGAAAAAAATTTTCGTCTCAATTATTTTTTGATGCAGGTAACGTCATGTTCTCAAACTTACGCGTTCTATTCCAACCGGTAGAATCGCGTTATCACAGAGTTTGATCTCTCTGCGATGCATAGTTTAATTACACCCGGCCGAAAAACACGGTTCTCTTCCGAAGCACAAGCACGAGCATGTTGCCCCGATGAAAGTGATTCCAAGAACGAGGGCGCGTGCTCGGCAGGCATGCTGAAAGCCCGGAGCTCACTCTTATAGCTTCTATTGCACTTGCAATGAAGCGGGGTTTTAAGCAAAATTAGAAATAAATAAAAAAAAAAGTTTTACTTACCTGGCTTTGGTCATCCGGAAGGTGTCGAAGAAGTCCTGGCCACTGGGGTCTAGGAACATTTGCCGCACGAGGGTAGAGTACTCGCCAACCTGCTTCCTCGACCGTAGAAGCAAGCGGATGGCTCTACGCTTTTTTTTCTTTAGGCTCTTCAAGTAGACCGCACTCGCAGCGGCAAAGGTAGTTAGTGTATCAGGGTCTATCTCCTCGGCATTTCGGATGTACTTTAAGATGCAAAGATTCGCCAGGGCAGCTATGCGCTCAGAATACGGAACCGCGTCGGACGCCATCACGACGAAAGTGAACCTCGACAAAGAAAGCAGATCTGAGGCGGGCGAAACGCACCCTTCGACGCAGGAATGTCCCAAATCCACCCGAAGCCGGACCTCCTTGGCCTTCGAGCCGAGGCGACGGTGGTACGCGAGGGCGTTGGCGAGGTCAGCCAGACGCAGGTGGCGTGTGACGTCAAATCTGACGAGCACCGACGTCAGAGAAAAGTGGAGGAGGCAAGGAGAGCAGTCGTGAGCGTAAAAATTTTCACGACTCCGACACATCGTAAAAATAGAAGCGTCCGCTTCAATTTTCACGATTTGTCGGATGCGCGGGTTTTGTAGTGTCCTGTTTGGACTCCCCTTCACGGGGGCTCTAAATAGTCACGCCCCTACCGAAGTTGGTGAAATTCGCTGCAACAAGAGATTGAACATACTCGCGGTGGACACACGAAAGCAAGAATCCACAGCGTCCTTGCTGCGAATCAGGAAGCTCGTCGGCATTGCAGTGCGGACATACGAGCCTCGGAATCCGAACACTGCTGGCCTTATTCGGGACGTTGACGCAAGCATCTCGGAGAAAGTGTTACTTCGGAACCTAAGCGCGAACACGACGAAAATCACGCAGGTGCGTCGTTTTGCTGCCACAGAAACGGTTCGCGTCACTTCCGCTTTTGCGACCCTACCGGAACACGTATTTCTGGGCAGAGTACGACATAAGGTCGAACTATACGTTTATCGACCAGCGCAGTGGAGGAAGTGTGGCAAGTTTCGACACGTCAAGGCAGTTTGCACTCGCCCCGAGGTGTGTACCAGATGCTCTGGCTCCCACGCGAGCGAAAGATGCGAAGCCGAAAGGGCCAAGTGCGTGAACTGCAAGGGCGCACATGAGGCAACCTCGAAAGACTGTGTAATCTGGCAACAAAAACGAGCCGTAAACAAGTACAAAACAATTAACAAAGTAGACTCCAAAACTGCCCGAGCAGCCGTCCGAAGCCGCGGCCAGCGCAACATCGAACACGACAACGTGATCATTCTTCAGAACCGTTTCAGTGACCTTTATGATGAGACGCAGGACCTCCCCCCCGAGCAGAGCAACGCATCACAAAGTGAAACACGGAGTTCGCACCCAGCACGGCGTGCATCATCAAACCCTGAATCAGTCTCTTGGGAACAAGATACATCAAGAGAACAGCGCTTGGAGCCTCCAAATAGCATTAGAGAGCAAGGTACATCCCACCATTCATCGCAGCGCACAGCACAGCGGAATTCATACGGTCATGCGCTCCGCACTGCCTCTGTTCAAGCGCAATCACAGCCAACCAGCAACCGTAAAATCTCCCGAAGCGCGACTGGCAACGAACAGCCCAGCCTGATCTCCTCACTGGGAACCCTTGCACGAACTGTAATGCCAGTGGTCACGGAACTTCTGAAGCCGTTTGACTCCCCTGTGGTGCGAGCGATGCTCCAAATAATCACACTGGTTCAGCAATGGCTCTGCGATGGAGCTTGCTAGGCATCAAACTTCCATGGAGCTTGCTAGGCATCAAACCTACAGCACACGCAACGAGCACCACAGGTATCGTACTTCAAGAGCACGCTAGTGAACGACGTCTAGACTCTGTAGAAGAACTTTTTATGCATCAAATATACCGCGAATGCACTGTGCTCCAGTGGAACGTGCGCGGCCTACGAAACAAACTGCCTGATATACGGGACTTCGTACGAAAGTATGAAACGCCCATTGCAATCTTTATCGAATCAAATGCATCTTCAACGCTCCGCATCTCCGGATATGAGTGCCCTCATTCCGTTCCTGATCGGGAAAAAAGTCGTATCACCGTGTGTGTGCGCACAGACATTTCAGTTGCCAGGAAAGAATTATCCCTTCACACTACAGCCGATTACGTGTGTCTAAAGCTTCAGTACAAAAACATATCTTTCACAATCATCGCGATCCACATTCCGCCAAGAGTGCATTTCTCTGGCGAGGAATTTCAGGCCGTGCTGCAGGAAATTGAAGGACCTTTTGTTCTCTGTGGCGATGTCAACGTACACAACCCGCTGTGGGGCGGAGATAAACTTGATGCGAGAGGAAGACTCCTAGAAGACATTTTCAGCTATTGGAACATGGGGGTCTTTAATGATGGAACATACACCTTTCTTCGGGGAGAGCTCAAGAGCGCCATTGATATCACTGCGGTTTCTGAGGACTTCCGTCTTCCCGTCCGATGGATGACAGATCTTGACACCAGGGGCAGCGACCACCTGCCTCTCCTCACCTCCCTCGACGGCTTTGGAGGTAGAAGGCACAACCGGACAATTCCATATACAGACTGGAGTCGTTTCAGAAACGAAACAGAGTCAGCATATAGAAATGGTGCAGGAGATACAGACATCACTGCCCGCATAACATCATCATTGACATCCAGCACGAAAATGGTGAAACTCCCCGCCAAATACCTTGCGATCGACGCAGATTATGAGAAGTTGCGAGCGGTTCGACGTCGTGCTGAAACGTGACAGGCGAACTGGTAAAGCCGCGGACTGGGCGGAAGCACGACGAACCCTGGCGGTCGTACGGCGACACTAATTCGACTCTCTATGTGACGTCGGAGAGGTTCCTGCGGTTCAATGGACCCTCAAAAGCCGTCAACGAGACTATGGAACGTGACCCGAGGGCTCAAGAAAACACCCAGGCAGAAGTTTCCCTTCCGAGCCTTGGCACTTTCAAAAGGAATCACTGAGCGTGCTGCAGCCAATGCGTTCTGCCAGCTCCAGCAGCGGCGCCCTGCGAGCGGATTGTCACACGAGAAAACCACTGAAGCCGCCGTGCTACCGGAGCTAGACGAGGTTTTTACCTTGGGGAAACTCAAAAGTGCTCTACAGGAGTGTTCCCAACACACCTCTCCAGGTCCGAATGGTGTTACATATAAGGCGCTAGCCAATCTGGGACCCCTCGCCCTCGGTGCCCTCCTGCAGCAATACAACGTCATTTGGAACACAGGACAGCTCCCAGAGTCCTGGAAGAAGTCTCGCCTCGTTCCCATCCTGAAAGCAGGAAATTCGCCTCTGTCGCTTGAGTCATACCGCCCCATTGCGCTCTCCAGCTGCATTGGGAAATTGATGGAGCGTATGATCCTAAACCGTCTGCTCTGGTACCTCGAAAAGAGAGGGGTCTTCCCCGAGTGCATGTCGGGGTTTCGTCGTGGCCGTTCTGCCATTGACGGCGTCGTGGACTTAGTCTCAGATGTTGAACAGCATCGGAGCCGCCGTCTCTCCAAGGTAGCTGTGCTTCTGGACATAAAGGCTGCTTTCGACAGCGTGGAACACTCAGCAATACTCACGTCCCTCATTAAACTCCGCGTACGTGGTCGAATCTACAACTAAATCTTGGCCTACCTTCAAGGACGCACAATTTACCTAACCACGACGGAAGGTAACAGTGACTGTTTCTTCGTAACTGCCGGCGTTCCACACCGGAGAGCCCCACACTCTTTAACGTCGTCCTGGCCCAACTTTCAGAGCATGTAAAGATGTGGATGTATGCCGACGATCTGTGTATCTGGTAAGTTAATCAGTTCTGGCACGGTCTTCATGACTTCACCGGAGGTCGGGGAGGAAGCAGCAATTTAACTGGCAATGACCTCGTCCTCTCGGATCAAATTCAGAGTAAGTGACTCCAAGCCGGCAATTTTAAATTACACGAGTGGACGGATATCGTCCGAGGCACTCAAAAATCTACGGACGGGTTTCCACGGAGATCGAGTTCGGGGAGTTCAAATTGTGTGGGCGCCAGCTCACTCGGGCCTCCCGGGGAACGAGAAGGCGCACGACGGTGCTCGAGGCTTAACCGACCGGGCCGACGTCACCAAAATCTTTGACACGCACTCGTTGCGGCGGTCGGACAGAGACAGGCTAGTTGCCTACCGGGACGTAATTAACCACTACAAGCTGGGAGGGGCTAAATACCCCGCAGCAGACAGGACACTGTCCAAATGGCAGGCAGTGGTGTGGCACCTTCTTCGAACTAATACATTTCCAAACTCAGGGGCGTACAGCCACTGCTATCCGGGGCTTTACTCCAGCGCATGTAAGCATTTCGGGGACAGGGCCGACCTGCAACATATGAGCTGAGTCCCCTGTCCCATTAAAAAATATAGAAAAAACAGAAATAGAGCTAAACGTTTACTGTTAAACATTTGAACCTCCGAGCAGTGGGAGACCGTGCTGCACAGCTCGGACCCGGGAGAACAGGTCCGTCTGGTCCAGATGGCCGTGGCCGCCGCAGAGGAACAAGGACTCCTGGCCGCAGACTGAGGGGGGAGAGTGGTGGCTCTGTCTAGACTCCATCTTCCCTTACCCCATCTGTGAACAAATACATGTTGTCATCATCATCAGTTTTGTCAAGGTGTATGTTTGTCAGACATATGCTTTTGTCAAGGGTGCCCGACCTATGGGGAGAACTCGAGGTTATTCGATTCAGCAAAATTTTCTCTTGGACATATGCTGCACCACACAAAGAAGGTGTGCGAAAGAAGGAACTTTTTTTAAACCAACACATTGTAATATTTCACACACAAACATCACAACCAAGCTTTCACTTCCCGATAAAAACACAATTTTATTATCAGTTTTGCCATGTTAGCAATAAAAGAACCGCTAAACTTAGAAGAGGCACGAATGCCAATGTAATACAATTGATTAATTTTTATTAGTCCATAAACACTCTAAATAAATAAAATTATACTCAAAGGAAAGCATTTTTCTTTTCGTCAGACTCTTGGCGCCAAAGTGCTTCGGTGGCGCCCTCTAATGGTTTCTGCTCGTGACGTGAAGAGCAGAATTTTCCTCGTTGGAAGGTCACGAGTGGCATTCTTGCGTACTTATTGCGAACGAAGCTCGATGGTGCGTGTAAAAAGCACGAGAGAAGTTTGGAATCATAGCGTTCTTAAAACAACGTCGTCAAAGTGAATAAAGATGTATAGTGGTATAGTGAGCGTTTTCCCAATCACGAATGCCGATCACAAAGACGCTCTTGGGTGCCAATCTTACCAATATCCTCTCCTGTTTCTTTTTCCAGAGTGAGATGTTCTCTGTCATTTTCTACGACTTGAAAGTCTTTATTCCTCACCACAGTCGTGGCATTCACAAAATATGATTAACTATCGCCAGCTCACACGCACATAGAATTTCTTCTTTTTTTTTTTTTGGCTATATCTGTGCACAGAAAGATTTTATCACGATTTGATGTGTGTAATGTACTCCCGAATCGCACATAGTTAAGTTGTGCAGTAGCTGTTTTTGGTCGTATGACGGCACTTGTAACTTCCAGCATTCCTGTCTCCAAGTTTCGGGTCCTATAGCAACTTCAGAAAAAAAGGATATAAAAACAAAAACTTTGTGATTTGGTACCTGTGGCTATCGGAAACTGTCTTCGCTAACGTGTGATGCGTGTGTTGAGAACGTAAGGGATTGTATCTAAGCAATATTTCCTGAAAGTACAAAATCGCTGCACCGCCTGTTTTATATATTCAGTTCCTTTTTGATGCGGAAAGCAATTTAAGAATTACTCGGCAAGCAAGTGCACTGCTCCACGATTTATGGGGCTCTCGGCTGCCATTTAACAACAAGAATAAATCGTCGTTGAAGTGCACAACGACTTTTGTAATGTATTATTTTTTAAGGTTGGCTCCTTACGCGTTGAATGACGTGAGCAATACATTTACCTTACCAATGTAGAAATGTTGCCAATTTGGCTTTTGCTGCAGCTGCTTTAGGAAGAGGTATTATGTTCTCTCTTTTGCGCTTGACCAGGATTGTTTATTTGAATTAGCAACTGCGCCCTGAAGTTGATCAGATATTTCCCAGACATATGAGACTGCTGGCTACTCCTGAAGTATTTCAGTTTTTCTATTTACTAGCATCGATACTTTTACTTTCGCAAACGAATGGAAATGATTCCCAGGGGTCTTCTTAAAACTGTGAACCTTGGGAACGGCGTATTCAGAGAGAAAACAAATATGAAAAAGAACCATTTGAAACTCTCGCCCGAGTCAATCACATAGTTGTCCAAATGGTGCACAGCTGCAACATCCATGGTGTTAACTGGCCATTTGTTCATGGTACGGCACTGCAGGCTGTCGACGTCTTGGGGGAGCTTCACACAATTACAGGTTATGCTAAAGTCACATTCTTGCATTCTAAGGACTTACCTCTGAAACAAGGGGCAGATTCTTTCAAACACAAAAGCCAGCAAAAGCGCGATAATCGGCGATCACAAAACAAAAGGGCGTCAAAACAAGCACGGTTGAAATTTTGCGACTGCCAGACAGCAGGTAAACACTCGGATTTGTTGCAGGTAGAAAAGCACTCACTCCGTTTTGTCCTGCCAAGAGTTAGTAGAAAATATAAAAACGAGTTCTTCTTTTCGTTTTGCAAAAGGGAATGGTATTCTCAGTTCTTAATGCGATAGCCATATTTGAGGTGCTTTATCGTAAGCATTTTGATATGCAACAAAAACGAAAATACACGCGGGGGTAGTTAGAAAAGAGATAAGTCGAAAAAAAAAAAAGAAAAATCCCAGCGCCCTTTAGGCGGAGTCAAACGCAGGACACCATGAATTGTGAGCACATCGTTCAAACACTGGACCGCAAGGAGATATATTTTTTTTATTAATTGCACGAGCCAATGGAGGTACTTTTGAAGCAATATTTATTAAGTTACATTTTATCTACCTATCGCGTGCATTGACAGGTCGTGGTACGAGGCGCTCTTTGGATGTACACTCTAAAAAAATAAAAGGGAGGAGAAATGGAGGAAAAAGCGACGTTCCTCCCTGTCGCCTAGCTTAACAAAAAAAAAAAAGAAAAAAAGAAAACGGCGTGCGTTTTGCAAGAATCACGCCGTATGTTCCCGCTTCGAGATCGCGCTTATTCATTGTGGATGAAAGCTTGCAGCTGCGATAAGTACAGGTAGCGATTTATCACTGGCATGGCAAGTACGACCGCTTTCGTCGCGTTTCTTGCTACATGACAAGCAGAAATAGTGACTTTGGAGCGAGGGAAGAAAAAAAAAGGACGGACAGACACGAAACTATCTATCCTTAACCAGCTCGCCTGCCTATTTGCTTTAACTTTAGGAACAAGTAGGGCGCACAAAAAATAATCGGCATAAGCGTTGAATATTTTTTTTTTTGCTTGATCATGTAGTTGCTAAGGTCACTGCTCTATTCGAGAGAACGCGTCTATACGTTCCTAGCCCCGTCACCTCCGCGAGAAACATATACTCTTGAAATAATGCCTAAGTACCATACAGCGAAAGGTAATCCGTGCGGCGTTTATTTCATTTCCGTGTAAAACAGAACAGGGCATATCCAGCCGATAGGAACGAGCACGGCGTTGTGGCGAGCGACTTCGTCCGACACACGCTGTAGTCCGTCATCATCGGGATCATGACTGACTTGCGGGAACAGGCGATTTTTTTTCCTTCAAAAACTTGAGCCCCGCACAAGAAATGACACTGAAATGACGATTCGGCGAAGGAACGAAGCAGCGGATCCGGGAGACGAGGTCAACCGTTCATTTGAGAAGAGTTCACTTGGAAGCAGGGTTGCCAGGTAGTTTCTAGCTCAAACCGCCAAATGCCAGACGGTGTAGCGCAAACGTAGCCAAATGTAAGAGATTTATGTAGCCAAAAAATAGCCATATTATGGAAACCCCAAAAAATCGTGCGCTCGAATGTGCAAGCTCAATTCGAGGCCCTGCGTCTGCGTACTAAGGTTTAGGAGCAGCTTGCAAGCTCTACGACATCTTGAAATGTATTGAATGTGTTATGTCAAACACAAAAGTACAAAACTTTTCCAGAGGCGTTTTTATAGTCACATAGTTGTGAAGCACTCGCTCGTGCCCGGCTTACTCGCCTCATACAATTGAATTTCGTGTTGAAACGGGCAAAAAGCTTAAGTAGGGTTCATGTCCTCACAGCACTCGTTCTTCCCGAGGAAGGTAAACTTAACATAGAGGACGTTTTGATGACTTCGAAGGGGCATGTTCTTTGTTAGGCCTGACTTTATGAGGGGCACGTGACTGAATACTCTCTCCAGGACGCCATTCGATATGGACAGTGTCGGGAGCGCGATGGCAAACTCGGATAGCAACGGAAACCCTGCGCATCGATTTTGGCCATATTTGGTATATTTATTGTCCCAAATCCGTTGTCTCTTGTTATTTCATGTTTCACGAAAATGCTTCCTTTGTTAAATCCGGTACAGCACGCGTTATCGGGCGACATAAAATTCTGCAGGATGTCTTGAGCTGCCTTTAGTATCATTTTTCCTCGGATGAGGTGCCTCCTGTAGGAGGATGGTGGAAACCTCGAGGAAATAAAAGACGCCAGTAGATAGCAGAAAGAACTTGGGAGCATAAAATAAGCCACAATACAAAAGCGATATCGTTGGCCCTGAATCTCGGTCACGGTAGCTCACTTTTAAGCTGAAAGGTTCTGGCGATTCTGGCATCACGCCCTCGAATCTTCACGCAGAAAATCCCTGAAGGCGGGAATCGAGAAAGGGTGGACTGTCGCTTTTAGCTTATACTGAAGTTTCTTTTGTACATTTACTTTAAACCAAGCAAAGAAAAAAAAACTTGTTGCTTTAGGATCTGAAATAGCCCAAAAATAGCCACATAGCCAACCGCCGAATTTCGACGCCAAATTCATGACAAAGTAGCCCAATTTGGCTATTATTAGCCCAACCTGGCAACCCTGCTTGGAAGAAAGGGTAGTACAGACATTCCATTCTCGGTGCGGGGCGAAGGGGGGGAGGGAGGCCGGATTTGCAGTCTTGAAGCAACGGATGATTCACGACAGCGGACGGTTCTCCGCCGCTTTTGTAGTTTGTGCGGCATTTCGTGCGACTGTGAGCTACATATCAAATAACGCTCTCGCAAAAAAAAAAAAAAAAAAAGTACAGTGAACAAATAATTCCGTCGCACTTTTGTCATAGAGTAATATAGTAAACGTAAAGAGAGGACACAGGAGCCGATTCGCGGCCCAGATAGTGCGTTTAATACCCTCCGCTACGTGGCGCTTTTCTGCAATTTGGTTAAAATTAATTAAAACTCTTTCTGTGAAAAGTATTTATTTTTTAAATGGCAATGCTTTAAAATTATTTAAAGTATTTAAAACGACTAAATAGTTTAAATCAAATACGTCACGAAAACCACGTGATGAATGGCGCCTGCCATGGCCTGCCTGCCTGCACGCTGTCGCCTCTGCACCATTCTGCATGGCCTCTGCTCGTCCCTGCGTCGTTCGTCTGTGCCGTGCGTGCCGTCCATCTGTGCTTTCTGCTGCATCATGTTCGGTCGACTTTGCATCAATCAAGGTGACGCATAACCGCCCGCGTGCTCGCATGCTCGGCGTGAATTCGTGGAGCCGATCGGTTCGAGCTTCTCGCGCTGTTGTTTCTGCCGGGGTGTCTGGCTGCACTTGAACGTGTGCGCATGTTGATTTCCAATGAGATTGTTTTAAAAAAAGAATTTAACTTACGACCCTGCACACGACATTGTCCATGGGTTTACAGATGACGGTGTTGAACGAACCTCTAACATTGCAGATAGAGCCTTGGTTGTTATGCTGTCTGAAATTTCCAGGAGGTGCGTTTAGCCCCTTGCATACACTGTTGTGCACACTCCAACAACGTCTTCTGCTTAACGCAGTCTCCTCATTTCTCTCATTCGGGAGCTTAAGACTGTTGGCTTCACAGTAAAGGCTGTGTGTGGTCTGTGGTTAGGGGGCTTCAAACGTAAGCTTGGCGTGTGTGGTGATAAGCCATTTTTTTTAATTTGACAACGAACACGTTTACTTTTTTTCTTTGATGTTCTGCACCTTCCCAAAACAACCAAGAGCAGTCTCCAAGCCCACAAACTTTGCATTGGAAATGAGGTCATTGAGTGGTCTTCTATTGTTGAACTTTATTGTTCTATCGATGAGATGAGCTTGCAATTGGCTCCGAAACTTACCGAGAGACACATTTTTTTCAAGAACCTTTCTGTGAAATGGAAGAAAATTGTGCCCCACAGGTACTGAGTGCCTCACTCTTTCTTGCAATCATATCCCTTGTTTATGCAAAGGAACTTCCTGAGGCAGCCATGGCTACAGCCTATTTCTGTGATAGGATGTGCATACTTTTTGATTGTCTAAATAGCTAAAAAATTCAAGAAGACAGGACAGAAGTCGCGTCATGCCATTCTGAAGGGAGAATCTGAAATACTTGATTTTCTCCACCAGTAACTCGAAAGGATTTCAGCATGGCAGTTCCAAAGTAGGAGGCAGCCATAAGCCATCATTGGGTGGCAAGTTACTATAAAAAGTGTCCTCATGCTCTGGGATGAGCTTTCAAGCAGCCATGATTTTAAGTTCCTGCTTACACGACGCCTGCAGTAAGACACACTTGAGAACGTTTTTGGAGCTATCTACGACAAAGGCTGGGCTGCAACACAAACCCAAATGTGCATCAGTTCACCTCAGGACTAAAACAGCTCTGGATAAAGAAACTGTTCAAACTGTCGGACAATGAAAACGTAGAGGGTGACAAGGCTGGGACCTCCTAAAGGAGTTGCAAATATCTTCGCACCATGAAAGGTTAATTTCAGACATTGTGGAACGTCTTCCAATTGATACCTTCCTGCCACTATAGGATATATCTGAGCTGGCATCAGACATCAGGTCTAACATTAATTGATGACTAGTCCACTTTTTTATTACGCTTGGGGCTATTTGATCAAGCTTTTGCTTGAACAGACAACTTACAGCTGTGGCTGTTCTCAGCTGCTATCAGATGAGTCTAATAACTTGACCACGCCTCACCAGTACTGTCTTGTTCCTAAAGCATACCGCGTGCCTGGAAAATGTTCGGGAACTTAGTAGTACCATCACCAGGCTGCCTTTCATATCATTCAGCAACTAGAAAATCACTTTCTTCCCATAACAGAGAGTGTGACACATGTTCGAGGAGTGTGTGCCGCCTTGTATAGCACACTTTGAGGTCTGGGTGGTTTTAGCCTTTGCCCAGAGGAGTACCACAAAGGGTTTTTAAAATTGTTTTGCAGAATACACTTGTGTTGACATGTTTGATTTCTTAACCGGAATTTGGACAAAGTTCGGTTGCACTCTTCAGTGGCTAGTAAGAACGAGACAGGTATAACTGTTAATAGTGTATTAACAGAGGCGGTTGCCAAACCAAAAAAAAACTGCTTATTAAGTGGGCGGTGCAGCTTGCTCTTGTATAGCACACTTTGAGGTCTGGGTGGTTTTAGCCTTTGCCCAGAGGAGTACCACAAAGGGTTTTTAAAATTGTTTTGCAGAATACACTTGTGTTGACATGTTTGATTTCTTAACCGGAATTTGGACAAAGTTCGGTTGCACTCTTCAGTGGCTAGTAAGAACGAGACAGGTATAACTGTTAATAGTGTATTAACAGAGGCGGTTGCCAAACCAAAAACAAAAAAAAAAACTGCTTATTAAGTGGGCGGTGCAGCTTGCTCTCCAAATATCTGTTTCCCCTTTTTCCAGCAAATCTGTATGACGGCTCCCTAACAAAACTATTTGTCCACTTTCTACAAAATTTCGATATAAAATAGTGTATAGAGGCTAAAAATATTTGAAAGAAAATGTATCCACTTTTGTATCCACTGTCCATAGTTTTTTAGCCGCTTTTTTATAAAGCCATATTTCTTTTTTGAACAATTTCGGGTAATGTTTAGGGACGTTGAATCTTGTCAGATTTTGAATAAAGTTCTCATTGTTTCGTAATGGCTCGCCCGCAGTGAGTTTGAGGCTATGCAAATTGGTGTTTTTTATATTTGCCGGAAATCGGAAATTTGTACTATCCGGCGTGTGCTTCGCACCGTTATAATACTCTTATGACTGGTAATGATAACGATGTCTTATTTATTTTTGCACTTACTTCCCGTACCCGAGTCGTCGTAAAAGTGAATGTATCATACAGCATGTTCTCCGTGAAAAGGTTTTGTTAACTTGGTTCCGCTAAGAATCTATTACGAAGTGTACGATATGCCGAAGTCCTTCATATTCATTTATTTTTGTGAGTATCGATCTCTTTCGTATAAAACATACAAAGCTTCTGAAGTAAATCATGTATGCATGAATGTGGTCCAATAAAATGTGTTCGAACCACTTAATGTTGTTGACCCCAAAATGCTCCACCAGCCACGAGTCAATGCGGCGATTGTGTAACTTCAATGCTTTACAATAGAAAAAGAACAAGAAATATATATACTTCTGCTTTGTAAAGTAGGTTGAAATATTGTTTGACACATCTTGCACGGACTCTATCGTAAGAAAAAAATAAAGCAAAAGTACGTTATTGTTAAAAAAAAACAAAAAAACAGCGGCTTCGGGAGTCAAGGAGCTTCCGAGAGCCGAGCGAAGCGGGGAGGAAAGAGAGAGAGAAGGGTACCGGAGAAACCGGAGCAGAAACGCCCAAGCCGAAACCGAAACTAACTTGACCGGAAACGTAATCAGATTATATTTAATACCGTCCGCTAGCAGTGCTACCTGTCACTGGTCTATCTGGGCCGCTGGGGCCTATGGCAGTGTCCGCTCTTTACCTTGTGTATATTACTCTATGCTTTTGTTTTCTTTTATGCGGCCGACTTATAGTCTCTTATCGCGCGGTTTCTCTCGTGTCGCGAAACAAGCGCTGGCCGGCTGTAGTACACGACCGAGCCGAGCTGGCGTCAACAGCGTGGATCTCAAGTCTACTGGTCGCAAATGTACTGGACGTAATTTTAAAAGAAGCAAGGATGAACATAAGCTTACTCGATAATAAATTAATGTTCTATTTAGATAGCGACATAAATAGAATATTACTAACAATTGCTGTACAACCTTTTATTTTAGCTTTAGTGTCCGAGATACTTGCATTGCGTTAGCTCTCGTAACGTTATATTCTGCAACGGGTTGTAAAAGTTCTTTAAAACATGCAAACGCGGCTCCGCTACGGTTTTGGTAGCGGAGGCCATACCCATAACGGATTGCTTATATAGTTGCGGAAGTGACTGAACGATCTAAAACTCTCGACACAGGGCTTTTTATCTTTCTGACTTGGGCAACGTGATGTTTTTAAGCGGTTGCGATACCAAAGTCATGGTTCGTGGGCCCTTATCGCTCCCAGCACTTAATTTTTTATGGTAAAAGCGCTGCAGGTTAGAAAATTAAAACACTTTTCAATTTCTCTAATACGGGTGACAAAGCATGGCCCCAGATATGTCTTCTGCTCTTGCAACGAGTCTTTTTAAAGCCAGTAATAATGTTTGTTTGAAAAATTCATTTAAATTCTCGTGCCACAATTTAAATAATTATTGCCCCGCCAAAACTTAAAATAGATTACACTGGCACTGAACACTCCAATCAAGCAAAAGCTCGGTGGCAAATTTCAGCACCAGTGTACTGCATTTCAACACTGCATTGCCAACATGATTCTTCGAACTTATTTTAAAAAAATAATTAAATTTTAGTTAATTAGCCTAATGATCTACATTTGATTTGATCAGGGTGTCGAATTAAGAGATGGGGGCTATTCCAAGAGACAATTAAAATAATGTATCAAGTACGAGTAATATTTGCTCCGCCTCTCCGTGTTTATGCGACAAATTATGGCAGTCATCAGCCAAATCGGATTCAAAAATAAGACTGCCATATATAGAGAGAGTGCGAATTCAGCGCACGTGTTACGATTGCTGATGTGTCAATCGTAACACATTTGGTGTCAATCAGCACGTGTTACGTGGTGATTGACACCAAACGTGTCAATCAGCAGATTGGCACTTTCTCCCCTCGCGTAGTTAAGATAGCTTCCACCAGATGGCGCTCAAAACAGAAAAAAAATGTTGGTGAAGTGCCAACTTGTTTTCCAATGTCCCACACCCTGGACCGCTACATGGTAAATACAAGTACAACACTAAACACACAGAATACACGAAACACAAGCAGAACACCCAACAACAGCAACAACGCAGCGACACCAAACGTGTCAATCTGCTGATTGACACGTTTGGTGTCGCTGCGTTGTTGCTGTTGTGGGGGGTTCTGCGTTGGGGTGTCGCTGCGTTGTTCAACAGCAACAACGCAGCGACAACAAACGTGTCAATCTGCTGATGACACGTTTGGTGTCATCAGCAGATTGCAGATTGCTGCGTTGTTGCTGTTGTGGGGTGTTCTGCTTGTGTTTCGTGTATTCTGTGTTTAGTGTTGTATTTGTATTTACCATGTAGCGGTCCAGGGTGTGGGACATTGGAAAACAAATTGGCACTTCACCAACATTTTTTATTCTGTTTTGAGCGCCATCTGGTGGAAGCTATATTAACTACGCGAGGGGAGAAAGTTTCCTCCATTGGGCGAAAAAAGGTGGCGATTTTCCTCCCTTAGAGGAGGAACGTTTTGTCTACGAGCAAAAATAGGTGGCAACTTTCCTCCCTTACTGGGGGAGAAAATTTCCTCCCGTTTCGTAAGAGGAAATTTCCTCCCTTTGTAGAGCAATATATGATACATGCGAGTTCCTACTTTAAGGGAGGAAGTACTACTCCCTTTTTTTTAGAGCGTAGCGCAGTCTTCACAGCGCATTGCAAGAGGAACAAGTTGTCTGACAAGGATATACCTAAACAGAAGTGTCAATTTGCTGAGTATTACCATTTACGTGGAATGAAAATGGCCGACCATTTGACGCGACATTGCCTTCTATAGCCGTAGACTCAACTTAATCAGCTGCATGCTGCCTTCATAGAAGACAAGCAATGCTATCGCAATTCAATGTAGTCTGTTGCCAAGCACCGCAGAAGCGCAGATCCCTTTGTTTTATTTACAGCAACCTTTTTTAAGTCACAAATGGCAATTGAAAAGCAAAAAATACTTTATTACGTTTTTTATTCGACAAAACAGACACCAAGTCTACCTTAGGTACTCCTCGCTAAAGTTTCCTTTTTCATCACTCGTCCACTTTTTTTATTCCCGCACTGCGGTGTGCAAGATTTTTTCTCGAGCTATTACACCGCACAAAGTCCTCCTGCTTTCTGCACTTGCTCAAAATCATTCTCAGTGTTTAATGACTGTCTAAGATACCATGCTGGCTCACATTCGTGGAGGAACCAAAAACAACCTCGAAAGAAACGATGTTGATAGTTTAATTGCCATGGCCGATAAAGAGACGGAAAGCGTTTTTGCAGAAATTATTGTGCTAATTACTTCCGTTTGCGTCACCTGATGCAGCATTTTCTGCTTCATTTATTTTATCGCAATCTTCCTTGTCATAAATTCGGTATGTCGGATATCCACAGTTGAGAAGAAATGCGTATCGACAGCTGGAGGGAAGTTCCTTAAATAAGGAATCATACAAATACGTAGTTTTACTCGAACTGTCAAGCTTTTTCTCCTTTTCCCCAGTTTCTTTGCTTCCTGCTTTTGTAGCGACTTGGGGAATCGTCACATTTTTTAACCAATCTTCCCTCAACCAAATTTCACAAGCTGAAAAAAAAACGATACTTTGAAACAATGGGCAAGACGCGCAGTTTAGTATATAACAGTTCGCTTAGCATAAAACAGACGAAAAACAAGCGGTTTCAGGGCGAAAATATAAACATAAGTTTGCCTCACTTCAAAAAGTTCAATAAGAAAAAATTAAGAGATTCCTTTTAAACTGTGCACAAACGAAAATGCGATTCAAGATTTACCAACCGAGTTTAATCGTTTAAATATGCTTTCAAATGTATGATGTTGAGCACTTAAATATATTTTTGTGAGATTTTAAACTCTATGTTCATCAGTGTAGCTATCACTGCGAGCTTTGGCGATTAGTAATGCTGCACCATATCACCTCTCTCCTGGTGTTTAGGATCCGAACGAGCTTATTAAAGAGCACTTTCAATATATGCATGTCTATGAAAATTAAAACAAAGATTGAGCAAAATGGCTGACGTCTTTTCCACAATCAACAAGCAATAAGGGGTTTTATCCTCGTCACTTGATAGGTTCTTCAAGTAGAGTGAAAATAATTAGCAAGATATAAAATCAGGAAAACCAGTCTAATCTTTCATCCGTGGCCTTGTGTCTAGGTAGAAATAAAATACTAAAATTAGAATATACGATAGCACACACGACTTGACCGCTGGTCTCCGCTAGTAAAGCTGTTTCTACCCTTGTATTAAGGGCGTTGCACTACATTATTTTAATCGAGTGTTTTATTTTTTATGCCCTGTACTTCAACTGAAGCTTCGAATATTAGCTGCAGTCGGGGTGGCACCAAATTCAGATCTCCAGGATTTAGGACCCATGAAATCGGGACATGGTGATGTATTTGCATATTTAATAAACTATAATGTCCTCCGGCCTATTGGTACCTTTATTCCGTACTTCATTTATGACTTTCTTTTTTTTTACTTTAGTGAAAAAAGCAAAAAATAAGAGGAGTATCTTTTAATATTAGCATGGGACGAACTTGGTAGCTACACAAGCGTTAGGACTGCAACTCTGCGCCAGGTTCGTGGCTGAGGGAGTAGTGTCCTAGGATCTATTCAATTTCAGCTCCCAATACTTCTTTACGCTTCACCTGACCTGTTGAAATGCTTCAGTATATTCACCAAACGTTGATATCACAAGGACCGCTCCAGACTTTGGCGTGAGTATTAAAGGGGTCATATAAGTTTCCGCATGGGGCCAGCATCATGGTAGTGTGCAAGCCTGCCTGCCACGCCGACAACGACGGATCTTAGGGACTTTAGCAAGGAGCCACGCGTTAAGAGCTAGTCTGGCCACCGTAAATGGAAAACGCTTTTTTTTTCGCCAGTCTGGAATTTGTGGGCACGCCTCAGAAACGCTTGACTCTCATAGGATATACCCACACAAGGAGCAAGATGGCGGCGCCCAAAGGCCGTACTTGTAAACGTCTACAGATCCTTCCAATGATCACCTTCTGCGCGCTGCCATCCTTGTCTACTGGGCTGTGAACCGCGTTCTGAGCATGCGCAGTTGCTTTCTTCAACGGAATATCAGGCGGCGGACATGAGTCAACACCCCAGTGATTCGGAATTTAACTCTGGGTGACAGCTATAGAAAAGTCTATAGCTTTTAGTTTGTATAGAAGAGGGCTCTTGCTTCATTTGTGTCAGTTCATTCTGAAGATGCCACTTGCATAGGTAGCAAGACATCTATCTTTTTGTTATAGCTTTCTTGTTTTGTTTTAAGTCGGAGTAAACTTTTTAGATTATCACCCTTCGCTTGGATGAATTCTCCCGGCATTTGGAACATTTTTACAATCATTGAAAGCTTAGTTGTCGGTTCCTGGACGCCACGTGGCGTCCAGGAACCGACAATCGAATTCAAAGCCGAAACGACTTTGAATATCTTGCTAAAATGTATGTTTGGACTACTCAATTCACTAGCATCTTGGTTTAAAACAGCGCGAGAAAACAACAACAAAGTTAAGACAAGACAGATGACAGCTCTGTTGTTTGTCTCGTCTTGACTTTGTCCTTGTTTTTGGTCGCACTGTTTTAAACCAAGATGTCGAATATCTTGCGTATATTTAAATTCAATCAATTTATCTTACGCCTAGAAATGTTATTTATAAGTTGCTGCGGTAGGTCAACTCATTTCATTATACCCACATGCATCATCGCCATCATTTCGTAGTGATCTCAATACATGACAAAAGGGATTGCTGAATATAACGTAGTTTTCTGAATATTCAGTGAAGGGACTTCGCCCACATTCCAGATGAAATATGATGCAGCCTGTTGATTCGCAGAAGAAGTTGAAATTGAGATCGTAGCAGCTTCCATATGGTGATGTGGCTTTAGGCTTTGGCTGGCCTTGAAAGAAAAATAGAGGATAATTTTTTTAATTAAGTGGCACGTTGTGACCTCCACACCATGCGCACGGATCCGGTTTGAGTCAGGACTAGGCGTGTAGCGTTAACGCCCAAAACTACACAGAGCAAAATAATTTTAAAAAATGCCAGAAACAGCTATAATTGCAATCAACAATAAAAGGCGTCAGCAATTAGAAAAAACAAGTAAAGAAGACAGAAAATGAGTATGTAGCCACGGATAATAGAACGCATTTAAAAGTTTCTACACTAATAGCTGCTGGGTCAACTTTCTGAGTATGCCGCTGTTTGAGCACGTGCACTGAGCTGATCTCAAAGACTAGTGGTGCAACAGCGGTTGGCAAAAACTCGGATTAAATCCCACGCTTCGTGCCCCGAAAAATGGCGACCGCCAGTGCTGCTGTGGTGAACTTTTGAAAATATTGTGTTAAGGCTCTGGTATGATTCGACGTCGAGTGTAGCGAGCGCAGCGCACACAAATACTGATTGGTGGCAGACATCGAGTTCTGCTCGCCGGCTCATCAAACGCGTGTTTTCTGCAGTACGCTGCGTTCGCTTCGCTCAACGTTGGAGTATAACTGAGCCTTTCGACTGAGGCCGTCGAATGCCCACAATGTAGCCAGGTGAAGACGCCATTGAACTTTCTGGTTCGCGAATGCTGGTGGCGGAAATCTTCCACGTTCAGGTCCCGAATAAAAACGAAAGGAAAAGGTTTCCTATATAGCTTTTGTGCGTAACTTTCTGTCCGTCTTGAATGGCGTAACTTCTTGTTTGTGCATTTTCTTCACAGGCGTTGGAAGTTGATACCACTGCAAGCAACTGCGACTCGTTTTTTTTCTGTCTGCCACATATTCCTAATAGCTTACTCCAGGTTTTAATATGATGTACTTTATGTTTCCCATAACCTACACAAAAACTACGTAGGAATTAAAATAATTACAAGAAGTATTTAAGAAATAAACAGTAATCTATAATTTGCGTACTCTTCAACTTACAGGGTAACGCTAGATCGCGGTTTCGAAACATGCTCTCGCTGAACAAGCACTCCAGCAAGAATGGTACGTCTCAAAATAAGGGAGGAGCGGCAGCTTGCCCGCGTTTGTCAAAATTTACTTATGCACTGGGCCTTGGCTTTGAATTGGGGGAGTCTTAATGCAGGGGAGAGCAACCGAGCACAGCACGTAAGTCTTGGGAGCACATGAAAAGATTGAAAAGAACTGTAATTAAAAACAAATTCCTGCACCGCAGCGTGCAGATCAACCGCGCGCGAACGAAATATTTAAGACGGTTACACGGTTCGCTTTAATAGCTGACAGCCGCCATTTTATTGGTCTCAATTGCCGCGCTGCGACGTTGTTAGAAAAAAAAAGCTTGTAAGTTTAGGCGTAGCTTCCTTTATACTGGCAAAACCTGGCAGATGGTCACGTGACGCGGCCGAAAAAAGTTAAAAGGTAGAGAGGCAGACAAGAGTCGTGTAACGGGCGCCCCGCTGTGGCGAGACGCCGAAACACACTTGTCCCGAGCGATAGAATGTCCGATCGTGCTTCTCGCGTTCCTCGCGCTACCGCTTCTTTTCTCCTAGGGTTTGAAAACCATGTTTAGGGTCCTCGCCGCTGCAAAAGCTGTACGCTGAATACCAGCCTCCCCGAGAAATTCTCTGTGCTACCAGACCCTCGCGCTTCGAATCTGCGAACGGGAACTCTATGGCTCCGCCATCGAAGTGCCTGCCTTTGTGAGTATAGAGGAGGCTATGGTTTAGGTAGTCTGAGAACAATTAGTTGCTTCAGCTTAAAGCGAAATAAGTGTCAAAGGTACATTAGATAGCGGCATCTTATCGATTGTTTATAATAAAACCTGGAATAATAATTTTATATTATATGAAAGTACGATCTAAAAAAAAAACAAGAAAAGGGTAACTATTTCAAGGGTTGTATACAACTGAACGTGCGTATATTTTGAAAAAGAGAACAAGAAGATATATGGTAAAAATACGTTGAATAATTTTAATTTACTCGTACACATGAGGTAGAAAAGGCTGCAGAGCTAACCGGAATTATTGAGTGGAAACATTTTAGTAATGTGAGTCACTTGCATACTATCAGCGACCTCGTATTCCTGGTAAGTTTACACCGGTTTATGTGTACCGCCAAATGTTGGATTAAAGATAGCTTAGTGACGTCTATTTGAGCTAATATTAACCCCTGTGCGTCCACATAAGTTATTCAAACGAACATCACATTGTAGTAAACCACACCAAAACCATAGTTGCACTCGGCACTCAAATATAAAAAAAGAAGATACTTGCACGCAGCTTTAGCTTGAAACATATGTGAAGGGTAAATAAATCAATGGAGACCACGTAAAAATTCAAGAGCAATATTGTTAGTCGACAGATGTCCCGTCGACAACCTGGCAATTAATCTGTGCTTAATAAATTCATAAATAGTTGCTGCATTCATGGTGCGCTTCCCGGCGACAACTGGTTCGCGCACAACGCTTGCCAGAAATCGTGCGGTGACGATGTAAGTGTTAATTATTACTCCAAGAAATTGTAAGGCACGTACCCAGTTGCATAGTATTTTCAATACTATAATCTCTTTGTTTTACAGCTTGAACAAATTCCGTTTTTGATTTCCTGTAGCACAAGATGGGAAAATAATTATATGTAGAAATTTTGTTTAACCTTAAAGTCCGACGTACAACCTCGATTTTCTGCAGGGAAGATAATCCTCTCAGCTCTCCCCTCTCCTAAGCTGTGAGTGGAGCCAATACGGGGCAAGGTAGAAAGTAGAGAAGATATAGGAAAGGAGGAGGCGTGCGAAACCTAGTTAATATTTAACAGGCGTGCAATGCCTAGTTAATATTTAACAAACATCGTTTGTTAAATATTAATTAGACCATTATATTTCACGCTTTTTAATGCCATAGTAACATACGTTTCAGCCATTGTGCATTTAGCCTATCTCAGATTCATAAATCAGAAATATAAAGAGTAACCAAAACTAAACCTAAAGTTATCATTAAGCAGTTTGCGTAGCTTCAGATTAGCCAAAATTATTTCAACAATGTGGGATAAACTTCACTCGTTCTCTATACAAACGCCTAGCTTGAAATTTAAAAAAAAAAATTTAAACGTCTGCTAATTTTCAAATTATGTAAACTGGTTCACTTCACATAATTTGAAAATGAGCAAACGTTTAAATTTTTTCTTAAATTTTTATCAAAAGGGCTCAAACTTAATTCCGTCTCAAGTTTCTCAAAGGTGATTTCAGATAAGATCGACCAAAGGGTGGCTGGTCGACATTTTTAAATCAACTGATGTTTTCATATGACATTGTCTAGTGTCTGGTATAAACGAATTCACACTTAGTTTTGACCAGAAAAAAAATTTGGAGACAAGAAAAATCGTAAGGCAGGGAGAGGTGGACAGTTGCAATAACGCGCACTGATGGAGGGGGCAAGTTTGAAAGTGAATTATTAAAACAATAAAATTAGGAGAATTTTAAAACTTTTTACAAACAAACTATGGGTACAACTTGCTTGTAATATAAAGTAATAATATTTATTAAAAACCTATTTAGTTTTCTACAAATTGCCAAACATGCCTGCTCGAACGACAAATGGCAAATTTTGGAAATCTGTATGTCATGAAATAATTTAATCATTATTACATAACTTGCAGACATTATTTTACTAATATATGGCTATTATTGAAAAAATAAATAAGGTATCTGAGTGACACAATAGTTACAATATATTTAGGCAAACATGGGAAAAAAATCAAACAAAGAAAAATTCCAATGCGAATAAAAAAAAAACACCACCCTCGATTTTTTTAAAATTTAGGTAACCTGTTATACTCTATTTCGGCATTCTTTTCCATTAAAACATGTTGCATCATTTTATTCAGAAAGAAGATACAACTCCCCAAAGTAGGGTCCTTTTTCAAAGCCTACACTTAGCAGTGTCCTATACAAGAAGTGACTCTGAGTTCCAGTTTCATGAAACTTGCACAAATCTTTTATATACATTTATTCAGATGAGGTCATTGATAAAAAGAGCGATCGGTCACACAGTAAAAGGGAGGAGAAACTATATACAGCATTTTACATAAGCGTACAAAGTGGTATCATATTAGAGACTAATGATTTGAGAAAAGATGCAGTGTGAAGTTGTACCTTCCGGTATATTTTACATCTAGAGTAAAATAAATAACTTTACTTCCACACACAAAAACAAAGATATAATAGTAAGATATTTTGGTTGGCTGTGTATTTACGATTACAAACAATTTCAGGTGACGGATGCCATAGTGCCTAAGTGGAGCAGCCTCGATGCTCTCGGTGTATGAATGAATCGTGGCAAGCCGATATATTTTATCCTCCTCGAGGATAACATTTTGGGTTTTGTTTATAGTGATCAGATAAAAATTATTAGTAACCACCAACAAAAACAGTAGGTTAAATACCCCGTGAAGAAAAATGTGATTAATAAGATGTCCCTGCATTCAAAATGAGCAGTCCTTGGGAAATCAAATTCTGCACTTTACGCTAAGGTTTTCCTCGCTGTACCCATTTAATAAAGTTGCTTCCAAGCAGATCCGACTGTCCGTGCTACATATACGTCACAGGTCCCTTCTGTTGATGACTTGCTGAGCCGCCACGCGTGCCAAGACTGAATGCCAGGGAAGGCGCGCACCGTCAGCCACTCTTCTTTTTTTTGTTCACGATACCGAACAACCTCATTTTCGTCCAGATATACAAGATGCGCGCCTTTCAGTTTCTTTGATAGAACGCTCACCATTGTCCTGGCCGTCTGAATTGCGCTTACTGAACGTTCTCTCAGGTTGTTCAGCGTGGCCTGGTGCTTCACGAGTCCGGCAACTCCGTCACATGCATTTTTCCCATGTCCAGATGCAGAAAATAACCACTGGGCTTCTGGGCAATCGTCCCTTGCAAATTGGTGAAGCTGGTAGCGATTCTTGAAATGACTGGCGGCGCCGTCACTTACGTACGTCACGTACGAGTATACCGCAACGTTGTCTTCAACCCACTCCTTAACTTTTTCTAGAGCCAAGCAAGCGTGAGCGGCGTCGTGACACAGGTCCTCACTGATGATGGCAAAGCTGTTTGTAGATTTTCTTGTCGTCACTACACATGTAAATATCGAAACTTGTTTTTTTTTTTCCAGTGATATGCTTTCACTTCGTCAGGAAGCACGATGGTCCAGTTTTCAGCAAAGTCAAAATGAAAGACAATGCTCCCGCGTTGCATGCACTGTTTTTCATCGTAGATCGCTTTACCTTGCGTTTGCCGGATATGGTTGTGAAGTACCCAACTTCCAACCGTCACTTGGATGACTTTTAGGAAAGTCTCAGGTTCCAAAGTTTTTTTCACAAGGTCGCCGGACTCCCATGTTGCAAGCACAATCTCTTCATCCTCCGGGATATCAAGTTCCTGGAGTGTAAGAAACTGGCCTTTTGGGCAGTGATCACAGTCTCCTTGAAGGCACAGTTCTGTTGCTGTGTCGCACAGAAATGCCGAGTTCATTTCACCAGTGTTGAATGTTGAGCCTGTAACGTTCTCTAGAGCGGCAATACAAAGATAATAATTGGCGCAGCGCACACAAACGCACACTTCCTGGTGTGGAATACATTGGACCCATCTAGGGCGCAACGAATAAAATTTCGTTAGCCCAACGCCGGAATCGGGATGCTTGTCTTTGTATATACGGAAGGCCTCTCGTATTGCGCGTGTCATGAAGCGCTTTGGCACGAACGTTTTCTCTCCGTTGAGCATGACAGAGATAACGTCCTTCTGGTTGGGACTTTGGCGCGAACATTGTAGCTCGTCTTTCGTGAAGTACTCTAGGGCAGCAGACAGGTTCTCAGGGCTCACCTTGCACCTAGTGTAAGGATCCGGCTCATACCACACGCCATGCTTTTCCATGAGTTTTCGGGATTTACTGATGAGGTACATTGAGGCCTGTGGAATCATCTTTTGAACCTCATTCTTCGTCAGTGTTGACGGCAGGAGTGTAAGCAGTTGACAACGTTCCCGGAGAGAGGTGGCGGTTTCAAAGGCCTGCCGAAAGTTGTCCACCCACTCAGTGCATGTGGAGCATGTTGGTCGGACGACCCCGATGGTGCGTCCCTGTCGTACGCAATACGTAGCCTTGAGCGTATATTCTTGACAGCAACCTGCTCCAGTTCTGTCTGCTTTCTCTTGACATAGGCAGGCCTGTCCCGACTTCTTACGACGCTTGGTTGTCTCAGCGGCGACACATCTGTAGGTAGTACGCTGCGATTTAGATCTTCAATTGCTTCTTCAGCTGGCACAAATATGTCAGGGCACTGCTCTGAGCTTCGCATCGAGATCTCCTTAGTGATGTGCATGAAGCAACAGTAGCACAGGTAGTCCGTCGCACTCACTTTGGTGGAACAGTCAGGCGGAAGAATTTGCTTCACCGAGTTTAGGTCCAACTCGCCAACACTTCGAAAATTCCGCTGCTTTGGTTTAGTCTTTTTGTGTTTGCAAAAGTAATCTGCACAAAACACTCGTTCGGAGCTTCAGGACGTCTTCATAATGTATACATAAATAACAGAAATTAAACCCCAACTGATGGCATATAATTTCCAAGTGAAAGAACTACTGGGTGCACAAGTGACAAGACCGAGGCTGAGGAGCTCACTCACTGCAAACGTACATTTGAAAAGAGAGGTCACAACTGAGGCTGTCGGCAAAGCTTGATCCACGTCAAAGGAAGACAGAGGGAAAGTCTCCAGACAAAAAATTGTGGTCAGCGGCCTTCGAAAAAGACTTTCCGGAATCGCACTGTCGTCCCTCCACGCGCTGATATGAAAGCACCCGAGCTTCTACCACGTGGTTCATGACACAGCCTGAGCCATGTCGGCGACCGGTTCGCGAGGGGTTGGCGGTGGGGTTACATTGATGGTCACTCGGATTAGCCCTTGCTGTACTGAGCTACCGCCTGCAGTGCCTTATCGCCGGCTGGTGTCAACAACGAGAACACACACACACCCTGTCTACACCAAAACTACAAGCGTTCACCGCACACGCGTCGCCGCCGCTTTTAAGCTTTTGTGAAATTGCTTTCTTTTGTCGCGGAGAACCGCCTTATCTTAACTACGCGCCTGAAATCCTTCCAGGCGGGCGTACACAATATCAAGCGTTTCGAGAAATGCCCGTGGAGTAGAACTATGGGAAAATTCGGAGCCCGCGATGTCGATATCGTCGCCGTTGTGTTAGTACGCCGTCGCGTACTGCAGTCCCCCGTTGGGGGAGGGGGGGGGCGGTCTTACTACGATAACATGGCGACAGCGTTTACACTCTATGTATTTACGCGAGGCTCGAGTATTTAGGGATAATGCTGCCGGTTGGTGTGCCCCTTTGTGCCTGATATTATCGCCCGCGACGCCAGCGAGTGAGATGGCGACAGGCATGACTGCTCAGTAAACAGGCGTCGGCGGCCATGTTTTGCTGGTTGAAGCGAACCCCCTTGTTCTTGACAGCGAGCGGGGAATTGCGAAAAAAAGATTGTATCGGCCGTTTTGCCAGAACTAGCGACGAGTGTCGTCTGCGGTTTCCGGCAACTATTTGGCCATAATCGTGAGCTTAGCGAGGAAATGATTTTTGCTAGCCACAGAACACTACCACGCAGAAAGGGAATGCTTGAACATGTTTTTGTTCTGGATATATATCAGGGATATATATGAGAGAGAGAGAGAGAGATGAAGGTAGAGCGGAAGAGGGAATAGCATATAGTGTCGCAGGAGAATAAAGTAAACAAAGTTCCTAGTGGCCGATGGCTGCATGATCTTTTCTCGGATCACTAGTCCGTAATATGATACCTCTTTGTACACAGTAGTTTCTCCTCAATTTAAGTGTGTGAACGATTTCTTTAGTTATCATTGGCCTCATCTGAATAAAAATATATAAAAGATGTGTGTTGGTTTCATGAAACTGGAACTCAGAGTCAGTTCTTGTATAAAACACTACTAAGTGTAGGCTTTGAAAAAGGACCCGACTTTGGGGAGTTGTATCTTCTTTCTCAATAAAATGATGCAACATGTTTTTAATGGAAATGAATGCCGAAATAGAGTATAACAGGTTACCTAAATTTAAAAAAAATCGAGGGTGGTGTTTTTTTTTATTCGCATCAGAATTTTTCTTTGTTTGACTTTTTTTCCATGTTTGACTAAATATATCCTAACTATTGTATCACACAGATGTCTTAGTTATTTTTTAAATATTAGCTATATATTAGTAGAATAATATCTGCAAATTATATCATAATGATTAAATTATTTCATGAGATACAGACCTCCAAATTTTGCCATTTGTCGTTCGAGCAGGCATGTTTGTCAATTTTTAGAAAAATAAATAAATTTTAAATAAATATGATTACTTTATATTACAAGCAAGCTATACCCATAGTTTGCGCCTAAAACGTATTAGAGTTCTCCTAATGTTATCGCTTTAGTTATTCACTCTCAAACGGGCCCCCTCAATCAGTGCGCGTTAATGCAACTGTCCACCACCTCATGCCTTACGATTTTTCCTGTCCCCAAGTATTTTTTCTAGTCAAAACTAAGTTTGGATTCGTTCATACCAGACACTAGACAATAACATATAAAAACATCAGTTGATTTGAAAATGTCGACTAGCCATCCTTTGGTCGATCTTATCTGAAATCACCCTCAAGTCAATTCTCAAGTTTAAGTTTTTTTTTTTTTTTATCTTTCCGTAGGTAAATTAAATTAAACCTGACAAAGAAATCGTTCTTCATTATAAAAAATAACGCTGTATTTTCACGAAACAATACCATCCAAGGGAGAATCGGTGGCCGAGTGGCAATAAAAAAAAAAAAAAAAAGATCCGTGGCCGAGTGTTTTAGCGCACACCAGCTCGGAGCACGTGGAGTGAAAGATCGCGCTGCAGGATGCAGTATCCTAGGTTCAATCCCCACCCCTGCCCGTTTTGATCTGGATGAGCATCGTACCGCCGTGCCGTCGTGTACCCCTACTGCGTGGTGCACGTTAAAGACCCCAGCCTAGCGGTTGTACTGCACTGGCTAAATTGCTCATCCACAGCGAGTGAGTCGTCGCAACTATGAAATGGCTGACCAACGACACGCGGTATAAATATCCACACAACCGCAATTCTTCTTCTTCAATACCGTCCAAAATAAACTAGGCACAGACACGTGAATCTGTAGAAATAAACTATTTTTCCAAACTATGCTACAAACAAATTTCTTAGCCCTAAAAGGTTTGTATATATGCTTGCTATTATGAATGTGCCAGGTATGCGAAAGCGCTATATTTGGGAAAGGACAAATAAGACTGGTTCACATATAGATGATTATTTTGTGAGATCGTTCTTGTAAATTCTTCCCAGCTCCCAGTGGGAGCCGGCAACTTATGCCTGTTTTCACTTTCAGTAAATGGCCTTTTTTTTTTTTTTTACACAGAACGGTGGGTGTCTTTTCCCCGTATTTTAATCTTGCCTTAGTGAAACTAATTTTCTTTGCTTGGTAGAAGAGCGTGTTGGTTTAAGTCATGGATGAAGAAAGAATAAAACAATTAAAACAGGGACCATACAACCAGATCTTTCATAAGATCTGGTTGTCCCTGTTTTAATTGTTTTATTCTTTCTTCATCCATGAAATTTTATTTTACTTTCGCTGCCTGATAATTATGGTCACATACATGCTGTCAGTATGTGCGGATTATACTCATTAAAAAGGAGGTGCAACGATTTTAGGGGTTTGGTGAGTTAACTACAAAAATTACTCAGTATCGCCTATAGAACGAAGAACACCTAACACTTTTACTTTTTGCGCGCTGATTTTTATTAAATAAAAAATAAAACAAATCGAAGGTCGTCGTACCCTCAACTCTCACCCCGTATTTTGAGTGACGTCACTTGTAGTACCACCTTGTCTCCCGTTGGGTTGGGAGCCCAACGCCCCTTCTGCGATTGCCCAATGTTGAAGGTATAGCATCGCCGAAGGTTGCGGCGTGGGATCTACACAAGAGACTGTTCACCAAGGGGCTGACGCCGATTTAAGCACCGGGTGGGGACTGGTTTTGTTGACTTATGTTTTATTCATTTATTTATTTATTCGTTACCTATATTTTGCCCTGGGGGCATTATTGTAGCGGGCTAACTTACATGTTAACACAACAAATACACAAATGGAGATGCAAAAAATATCCATGCATGGTGACATCTGCTACTAGTAATACAATGCGCAATCACACACCCAAAAAAAATATATTTGAACATTGGGAGATAATGACTGTGTCCCGTCGTATGCTCCTAATGGCGGGACACCGTCACTCCCATATCTGCACACCCGACTACAGATCGGCAAATAATGCGTTGTTCTTTTTGTTTTTGGGTTTACACACCGGAATAGCAATATTTCAAGGGAAGGGGCCGCGTTTTCTGTCGCTTGTGCGAAGTCAGACATCGACGTAATACAGCGAGCAATTGTGTTCCACAATGCGTCGCTGGTACATCGGAACAATGGAGGAGCATGCCAATCGAAAGGCAACATTGCCTGAGGTCGGCGAGAAACAGAACACTTGTGCGCGTTTCGGGAGAAATCAAACGTACGAGGTACACAAGAAACAGACGACTTCCACGTTGTATACGGCGATACAGAATCGAGACACATACTCGCTGTGGTGTTTCATTAGAGTGACCAGTGTCATATACGTGTTGTGTTATTGAAGAGCATACGAAAATCTTATGTCGAAAATATGTAAATAAAATGAACCGTATTGAGCGGATGAGGCAATCGCTAGATAGCCGCCCAAAAGACAAGATCCCTGACGGCGTCCTGCTTCAAAATTTGAGTGTCATAATTACACTTTCAAGTGTGCTACTCCACCTCATCGCCTTATCGTTTCGACGTTTTCTATTTGTTTTATGAGTGCACCGAACGGAATTGAAGGCAAGCAGAGCTGTTCTGGAAGCACATGCCGCCATGTGGAACGCGGTATGAAAATTGCAGGGACTTGGCACGCTCTTGTAGTCCTGCAGAGGTTCTCTCACTGTTTTTCCCGCCACGTGTACATGCATGCATGATTTCTTGTTTAAAAGCTTTAGAAACACAGTAACAACATTTGCGGAACTCAAAGGCCACGCTTGAATATATCACGGGCCATTTTCATCTTCTAATGGTCTCTAAAGAGGAAATAATCGAAAGCAGGCCAATGTAATAAACTTACTAATAAATGATTTAGTACGATTCATTCATCTGCATACTCTTGATCCTTTTTTCGTTAGAGGCCACGCAAGATATTGAAAATGTCCCGAAGATCATATTTGATACAGGTTTTTTTAAAGCGTATGTTGTCAGCCTTAGTTGGCTCAATTTGCGAAGCTTCCATACTGTTTTGTCCGGAGTTGCGAAAAAGCCTCATTTCTTTTTTTTTTTTTTTCATTTTGTATAAGCGATGTTTGCTTCATGTTTCTTTAATCTGTCCACGTGAAATAAAGATTTACTTGTTCTCGCAGCCTGTGCATTATTGTTAAAATGTATTTTCGCTATGTATATTCACAATGGCACACCCATATGGCCTCCGCACAAGTACATATGCGGTACTCAGACGGTGTAACTATTCTCCTATAATATTGATCCCTATCTTTCTTTAAGAGGGTTTTTCGTACTTCTGTATGCATCCTATTTTTAAGCCTCAGTATAGAGTTCGAAATAGTGTAATATCCCAAATTATTGGCTAAAAAAGAAAGTAATTCAAGCACGCGATCGTGCTTCAGTGAAGCTCGTGGACACTTATCGGTTTTTGAAAAGGCAACTAACCCCTTCAATGGACTGGTTGGATATTTTAACTAAAACGTCTATCCTAGGGACATTGTGAATCAATGAACATACTTACTTTGTTTTATATCTTGTGTCGTACCATTTTGATGTGTAATTGGCATTCTTCAATGTGTCATTGAGGTCACTTGAATGCACTTGGAAACATTTCTTATCTCTGTAATGTCTACTGGTCCCCAACCCGTTACTATAAATGAGATAATAGCTCTGGTTCGCCGTAAACCTGATTGTCTGAAATATATATATAAATGTTTCTTATTATTTTTACGTCAATTAAGCGCTGTCCTCAGGTATAGCTGGGTATGCATTGATAAAGCCATGAGGTGAAGACGCTTCTACTCAAAGCTAAGCTAAACGTAAGAGGACTATCAAACAATTTGTTTGTCGTTCATAATAAACTGGGATGAAGATCGTGAAGACGCACACTCCACTCTCATCTATGCAGTCTACGAGTGAAAACGCGTCATTGATTCTCTAGAAGAATAAAAGTGAGAAATGTAGACTCGACGTAAAAAAAATACTAAAAAGGCGCAACAGAAAGACAAGGACAAGAAGTATACAGGACAGCGCCTGTCCTGTATACTTCTTGTCCTTGTCTTTCTGGTGCGCTATTTTATATGTTTTACTAAAAAGGCTTTAACAACAATATTCGTGCTTGTAAAAGTAACATAATAAATAAAAATGTCCGAAGAAACAAACAAACAGGCAATATTGATATTAAGTAACAAAAATGGCAGCGTTGATTTACCTTCATTCAGCTGGCTTTAATTATAGCCATGGCGTTTTATTGTATTATCCTTTGAAATATGTGCCACCTGGGAAACCACGATATCAAGCCGCTGCCAATAAAATGTAACTGCATTCTTTCCAAACGTTAAAAACTTCTACGCATCCTCGAAGGCTCAGACTTCGTCCAAAGATAACGCAAGACGTTAGTGAAAAATAAAAATTGAGAACAAATCGTAACTAGCGGTTCCGGTTATAACAGTTTAAGGCAATCGGCATTTTTTTTACTACGCAATGAGGTTTGTTTTCAGCAGGGACATTATTCGGGTACATGTATTCACACGGTTATCCGGCTGCCGTCTCCAATTACTAATATAAAGAGGATCTCGACTGAAACAGCAATCGCTTTATGAGCAGGCAGATGGCTAATATTGTTACAAAAATTGATATCGCCGGTGAAAATAAATCATACCTTCCAGGCATCCTGCATCGCGCCGAGCTTTTCTCTGTTCAGGTCAGGATTGTTGTCCGGCGGTTTCTTCCAACTATCAAACTCTACGTTGGCGTATGCCGCAGAAAGGCTTAGGCAGAACACCAAATGTTTGAGGGCCAGCATCGTTGACGACGTCTCAAACGCAGTGGCAATATGGGCAGACGTGTTCGCTTTATATAGTTTCCCCGATTACGTAATTCTTGAAAGAATAAATTTTTTTTTCTTTTTGTGTTGTGAGAAAAAAAACTCTCAACTTGTGTGCACTTACAAAAGCCACGCTCTCCCACCTTTTTTTCGGATTGGGTGGGTGTGTCTCTTCCTTTTGTCAGGCAATGAATCCCCGGCTTGCAAGGATGTCCAATAATATCAGGGGTGGAAGCGCTGCGCCAATTGCGCCACCGTGCGCCAATCCACTTTTGCTGTGCCATCCTGCTCCCAAGCGCACATGTTGCGCCAAAACTAGCCGAACAAGAATTTTTTTTCAGGCTATGTATTAGGAGTACTTTTTTTTTTATCGGCCACAGTGGTTTACCGTGTTGTGTTTGTTTAGGTAATTCTTTAAAAATAGAGACTTTCAGCAAACCGTTACCGCGTACCGCGCACTACGGAAGCCTTTGAAACATGCTTATAAGCGCGCGCCCGATCCTCCATACAGTGACCGCGGGGCGCGCGCTTCAAAGCAGGCTTCAAAGGCTCCCTCCGGTAGAGCGCGGTACGCGGTAACGGTTTGCTAAAAGGCCCTATTGCTATGAAACAACCATACCGATGTGGTCGTGTCAACGGCGTGTACGCCTGATCTCCGAAAATGGCACATGCACAGGTCGCTTTGTCATTGTACTCATCAGAACTCTGACAAACGACGAGACGATGCTTCGATGCATCGTATCGTCATTCACTTAATCTCTTTTTTTTTTTTTTTTTGCGCACAGTGGCATTGAGCATGACTGAGTGTATTCGAAATACGACACACACGCATTAAATCGCCGTAAAGCCTCGTGCAAACGTCCACTACCCAAAAATCACACATCCCGTTTTTTTTTTCGTTTTTTTTTTAAATTTTCTTTATTGCGTGATCTGCGGTATCGGTACGCGACAAGTGTGCTCGCCGCGGGTTGCCTCGTGCTTATCGCACCATGACACGCGAGTCTACAGCATCCGTACCATGACTTGCAAATTCCAAATTCGTTCCCGCATTCTTTCTTTTGTCTGATTTTGGCGCACGATATCAGTTCCAGTGACACCCGAGTTTGAGGGGGCCGGGTTCTTGCGTCTATATCGCACTGTGAAACGCGAATGCACCGCGTCTGCGTTCTGCTGCCGTACCCGTGACAGGGGAGTTCCTAGCGAATTCCCACGCACTTATTGCACACGCGAGTTCGCCGTGTCTGCGATACGTATCAGTAACGAAAAGGCAGTGAGTGCGCAGGCGAGCCGGTGATAGTTAATCGTGATGTTTAAAACCCGAGACTGTGGTAAGGGAAAAGTTAAGAAACTGAAGTTGAAGAGTTTCCGTTTCACGTACTTTATAGTGCCCCCCCCCCCCGACACCCGCCCGCCCGCACGCACGCACACACGCGCACACCCGCACGCACGCGCACGCACGCACACGCACGCACGCACACGCACGCCCACGCACGCACGCACGCACGCACACGCACGCACGCACGCACGCGCTCACACACAGACACACAAGCAAACAAGCAAGCGATGACTACTCTATAAAAATAAACATTTGGCATGATATACATTTTGCGTGTTTGGGGTGCTTTTGCTGAGACTGCTTCCGCGTTCCTCATTGTGTCGTAAACGTAACATATAAAAGCAATAATTGGTTGCCTCAATCAACTGTAGAGTTTCCTGTAAATGATGTACGTGGCGAATACGCCTGCTGACGCCCAAACAGCGAGCCGGCGGGAGGACCCGGAGAACGGCGGGAATGTCCTGCTGAGCGAAGCAAATTCTAAACCGTTCTTTAGAATTTTAGAATAGAAAAAAGCGGAACTTGCTCTCTGCATCCATGCAATGCTGAGAGTGCTTCTTGCACGGGAGAAGCGGTGACTTCAGAACGACGCCAAGCTCTGAACGGTCTTGACTGAAATGGTAGTGGGTAGACCTCAATGCTAGGTGCCTCGAGATATACCCAGGATGTTTTTTTTAATCAGCCGATAAGAGCTCGGCGTTTTGACGTCACGCAACCCCTGTTCAAGAAGCAGACAAACTTGCGCTCTTCATTGACTTAAGGAAAACCTTCCGTTTTATTGCCTTACTTGCTAGTTTTGTCAGTCAACTTCTTTTATTAAACTCCTAATCAAGCTTTCTTGTTTCTATTTAGTCAGTGATGCCTCTTTTAGTAAGGGTTAATTAAGTGCGTATGTATGAGCAGGAATGGTATAGGACTAGGTGGTATCATGAAGTTTTCAATATTTTGCATTTGTACTTTTATCAGATAGAGTAGACTAGTATTGGAATACTTTTCATTTGTACTCTGTTCAGAGTATTGGAATACTTTTGTTTGCTAAACAGGGACTTGAAACTTTTGTATTTCCCAATGATGAACCGTACTGGATGTATCAAGGAGTGGCTGGGGTCTTTAAATCGACCGCAAAATACGGTTTCTTAACCTATCGTGCTACGACTTTGTGCAGCGTTGCCCACAGATGGTGCATTTTTCTTTTTGTAAAATTTGCAAAGAGCGAACTTACCCGAGGAAAAAGTAAAGAAAGAAAAAGGCTTAGCTGTCATGGAAATGCGGCGAAGACAAAGGTCTTCAAACAGTACGGCGCCGTTTTGCACGGGAGACAAGAGATGGCCCAAGCGGTCGCGATGCCAACTGCGCAAACGAACGAGCATACGGCGCCGAGAGTCAGCGTCTTTAGCAGACAATCTTTTCGACTCAAACGCCGAGCGCGTTCCGCAGGCGGCGACAGTCGCAGAAACGAAAACAGGCGCGGTAACAACAAGGAACTGCAAAGCAGACGACATCGGTACCCCGAAAAAAAACAGTCAAAATATCCCGACAAACCATTTTTCTAATCTATCATGTGTCCATTCAATATGTTTTGTCAGTAAGGATGCTAAAAAAATGCATTGGCAACTGATATCAGAAAAGATCGCGCCGCTTTTGAGTCGAAAATTTCGTCTGTTAAAGACGCCGGCTCTCGGCGCCGTAGGCTCGTTCGTTGGCGCAGTTGGCATCGCGACCGCTTGCGCCATCTCTTGTCTCCCTTGCGAAATGGCGCGGTATTGTTGGAAGACCAGTGGCTTCGCCACATTTCCATAGGAGCTAAGCCTTTTTCTTTTCTTTTTTTTAATTTTTCCTCAGGAAAGTGAACTCCTTGCAAATTTCACACACAAAAAAAAAAATGCACCTTTTGTGGGCAACGCTGCACAAAGTCGTAGCGCGATAGGTTAAGAAACCGAATTTTGCGGTCGATTTAAAGAGCCTGGCCACTCCTTGATACACCCAGTAGTCAGTACTGGACTTTATTTCATACCATACTATTGCAGATTGAAATGGTTTTGTTTTTAACTTATGGAACGTGCGATTTAGGTTGTTAAACAGTGAAAATGTCTTGTTTTCATGAGGCGTAAGTTGCTTTTCTTTAGTTGCCTATGCTTACTATTGTAAAGCCATGAGAAGAACCAACCCACTACCACCAGGACAGTTCTCAATAGCAGCCATTCAAATATCTATGAGCTGGAACGTATGAAAGGTCATGTTTGTAGATGGATCTGGAAAGTCACATCGTGATGCTTTTTGTATTAGTTTTTCTTTTTGTATTTAGAAAAACACACATGTGCTCATAGCACCAAGCAGCTCCAAGATTTGCTTATACTGCTACGAAACTTTATTTTTGTTGCTCCTGAGCTACTCCAAAGCTGAACTTTTACCGCTCCAAAGCTGCTTCAAAGGGGCATCTTTGTTGCTCCCAGACCTGCTCCAAAAGTCTGAAGCTTGCTTTCACCCCTAAGACCCGACATGAAATCATGCACAGCAGCAACGCCTAAAAAAGAACTGAGTCCCAGGCTCATAATTACTTACAGCGCGACTGGGACAAGGACAGACAGAGGAGGAACACAGAGGAGAAACATGAGCAGCAGCAGCATCAGATGTCTTTTCTTTTCAATAGAATCAGATGCTAGTTCAGCGCTTGTCCTGTGTTTCTGTGTTTCGCCTCTGTGTGTCCTTGTCCCAGTCGCGCTGTAAGCAATTATGAACTCTTACCAACTCGCCCAATTGTCCATTTTGCTAGAGTCCCAGACTGTTTTGCGAACCGACGCTGTTCTCAATGTCTGCTCGCTGCTCGGTCGCCTCGATTGGTTACGTGAGGCTTCGACTACGTTTGCTGCGCCCTTTTGGTCTGTTTCGTCTGCCCGTTGTTACGGCTGGCTTTCGATACGATCGCGGCACAAAATAAAGTAATTGGTGTTCTACGAAATGGCTAATTTAATGAGATTTTGATATTTGTTGAGCTTGAATCCCAAAAACCTTTCCATGTGCAGTTCATTCATCCCAGAAAGGAACGCTTTATTGTCCTGTCTTCTCCCACGAGCCCTTCTGTTCTGCACCGGTGTTGACGAAACGGCACTCCTGGAGCGCATTCCTTTTACGAGGAAGGGAGGAACGCCGCCGTTCCATCTTGCATCGGTGGAACGGGAACTCATAACATTTCGAAAAAACTGCAGAAGGAAAGAATATTTTTTATATATATTTGAACATTTATTTGGACCTATAGCGGACATTTGTTGTCGGTGATAGGTTAAGAGTTAAGCGGGAGCTCCTCCCTTCTTTTTCCACATTAGCAGAGCGAACGCTTGAGAGGTGGTTACTTCTCCTCCAGCAATCGCTCTTGTAAAGTGGAGAGAGATGAGACTCGCTCCTATTTCCCTCTTAACTTGTCACTGACTATAATCTTTTTTTTTTTTTTCATTATTATCAGCAACTTGAGTCTCAGATTTCAAGGAATTAGGCAGTGTCCGAAAGGTATTCGAATGCAAAGAACTGGAACAAATGTGACCTGACGTTGCGATGTTTCCTAACCAACTCGCCTGAACACGTTGGCTTGTGACAATTCGATACGTAGTTTCACGTGCAGATATTTTCACTCGTTTGCTTTATTTTATTTACGCATTATCTAGCACAGTACTTGAGTTAAATACGCAATTGTGCAATTAATTGAACGACACTTTCCATCTTACAAATGTAACTGGAACGAATTCCTTTCAAACCATTGTAACTTGTGACGGGAACTCGTTCCAAGATTGAGAAGGAACGAGAAACGAACTTTCGTTCCTGTCTTGGAGGAACTTGAACAGTACTTTCTTACAGTGTATTTTTTTCCGTTATGTGTAACCAACTAGCCTGTAAATTGGTTTTATTATTTTCTTTAAAGGAACGCATTTAAGAGCAAAAGCAATGCGTATATACATATATATACAGGATCCTTAAGCGAAGGATGAAAAAAGTTCCTGAAATTAGAGTATTCGAGTTAAAAGGTAATTCCTTCGGCACCGCATTACTTGTGGTGGCGGACGTCAGAAAATGCGCAATACTTATTATTAGCTTGTTATTTAATTAAAGCATGAATAATTGACTCATTTAATTTTTGAAAATAGGCATATGGTTCCAATTAGGGTGCCTTCATGTGCGCTTTGCTTAGGGTGGAGACATCTGGCCATTTTGTCTCACGCTTTTATTTTCATTTTTTGTTCAGACGCGCGTGAAAGAGCGTATCCCTGCACGCGTTTGTGGCGCTGACTGTGCTATGGCGGCATTTTCTTTTCGTCGATTTCTTTGTATTTTATCCGTGAGCGCGTGCTGTCGGCATCGGGTATCTACAAAGGGTGGCATCACCCTAAACAGAAGGACATTGAGGCACCCTAGTTCCAATTAGAGACTTGCTGAGCCTCATCGAAAACCACTAAATTTGTGATTTTCAGAACGACGTTTAGCGCGTGAGCAGTGTAGTAGTGCGCTAAAGTTACCACTCGTGGAGCGCTGACGCGAGAAACTACTGCCGCAAAGCCCTGTATCGAACAGCGCACCACCGGACTTCGCCCCTTCACAGCTCGTCTGACAGCGCTGCAACCGCCACGCGCTAACGCGTTATCACGTGTTTTTTTTTTTTTTTTTGTAATTTTTTTTTAAATATTTTGCTGGCATTTTTTGAGGTTAACAAAAAAGAAGCGCGCAAAGCTTATTATGTAGGAAACAATTCAGTTAGTTGTTTCTCAATGCGCTCTACAATGCTCCGATTCGGCTTCTAAATGAAAAAAATAACTCATTAGTCTTAATTAACTAAATAATTTGGCTCATAAAAATATATTACGTACACTGTTAGCAAGCCCCGTGTATTTGGTGAATATTTGGGGTGAAAAACACGCTATTTACGCAAATGGCCATAAATTTACACGCCGAGTAAAGGATAATTAGTTCAAAAATCATGCGAGCTTGTAAAAAATGTGTTTTGTTTCGGTCATACAGGAATCGCCGTGTAGCCGACCTCGAAAACACGCATCACCCTCGGCGACGACCGCAGCACTGCCGGCTATCGAAGTACCGGAATGCTTGGGTGCGCACCTAGAGAGGACCGTCGAGAGAAATGCCGCGGAAAGAAACATGTCTCGGAGACAGATATGCAGCTTAAGCAATAGACTACTTCCATAAAGCCCTGCATGCAACACGGCGCGCGTTGCACTCTGGGAACTAGTTGGCCAGAAAGGAGGGTGGCATGGTTTCGGTTTCGATCGACACGTCGACAGGAGATTGTTTTCTAGTCCCGAGAGCGTCATTTGTGGTCTCTAAACTAACCTAAATGGCCAGACCTCGAAGCTCTAGTACAGGCCCGAGACGTATCGCTTGTCTTAACACATGCTTGACGTATTTTTGCACTTGAGATATCCTGTTAGCGTTCCAATCGAGGTATGTGGACGAGCCAGTGCTGGGAGTCTCGACGCTGCGAAGCTCAGGTGCTCGGGGATTTTGCTTGTGTATGAATCAACAAGCTGTAGCAGCCAATACTTATGCATACATCGAGCTCGCGCCTTTACATTAGTGTTGTTCATCAAGAAGTTTGTTTGCTTCGTGCGTCCATAGACGAAGTATTACTTTTGTGCAATTACTGTTTTTCTTAATATGCCTGAATATGCGAGGTAAAGCTCGGAGGTGCCATTGAAAAGTTCAATTTTAACACACTTCTTATCTCTTATCTGTACTGACCCGCAGCACTGCATGAAGTGAAGTCCCCACCCGCTTCCATTCCACTAATATTCAGCATCGCGTATGCGCATAAAGTTATCCTGCAATCATATAGGCAAATTCGCGCGTACAGACCGTTTTAAGAATGCAAAAGTCGAGGACTTGTGTGAAGAATGTCGCACCGTTCGCCGGAAGTGCGTCAGACGGGCATGAACCCCTATGCGCACCGCATTGGGGTTCATGCCCGTCCGGCGCACGGTGCGACATTCTTCACACAAGTGCTCGAACGAATTCAAAGCGCATTTGACGGTTGCTAATGGCCATAATATTTGTTATCTGTTTGCTTTCTTCCTGCCTGAGTATGCCGAGATAATTTCAGACACACCTTTCCCGGCACAGATGTCGAGCGTCAGTAAAAGCTCCTCCAAAAAGGCTTAGCGAGGAGTAGGGGACGCTTGTTAGGGCCTCCGTCGTAGCTAGCCGATCTGAACGTTTGCGAAAAGTTAATCTTCTATCAGCATAAAATTTGAGTGCGAGATATATGATGACACGAGGAAGACATCATAGTAACTTTTGTGCAGTAGTGAGGTCGAATTTATTGCGTTTCCTTAAAAGTTTATGCGTAAACGCTGGCCTCAATTTTGATACCCTGTGAGGATGCGGCTTGCTTTCCGCCCAATGAAGTAACAAGAAGCGGACGTTTGGCAAACAAAATGCGTGTAAGGCCCCGGTCGAACAAATTTTAGTTGTAGTTCACTAGTACTAGACGGGATTACTGACATTGAGCTCAAAGATGCACTCGTGGGGTGAGGTGATTAAGCCACGACTTACTACGTTCGCATACGCACGCACAATATCCGGTGTTTCGGGAACCAACGAAAGTGCCCCGGTCTTTGTTTTGTATCGCTCGAGAATGAGTGTATTGTGCGTTCGTGAAAAGTCAGATAATCGAAAACGCAAGCAGCGCGTTCGGTCGCGGCGTAATAGCATGAGATGAAGCAGCTCAGTCGAAACCGAAACTGAGTGGCCAACTAGTTCCCAGAGTGCACTGTGTGGTATTTCGCCGCAATGGGGCGCGTCGGTTTTGGAAGAAGTCCATTACGCCATGTCGAGGGACGGGGCGAGCCCCGCGCTTACCGCGCTCGCTACCATTCAAGGAGGTTATAATGGGCAGGAGGTGGCGTCCCTATCCCCAATGCATGGAGCGAAGTGTAACGGAAGTAGGCGTGGCCACGAGCCGCAACGAGCATTTCTTGACCAATGGGAAGCCTAGTGAGTGGGCGCCGCAATTAATTTCGGTGCAAACAACCGCGTTGCCATGATATTTCCGTGGCAACGCGACTGTGTGCACCGAAAGTAATGGCGGCACCCACTGTTATTTGAAACAGCGCTTAAAAACCAGTATGGTCGGAATTGGATGACATTATTATAAACGAACGCCTGGTTGCCCAGCAAAAAGTAAGTGACTACAATTGAGACGCTCTAGACGACGCACGGTGAAGGACCTTGGCGGTGCGCAACGCATTTTTTAATAAACAGCAGCAGCAGATCGCACGAGCTGGCATGCAAGCCAGGAGCGCACAGAACAACGGGCTCGCGGTTCCAGTTCTGACTTCGCTCGCATATAATGTGGAACTAAGTATAAACACTCACGCTGCAAAGTATTTGCATCGTGGACGCCCACGGCGGACGCCGACCGCATCGAAAGCTAGCCTCGTGAAGCACACGCCGGAGCAGATTAGAAAACAGACGAACCGCCGGTGCGCTACCCCACGGCCTCGGAACGGTGTGCGCAAGGCAGTCTGGGATTAAACGCCTCTTCCGGCTTCACTCAGGCTGACGTCATGCCGGGTCCTGTCTCTTTAAACGTCCTTGCTGCCATTCCTGCCACTGATTCTGGTCGATGGCAATGCGGCTTCCCTCTTCTCGCCCATGTTTGTATTTATTTTAGGGGTCTTGACAATAGTTTGTTACAAACCACAAATAAAGTTATGGGTCTAATTACTCGTTCTAAAAAGTTAAAATGGATATAAAAAGCGTGCCCTAGATCTGAACACGTGACATTGCTGTTGGTTACGTTTTGGCTTCAATCCTTCAACTACAAGCGAAGGTGCCGCCGCTTCCCATCATGGAGATCATACATACTAACTCTAGAGGAAAAGGTCCGCCATTTTCCCATGCATTCTGGCTGCCGCAAGTGGCGGAGTATGCAGGCAGACCCTCGGGGTCCCAAACACGGTTACATCATCAGAGCAGTTGCATGAACTTTAACAATCCACGAACTTACCGGTGGAAAAATATTCGCGTTCCTTTCGAAGCTTTCTTTTTGTAGCGCGCAGATGTACGGCCTCCCGTCAACACTAAACTAAGCCAGATAACCGGCTTCGCCGGTGGCCGCGCCCTGGGAATACGAAACCGCGCAACCACCAGATTTCCGAGATTTCGACAGAAGGGAAGTTAATGCAGCGCAATGAGTATGCTGGGTTTTATAAGCGTTAGAATAGCTCAGAATCTAGTTTGCAGCGTTAAATTATCACTGTTTATATTGCTGAGGGTTTTCAGTCTTCGTGATTAAAATTACGTCTTCGTGATTACCAATGCGTTGTGGAGAATTCGTCTGCTAGTGGAGACTCCGAGCTCGCCAGGGGCGCTGCGATCACTTTTCGCCTAAAGCCCCCATATCTGGGAAAAGTGGCGCATTTTCTTTCCTTCTCCTCTAAAAACCCTCCTTACCCCACCTCTAACTTCCGCTTTGCGACGGAGGCGCCCTCTGGAATTTCCCAAGCGTCTCGACGTCTCGGTCAGCTGGAGCGGTCGAGATGCCGATCGTGTGGACTTTTTTCGTCAGACAAGTGTGGCAATGATCTCATTTAGAGCCCGCATTCATATCGGACCGTCCTGAAGTCGCTCTAGATCTGTTCGTCCAACCGCGGATCCCAAGAGTGCTTTGGGTAATCGTCCCTACCGAGTTGCATAGGTCAGTGTCTCGTGAGTGTTCGGCTTCACAGCTGAAGCGGGCGAGTTGCCGATCGTGTGGACTTTTCTTGTAATAAAAATCTAGAAAGCAGGATACTATTTTATTTCGAATCGGGGAAGTGTTGATGTGGTTGACGCCAAGCTAGCACTTTTAGGCTGTCTGCAGTACTAGTAATAATAAAAATCGCTACGTATTTCTGTGCATGCTGTAAAAATTAGCGACACCACGGGCCTTTCGCTACGGGGCTACGCGGTGCCGCTACTTTTCCGAGCGTATACTTTTCGATATTTTATTTGATGACACCGTTTTTAGAAATGAAAACTCCGTTTTCGTTTAGCTTCGTTACTCCGTCATTTTATCAAAGTGTCTGTATCTTTTCTGTTACTCGTTCATACTAACAGAATCCAGGTTCAATTACTATTTACGCTGCTTTTAGGCTCCTGGGCCAGCGTCCTGGTGCAGACTTGGAAACTAGCGCTCTGTTTCAGCACCTAGTTCTCGAGTCAAGCAATTGCTGATTATTTCAGTAAAAGGAAAGGAGGCAAAAATAGTTCAAATCACACCCAGAGAACAATGCAAAATAAGTGAATGCGAGATCGCAAAATCTCCATGAAAATACACAAGCACAGATGATGTTAAAAAGAACAAAATCAAAGTCATAATTTTATTTATTTTACAAAACTGCCAGCCCAGTAAAAGGCCATGGCAGGAGCATTCACTACAAGTAGAACAGATGCTGAGTGCATAACAAGAGAGATCACAGAATGAAAAAATAAGATATATGACACGGAGACACACCATACACAATCAAAATGCTTTCTTAACACTTCACAAAAGTGCGGGTAGCTTTAGTGACTGGTGCAGTCACTTTTACATATCATATAATACTTGTAAAGCCCTTACACCTTCTATTGTTGTAACTGGTATGGTACACCTGTAGATAATAAATTGTACAAACCACATGGAACTAAACATCGGCTACTTGATGAGATGGGTCTGCAGGTATACGACTTGAGATGCCTACTCAAGATAAGGATGCACGAGCGTGCTATATGCTGCAAGTTTGGCTCACCTTGTATGCTAAAGAATCCATCAGCTTGTGCATTATTTCTGACACAAAGTTGAAGTCCTGTAGATGCCAATGAAGTGTGCATTCTACAGGCGCAAGCTACCTCAATTACTTAGTACCACATTGAAACCACGGGAAACACAAGAAAGATGAATATTAAAAACTTTCTCGAGGAACCTTTTACTCCATGCAGTCCCGGACTTCTCGAGATGCATAAGTTGATCTGGAACGAGAAAGCACTAAAGTCCAAATTGTTCTCTTCACGTTGCAACTGGTACTCCTGTCATTGCGCCTATATCAGTTTTATCTGCATTGAATTGCTTTGTAGCGCTTTGTTATTCATCAGTACATCAGAAAAACTGGCAGTCTGATGATACGGCCTGATGCCAAGAGTAAACAGTGTGCCTGAAAAAAAAAAAAAGATTATTATTTAGTCTTGTCAAGTGGCTAGCAGTGAGACAATAAGATCAAATGTAAGTAACAGTGTGTAACTGTCTGCACTCTGCCAGGAAATAAACAGCAGTCGAAAATCAAAACTCATCAGCTGTTGCTGTAGCAATCTGTTTAGGACAAGCTGGAGAAGCAAGGGCCAGTGGCGCTGCTTAGACCTTGTTCAGGCAGCCATGGGATGGTACGCACTTCTAGAATGAATAAATGAACAGAGACGACGGTCGTAGGTGTGCCTCGATCGACTTGGAAACACTATCATTGGGCTAAACTCACCAGCAGCTGAAGGGGACTGCCGAACCAGGCTGCTCTAGGGAAGCTGGAAAAGTCAGGTTCTGTGCAGCACCGCTTGGAACTTCCTGGGGGGCCTCAGGAGGACACACTCGTCTAGAATCGACAAATATGGCACTAGTAATAGGTGAGCCTCAGTTGACCTGGAAAGAGTATCGGACTGCCAAACTCACCAACAGCTGCGGTCACTGCGGCAGATTGCCCCGAGGGAAAAGCTCCGCTTGAACCTTGCTGGAGGCCCTCCGGAGGACACAGACTCCTAGAATGGACAGAGATGGCACTAGAGGTAAGAGTGCCTCGGTCGACCAAGAAACAGTATCGAAGAGCCAAACTAAGGGGCAGCTGCGGCTGCTGCAGCAGTCTGTTCTGGGGATGTTTCAGTATTGTGGGGATTGCCTTTGTGGTGGTGTGCCTCGGGGACTTTAGGAAGCCAACCAAAACAAATAAATGAAACTGCATTTTGTGAAGGAGGCATCCAAAATTTTCAGTTTGTACATCGAATTTGTATTTTAAAACAGTAAACGTGTCTTACTGAAAATAAATTGGTTTGTTAGATGTACATACCACCTACATTTCCAGTTCCTTTGCAGTGGTGGTTTGCTCTCTAGGTTGAAGGTAACGAAAAAATAAATATTTGGGAGAGCATTTTTCCTAAATTTTTTACTCTCCTTTGTTTTGCATGATTAGTGTTTTGAATTGGTGGATACTAGAAAAGTCCTGTAATAGAATGAAGAGATCGGATTTTAGTCGAGAACACATCATGTAACGCCACCTCAAAGGCCCCTTTCTGCATATCCTAGGTTAGCCTGCCAGAGACCTGCACGTAAAGTTTGCGCTGTCAAAGCTGCTCGCGCGAGTATGAGGTTGATCTCAAATGTTTTATTTGCTTGTGTTTTTGTTTCAATAAGACTGCGAGCGAAGAAGACCCTATTGACACTACGGGAGCGAACGCACTTTGAGCGGGCTAAGCACACCCGCTCGTCCAGTAAGAGCGTCATCAGAGAAGACATACTCGTGCTTGTCGCACTGGCTGTGTTCGCACTTATATTGAGACGAAGTATAGATACATCCACATGCTTGGGTCCGCAGCCGCGGCAGCGTTGCAAGCTATCTGTGCGAAACAAAGTATGGTACGCGAGCACGTACGCAACACTTGACGAGAGCGCGTACTCCGCATGCACCCGTATTTGGGAGCGACACCGATACCTCAAGCACGAGCAGGAGCAGGCCGTTTAGAACGACCAAAGACCCCTACGCACAGTTGCGTTTGAGAGCGTTTCATTGCGTTGCGACTGCGAAAATGCACGACATCCATACTTTTTTTGTCGCATGCCAAGAAATTTCTTGAACTGGAATCTACGCTTCATACGAAGCGCAGATGTGTCGGTCAATCACTTTCGTTTCTCGACGCAACGCACTTAAACGCTCTCAAACACGAAGGCCTTTACTTCCACGCCACGGGCATCCGCGCATGCCAAGTTGGCAATCTTGTGCTCGCTATTACATCGCTCGAGTTTGCGCTGGAATGGAGTGCATAACTCGCTCTAAACAGCTGTCTTCTTGCATGCTGGTGAGCTTTATACAGCGCACTCACCTCGCATAACTTTGCGGCTCCCGTCGGTTTGAAATCCTTTCGACTGATTCGGTGAAGCAACATCTTCCTCCGAGGTTCATTTTCCGTGCCAGAGGGAGCGGCGAAAAGCTTTTCGGGGTTCCCTATCATTTCGTCGAAACTCGTTTCGGGGAATTACGTTTCGTGAACAACTTTTCGTGGACACGCGTTTCATGGACACACGTTTCGTCGACATTGTGACGTTTCGTCGACAGCACCACCGTAAAACGTTTCGTCAACAAACATTTTTTTTTTTGCTGTTCCGAAAGGAATGCCGGAAACTTAAGTTATAAGCGCTTGTAACAGATGACAAAGACGATGCCTGGCGCAGTTGCTCTCCAAGGTAAGCAACTGTGCTATTCTCTCGCTCTCATCCGTGTCACATGGAATGAGCAAGAGCGCGCAGCCTCTTCGGATATTTGCAAGTTCCGATGCCCGTTTATGGAACCGAAAGTTACGGGAAGAAGAAAAGTGGTGGAGAAAAATATGCGTAGGCACCAAACAAAACTTCGATTCAATGGTGGGTTGCAGAAAAGGGCGTAAACACTGATTTTTGCTTCATATTGGTTATTTTGAAACAAAAATACAGCTTGCAGCCTTTTATTGAAACATTACAACCCTGATATTTCACTTGATATTAAGCATGTTCATTACCCTCAACTATTCGAAAGGAAAAGTGATGCAGCGTTTTACTGGCTACTGTGACTTATACGCAAAAAAACGAACTGTTTAGTCGCACTCGCTTCATCGCCATTTATCCTTAAGGGCCGTTTAAAAAGGACATTACATAAAAAGGGGGCTGTAAAGAATGTAAAATAAAAATAAATGACAAAAGCACGAAAACCACAAATACTCGCACTACCGCGAGCACGCTGCCCGCGACTAAACCTAAAAAAAGTTACATTGCAATGCAAAAAAACAAAAACAAAAAAACACACGAGAATTGGTAACATATAAATAAAACATTACACCAAGCTTAGTCTTATTACACAAAGTAAACCACAGTTGATATCAAATGTGCAACCTAATGCATTATATACCATCTCTCGAGCGGCCGCCACATGTAAGGCCTTGGAGGCGGTAGTACCACTAGACGAAATCTGTTGGCAGCAGCCGACTGGTCCTCACACGCGACATTTAATTGTTCCTTTACCGATGCCAGCAGACAGATACCTGAAGCAAGTTCGTGACCCAGCTCTTTGCATAAAGGAGCGGCTTCCAAATCTAATGTTCTTTGGTCACATATTGGTTTATGTGCATGGAAAATTTCAGTACAGACATAACATATGCAGAACTATAGTGTTATTTAATATCCAGAAGCTAAATATGCTAAGGTCTAAAAATCGTATTCGGTCTGGTAAGTATACATTACGTTGAATAACCGTGTTTTATCACCGTAAAAGTAAATTACGCGTAGCCGAATGCTCAGTCTCCTTCAAAGTTTATTGCTTGCGGCTAAGACCAGATGCCCAATTAGCTTAGAAACCGATTTTATGCCATTTCCAACAGTAGAAAGGCTGTGCGCACCGCAAACAGGCCTCGTTTTTTTGTTTTTGTTTTTTCAAATTTTTTTAAGAGCTTCAGTGTTTTGACGTGTGGCCCTATGCTATGTTCAGGTGGCTCTTGAGGACTCTACCAAAAGACGCGACGCGCGGAAAGAGACACTTGCCCTGGAAACGCTCCTGCCACTTTTTAAAATCAGTCGGAGTGCCGGCGGCCAGCTCGCGGAGGGTTGCATATGACGTACAGACACCTCGATCACGTATGCTACCGAAAGCGTAGCCCTCAAGAGCAGCGCATATCGGAGAATGTTTTAAGAATCTAATTTGAGAAAGGACAGTGGTCGAGGCAAATCTTCCCGGCTTTGACAACGCTTCCCCAAAGGTTCGGGCAAAGACACGAGCGAAACCATTAAATCGTAAGTTCCGAATTCAGTGCGATCGGTGCCCCCCCCCCCCCCCCCCCCCAAAAAAAAAAAAAAAAAGGATAGGTGGAAAAAAAATTTCTATAGTTTAAGTCTGTCTCACACTATTGCAATTTTTTGTGACAGTGTAAGTATGGAGAATTAGTGCGCAGCCATCTTGCCTCAAGGCAAAACGGCTGCGCACTGGTTCACCATACTTGGCCCAGTCGGCCATCTTTCATCCATCCGTCCATGCAACACAAGGCTGTGCGCCGAACAGGCGCAGGGGTCGCGAGGAGGTGCAGCTGGAGGAGCCAGGAGCTGGCAGAGCGAGCTGTCGACGAAATGTCGCAACATCTGTCGATTAAACGAGCGGGTGCTCGTTTCCACGAAACGATTTGTCGATGAAACATCGCAGCGTCGACGAAGCGATTTGTCCATGAAACATCGTTCGACGAACTGATTTCCACCGAATTCATGGCGACCGGAAGTCCAGAACCGAAAGCCAGATGTCACGTGACGACCGGCCACTAGTGTGCGAGGCGGCTAGTTCAAAGAATGGCGGCACTTTTCCCAGGATAGAGGGGCTTTATTTTCGCCCGCTCTCCGCGGGAGTTGCCAGTACTGGCTTACATGGTATTCGCTTGAAATCTTATCAAGGGTGTATGGTCGTTCCACATATTCTCGTAAAAGTTTAAGTCAAACCTCGCTTTGTGCACGTAAGATTATTGACAGTGACCTCTTTCTAAAAAGTTATATTATGCATGGAATGCGGTATTCGAAAAACGACCATTTAAATTGCCTTAGAACACATTAAACGGTCATTTCGAGGAATTAAGAGAGACCTATATATTTTTTTTCCTTGCCGAGTTTAGCGAATCAAGTGAATTGGTGTGCAGTTAACATGACGTCAATTTTCCCGCTAAATTCAGTGGGGAAAATGAATTGATCTGTGGGTCTCTTGACGTCAGGTCACGCAATCATCACATTCCCCGCTAAATTTAACGGCAAATGTATCACCAAACGAACGGACGGCAAAAAAAAAAAAAAAAATTGGGAATGGAAGTTTTTATTAAAAAGCATTTCGTGCTAAAGATACTCCAATCTCTTTAATATCCAACGTTGGGCGACGACTCAAACAATCGAATAGGTGGGAGTTGTTCCTATAGACGCGTCAATCAGATGACGCCATTATCCGCATTCCACTGCTGCACCTTCCGTGCAGCAGTAAACACACGTGTGTGTTTACGCGCGGAAGCTCGTAAACAGGAGAAGCGTACACATGTACCTGGCGCCGCGCCTTCAATCTCCAGCTGCCGTGCGGAAGTGAAGATTGGGCGCGGAGGTCCTCGGTTAAATCCTGGTACGTTCCGGCGTATCGGCGTGTCGTCGCGTACCACTACTGTGCGACCCACGCTAAAAACTCATCTAGCACGGGTACCGCACTGGCTAGTTTTTTTTTTTTTTTTTTATCTCCAGTGGGGATACATGCTGGGCCGGCTTCTGATGCTGCGTTCCAGCTTAAGTCCAGACGCCGCCGATGAGACAAAGGCGAGCATGTGGTCCTGAACAGCGCTTGCACTGCACAAGCGCGAGTGCTTGGCAGAGACGCTGAGAGCCCGGAGCTCGCTCTTGCAGCATCCGCTGCGCTCACACTTAAAGAGACATTCAAAGAGACATTCAAATGAGTAAAAGAAAGAAAACATTTTTCTTTAGAGGGCACAAATAAAACACTTATACAGTTTTGTAACTTTTTCATACACAAAAAAAAATCGCACTATATTTACTTTGTTAGGCGATATTTAGGTGGAGGACCTGACACGCTCTAAGCACCGCCCACAGATCAGTAGCCCTGCCCACTACTACTAGACAGAGTGTCGAACCGAAATTTTTATCGGTTCGGTTCCGGTTAGGGGTTCACGGCTTTCGGTTCAGCTCCGGTTCAGTTCCGGGGAGCGAAAATGACGGTTCGAACCGGTTTGAACTCGTTCGTACCGGTTCGAATCGCTGAATTGAGAATATATTTTCTGTGTTCATTTGGCAATAGGCACAATTTCTAAAGTAGAATGAGTAACTATATTGCTTTTCATCGTTCGTAGAATCCACTTTTAATTTCAAGGACCAAAAATAAATCGCGGTATTTAATTTCTATGAAACTGTAAAATAAAAGCTAGATTACCGTATATGACTTAACACCTTTCTTATGTTTTACCGTAGTCGTATGTATTTTACCTGAATCAAAAAATTCTCAGTCTGTTAGGTCGCCTAAAATACCAATGATTATTACAACTTTACGTCGCACTATTAAGAGTATAATCGTGTTGTGCTCGTGAACTTAGGAATTAATTACAGTGCATAAGGTCATAAAATGGGCTCGTCCTCGCCACTTATATTCTGAAATCTAGTTTATGAAGTACGCTTCACAATATATATGATGACGACGCGACTGAGTTAGAAGCAATAATATTTTCAAAGTGTGAGGAAAGCTTTAGAACAAATCCTTTCAGTGTACCTTCTATAGAAACACTGAACGGCAATAACAACGCTTTCTTTCCTGACCAATATTGCTTGCACTCAGCACCGCGATGCAGGCGAATTCTTCTGCAGAAAAGAGTGACCTTCGTACTCGATTTCAGGATCTGATCTAAAATAGCACGTAGCAAAATTAACATTTTCGACATAGCTTGGCGTTTGAGGTTTGTTCTTGACAAGGTGCCGGTGAATTCAATTCGCAAATAGGTATCACGTTTCTTTTTCTTGTTAAACAGAGCAAAGCAGTATTTCATAGTCTACTCGACATCGCAGCTACTTAACTGCTCACTCTCTGACGACCTGAGTCCGCAATCGTCAATTTTTTGCCACGCGCCACTGTGCACTTTGTTTTCGTCCAGCCCCACAGACAGTTAAAATTGGTTTCCGTCACATAATGTAGGCAACATACTTCTTTATGATTGGGAAGCTGAATATGCGTCAGGAACTTTCAAATCAATTATGGACGTGTCTATCGAGGATAAAAACGCGGGTAAAGATTTGCAGAGCATATTTCCGATAATCTGGAGTGCATTTAGTTATTGTGACGAATGACAAGTGATAACGCGATCATATCTGAAGAAAGTAAACGTTTAATGTGGCAAACTTGTGCCCCCCTCCCCCCCCCCCCCCCCCAAAGAAAAAAAAAAGAAGAAAGGGAACAGGAGAAAGCAGAGCGTCGTGGGCGTCGAAGTCGGCGTGACAGCAGAGTCGAACGCTGGGGCGAAACTGGCTCCGGCATGACACTTGGAGCCCTTTTTGTACACACTTGGGCTTCTGTAACATTCGTAATTGGATCGGACGGGAAGGTTCTCAAACTTACGAAAACGCCATGTAGAAAGAATGAAAGAAGATTCCGCTCCCCGGAGTCGAACCTGGATCCTCCGCGCGACAGTCAAGCACGCTAAACACTCGGCCACGCACGTTCATGCTCGGCAACGCGCGTGGCATTAATCCCCCATTTTAAAACCGCATCGCCTCGATGGGACCATGCTGGGAAACAAAATATAAAAACAAACAAAAACAATTGCAAACTATATAAACTTGTGAAATACAGTTCTATCGACCGTAGTACAAACCATGATTCACAGTCCTGTCGATTGTAGTACGGCTTGAGACGCACGACGTGGACGACTTCCGGTCGTGGAGTGTGGCGTGATGAGGTCCGTATTCCGTCGGGCATCACCTCGTAGTTCAGGTCCCCGAGTCGACGAATCAGTTTGTAGGGTCCGAAGTAGCGTTTCAAGAGTTTCTCGCTTAGGCCGCGTCGTCGTATCGGGGTCCAGACCCACACACGGTCTCCGGGCTTGAAGCGAACGTAGATCCGACGAAGGTTGTACCCGTTGGCGTCGACACGTTGATCTTGAATCCGGAGTCGGGCGAGCTGGCGAACTTCTTCAGCTCGTTCCGCCACCACCTGGGTGTCATGGCTCCCATCGTCAGATGGTTCGTGGGGCAGCATCGCGTCGAGCATGGTCGTTACTTTTCTACCATGCACAAGCTGGAACGGTGTTACTCCTGTGGTCTCTTGCACCGCCATGTTGTAAGCAAACGTGACGTAGGGTAACACCTCGACCAACGTCTTCTGCTCTACGTCGACATGCATACATGGAGACCATGTCGGCGATGGTTTTGTTTAGTCTTCATGTTAGTCCATTGTCTGTGGATGGTACGCAGTGGTTCGACGGTGGCTGGTGCTACTGAGACGAAGAATTCCTTGCGTCAGCTGAGCCATGAACGATGACCGACGGCCTGTATTGAGGACTTGAGGGGCGCCGTGTGGAGGACAAAAGACTCGATGAAAAACCCGGCAACTTCCACAGCAGTCCCTGAAGGGAAGGCTTTCGTTTCGGCGCATCGAGATAATCTGTGGCGACAATTAACCAGCGGTTTCCCGAAGTTGACGGTGGAAAAGGGCCAAGTAAATCTATTCCGATCTGCTGGAACGGCGTGGACGGGGGAGCAATCGAATGCAGAAGTCCTGACGGCTTCGTCGGTGGTTTCTTGCGTCGCTGACACTCGTGGTGTGATCGAGTGTAGAGGTGAACGGTCTTCGGTAGCCTTGGGCAGTAGTATTTTTCCCGAATCCTGGCGAGCGTCCTGCTGTAGTCAAGGTGCCAAGCCGTTGGGTCGTCGTGGCAAGTTTGGAAGATCTTTCTGAGGTCGGGAGGGATTACCAGCAGCCATGGCGAGCTGTTGTCTCCGATGTTCTCCCTGTAGAATACACCTTGTCGAATGAGGAAGGTCGGCAGGGCTCTCGAGAAGACACGGGGGATAGTACCGCGTTGTCCTTCGAGGTGCTCGATCAGCAAGCGCAACTCAGGATCGTCGCTTTGACGTCGCGCCATGTCGTCGGTGTTCACTGCGCTTAGGAAGGAATCGTCGTAATCATCATCGCTACTCCTGGGAGATGTCTCCACAGGAGCTCTGGACAGGCAATCGGCGTCGCTGTGCTTGCGGCCTGACTTGTAGACTGCAGTCATGTTGAACTCCTGCAGTCGGAGACTCCATCGAGCGAGACGTCCTGACAGGTCCCTTATGTTCGCAAGCCAGCAGAGTGAGTGGTGGTCCGTGACAACGCGAAAAGGGTTGCTGTATAAGTACGGGCGAAACTTCGTGATTGCCCAGACGACCGCAAAACATTCCTTTTCACTCGGGGAGTAATTTCTCTGCGCTTTGGACAGTGTTCGACTTGCGTAGGTGATGACTCGCTCGGTGGCTTCTTGCACTTGAACCAGTACCGCGCCAAGTCCTTCGTTACTTGCGTCCGTATGAATCTCGGTTTCCGCATCTTGATGGAAGTGACCAAGGATAGGAGGAGTCTGGAGTCGTTGCTTCAGCTCGTCGAATGCGTGCTGCTGCTTTTCGGCCAATTCGAATTTCTCGGCGTCCTTCGTGAGTTTAGTGAGTGGTGCGGAAATCCTTGCAAAATCCCGCACGAAGCGTCGATAGTAAGCACAAAGTCCACGGAATCTTCTTACAGCCTTCTTGTCTGTAGGCGCTGGAACTTGCCGCGACGGCACGAGTCTTCTCGGGGTCTGGACGGACGCCTTCCTTACTAACCACGTGACCTAGGAATTTCAGTTCGTAATAGGCGAACCGGCACTTCGACGGCTTGAGGGTGAGTGCGCGGCGGCCTTTATGGCTTAAAGAACTGCTCTAAATCGTCGCAAGTGCTCTTTAATGTCACTTGAAAACACTACAATGTAGTCAATTTTGACGAGACATCTCTTCCACTCCAGTCCTGTCAGTACAGCGTCCATGAAACACAGGAAAGCTGCTGGCACCGTGCATACTCTGAAGGGCATCACCTTGAACTCGTCCAATCCATCCGGCGTGACGAAAGCTGTCTTCCCCCTTTCCCGTTCATCGACTTCGATCTGCCAGTAGCCGCTCTTCAGGTCCTTGGATGAAAAATCTCGAGAGTGGCGTAACTGGTCTAGCGTGTTATCGATGCGGGGGAGTAGACGTCATTCTTCGTCACGGTGTTCAGCTGCCGGTAGTTCACGCGGAACTTAAGCGTTCCGTCCTTCTTCTTGACCAGCACGACTGGAGAGGCCCACGGACTGCTTGGAGGCTGGATTATGTCGTCATTCAGCATTTCCTGCACTTGCTCTTGGATGACCTTCCTTTCTTTTAGGGAGACTCGGTACGGCGATCGGTGCACAGGGAGTGCGTCGTCCTCGGTAACGATGCGATGTTTCGCCACGGCGGCTTGGCGCACCCTCGACGACGTCGCGAAGCAATCGCTGTATTCCGCGGGGAGGTCACTCAGCTGCCGTCGTTTTGGGCCCTGAAGCTTGGGGTCAATGTCGAGCTGCGCTGGCGGCGTAGTGTCCTTGCTGAGGTGGGTATGATTCTTCAGCAATCACGGTAATTCCGGCGGAGTTCCGAAGTTCCTCGACTTGGCCCACAGCGGCACCTTTTGTGACATCTTGCGTTTCTTGTCAAAAGTTCGTCACGAGGACCACGGCGCGCCCATCCTGAAGTTCAGCCACTCCTCTTGCGACGAGTATTCCTCTTACCAGGAGCAATTGAAGGTTGTCTTCCAGAACAACTTCCCCGCAGGTCGCTTCATCGGTCACGACGGGTACGACAACACTTGATCGCAGCGGGAGGTTCACGCGGTCGGCAGCGACTCGGACGGCGGCTGACGCTGGTTGAGGTTTCTCTGAAGGCGGAACAGGCTTGCGCAGCGTCAATCTCATCTCACCAAGGTCGACGACGGCACCGTATCTACACAGAAAGTCCATGCCGACGATGACGTCTCTGGAACAGTGTTGTAGGATGACGAACTTCACAGGGCACGTCTCACTGTGGATCTCGGCGCGAGCAGTGCATCTCCCGACTGGCGTAATGAAATGACCTCCGGCGGTTCGTACTTGAGGTCCATCCCGCGGCGTCGCGACCCTTTGAAGGCAGCGAGAGCGTCCCACTCATGACTGAGTAGTCTGCTCCGGTGTCCAGAAGTGCCGATGCGTCATGGCCGTCGATGATCACCTTTAGGTTGTTGGACACTGTTGCAGGCGCGTCGTTGTGATGTGTGGCGTCGAGAGAGTGGGAACGCTCCGGCGTTCTTGGAGGCTCTTTACTTCGGTGGCCTTCGGCAACGTTACCTCCAGGCGTTGCCGCACTTAGTTTTCCCGACAAGACAACGGGGACAGGCTTTCACGGCGCGACCGACGGAAAGGCGATGCGGAACGTCGGGGGGATGGAGAACGGAAACCTAGTAGTGCCGTTGGCGCTGGTGGCGGAGGGCGACGGAGATATTCCTCGATGTCGCGAGGGCGTTCGCCGTACCTCGCGCGTGGGTCGTTCCGGAGGAACCCACGCAAGCCCATTTGCCGGTAGAGACAACGACGGTAGATATGGTCGGCCTCCCTGTAGTAGCAGATGGGTCGTCGATCCGCTGTTCTCCACACGTCGGTTTTCCTCGGCGCCGGCTGTTCTCGGCGGTCGTACTGACGCCCTTCGTCGTTGCGTCGGGGGTACGCCTGCGTTGGTGGGTCTCGTCGTGGCGCCAACGGGTAATGTTGAGCAGTTGGCGGCGGTTGTCGGGCCGCTGCGGCGTAGGTCAGCGTCGGCTCATCGGCTGCGGCCAGGGTGACAGGGGCATCTGAAAAGGACGCTCGCTGAACCTAGTCCCGAAACACCTCAGCAATGGAGATTGAGGCCGGGCGTTCAACAGTCGGCAGAAGTTTCTTAAGCTCCTCCCGGACGACCTCGCGAATGAGCTCTCGAATGCCCGGGATGCCTTGGGCAACGTCGCAAGGGGAGTGCGAAACCGCGCTGACCCGGGTAGCCTCTGGTAGTGGCTGGATCGGGCCTGCAGAGCACGCTCGATGTTCGTCGCCCCCGTGACAAATCCTTGAACGGTCGTCGGTGGGTTGCGTACGAGTCCACCAAAGATGTCGTCCTTCACGCCACGCATCAACATGCGCAGTTTCTTTCCTTTGGTGACCTGAAGGTCGGCACGTGAGCTTAGGCGAAGCACGTCTTCCACGAAGCTCGTGACGCTTTCTTTGGGGCTATGGGTTCTATATTGCAGCAGGTCTTCGGCCCGCTCCCTTAGGTGTTGACTGGCGAATGTTCGCGTGCGCTCATTCTTGCAAAAGTCCTACGAGGTCAACGAAGCTTCATGGTTTTTGAACCAGCGCCTTGCAGTTCCTTCAAGCGAGAAATGGAGGTTTTGCAAACGCTGTTTGTCATGCCACCCGTGTTGGCGAGCCACGGGTTTGTTCTGGTGGATCCAATCTTCGACGTCCTCGTAGATCTCGCCGAGGAAGGGAGCAGGTGTCCGCGGAGCGACCCGCAGGACGACAAGGGGCGTGGTGGTCATGGTCGGGATCTTGTTCTTCCGTTTCTCGGGCAAGAGACCAAGTTCAGGGGACTGACCTCTGGTACGACGTCTTCTTTGGGCTTCGCCGTCTTCGACGTAGGGTAACCTTCCGGGGATGAGCACGTCGCTTGGCCGGGATGTCTTCGGAGGGGTACGCTTAACGGGCATGAATGCAGTTCCCCGCAACTCCACTAAAATGTCATGAATGACAAGTGATGAGGCGATAATAAATGAAGAAACTAAACGTTTGATGGAGAGAACTTTTGCCCCCCCCCCCCCCTTTAAAAAAAAAAAAGGAACAGAAGACAGCAGAGCGTCGCGGGCGTCGAAATCGGTATGACAGCAAAGTCAAGTCGCAGCTCCTCAAGAGCTGCGGTCTAATTCGGCGTCACAGATAATTTTAAACGTGTTTAATTCGTGTTTAAACATTTTGCCGCCGTTATTGCCAAGCTTTCATTTTTTCACCAGATGGAAATTTCGGCTACTTCTGCTCTTTAACTTTAACGGTTCCGCGAAAGTTTCTGCGCCATAACCCATAAAACATGTATGAGCACAAAGTGTATACAATAGGGCACTTGCGGCATGAAGGCTTTTTTAAACCTCTTATTTGAGGATTCCGTGTCGACGAGTGTGTCTTTTGTCGAGAACTGAAAAGGGAAAGTCGAGACCTGGCCTGCTGCCTGAGTGAGTCAATCAATGATTCAGCGTTTCGAAATCGATGCATGAGAGTGTTTCAACTTTGAGGAACAGAAATTTAGGGTTTTGTTCCAGCCACATTATGCACTATTTTTTTTTTTTTTTTTAATTAAGAAGAATTTATTTGCGTGGAGAAGGTTAACATAGGTTCGCGGCTCTCTTGTATCGCGCAGGAGATGGTGATTCAGGAAAACCGATACAACTAACGTATCGACAATTTCCAGCCACAACCTTTGGTTGAAATTAGCCTTCAAAAAGGTGTTGTAGATGATAAAATTGAGTAGGTGTCACCACTTCAAAATATCAATATTAAGATAAATTAAGTTACAAGAAGTTACAAGCTGAAAGAGCAATTATCAAGAGAAAACTGGCACGCACATTGCAAATGTACCCCATGTTCATCGGCAGTACAGCGTTAAGGGGGGTGCGCGGTCCATTCACAAAATGTTCCGGGCACAGTCAAGAGCATGGCGTCGGGGAAAAGTATTTTCGGTTTACGGAAGCAAGCCACTGCAGCCGGAGATCGAGACCATGGGCAAAGGGACGAAGTTTAACGACATTGCAGCCGCAATCGCCTTGCCTGATTCCGTGCAAGCTACATAGGTCCTCGGACAGTATTCGACACTTTCTCTCGTTATTTGTGCACCCTATAACCGAGCAATGGTGTCTCGATGACCGGAGACTGTCGACATCTAAGCCCATGGCTCTAATTAAGTTTTGGGTGTTTAAAACAGGAAAGAAAGCGCGAACGAAGTTCTGGAAATACATACACTCAACAGCGGCGAAGCCTCTCATCCGGGACTTCCACTCTTTCTAACGCCCCAGCAAGGGGAAACCTCGGTAGCCCTTTTCACTATTCTCTCTCGCTCTCTTTCAGTATGATGGGCTATAATGTGGCCTAGACCAATAAAACGAGCTGCGCTTAGAGTATCGGCACTCTGTTCCCCGACATTGCTGTGGGTGCCACCATTTTGGGTCGTATGCGGAGCAGACGCAACTGCCGATCGTCATGGTTCAAAAGTTCAACTTCCTCAGCATTAGATTCGGTGTTAGGAAATTCATGGAGTATTGCTTTGGTCTGTGGCGAACTGTTTAAACATTCCTGGAAGGTGGAAAATTGTGTCCTGCGATTTCAGATAAAGCTTCAGATAATTGGCAACCCTGATTTTAAGCCACAATTTGGCTAAGTGTCGTAACTCTGAAGCGTGCCTCATTTAGTGGCACTCACGTGACCCAAATCACTTTTATTTGCTTTACGACGCTCTCGTCTTTCTTTCTTTTGCACGCGCGAGAAGTCTGCTCTTGTTGTGACCCCCTTTTATTAATTTCAGCAATAGCGTCAGATTCGCCTGTGCAGAACTGACTTCTTTAAGAGCAGTCTGACATCGGAGTAGGGTATGTAGTTTGAAATTGCCTTTTGCTTCTTCATTCTCAGACGATCTTAACGGGGTTAGCCACCTCACCTATTGAACAAGACGGTTATAAGCAAGACATTCATGAGAAATGGGAAGTGCAACAACCAAACGAATTGATTGATACAAACAGTGAAGTTGAAACATTTCTATGATCTGTAATGTACATTGCCCTTTTTCAATATAGAGTGCGAAGGTACATTCGTGTTTTGTCTAGCTTAGAGAAGTTGTGAAAAAGTGTTTTCTTCAAGAGAGCCCCAAAATTTCAACCTGAAGGCTCTAACATCTTTCCCTCGTGAAGAAAATGTCCTTCACTCATAAGGTGACGCCTATTTTTTGACATTGAAAGCAGCGGATACCCCTGACAATTTTTTTTTTTTTTTTTGTTATTGGTCATCTCTATTAATGCGTTGTGGAGAATTCGCCTGCTAGTAGAGACCCCGAGCTCGCCAGGGGCGCTGCGAACACTTTTCGCCCGCTCTCCGGGGGAGTTGCCAGTACTGGCTTACATGGTATTTGCTTGAAATCTTATCAAAGGTGTACGGTCGTTCCACATGTTCTAGTGAAAGTTTAAGTCATACCTCCCTTTGTGCATGTAAGATAATCGAGAGTGACCTCTTTCTACAAAGTCCTATTATGCATGGAATGCGGGATTCGAAAAACGGTCATTAAACTTTGCTTAGAACACATTAAACAGTCATGTCGGGGAATAAAAAAGGACCAATATTTTTTTTTCCAATTTTTTCGCAGAGTTTACCGGGTCAACTGAATTGGTTATAGCTAACATGACGTCAATTTTCCCGCTAAATTGAGTGGGGAAAATGAAATGATTTGTGGGTCTCTTGACGTCAGATCACGTAAACATCACATTTTCCGCTAAATTTAGCGGGGAAACTGAATTAGTGTTTAGGCCATATTACTGAAGTTTCGGCGCTACACTTAGCGCGAAATGCCCGGACGAACGGACGGACGGCAAAAACAAAATTGGCAAAGGGGGTTTTCGTTAAAAAACATTTCGTGGTATGGAACTGTACTCCAATCTCTTTACTGTCCAACGTTGGACGACGACTCGAACAATCGAGTGAGCGGGAGTTGTGCCTATAGACCCGTCAATCAGACGACTCCCTCATCCGCATTCCACTGGGGCAAATAAATTGCGTCAAACACAACAACGCTAAAATACCTCAGGAATTTTAATCCCCGGACAATCAGTTGACGTGTGTGTTTACGCACCGCAGCTCGTAAACAGCAGAAGAGTTATCTTTTACCAGGCTCCGCGCCTTCAATTTCCAGCTGCCGTGCGGAACTGAAGATTGGGCGCGGCGGTCCTTGGTTAAATCCTGGTACGTTCAGGCGTATCGGCGTGCCGTCGCGTGCCACTACTGCGCGACCCACGTTAAAAACACATCTAGCACGGGTACCGTACTGGCTAGTTTTTTTCATCTCCAGCGGGGACACCTGCGTTCCAGCTTAAGTCCAGACGCTGCCGATGAGACAAACGCGAGCTTGTGGTCCTGAACAGCGCTTGCACTGCACGAGCGCGAGTGCTTGGCAGAGACGCTGAAAGCTCGGAGCTCGCTCTTGTAGCATCCGCTGCGCTTACACTCAAAGAGGCATTGAAATGAATAAAAAAAAAACATTTTTCTTTAGAGGGCATAGATAAAACATTTATACGTTTTAGGGGCGAAGCTTGTTACGGGCTGCCCATGTCCGTACGTCCGTCCGCCATCGGGTGCACGTGCTCCTGCTCGCGAGCTCACGTGCTGACGAGCACGTGAGCACGTGCTCCCGTGCTCGTGTAGGGCAAAAAAAGAAAACCGCATCTCCACGTGGTGAATGATATTGAATTGGGGCGAAGCTCTGATGGTTCTTGTCTGCGTAGAATGTGAGCCGCAGCATGGCGAGCCTTTCGTTCGTTTTCATCCATGTCAGAAAGACAATGTGTGGTATGACACGTGGTTATATACGCATTTGAGCATTTGACCGCAGCGTGACATGGATGAAAACGAACGAAAGGCTCGGCATGCAGCGGCTCACCGTCTACGCAGACAAGCACCACCAGAGCTTCGCGCAATATTTTTTTTTTTACAAAAACAAGAAAAATTTGCGCAATATTTACGTTGTTAGACAATATTTAGATAGAAGACACGACACGCTCCAAGTCCCACCCACAGATCAGTGGCCCCGCCCATTACTACTGGACAGAATGTCGAATTGAAATTTTTATCGGTTCGCTTTCGGTTAGGGGTTCATGGTTTTCGGTTCAGCTCCGGTTCAGTTCCGGGGAGCAAATATGACGGTTCGAACCGGTTTGAACTGGTTCGTACGGGTTCGAATCGCTAAATTGAGAATATATTTCCTGCGTTCTTTTCGCAATAGGCGCAATATCTAAAGTAAAACGAGTAACTATATTGCTTTTCATCGTTCGTAGAATCCGCTTTTAATTTCAGGGACCAAAAATAAATCACTGTATATAATTTCCACGAAAGTGTAAAATAAAGCTAGATTACTGTAAATGACTCAACATCTTTGTTTTCGTTTTTACCGTAATCGTATATATTTTACCTGAATCGAAAGATTCTCAGTCTGGTAGGTCGCCTAAAATACCCATGATTATTACAACTTTACGTCGCTCTAATAAGAGTCGAATCTTGTTGTGCTCTTGAACTTAGAAATTAAGTACACTACATTATGTTATCAAATATGCACGTCCTCGCCATATATATTCTGAAATCTAGTTTACGAAACATGTTTCGCAATATATATGATGACGGCGCAACTGAGCTAGAAGCAATAATATTTTCGAAGTGTTAGGAAAGCTTTAGAACAAACTCTTGCAGTGTACCTTCTATAGAAACACTGAGCGGTCATAAGCGCCTGCTTTCCTGACCAATATTGATGGCACTCAGCACCGCGATGCAGGCGAATACTTCTGCAGAAAAGAGTGACATTCGTACTCAGATCAGATCTAACCTAAAATAGCGCGTATCAAAATTAACATTTTCGACATAGCTTAGCGTTTGAGGTTTGTTCTTTACAAGATGCCGGTCAATTGAATTAGCAAATAAGCATCACCCTTGTTTGTTTGTTTTTGTTAAATCGAGCAATACTTGGCATTGCAGCTACTTAACTGGTCAATCCCTGACGGCCTGCGTCCGCAATCGTCATATTTTTGCCACGCGCCACTGTGTACTTTGTTTTCGTCCAGCCCACACGCACTAAAAATTGTTTTCCATCACATAAAAGAGGCAACATGCTTCTATATGTTTGGGAAGTTGAATATGCGTCAGGGAACTCTCAAATCACGTATAGATTTCTCTATCGAGGAAAAAAACTCCGGTAAAGATTTGCTGAGCATATTTCGGAGAATTTGGGGGTGCATTTACTTATGATGTATATCTTTAGGATGATCGGTCCTTTATTTATGTTGTAGTCTTCAGGCAGTAATAAAATATTGTTTCTTAACGATAATAAATATGACTGTATCAAGGTCAGATCCTCCCGCTTCGCTTATTGTCCTCCCGTGCCGCTTGAGACCGACACGGGAGGACGTTACTCGAAAATACGCCATCTGTTGCGTCTGCGCAAATGTGATTTTTTCTTTTTTTTCGCTGTTTGAAAGTATGAAACAGCGGGTCGCTGGGTATGGCAGAAAGGACTCTGTGCTAACGTTATAGACCTTAAGGCAAATACACAAAGTGTGCTGGAAGAGAGATAATAAATGGTATTCTTGTAAATAATCTCATACACGAAGCCTTACTGCAAGAAGAAATATATTGAGAAGCATGTTCTAAATGTAAACGCGCTTGACAGAACTCTGTCTGGTTGGGCCGAAAATTCGAGAAATACAGACTTTCACCGACCAAGTCCTAAAAATTTAGGAGCCCCCCCCCCCAATCTCAGGGTCTAACAGATGTCGATTCATTACTGACTCGACCGCACTCCATCACTGCTTACACGTTATTTTAATAGGTCCAGCTAAATTAGTCGACAGGCACTTAAACACCGGCGTATGTCGACGGACTAGGGCTTTTGAAGAAGAGAAAGTGAGTGAAGCAAACGACACACCGTAGATCGAAATCAAGCTGCTGCTCTCCACGTGCAAAGAGTTGACCCTGATGAAAAATACGAATTGGTTTTGAAACGTCGGGCGGTTAACTGTTAAGGACATGGTTGGTTATGGTCCGTATTTCTCTACTAGAGTTGCGCGCATTGATTTTACTAATTACATATAAATAGCGCGAAGAAAAGACACTATATTTTTAATTTGTATTTCATTAGGACATCGGCTTGCACCTGCTAGAAACTTCGCAAAATACTGTCTCGGAAGGCGAAAGTTTTATTCAATTTTACGTGAGCTTGTTCTGGAGCCTCAATTTACAACTCTGTGCTCTATCAGTCATGCGCGCTCTAACAATTTATTGGGCTGCCGCATATCATCACGAGACTGCCATATATACTGCACAACTGTACAATTTGGAAATCCCATTTTGCTCTGCTTCGTTTCAGCTTAAAGGGGCGGTGGAGAAATATTCAATTTAAATCTTTGTTTTTTTTCTTTTCCCTTTACTTTACACGAGCTTACTGGCACTTGTGGGAGACAAGGATACCCGAACGCAACGCCACTGGACAAAAAACTCCTTTGTTGCGGTGTAATTTCAAGGACGAAAGCGGGTGATCTCATTCAATATCTCCTTCCCGAAAAATTGATGACGTAGCTGGGCGGTCGCAGTGCCACCCAGGGACATTATTTGAACGCAGCTCATAGATTGGACCCGGGCAGTGCGTGGGCACTCGATTTCGGCACGTGATAATCGGTAACCCGAGAAGCTATCGGGTAGTGGCCTCTGTCCAATCGCTGCAATGACGACAATAGTCGAACCATAACAATGTCTCGAACTCAGCGCACGTCCTGTGCCTTGCAACTCCAGCGCGTGGCCATGATCATATAGACGCTTTTCGGCAGCTGTGCATGGGCGCCACCATAACCGACCTCCAGTTTTTGTTTCCCCTTATTCCGTTCGCTTCCCTTCATCGTTCTGAAATCAAGACAGATTATTGCCATTTTAAGCGTTAATATGTCCTTCTCCCCAGCATAGGCCTTTGTGGAGGGTCGTCAACACCCGCTTCAGTGGCTCGGCATCTCGGTAAGACAAGAGAAGGTCAGCCATGGCGGCTGAATCTGGCGCGCGCTGAAAGCGTCTCCAGATCACGTAGCCGCTTGTTCTGGCTGCGAGTTGAGGGGGCAAAAGCTGCTCGTTTTTTTTTAAAATTCTTTTCTGGGACTTCTTTCGTGGGTGAAAAACGAACGCGAGTTTCGTAGGTCATTATCGTCAGGGATCCATTTTAAGCGGTATCTGCGCAAAGTACAAAAATTGTTGTATTGCCCCTTTAAAGTATTCGTGAACCGGCCTATACAGCAGCTTGCAAACAGCAGTGCGTTAGCATGTGCCAGCCGCCTAGCCTTCAATCTCTGCTGCCGTGCGCAAGTGAACATTGAACACGGCTGTCCTTTGTTCAATTCTTACACGTGCCGGCTTATCGGCGTGCCGTCGTGTACCTCTACTGCACGACGCATGTTCAAAAACTTCCTTAGTAGAGGCATTGCACTGGGTAAGTTTTTTGTCTTCAGCGGATACTTAAATCCAGGCGCAGCCTATGAAAGAAGCGCCAGCATGTGGCCTCGAACAGCGCTTGAACTGCACGAGCGCGAGTGCTGGGCAGAGACTCTGAAAGCCCGAATTTCGTGCTTGTAGCTTCTGGTACGCTCACACGTAAATAAATATTAAAATAAAAGCAAAAGGTTTTTTTTAATTGCATAGATAGGACAGGTATGTTTTTTCAAAAAAATTCCAAAGAAATAAAAATAATTAAATCGCACAGTATTTACAATGTTCGACCCAATTTACGTGAGGGTCACGGCACGCTTAAAGACCCCACCACAAATCAGTGGCCCCGCCCATTGCTACTTGGCTGGCTTGGCAGCTCGGTTGACCAAGCTAACAAACCTAGAGCCTCCCTTTAGCGACATCCGGTGCGTCTACTCGACGTCTGACTGAGCCTGCTAGTCGTCCGAGCAGACACGTTGCAGCCTCTGGCATCGTTTGCTATTTCACCACCGTCTTCGTCGTCTGCAATTTAATTCAGTGAGACGCGGACACGAAATCTGCTACTCTGCCCCCGTCCAACAACTTCTGCAACGCTCCCAAGACGTGACCATGGTGGTGGCATTCAGCGTTTCATCATGTATGCGCTGCGGTCCAAAAGAGGCGTCTGTCAGGTTCTGTTAACTTGCGGTAAAAAGTAACCGGGTGGAGTAAAAAAAAGCAACAAATTAAAGATGCAGCCATTGTACTTTTTTTTGCTCTTGTTATTTTTTCTCGTGCACGCACCCTCGAGCAAGGTGATTGAGCGTCATGACCAACAAGGTAGGGGGGCTTAGCGTGATAAACTGGCAGCTGAAAGTGACCCCCATCCGGCCGCAGCCATGTTGCACATTTTTCGCCACTTGACACGTGACCTTATAGTTTTACATCTCGATTTTGAAAAAGTCCCGCTCAAATGATGGCTTGTTGATCTTTAATAACAGTACCGACGAGATAAGTTATGTTTTGTTTATTTTAAGTCCGAAATGGGCTTTTACGACAATACCTCGGGCAGCTTCCCAATGGCTCCGATATACACCGTCAGCCACGGTGCTGTATTTTAGGGTTTTTATCGGAGCTAGACACTGATATCTGCGGCGAAGAGTATCGAGAAGTAGTTTCTTATATTTCTTACAGTGATCGCAATACAAACCTTGGCTCAGTTTTGTGTAAAAGCCTCAGGATTTGGCACAGTCACGTGTCAAGTTGTTAAAATTGTACAACATGGCGGTTAGCAAGGGGGGTTGGGGTACCTCTAAACCCCTCTGCCTCGTTTGTCATGAGGCACAATTAAAACACGGCCTAAAAGTATTAGCTTTGGGAGGCCAGGTGCACAGGAAATCTTTAGCGAATTGACTTTCGAAGCGAAATGACGGGAACGAACCTTGAGAAACTTGATGCGTACGCGAATTTAAGTCTGCACAAGAATTTATTTTTGGTCAGTAAAAAAGATTACCAGCTGTCTGGTACAGATTATTAAGTCACGAACGTCACCTCTGACTCTCAAAATATAAACATAAAGCCGGGGTCACACTGTCTATGCATCATAGAAAGAACAGTCTGCATCGAGATTCGAACGCGAGCCACCGCGAGATCCCTGCTTCGAATGCCGAGTAACAATGAGTTGAGGGAGGACACTTGGGCACGTGGCATTCGAACCACGGACATTCCGGTGACCAGTGTTTGTATTCTCTCTTTTGCGTGATGAATGAGCACTGTGACTCCGGCCTTACGGAGTTCTTTGTAGCCTCGTCTAAATTCGTGGGGTAATTGACGTTACTGCAAAACCCTTAATGTTCGCGAGCCCTCAATTTTCGCGAATTTCACGAATAGAAGAATTCGCGAAATTTAAGGGCGCGCGAAAATTTCGGTCCTAAAGATTTTTAATGCAGGCGTCTGGAATTCGCGAAATTTAGTGGTCGCGATTATGTCATATGTGACCGACTCGCGAAAAATAGGGGCCGCGAAAATAAAGGGTTTTACAGTATACCAGAGTTACCAATTACGTTTTATTATTCTAGCGTTACGAAATTTTTGCTTGATAAGCTAGATAGATAGTAGTCACCAACGGCTTAAGAAATACGGGGCGTGTGACTCATGACCTTAACTCTTCTCGCTTCGTGATTATTTCTTGGGCGTGCTTAACAGATATTGCTAAAATCTAATCGGTTTCGGAGCAATAATAAAACTATTGGGTCCTGGCGCGCGCTGCGTTGTTTAGAACGTCAGTGACCGTGGTTTACTAAGTCGTATTCCCTTTCCTTATTTCGTATGATAATCACCCCACGCCAGTGTAAGCTAGGAAGCGACAAAAACTGGGTGATTGTATTGATCTGGAAGACGCCCGTCCGTGGAATAGTTACTGTTTTTGTTTCTTTTAATAAATCTCAGTATCTTGCTTTTGCGTTCATTCTCACTGCGTAGTATGGCGAAGTGTGACTTTGTTGTTTCTGACGCTTCAAGGCTGTTTCATGCGTTTGTGTGAGCTGGAACCACAGAAACCAAAACGACGAGGGAATCGGAACAACTGAAATTCATAATTGCTTGGTGTATTACGAACACTTGTCTCGCATGTTGAGGCAGCCTCTGTGAACAATGCTTTTCCCTTAAGAGAGTCTCGTCACAAACGTCAGCAATGATCCGGTACAGCTGTATTTTGAAATAACAACAACAACAAAAAAAAAGGAACTTATTTAAGACTTAGGCAGTGTTCAGTTGATCTCGAAAGAGGAGTCAATGCAGAAAGAATACGTTGCTATGAACCTCCAGTGCGTACTGTTGTTCGCGTATTTCGCCGCGGCTGAGGTCTTGGCGCAGAGCCGCAGATGGACACCGAGCTTTCACTGGACGGAGAAAATGACCATCAAGAACCCGGAAAACAGCCCTTACTTCAACGACCCAGAGCTTGGGTCTCTGCAAGATGCATGGAAGGTATGTGATTAATATAGGAGGGGGGGGGGGGGTGAAATACAGGCTGTATTCTTAAGGCTTTAGAGATTTCTTTTAAAAAAGACACGAAAGCTATACTTATGCGGACTGTGCAGGTGAGTTACACGGTCCCAAAAACATAATACAAGTCAATAAACATCACGATAAATCAGTTAATTAACTAAAATTTGCTCAATTACATTTTTATTGATTGAAGATAAAGATATGATTTTTATCAGGAACTTGCTGAGTATTATCAAAAACTACGAGATGAGTAAATACCAGAATTACTTGGAGCGCTTAGGAAGCGCGCTAAAGTTACATTCAGGTGTTCTGGAGGCGACATGAGGTCCCGAGTTTTTCGGTTTAGAGGGACACGCCCCCAATGATCACCGAAACTTAAAGACGCTATTGGACGGAAAGGAAACATGATTTGGCACCAGCAGCGGCTCTGGTGTGGTTTTGGCCACCCTGGGGGGCGTTCCACCGACCGCGTCCTCCACTTCCGGCTTCGCTAGGGATTTTCCTCGTTTGCTGCCTTGAGTCACTCTATCGCCTCTTCTTCTTCCTACCTCCATGGTTAGAATAAAACTACAGTGAACTAGAATACGAGGTAGTCTCGGGAGCGGAGCCATTCGCGTGAAGCGCGTGGTGTAGGAACCAATCCGGAACCAAAACGTTATTTTGGACCGAACCCAACGTTACCAAAACACTCAGTCGGGAAACTCACCCTCGAAGCCTCGACCGCTGGCGTTCACCCAGACCGAGATAAATACGATAACAACGCCGCCCTTTAGAAAGGAGTTGACACAAAAAAGTTGCTTTATATTGCTAGTAATAGAGCCACTTAATGTCCCCACAGTACCGAAGCTCTCGGGCTCGAGGTGCCAAAAAGGCTGTTCAACGTTTTTTTTTTGTTTTTTTTTTTTTTTACTGTGTTTTTTCTAGGAAAAGTTCTTTTCTAGGAGGATTTATTGGAGATTAGTACAGAATGCAAGGCACATGATGTTTTCTCAAATCTTTACTTCACAAAGTTTTGTTGCAGAATTTATATTGTTTTTATACAACCATGTCTCACCGATGATTTCAGGTAGCGCGTCCCAATATGGGCGCGTCCTAGTTTGGGTAGTAAGTAGTTCGGGACGCGTCCGCTTGAAAGATTGGCGTGGCATCGCTAATCCACCGTATATATTTCGGCGCCAAAATGGCCGATTAAAACCAAAATACATGAGTAACAGCGGACGCTGTCGAATGCGATACTCTTGAACCAATTCAAGCAGCCGTGCAATTCCCCGAGTTTCCGCTGCGGGAGAAATTGCGGCGTTACGATCGCAATTAGTTCGGTTCTTGAGTAGTGATCGGTTCAACTTTTTTCAGAGCAGGCTCTATGGCAGTTTCCCAACTGAGTTTTTCTTTTCGCCGCCATCTTGAAACTGAATCGGCACTGCACAGGAAACAATATAACAGTAACCGGTTCAAAACGGTTCACGTCAATTTTTTGTTTTTGTATTACAAAAGGAATATTTGAAAAATAAAAATTGGGAGCTGTATTCACATGTAGGGATCAAAGTGTCATATATCGAATTGCAATGTATGAGAACTTGTGGGTTTTCGTGGCGGCTTTTGTATTCTCACGATGATTAATCATGTGTCGTGTGGTAACGTGACGTCATAGTGTTAAGACATGGTGTCAAGTAATGTCACGTCACGTGGCCTCGGGACATAGTCACGTGACAAATGACGACTTGAGTTTACAACGTCACTAGATTTATTAGCGTTGTTGATACCGCGACGTCCTATGGCATTACGACCTTTCACCGCGAGTCACGTGACACCTTGAATCACTCAGTTTTCATGAGCCCGAGTCGTCTGCTCGGGTTCGTGACAATTAGCATCACCAAACATTCGGGTAACGGTTCGTGTTCAATCAGATGTGAGAATAGCCGAACTCTGACAACGTCTAAAGCTATACCCATGCTTCATTCTTTGCCAATCCCAGCGCATGCCTTTAATGAAGACCTCAGTTGAGGAGGGAAAAGCTGTTTCTGTCCTTTATTTTTTCTGCGTCTGCCATTGAGCGGAGACGAGAACTAATGGGTGTTTCTACAAGTTATCAACGTCAAGAATTGGCTTTTATTGGTATTCACTGAAAGTACACAAATTGTCGCAGAACCCATTTTACAGGTACACATCATTGAGGCACCCAAACATGTTTCCGTTGTTGCTGAACTGTTCCAGAAAGTTGTCCCCGAAGAGAGGCATTGAAAGGTCTAAATTTGATTTTTTGATCCGACGGTAAATATAACTACAAGTGTATACGGGAGAGATACCTGAAAAGAAAGATCCTAGTGGCCTCAGAGGGAAAGCCGGACGTTGGCAGCCACTCAAAGTCTCAGAGGAGTGTCGTTCTCAAGCTCTTCCCTAAGCTTTGACCACGTCCATATTTTGTATATACTTCACAGTTTTGAGGAGTAAATTATAAGAAATGGAGGATCCCTGTTAACAAATGACACAAGTATAATACAGAGGAGGGAGTCCCTTAAGAATAAAAAGTATTTTCTGGAGGACCATCGAAAAAAGAGAGAAAAAAAAAAGAAAGAGGATTACGAATTTCTGTAATGCGAAATTAGAGCGCAGGCCTTGAGGAGGAGGAAGGGAGGATGCGCAGGGGAGAGCATGCCCGTCCTCCCTCTCCGTACCTTCTCCTGCTCTCCTCCTCCTCTCATCCTCGTCCTCCTCCATTCCCTCCTCTCCTCTCCTGCTACAATTCAGTTTCCTCGCTAAATCTAAGGAGAATAATGACATCACATGACTTGGTGTCACATCACCTATGAACAAAATCAGTTTCTCCGCTAGATTTAGCGGGAATATTGACGTCACGTGCCCTCAACACCAATTCAATTTCCCGTTAAATTTAGCGGGAAATTCAATTGGTGTTAAGGGCACGTGACGTCAACTTTCCCACTAAATTTAGCGCGCTTACGCCGACGCCGACAGCGACGCCTACGCGGCTTAACCCGGAAACGAGCGCCTAAGAGCTGCGCTCTAAAAAAAAAAAGTGAGGCAGGAGTCTTAAAAACATACTTTCTTCTAAAGTTTTCTCTGCTCCGTATCTTCGGCACAGAGCTGAACGCGTTATCCCAAAAACTATTTTGTTTGCAAAAACACTCCTGCAAGAAATGTCCGAAAGCGCGTTTTCGTGTTGCCAGACGCTCTTGCCGATCCTCACGACGCAACACCACGCCAGAATAATTTGTGTATCTCGAATACGTGATCTTGCACTGAGCGCAAACCTTCTGCAGCGTGCATTTTGCATTACCCTCTTTTATTTTTTCAGCGAGAGCAAATCGCGATGACAACCAGCCTATAGTGCGATGACGTCTTTATAATTAAAATTAACAGGTGGTTATTCATTACCAAATTTAGTTATTCGTTACAAATTTATAGCGCAAAAGACAAGGACAGGAGGAAACAATGGGACTGGCGGACTGCCCTGTTCCATTGTTCCTTCCTGTCCTAGTCTTTCGCGCAATACTTTTATGGCGATGTCATCACGTGACCTATTAAACAGTTCTGTTTTCTAGTGAAATGCGATGTTCTCAACACTAGCCAAAGTGAATGTCCAAATCCTAAAGCTGTGCAGTAGATATAGTGGTCTCGCTGTGGTATGCGGCAGCCTGATAAAAAAAATAGTGCGCGCTTCCTGTTAAAATACAGCGTTGTAAAGTGAGGGCCTAAAACAAGTGCACGTAAAACCGAATAAAATATTAGCCTGCCGAGGCAGTATTTTTCGAAGTTAGGAACTTGTGCTAACTGATGTTGAAATGTGATTTACGTTAGAAACATATTGTCTGCCTTTCGCGCTATTCATGTGTAATATGGAATATTGTCACGAATGAACAGGCGAGTAAACAAAGAATAAGTGGGGAAACTGAAACGTTTAATAGGAGCGAACTTGTGCCCAAAAATAAAAAAAAAGGAATAAAAGATAACAGCACAGCGTCTCGGGCGTCGAAGTCGGTGAAAGAGCGGAGTCGAACGCTGGGGCGAAACTGACCCCGGCTTGCCACGCGGAGTCTCTTTTGTATATCGCGTGGGCTTCTGGAATATGCGGCGTAGGAGGTTCGGCGTGTAGAACATTCTAACCTCGAATCAGCAAGACGGTTCTTGAATTAACCAGAACATCCCATTACAGCATCATCAAAAATGTGTAGACGCGGCCAGGAATTCAATTCTGGCCTTCTGCGTAGAGGGCAAGCGCGATAACCGTTAGGCCACGGGCGCGCTGCGTGCTCGGTCAGCTGCGCCCGCGGCAATATTATTTCATGCATCTGTATGCATTTCTTTTTGCAATAAGGCTTTGTGTATGAAATTTTTTTAGAATACTATTCATTACCTCTTTTTCTCCAGATTTAGGGTATTTGCCTTCAGATCTATTTTGTGAGCACCAACATTAGTGAGCACAGAGTTATTTTTTTCATAACCCACGGCCCAGTGCTTCCCACTGCCAAACAGCGAAAAAAAAAAAAGCCCGTTTCCGCAGACTCAACAGATGGCGTATTTTCGAGTATCGCCCTCTAAAGTCGGTCTCGAGTGGTTATGTGTCATAATAGAAATATATTTACTGACTGAAGATTTGACAACATAAATAAATGCCAATCGCCTTAAAGATATACATCATAAGTAAATGCACCCTACATTGTCTGAGATATGTCCTGCAAGTATTTTCTGGCTATTTGATCCTCGATAACCACGTCTATAAGTGATTTGAGACAGCCTGAAGCAAATTTCAAAGTTTGAAGATTTAAATAACTACCTGTTCCCGACTCATAAATGTGTTCCTGAAACATAAATGTGCTCCTGAGATATGTTTTCATGACACAAACTATCATAATTGCGCACGCAGACCGTCAGAAAGTGACTAATTAAGTAGTTGCAATGTCGAGAAGAGTATGAAATACCACAAAGATCTTTTTAACAATAAATGACAAGTTAGCAAAGGTGATGCTTATTTGCAAATTGTATTGACCTGCGTCTTGTCAGAAACAAACCTCAAACGCCAGGATATGTCGAAAATGTTCACGTGGATAGGCGCTATTTTAGGACAAATTGGATTTGAGCTCGAAGGTGGGTATAGATTAGAGTGAACAACTTTGATCACTCTCTTCTGGGTGATTGTTAGCCTTCATCACGGTGCTGAGTGTAAACAATGTTTGTCAGTAAAACAAATGTTGTGATTGCTGCTCAGTGTCTCTATCAAAGGTAGAATGAAAGGGGTTGTTCTAAAACTTTCATGATATTTTGAAAATAGGGCTGCTTTTAGCTCACTCTCGCCGTCATCATATATATTGTGAAACGTATTTCGTAAACTAGATTTCACAATATATATCGTGAGGAGCTGCGTATTTCATAATTTTATGCAGTGTAATTAAGTCCTAATTGTTTAAGAGAACAACTAGGATTGAACTTTTGATGCAGCGACGTAAGTCTGTACCAATGACGGGTATTTTAGGCGACCTACCAGACTGATGACCTTTCGATTCAAGTAAAATATATGCGACTGAGGTAATCAAATAATGAGCCATATGAACACGACGTTTTTCGATGTTAATTTAGCTTTTCATTTACTGTTTCGCCGAGATTAAAGATGGCGATTTGTTTTATTTTTGATATTGGAAAATAAAAGTGAATAGTAAGAATAATAATAATAAAAAAAAAAACGATATAGTTACTCGTTTCACGGGTCAAATAGTGCCTATTGCCAAAACGACGCGGAAAATATATTCGCAATTTAGGGGTTCAAACCGGTTCCAACCAGTTCGGACCTTTATTTTAGCTCCCCGAAACTGAACCGGAATTCAACCGAAAGGACTATGAACTAAGTGCGGACTATGCATCCGTTCAGGACTATCTAAGCAAAATCTGCTTTATTACAAAAATCGAAAAAAAATCAGAAATAACTAAACTATGATTAAACAAAAATCCAAGGAGCGGTAGAGACTCCTCAACTATCGTTTGCTAAAAGCATGGGATGACCGTACGCAAATTAATTTTCTAAATATGCATTTTAGTACTAAAGAAATATCATACCTACAAATATGCGTGCAAAAGATGTTCACAATTCGCTGCGTCGTTTGCAGGTGTTACTTCTCTTTAACCATATAATTATGCTGGACGGTTACACAAATACGCGCTTGCACCTAATATAATGGCACGCACGCATTTATGTTGTAGTCGTGTTGAAACCAGTGTCAGTGATGCAAGCGTTCAATTTGTTCTTTGTGTATGAGTGTTCATTGAAGGGTATGCCTCCATTATAGAAGAACACCATTACTTTGCTGTGATTTAAAGTGGGGCAATGCCTGATTTTTATTGTCGACAGGATACGAATGCTTAAATGTGAGTAATACCCGTGCCCACACAGGTAACTCAAATTCCATTTACAACGAATGACGTTTGAACGATCGGCCAATCAGCGTGGGACACCCCGAGCGTGGGGCGTTGGACGCGTGACAGATCGCGAGCCCATTCGTCGATCAAACGAATGTAATTCCTTGTAAATGGCATTCGAGTTGCCCGTGTAGCACGGGTATAAGTGCCCTATTTAGTTGGCCCTGCCATGCGTCTTTCCGTAATATTTGGAAAAATAATAAGAAATGTTTCGTTTTGATGATTGCAGGTCCTAGAAGAAACGTCAAATGATACGTATGTTTTGTTGTTTCGCACGAACGCTCCCGTTTTTGGGAAATGTATCTCCACAACAGCAAATATCACAGACAAAACGAACAAAACCGCCAATTACACAATAATGAGTTATGATACGGAAAAAGAGAAATAGTAAGTACTTCACTCATCAGCTAAATAATAATAATAATAATATTATTATTATTATTATTATTATTATTATTATTATTATTATTAATTCTGCTTTCATGTTTGTTTTCGATATTTTCGGGCCCGTCAAAGCCAAAGTAGGCTTGTGGGACATGGCCCGGAAGAGGCAGTAAGTCATTATATACATGCTTAGTTGACAAACTAACACAGATGAACAATCATTATTTTTTCCGGGGGGAAGGGTGGGGGGGGGGGGGCGGAAGGGGAGCGGGGGCAGTCAGTCACTTTGTACATGGCACGCATAGAGATTGGCAATCACAGTCGACCGGTAAAAACATTATACACATATGTACAGGTACATGTAGGGATACATAAAGAGTATACATAGATATATATTCATGCCACGGACAGAGATAGTCAGTCGCAGTGGACCGGATGAGACACTGTAGAGATATATACAGTTAGAATAAAAAGGTTCCGACAAGGTTGTCAAAATAAAGGTAAGAAAACGAATAGTTAATGTAGAATCCAATGAATCAGGAATTTTTTTAGTTGCTTTTTTGAGGTAAGCGTAAAATTGTCACCAGGAAGTGAATGAAATATTTTCGGGACTTAAATATCACGAGTAGCTTGACCGTAGCGAGTATAATAATGAGGCACAACATAGCGAGGACAATCTTTTAGAACTCAGGAGAACATGAATATGTTTTTTTTTGTGTGTGTGTCTTTTTTTTTAAATCATCCATCCAAAAGTGGCGCAAAATTACTGAATTTACGAACAACTTTTGGAAGGAAGGTAACCAAAGATACTCAAAAGATTTCCGCATTCTGTCATATCACATTTATACGCCACGCTCTTCAGTAAGTTCAGCAGAAAATTATTGATCTGTACTTGACATCTTATGGGGCAATTGGAAAAAATACCAAATTAAATACCTTAAAACGCCGTATGCAAGACTGCTGGCAATATCTCTGCGCACACAGATCGGCGCAAGATGTCTATTGGTGTACAGAAGCCAGGCAACACTTCTGAGTTTGCTACAAATATAGGACAGGTGGGTGTTCCAAGCAAAGTCGCTGTCAAAATAAACGCCAATGTATTTCACTTCATTGACATAAGAATCGGTCGTATAGGAACAAGAAGCGCATTAAGAGGTATGAATCAACATAGGAATGTTCGTCACAGTTTATTTCCAAAAAAATTCTAAAGCATACTAAACTAGCTTTTGAGGCGTTAACTTTGATACAGTTGTCAAGAAACCAATTCACAGCAGTGAAAACAGCGTGTAGTATTTGTGCGGCCCTAGCCGCGCGGCGGCGAATCTATTGGCTTTCACAGGCGGCGCAGGTTCAGGTTCTGCCGCGCCCTACCTCCTATATATTGTTACTGCCGGGGTTGTACGCTGACCTGTTTGCAAAGTCGCTCCGGTTGCTTCCTTTACGCAGCGTAAACGGAGACGCTGTACGCCGGCTGTTGAAACAGGCACCGCGAAGCATGTTAGAGATTGGCGCACCTCGATCGCTCCGCGCCATGGGCATTTATGGGTGGGTTGTACAAAAATACATAAGACATTTTCCCTGGAAACTACCGCTCACCTGTGTGCTGTCAATCTGTCTTTTCCTGACCACCCCGTAGCACTTTTACGCATTTAATAATAATGAAATTGTGATGAACGGGTAAGTGCACGTCCCATTGATGGCAACCGAGTTAGTGTCAATTTGGCCATATTTCTCGCTTTACAACTTAAAAGCCACACAAGTTATTGCAGACTCTGTTAATACATATTATAAGCGTTAATTTCAGAGTGTTGAAATAATATTAAATATGGCATTTTTTAATGATTTTAAAAATAATATAATTTTTTAGTTAAATGCCCCTGTGTGAGCAATTCTCCTAAATTCCTCCCGTTAACCAGGACAATATTATTTCATGCAAATATTAACTATATACAAAGCAATACACTGGCAAAGGTTTGAGACCTTAGCCTTCATGAATACGGAGAAAAGTATTCTTTAATCTAGAGCGTTCTTGTGCTATTTTTTTTCTCTCAAAATTACTACCCTCATACTCGGTTATTAATAAATGCTTTTTGTCAATCCTTTTTACGCCTAATTTGTAAGTGAATATTTCTAGACCGGTAGCCAGAACAGATTTTTGAAAGAAGGCGCCCGAAATGTCAACATCGGGCGATACGCAGTACGCGCACGTGACTGAGAAGGTGCTTTTGCTTACAAATTTTTTTCGCAAAGACAAAAACTTTTTTTTTTTTTTTGAAAACAAGGATTGGTTTTATTTTTGTCGGCATGAAGCCATCAAAATATATATTTTTCATCAAAATTAAAAATGGTCACCGGACATATTTGTTCAATCTTTTCTGAAAACGCCCGGTAGTTGAAAAAAAAAAAAAAAAAAGGCTCCCGAAGACCAAAATTAAACACTTCACGCAGCCAAATCGAATAGTTAACGGTATGCACAAAAAAAAAAAAAAAAAAGTATCCTGAAACGCTGCGTTCAAATAATCAATATTTTCGTCTAAGAGCAGCTGCGTGCCCTTCTCAGGTACACAACCGTATTGCGATTTGGATATCATGAGGTGGCTGCCCAAAAAACTGCTCATCACAAAAAATACGTGCTTTTCTAGCAGGTTTACAAAGACAGGCAATAGTGATATGGGGCGGTAATTCTTTATCCCTTTTGGTTTCCGCCCTTAAGAATGGGTCAAACAATAGCCACTTTGATCTCTTTCTTACTCTTACGTGTCCTTATGAAACCGTTAGTTATGAAAAAAGCACGTGTTTTAAAGACGGAAAGTTAATTTGAAGAAAACCAACGGCAATTCCATCGGCTCCAGATCATCTAGTCCACGTCATACTTTAAAAAAAACCGACTCCCAAGCTTCTTCATCCATATCACGAAGAATAGCAGACGGGTAATTTGTATATTTCAATCATACTTTCTAAACACAGCCACTGGGTGATTTGTCTGAAGAAGTGGCGAAGAACGTGTTAAGCTTTTCGGCGGTCTCCTTAATATTGTAAAAAAAAAAAAAATTTAATAGGACGTCACCAATTGAGCTGTAACTTTAGTGACCTCCAAGACCTTTCACAAGGGACCAAGTTTGTGAAATAATGGAACGAATTTCTAGGAACCTTTTTTTTTTAAATAAAGTCGCGTAGCGAAACGTACGTGGGCATTGACCTTGTTCCTGGCGGCATGAAATTCCGCGCGCGATTTTACATTTCGACGAGCTCGCGTACAACGCACCGAAAATCTTTATCAGCGATGGAAGCTAAAATATGAGTATTTAACCAAATGCGATCTGACCTTGGTTTTTTGCTAAACGTTGCGCTGTGCCTTCGCCTTGAAAGAGTCGTGGACAAATGTTAAGTAAACATCGGAGTCCGATGTCCCTTAGAGAAAGGAGCTCCAAACCTATGACGAAGCCAATTTGTCCTACATCTTTTTATAAAAGATGTGAACGATTCATTGGTCACTTTTCGCAGCCGCTGCCGGGGCAGACTGCCATACCGTTTGGCACCTAACAAAAAATTATCGGCCATTTTTTTGCGAAATTACTGCCGATATCAATGTTGCTTCTAACGTCCTGACACAAATATGGTAAATGCACGAAGAGACCAGTATACCACCCACCACCTCTTATATTGTTGGTGCACTGAAAACGCTTTCAAAACCCACACCAGCAAGTGTTAGGGTACTCGAAATCATCGGATGTTTAATCTTTCAGCGTATCTATGTTCATATTTAGTACGATGCAAAATAATACTAGACTGCAGCTCGCGCCAGCTTGTCGGTGTGAGCTCGTGAAGGCAATGCCGGTATCTTTTAGAAGGAGGTCTGTAGAGAACTGAAAGACTAAAAGAGTGGAAGGAGGTCTCAATTTTTAAGAAAATACATTCTGCGTAACAGAAAGTTACGCAGTCTACTACGTCAGACAAAGGTAGCTTGCTTTAGTTCTACCCACTAATCCTTCCAATCAGAGTTCGGCGTTCTGTCGTCCCCGCACGCTCTCGTCTTCTGCTCTTACTTAGTTTCTCGGCGCATATGCTCTACAATTAACTTGCTCGTAAATTACTTTAATTTCAGCGAGAATACCACAATACAAGTGAGAGCTCTGAATCAAACTGACTACCCGCTTGAAAACGTTATAAGGGCAAACTTCGAAGGTATGTATATACTCAAACCACGCTTTGAAAAGGGGGGGGGGGGGGGGGGGGGGGGTGTAGCCTGATAAGATTAACCTTTCAACCCTTCATTGAAAATTATTCAAATTTTTAGGACAAATTAGACCCTATTGGGTATTATAAATTCCGAAGTTTCAGCCTTACCAATTACACAGCATCCTACGCTTCTCAAGCTATAGAAAAGACGTGACTTCATTAGGAAATGTTAAAAAAATTAATTGTGATCCCAAAATAGTGTATTTGAATGTGAAGTAGAGTGCCTTAGTACAAGCTAAGGTACTATCGGGGAAAAATGAAATGCGAACAGAGGAGCGCGTGGCTCGCGGTACAGGCTGCGCCGCCTGGAAGTGAGCCTAGGAGCGAGGGTGCGTGGCCTACTTCGATGTGTTCACGCCGCTCGATTGGCGCTCCCCCAGCTTCGGCAGTGCGCCTCTCAGTGCGCTGAAAGCTGTCACCGCTATCTTTGCCTGTTCGGCGAGTGCGGCGAGCTTCTTTGCACCGCACGCGCTGAGCCAGCAAAGATAGCGGTGATAGCTGTCAGCGCACTAAGAGGCGTACTGCTGAAGCTTGGGGAGCGCATAGGGAGGTGCGTGAACACGTCGTAGTAGGCCACCCACCCTCGCTCCTAGGCTCACTTCCAGGCGGCGCAGCCTGTACCGCGAGCCACGCGCTCCTCTGTTCGCATTTCATTTTTCCCCGATAGTACAAATTGTAGAAAAGGCAATTCTAGAAGAAAAAAAAGAAAGAAAAAAACAGCAAATCCAAAACCAGAAAATCTTTTTTTGCCTTTACCCACTTCCAATCTTGCCTAATAAGAATAATGCACCTGTTTAGTTTCATAAGAGCTTGCCCCTGTGCCACGAAGCAATTTGCTACAAATTACCAATTTTTAGTTGCGCTTTATTGTGTAATTTTGAAACGGGTAGCAAACTACCTTTCTGCAATGAAACTTTATATCCTAAACATTCAAATTCTTAATATTGGCAGTGAAAAACTCGATGGCTGCCTGAAGTTCCCTTTGAATGCCATAACTTGCATGTTGCTCCTCTTTAGAAATGTTTTCATTAAGTATACACTTTTTCAAGAAACACTCGACCCCAGGGGCAGTAAACTGTTTTCGAGCCCATTCTATGTGTTTGAGGCTACACTCTCAACGGTGTCCCCATTAACCCTAACCGAGTGGACTGTGATTTCGAAAGGCGCAGTTTTAAACACTGCTGGCGGCTAAATCCTCGTCTTTTCCCGGGGAATTTTGTGTCTAATGGTGCATGTATTTTCCCGAGGTAATTGAGAAAGCATTGTACCACATTTGAAAATAAAACAAAAAGCAATAAAAACATATAAACTATTTCTGTTCGCTACGCGCGCGACGGAACGAACCCGACTGGAATGCATAGTTCGTTTTTTGCTATTTTCATTACGAAAAGTATTGACAGCGAGCGCGATTCGCCGCATGTCAAACGACAAAGTGTTTAGATGTCGAAAATATTTTACAACAGAAGATAGCCGAATGGCATGCAATCTTCACGCTCACGAATAATGTGTTTACCGATGGACACGTTATGGAAAAGCTGTGGAACTTTTCCACAGCCAGTGAGAAAAACCTCACGTCAGGCAAACACCACCACCACCACCACCACCACCACCACCACCACCGATGGACAGGACACGGAGATACAATTTAGCGAGTGTTAACATTCGAATAATATATTGTACGTACCACACGATGCAGCGTCATCCGAAAATAAAAAAGATCTGAAATAACACAGTCCCAGTCGACGACAGTCGCATCTTGACGATCAGACGGAAGCCAAGATAACTTTGTTTTGGGGCACGTTTTGGGGAGAGCTTCCTTTTTTCACAACAACACCAGAGCAAAGCAACGAATGCGACTAACCCGTTTCCCACCCAAACCCGGACAATTATTTTCGGAAATGACTGAGGATTCTACGCGAATTATATCTGGGAGGGCCGAGAACAATGCTCGCGACATCGCGTCGAGGGCCGTTCGACGTCCTTCACCTCCTTCGTTTCCAATGAATTCCGAGCAGAAAAGATTGAAAGGCAGGCACTTACCAGCCTTATTTCTGACAATGGAAGATAACATAAAAAGGGTACGCAGCACGCATGAAAAAAAAAAAATAAGTGGAAACTTTCAAGTGGGCCTTAAAAACATCGAATGCAAAACCTCAAAAGCGTAGGTAGAAAACCGCGCTGAGCGGGTCTTCCCAGTCCAAGAGAGTGGGAGAAAATTTCTAGCTGATAATAGGTGCGAGAGTCGCACCAGTCGCATTAGCATCAGCAACATGGCGGCGGCCTAGGAGCGTTTTTTGGAAAGGTGTTTAGGCCGGGCTGAATGTTGCAGTGGCAGGGAGGAGAAGCTGAAGTGGCACCTGCTAATATTAGCCTGTAATGGCGCTACTATCGATCAAAATAGCTTCACTGCAGAGCTGTAAAAGTGACTCATGAAAACTAATTAAGTTACAGTTCCTGAGTTGTAGTGGATTTAAGTTACAATTACACACTTACAGTTGTAACTCGTTAAAGTTAGTTTCCGAAAAATGAAACTAAGTTTCATCGCAATTTCTTCACCTTTTCTGCAGGATATCCTGTGCCATCTCAGTGTCTGGAACGCGTCTCCAACTGCTGTGTTTAGCGCGTCCTAAACGAATTGTTCCTAGATTTCCGCCTGATGACGTCATACTGTCGCCGGCCGCGACACTGGCGATGTCCCAGCAGCGGTGCTGGGTGTGGCGGACGCCTGTGCTGCTCCAGGTCGCTCTCCAGTGTACCAGATCACGGAAGCTTCGACAGCCAGAAGTCGGGACGCCGCGACGACAGAGGCACTCGCGCTCGCACGTGCTTCTCGCCAGCGTTTCTACGATCAACCGCAAGGATCGGGACATCTGACAGCAGGGCACTCCGGCTTCTGTGGCGTCATTTCTTGCCACTTTGGGACTACTTTTGATGTATGGGCGGAATAGGACGCTAAACACACCAGTCGGAGACGTGCTCGAGCTACCTTAGCGAAACCAAGGAACCCTTAATGATCTAGGCCCCCTATTAAAACGTCGGTTGTCGCTCTGTTGACTCTTACCGGAGGCTCCGTTTCACGTTGACGTTACTTGTAAACTTTCGGATTACATACGGCTATCAGTGCTGTGATTACCGAAGTGTCGTTTAGTTGTAAAAGAAAACTATCGGCTCTCAACTGACATTTTGAACCCTGGATGGCGGGGAAACAAAGTGGGAAAGTCATTGATTGCACTCTGGGTTAAGTCGTCATTCTGAAATTGTAAAGCGGAGAGTTTCGAAGTCTGTATTAATGAATTCAACAAAGTTTGTTGGCACTCACCGTTTAGGCGTAGATTCGCTAAAGCAGCTTCGTAGATTGTTCCTCGCGGACAACGGCAGGAAGTTCGTGTCTTCGGCCATCCGTCGGTTGCTGACCATTTGTAACTTACCAAAAGGCGTCGGGGTAGGAAAAAATACCGTAAGATCTCGAGAGATGCGCCACCCCCGAAAGATAAGGCACCCTTAATAATGCGAATGCCTTCACTGTCTCATGGAGCGAGCTGACGTCATCAGTTTGAAGCGCGAATACGGCTCCTGGTTTCCGCGATCCCAGTAGGAGCGATTCGCCTTCGGTTCCATTGGCTGGCGCACGTCGACGGGGCTCCTATTGGCCCCTGCTTCATAACCTCCGAGATCCCGAAGCACGTGCGCGTTCGTACGCAGCAGACGACAAAGGGAGCGGACGAGCGGCTTGCATGCTTTCGCATTCACAACTCATAAGGAAATGCTTAGGTGTACCTCGAACTTTTTTTGACACAATTTGCTATCTTTTTTTTTTTTTTCAAAATCGCCGAGAGATTGTTCACTTCTAGTAATTGCAGGGTCTTGGCCAATCATGACCTCGGCCGAAATTGTGTTACTTAGCCACGGCAAGATATAAGCGAACATTGCTCACTGGGAAGGAGAGTTGTCTTTTCGATTGCGATTACAGGTTTCGTAGGTTCCAAAATCTAAAAGTAGCATTTTTTTAAACATGTTTCGTTCGCACATCTAAATTTAGCCCACCCCTTATTCCACCCGATTTGCTTTCGACTTTGGGTGGGCTATCCCTCGGGGTATTACAGTAGGTTTTTTTGTGTGCCTCCTTTTTATAATGTCTCCCATAACCTTAATGCGCTAGTGAAGAAATTTAGTGTGACAGCTGTTTTTCAACACAATTATCGGCACTTCCGGCTTACACCTTTTTTGTCACAGAAGGCAGGTTGTAACAAAAACCAGAGACCCTCCCGTGGATTGTGATCTGGGTGTAGTGTGCAAGATTTCTGTGGATTTGGTTCTTGCTAAGGGGGTCAGACTGCTATATGTGTTAATGACAGATTAACTGACCACAAACGAGCGGTGAAGCACAAATCCGTGGATTCAGAATTAGCAAATCATCAACGAATCGTTGTTTAGAAAAATAGTGAAGAGCTCCACAGAGAAAGGGTTTGTTATAAACGTTTACTGAAAGGCTCGTTGATGGCGGATAGGCCCGCTGGTTGTTTTAGCAACAAGTTCGTTTCTCCAGAGTATAGACATTAGCATGAAAGTGTTTCTTAATCTACGACCTTTTCTTTTTTGTGACTCTGTTAGGAGTTGGTTGACCTCATTTCTTTTGTTACTTAGTGATCGCTCGGTGTTTCCTTTTGACTTGGTCCTCAGTTTTTTATGTTCGTATCACGATGCAATATATCATTTCTATGCTGGGGGATCTTGTTTAGGCGTTGATATGTACCCTGGATACGTATATCTTGGTTCGGTACGCGTGACGTCGTCGCTTTCATCTAGTTTCTTCTGTTTAAATAGTTCGTAAAATAAACCTCAGCTGTGTTTGGAGATTCGTGTTGTCCTATCCCTCTGTTTTCCCACTCTACAGGGTTAAACATGTCACTTCTTTAACAGCTCGCCTGCACCCTTGCATCAAAATTTGTTCTGACCAGTTCCATTTGGATCGCGATAATCTGTCAATTTTTTATCCGCTGGAGGACACATGCAGCGAAAAAGTTTTAGCGGGTTACATTCACCATCATCGTACTGGCGGTACTACTACATTGCGGTCATATGTTAGGTTGTTTCAGACGGTCGTCTCATGAGTTTAATTACCAAAAGTGCTAACCGTTTGCTTCAATTTCAAAGGTGCTGCTCTTGCCGCTTCTCAATCTTGATTTATTAGCATTTTCAATCAAGTCATTCTCAAAATTAACAAATTCTAGTGTCATGAAAAGTCAACCCAGTAATGATTCAAACAATTTCATCGACAGTTGCTTCCACTAATTTGAAGTGCTCGGAGATGATGCTCAAAAGTGAAAATTCGGAAAGTAACTGTCTCTAAGCCAAGTTATCAGTCACACAAAAATTTTTAAGTTGCATTTATACCGTATGTGAACTAATGTTTTTAATGCACTTTAGACGTTCCAAAAAATCTATTTATCAATGTATTGCACTGCGATTTGCTGGAAAGGTGCAAACATGTAGTGAAAGGCAGTAAAAAAAATTAAGGAACGAACTTACCTCATTCAAAAGAAAAGAAACAAAAAATGAAAGACGTTTACAAATCTCTAATGCGAAATTAGAGCGCAGCTCTTGAAAGCGCGGACGAGAGGGTACGAAGCGGAGGGTATGTCCCCGCTCCTCCTTCGCGCCCTCCCCTCCTCTTTTTCTCCTCCCGTCCTCCTCCTCCTCTTTTCCTGCTCTCCTCCTCCTCTCCTCCTGCTTTCGATCCTCCTTATTTCCCCTCTTCCTTTCTTTCTCCTCTCTTTCCTCCTCCCCTCCTCCTGCGTACCCTTTCAATCTCCCTCTCCGTACCCTCCCCTCCTCCTCCTCTATACCCTCCCCTCCTCCCACAGTTTCCCCGCTAAATTTAGTTGGAAAATTAACGCCACATGACTTCTTGTCACGTAACCCATAAACAAATTCAGTTTCTTCGCTAGATTTAGCGGGAAAACAGACATTACATGACCTCAACACCAATTCAATTTCCCGCTAAATTTAGCGGGGCTGTTACGGTGATGGTGACACCAACGGCGATGCCACTATACGGGGAAACGGGCGCCTAAGAGCTGCGCTTTAAAACCTGTCCTGGTCAATCTACGCCGACACTTCAGAGACAATGCACACGTAGAGAGACGATCTTCTCACAGATGGCGTACGCCGCGTCGAGGGAGCGCCTGCCGGTGATTGATAGCAGACGATCTCGCAAAATAACTCGAATCGGCCGGTGCTCCCTAGACGCGGCGTACGCCATCTGTAGGCAGCACTTCTCTCTACCCGTATATCGTCTGCTAAGTGACAGCTCAGATTCCCCAGATCAGATTTTTCTTTCCCTTGTAAGCGATGTAGGATCATTTCTTGGTTTTTGTTTTTCTCTGTAAAATCCCACTACCTGTTTGCACCTCTGTAGGAAGTCGCATCGCAATACGTTGAGAAACCAATTTATGCAGGCGGTCTAAATTTCCTTAAAAGCGTTAGTTTATATGATTTTGTTACTAAACTTTTATTGTAACTTGAAAAGTGTTTAGTTAAAGAAATATAACTAACTACACCGACTCCAATAGTTGTAACTACTTTCTTTACTGCTTCGCTTCACTGTCAGGTCAGGATTGGCGTGCAACCGGGAGGATTTCAGTTGCCTAATCGTCTAAACTATATTAAAAGTGCGTTAAATTTTTTTTGTACCCCAAAATCAGGAAGACCCCCAAATGCTACTCCGGTTCCCCCAGGAAGCTACACGTACGCTGAGAATGATAACTCCACCTGCTATTCCAGAAGTACTTTCTTTCCTGATAGGGGTAAGTTCAGGTTTAATACTGGACAAGCGTGGAGCATGTTTTTGTTAGTGGTGTATTCAATTTGAATTGCGAAAATGATTTTCTCACTCAGGAAATGCTGTAAATCCTCGGCCGAGTGCACGAGACTACGATTATTCTTTGGGAAATGTTCTAGATGAATTGTTCTACAATCCGAAAAGTGCTGACTATATTGACTTGTATGTCGTATACAACGAGCCGCAATGTTATATCCTTAGGAATCCCGCAGCCCAAGGAGGTAAGTTCATTAAAACTTTCGCGATATAAATGTCACATTGTCTTGTTTTTCGCTAATTTAAATGATAAGCAGAGCAGCTACAGTTTGCTTTATAACAAAAGAAAAAACACCCAAATTAAGGTTGCTTGGCGCAGGAATCTTGAATAAAACGAGCTGTTCATAAGGTGTATTGCGAAGGATTTATTTTCCGATGTTTTAATTCAGATTTGCGCGTAGACGCGTCCTGCCTGTGTAAGATAAACTCTACTTTTTGAGGTATGTTCAGTTTACAGATCTCGTGTCCTAAACCTGTTCGTAATCTTCAATGCCTCAAAGGCGCATGTTAACCAGAACAGGGGTACTCTTGGTACCAAAGTTTTGTTTCAACTTAAAACAAGTGCACCAAACATTGCTCAGTATCGCCCACAATCAACATTTGTTCAATTACGATTGCAGACGACGACTTCGCAGGACCGCAGTGAAATGTCTTATACTGTTGGTGTCGTGTGTAGTTTAAAGTACATTCAGAACGCTAGTGGAACTTGATTTCAACGTAAGTTCGTGCTGAGTGGGAAACTTGCAAGGTAATTGAGAATGGGAGGTGGGCCCTAGTACAAAACAACAACAACAACAACATAGATGATTTATGCGCTCGCTTGTGCAACAAATACCTCCAAGTGAATAGCACACGTCAGCGATAATAAGATGATTTAATTTAGGAAGAGAGCACCATCAGCCATCTAAGCTTCCCGGCGACCAAAACATCTGCATCTATTCTTGTCTCACCATAGCTTGGCAAACGGCTAAGGCTACTGCCCGCGTGAACCAATCAGCACGTAAGAGCAAGGCACGTGACTATACTCTATCTCACTATTTGCGCGCAGTACTGTCAAAGCCATGAGCAAGAGAGAAGGAAAAGCCGCTTTTGTACTAATGTTTTGTGACGGGCTAATCTCCGAGGGGGAGAACAACGACGTCTGGGACACACAAAAGAGGGTTCGGGCTAAAAGGGAAGTTCCTTTTTTCTCTCCTCTCCAACATCTCGGGTTACGCTCTCTCCCTTGTTTCCTTGTTAGGGGCTGTCAGGTGCTTCACCGCCGTCACTCTGATTGGCTCGAGCGGGCCGTAGTTTTCGCTCTTTGCCAAGCCAACGTGAAACGATACATACTAAAGTTCGTTCCTGGGCTTCGCGAATGGTAGTCATCCACGTTTCGTACCGCCAGCCTTGTGTCTGTTGCACGAGGGCTAACTTTATCGCATCTCCACACCTTACATGTGCATTAAGTCCTTGAATTTTGTAATTTAGCAGTCTTTAATGACCCAAAGCAAGTTCCCAATGGAACCATAGGTTTTTTTTCACTGACCAAAAAGCTACCAAGCAAATTTTAGTGTTTTTTCTTTGTTTTTAGTCCTACTTATCATGACGATTAGCCAACTATAATATGACCCCCTGATTTTAACACTCAACTGCTCAAACAGCATAAGTGTACCTTTCATGTATTTTGGTATATGATCAAATTAAAATAAAACATCCTGTATATTTACCACATTCTCAATACTGTCTGAGAGCGTGGTAGAAGTGCAGATTTCTATTTTTTTTTTTTGCAAATAAATATTAAATTAATTGCAACAAGGTGTTGTTAAGTCTGAAAGTGTTGAAATTAATTTAGCAGACTGAGTGACGTTGGCCCCATTAGTTGCAAACTTTCGGCAGGTCGATGCCATTTCTTCTGACTTAACCAAAGCATTTGGCCTTCTGCACCATGATCTATCTGTGCACAAGCTATCGGAATATGAGGTGTGTTTGCCGGTATGTTCGTGGTTTCATCATATCTTTTCTGGCGCATCAATAACACTCGTGTTAACGGTGTGTTATCGAGGTCATACATATCATCTGGCGTTCCTGGGGGTTCCATTCTAGGATCCTTGCATTTAACATTTTCCCAATGATGTCTCTCTTTGTGTAAAACATTTGAATTTGCTTCAGTTCGCTGATTATATTACGATATTCACACGAACCAAATCACATGTTGATTGTGAACTGCTGCATGACATATCTGCTACCTCATCATGGTGCGCAACAAAAATTACGTCCAAACTGTAAAAAAACACTTGTCTTTTTTATCACGCAAAAAAGCGTTTAAATGTTTGAATAAACAAGACAATCAACCGTTGCGACATGGATATTGCGTACATGACTATGTTGATTATGTTGATCCATCCCTTAGTTATATCATGAGTCAAATTTGGTTAGTTTTTGTTTAGGACTTTTAGGCTTGTGTTCGCTATAACCCGTCCTTTTAAAGAGACTTCATGCCTCGTCAGGCTTTATGCATCTATTATTCAATCGAGACTAGAGTTTGTCTCTGTAGTTTCGAACTATCTGGGACCGACCAGCCCTGCTAGTCTAGGACGTGTGCAGAGAAAGTTGGTACATATAGAATACGACTGTTATTACGGCACCCGGTTGTTTTGTAGCTACGAGCAATGTTACTTCGGCTAAACTTGCCGTTACTGGCGCCGGAATTTTCGAGATTATGTACTTTTGTCTAAAACTGCACATAGCAGAATACGTTGCCCCAGACTTGTTTCTTTGCTTTCTTTAGATCTACAGTCGGGGACAAAATTCCCCAGGACGCGCGAGCTGCAACTGAAACGCATTGCTCTGCCATCTGCCGGCGGGTCGCCTGGTTTCGAGAGAACACAAATGCGCATGCGCGTCCTACTGTGCCTGCAGACATGTCAGGTTTCCCGCTCTTCTGCGGCGGGGCGCCTAACTCGGAATCGGGCGCGTGGTACCGCCTCGGAGATAGCGCTTGCGGCTGACGAGCGTCTGCTACACATCCCGAAACTGGAGCTACCACCTGCGGCATTGCGCCGCACTTCGCCGTGTCAGCGCATCTTGCTTTATAACTAGTTGGGCTTATCACTCGGTTGAGCTGCCGTGACTCCTTGCTTTACAGATGTCATGTCAGTAAGCGCTATCTCCGAGGCGGTACCACGCGCCCAATTCCGAGTTAGGCGCCCGCCGCCAAAGAGCGGGAAAACACACATGTTTGTAGGCACAGTAGGACGCGCATGCGGTTTTCTGTGATCTCGAAACCAGGCGACCCGCCGGCACATGGCAGAGCAATGCGTTTCAGTCGCAGCTCGCGGGTCCCGGGGACGTTTGTTCCTGATTGTACCTCCTGTGAATTGTTGTCACCACAACACTATCTACGTGCAAGACATGTGTTAATTACCCACATTTTACAAATTTAAATATATTTTATTGCACTGAGTGCGGTGGTTGACATTTTCAGGAAAGAGTTGGATCTGAAAAGTATAGAAATCATCCACATTTGATAACATCAGTGATCGGAATTTGTTTCTGATTTGTTATCGTCCGTTTTTTTTTTCGCTCTTTTTTTTTATGAACGTGTATGTGTGGGTATGAGTGTGTACCAGTACTAAGGCGTCGGTTGTTTCTGGACACAACACAAAAAAATATCTAAAGAATACCTAAAAATATAACGTTTAAAAATATAACAGGCACAGTTACGGAACGCTGTGTCAGAATAATCAGCTGAGTTTTAACAATAAAAAAAATGTTCAAAATCTACTCTTGCATCTCTCTTTCAAAAAAAATGTTATACCCCTTCAATGAGATATTCGTATTTTGTTACTTTATTGGCGTGCGGTAAATCGGCTCGGGTCTGGCGTTTAAAGATATAACAGAAAACACTATGCTTATCTAAGCTTTGTTTAACTTAGTAACGGTTTGTGTGACGACGTGATTAACGAAAAAAAAAACTAAAAAAAACGTAACAAAAACAGACAGACAGAAGAGTAGTACACACGACAAAGGCTGACTGACAACTGACATTTTTATTTTATTGTGGGAACTTACACCGGCTCTCCACGCCGCAACTGATCTACGTTTTCATTTAGAGTCACTTGCTTTCGCACGTTTAAGTGCTTTCACAGTAGCCCAAAACTGTCTGTACGATGTTCGTGAATAATTGGTATCTCGTCGATTTTATAGGATGCGACTTGTGGCTGAGAAAAACCGAGTTGAAAAAGATAGTGGATGACCTGGAAGACGAAATTATAAAAAAAAAAGAGGAGCTCTATGAGGAGAATAAGGAAGAATTGGGAATCTATGAAAACTGTACTGCGAGCGAAGATCAAATAGAAGATCTAAAACTTTACGTAGAAGATGGCATTGAAAGATGGTTTCAAGACATCGCATGGAAAAAGATTTCCCTCGACTGCGTTCTCGCCCACATGATAACCTGTGGAGAGCCAGTATTTAGAGTTTACAATCCGATAACCTGCAATACCACACTAACAAGGCAATACCTGTCATTGTCTTAGAATTAACAGGCGCGATTCTCAAATGCACGTCGGGTGGTGAGGAAAAGCAGTGTGTATGGAAACTTGACATTAAAAAAGCGTGTGTCACTGTGTAGTGTCTTGCATCCTTGGAAATAAAATGAGTTGGAAAAATCACTGCTTTCATTCCGTTTTCACTGCAAAAGAAAAAAGAAAAAGACATGCATGGTGTTTCGGCTAACTTGCGCCACCGAGACTTTAAAAACATGATGCGCACTCCACGTTTCAAACAAACGCAGTATTGTTCAGTTGAGCGAGTGAAGTTACTTTTTTTTAATCGGCCAAACTGGCTATGAACGGAGACAAACAAGCGAACTTTTTTAAATATTATTTTGTGGGCATCCTTTCAATACAAACGTTGTAGCACGCCTTGAAAACCTGTCCGTAGTGTCATTTTTATTAAAGGGTAACTCCGCTTAATTTCAAAAATTTTGAGATAGTGGCCGATTTTGCTTTTTGAAACACTCAAAAACAATCCCCAAACCTTTGTTTCGCGAAAAATAAAATATTTTTCGTGTCATTTTACTCTAGCCATGATCACAAACCGAAACCGAAACGGTGGCAAAGCCGGACAACATTGTATATTCGGCATCACTAAGCATGTACACCCACGTGATATACAAGGGGAAGAAGGAACTCCCCTCTTATCAGGATCCTCCTTTGTGCCTCCTGGATTAGCACAGGCGTCGCTATTCTCCTTCGAGAAGATTATAGAAGATTAACCTGTCACTCAAAATTCTTACAAAAGCAGCTTCCCTTTCCTCCTTTTACTTGGTGTTCAAAAGTGTGCGAGGTAACACAAGCCGCGCTCAACGAGGCGATCGGCTTATCAGTAGTATCAATAATCGAGCGCCCGGGCCGGCCGAGCGCGTCACTCACGCCTTTCACGGCGCTGTCGCCACCCGTGCTCTCCCCCCCCCCCCCCCCCCCCCCAACCCCAAAACAAAAAATTGAAAAAAAAAAAAAAAAAAGCTGTACATGCTTGATGACGTCGCGGACGTCCCGGGAGAAGGAATTTGGAGGAAGCGGAAATGCAGCCGGGCAGTGTTGTCTGGCCCGCACGTCTCATCCAAAACCAGCGGATTCGTGCTTGTCAAACTTTGACGGCGATTTTAATGAACTTCTAGGCGGAATTCCGTCGTAATATTTGCCATGGGGGTTTTGTAGATGATAACAAGAAGAACTGTATAGTTTTTCACTACTGGAAAAGAAGCGGAGTTGCCCTTTAAGGTAGCCTTTTCGTGTCTAAAATTTTCAAGCGGTAAAATTGAAACAAAAAGCTACATGGGCGATTTTTTTATTTAACTTTTATTTTACGGAACTAAGGCCATAACCAACGTTACTAGAACACTCAGTTGGGAAACTCGCCGTCCAAACCAAGGCCGCTGGCGTCCACCAAGACCGAGCTAAATACGACAACGGCGCGTCACTCTTCATCATTTCTGTTTACTGTGGTCACCTTGAGCTTTTTGAAAGTCGAGTGGCGTCTGCGGGAGAAATGGCGGCGTTATGTTCGCCATTAGCTCGCTTCTGGAGGACAGATCGGGGCCACTTTTTCAGAACGGTGTCTATGGCAGTTTCGCAACTGAGTGGTTCTAATAACGTTGGTCATAACCATTGCAGTTCGGCAGCCGGTATTTACCGCGCATTATTCCTTTTTAAAAGTTGAAATCTTACCCTGTGCGGACTATACAAGGTTTTGTATTTTTCTACATCGTCCACTGTGACAAGGCGCGAAGGATTTTATGAGTAACAGAGAATAATATTAGTGATTTATATGTGATGCGAGCCTCTTTGGGAGCTAATGCAGCAGGCAATTGTCAAGGTGTGCTCTATATGATCAATTTTTACGTTCGAATTAGGCACTAAGTGCGGACTATGTGCAGCGTACGGACTATAGTTTGGAAAATACGGTACAGGGAACGTTTAAAAACTAGCACAAGATCTTTGAGCTTTCTTTTTTAACGCTAAAATATTATACACATGAAGGCTACCTTTACTTATGGAAATGACAGGATGGGATGGTTGTTCATCTCACTCTAAAGCTTTCGTATAGCGGGGTTTGGCGCACAAATTAAGAGTTTAAAAGTTAGCTAGTATTAATCAGCGATCTTAGCATATCACAGGAAATATCTGGAGTTGCACGACAGGACTATGAACAATCCTGCATTGGTTCAACACGCGTAGCGTGCACCACCTTTATTTAAGTCTCGGCACAAGTGAACTGAAACATCCTTTATTATACCGCGTTGCTTATCCGTCCACACCAAACCGCACGCCTTCCTCCCGCAACGTGTACAGGAAGCAGCAAGGGCCCTGCAGCGTCCAGGACTACAACCCTAAATCGATTTGAGACCCCAGGTTTTACTCTATCTCCTTTGCTCATTGGCCTTCGCTACTGCAATTAAAACATTTTTCGTTTTTTTCTTGTTGCTTTTCTTGTGAAAAACAAGAAAAAAGAGTGTCAATATTTTGTTTAATCTTGCATTTGACCCTTTACCTTGCCCAGTCTTGGCATAGCATGTTGATGCGGGGGAGGAGTGGCATAATCCTTTCCTTTGGGGATTACGCACGATCTTTTCATCGGGCTGCTTGCGTCCTTTACGATGATGCGTTTTCACTTGCGTCAGAATTCCTTACGCCAAAGGAAAATTGACAGATCGAAAACCCGGATGTTATTGCGCTTTTTAAGCCACCGGCGGCAGTCCTCTGAATTGCTTTCGGAGTGTCGCGTCTGCAGCAAGGAGAGGCGAGATTTGTTTCTACGACGGCGGCCAGCCCTTCCCGTTGCTCAGCTTAGAGCAGGGGTGAGGCAACCCCTCCTCAGCTCTCTTTCCGCATGGCCGAAAGAGAAGTCCATCGGGGCCACTCTAAAGTGAGGAAGAGAAGGAACACGCAAGGGGTTACCGTCATAGCAACGAGTTATTACTGATGGAAGCGTGCTCATTGCCTTAAATGCCAACTCAGCACGACCTTTGTGTTAGGAAGCTGGTTTTCTTAAACTGGCAAATTATTGTTTCGTAAAATCAATAATGTAAAATACAATAATGCTGTAGGTGTATAATTCTCGAGATAGGGTTAACTTTTAAGCCCAAAATTGTGCATGATGTAATTATCCCCACAAAATTTATTATTTATAAAGAATAATTGCCAAGAATTACCGGATGAAAAACGATTGAAAACGGCATTTTACATCACATCATCAATAAAGTTCACTGAGTAAGCGAATGTAGAAACTGCATTCTTGCTTGAAGCTAAACCGTTCAGAGAGCTTCTTGTCCAGAGCTACTTGCATCTACACCACAAGTCAAGCTGAAATTATGACAGTGCACCGTAGCATAGGCGGGGATGCTTCAATGGAACGATGACCTCTGACCTTGTAGCATCATCCACGTGACGTCTCTCGAAGGCATCACTCTCCGTGAAGTAAAGCTCGCGCACTTGAAAAACGAATTTGCCTTCGTATAAATGACAACAATTTATGAGTACTTTGTATTTGGTTCCCACGTGTCACACGAAGCACGAATGATCCCGATAAATATATTCGTGAACGAACACGCGAGTCAACATATTTTCACGTGCACGTATACACGGAGAGATGTGACTTTTTACACGCGTCTTATCTCTTTTTTAAATGCTTCACAGCATAAGCAAAACTGAGGAAACTTTGCAATTGCTCAGTCGGAGTAACAGAATAAATTGTTCAGTGAATGAGCCGTTAAGCTGGCCACCTCGCACCGCACTTAACGTCATATCCGTCCGCACGAGGAATTACGCTGGTTCTGTATAAACAGGCTGTTAAAGTATAGGTAGCTTCTCAAGTCCTTGACATAAGCTGTCGGACTTAAACGAATGCTGACGTACTTTGAGCATATTGAGTCTTTTTTTGTTTTCTAATGACGCCCGACATGACGGCAACCGATGTAAGTCATTTGACGAAAGCTTCCCTACCGAAAAATCCGGTATAACTTTTCGCTATCCGGATGATGGAACCGGAAATTTATCTGGAATCTATCTGGAATCTGTCTGGAATTTAGGTTTTCAGAAATAATTCCTTTGTCTCCAATCTGGATTTCGGGTTTCCAGTAACAAATTTCCGGTTCCATAATCCGGATAGTGAAAAGGTATACCGGATTTTTCGGTAGGGTTAGAAGACTTAGAAAGCGAAAACTGTACAAGAGACCTGACAAATGAAAACAAGAAGGAGTTCTTCCTCTGGTGTGTTGAGACACAAGATTCTCCCTTCGAATGGCTCTTACAATTGAAAACGAGCGTGTAGGTTAATAGATAAAAGACTTGAAAAGTATGAAAGAGCGAGGACGAGGACGGGAACAAGACATCTTTCATAGCTCCTGCCCACGCTTGCCGGTTACCGTCTTGAGGGAACTTGAACACATTCCCTTTTCGGTGTTTTTGAAGTGGCTGTAGCGCAAGATTTGTTCGGCATGCCCATCCGTCGAACAAACACGCGCGCGCGTACAGTTATCAAACGAGGCAGGGCAGACGACGGGTGGAGAAAAACAAAGAAACAGTGCGAACAGCTCCGTCGGCTACTCCCCATTTGAATAGTTATAGCGTAGAAGTCTGGGCAAGAAGGTGATGCGTCGCGCGCGGAACGAGAATACAGCGCAAACAAATGACGGACCAGTGGAAGAGTATACACACAGACAAGGCTCTGACTTACAATTAAAATTTAATAGAAAAAAAAACAAAAAACATGAAGGCCACGAAAAAACCCGAACAATCCACCACACCCACGCCACCACACATCATGCTCCATTGGCTGAGATATTCTATTTCTTTTTGATAGAGGCCTACAGAGGGGACACTCACCCTACATCGTGATATTGTCACGGATGGTGACGAAAGAAACAATAAATAAACAGGAAGAAATAAACGTTTAATGTGGCAAACTTGTGCCAAAAATAAAAGGGTACGAAAGATAATAATAGAGCGTCGCGGGCGTCGAAGTCGGCATAGCAGCAGAGTCGAACGCTGGTGCGAAACTGACTGCGGCTTGCCACGGGGAGCCCTTTTTGTACACGCCTGGACTTCTCGAACAATCGACCGTGAAAGGTTCGCGCATCGAACATTTTGACCTCGAACATTTAACACAATTCTCGAATTTCCGAGAACAGTAAATTGCAACAATAAATAAAAGACATGTCGCGACCAGGAATCGAACCCTGGCCTTCCGCGCAGAAGGCAAGCGCGATAACCGTTAGGCCACGGGCGCACCGCCTTCCTGGTCAGCTGCGCTCGCGGAATTACTCCCCACTGTAAAAAAGTGTAGCGTCCCGACGCAGTACCAAACGAAAAATAAAAAACAAACAAAAACAAATCCAAAACAAAAGGATTGCAGTATTGCGAGCCACAGTTCACAGTTCACAGTTCACAGTTCACCCGTCGACGAGAATGGAAAGTTCTATCGTTCGTAATATGGCTTCAGCCGGACGACGTGCACCACCTCGGGTCGCGGCTCACGTCTTGCAGATGGGCGCGTTCCGTCGGGAAGGACTTCGTAGTTCGGATCGCCGAGGTGTCGGATGATCTTGTAGGGGCCGAAATAGCGTTTCAGGAGCTTCTCGCTGAGACCGCGGCGCCGTATTGGTGTCCAAACCCATACACGGTCTCCGGGTTAAAAGTGGACGTCCCGGCGACGAAGGTTATACCGGCGTGCGTCGACTCGCTGTTGGTCTTGAATCTTGATTCTTGCCAGCTCACGAGCTTCCTCCGCGCGCTGGGAGATCAGTTGAGCGTCGTCGTTGCCATCATCGGTTGGCACGTGAGGCAGCATGGCGTCGAGCATTGTGGTAACCGCCCGGCCGTGTACCAGTTGGAAAGGCGTCACTCACGTGGTCTCTTGAACCGCTGTGTTGTACGCAAACGTAACGTAGGGCTACACCTCGTCCCACGCCTTGTGCTCCACGTCGACGTACATGGAGATCATGTCAGCGATCGCCTTGTTGAGCCGCTCTGTTAGTCCGTTGTTCTGCGGATGATAAACGGTGGTTCGTCGATGGTTGGTGTGACTAAGCCGAAGAACCTCTTGCGTCAGGTGTGCCATGAAAGATGATCCATGATCTGTGATCAACACTTCGGGTGCGCCGTGTCGTAAGAGGATGGACTCGGCGGAAAACTTCGCGACTTCCAGCGCTGTTCCCGATGGCAGGGCTTTCGTCTCGGCGTATTGTGTAAGATAATCGGTAGCGACGATAATCCACCGACGTACACTCTCCCACATGTACAAGGATTTTCGTAAACGATGTTCACGTTGCAGTTTTTATATTTATGTGCGTGCTGGACTGAGCAGTGTTCCTGTCTTTCGTTATGGGAGTTGATTTTTGGACACAGTTTTCTCAGTTTGTCAGGAGTTGATGTTACAAACTGCATGTATGTCATATTTAGACGCTCTTCGTTTCAAGTTGTGTGATACTTTGTGTTGGTAGGGTATCACTGCCGGACGGCGTGCCTTATCTCTTCTTCTTTCATTGTGAGTGGTCAGGCTTTCTGCTACATCGAACATGAAAGAACTGGTATACCCAGATTCATGTAGTTTTTGAACTTGTGCTTCAAAACTCTGTTTGGCTGTGTGCTCGCATGATTTTTGCAAGGCTGCTATGAAGCTGCTTTTTACAATTCCTCTCTTGATTATTTTAGAATGGGCCTAATCAAATGGTAGAAATGATTTTTCGGACCGTGGTTTCTATGTCCAACGTGTATGGTTGTCACTGAATAAACTGATCACTTTACCCAGGGAACTCGGTTCTATTTCAAGATACGCGCAGTCATTTCAAATACCATTCATAATGCAACTTTTGAGTATATAAGTAAAAAAAGTATATGTCGCTCTTTACAGACTAAATCAGAACTAGCGCTTAAAGGGGCGGTAAAATATTTTTTGTACTTTGCGCGAATACCGCTTAGAATGAGTTCCTGCTCGTTCATGATCAATGAAGCACGCGTTCGTTTTTCCCCGCACGATATAAACGTCGCAGAAAAAAATAAAGAAAAACGAGCAGCGTTTATTCCCTCAAATCGCAATCAGAACAAGCGGCCACGTGATCTGGAGCCGATGATCTGCCGCCAATGCTGATCAGAGCCACACGAAGAGGTTAGCAAAGCACAGGACACGCGCTAAGTTCTAGACATTCTTAGGTATCGGCGTCGTCATTACCGCGATTGGACAACGATCGCCACTACCCGAATGCTTGTCGAGCTATCGAATATCACGAGCCCAAATCGAGTGCTCACGCAATGCTCGGGTTCAATCTATGAGCCGCATTCAAATATCCCCACTGGGGGACTACGCCGACACTGTGCCCCCCCCTCCCCCCCCCCCCCCCCCCCCCAGTCTACGTCATCAAGTCTTGCGAAGGAGAGACTGAAAGGACAAGCTCGCTTTTATCCTTGAAATTACACTGCAACAAAAAGGTTTTTTGGTCAGTTGCGTTGTGTGCGAGTATACCTGGGTCCTACTAGCGCCAGTAAACTCGTGCACCGCCGATTTAAAGGAGTAGTGCAATGATTTTAATGATAAAAGAATCGGCAGTTAATTTTTTATATTGCGTATCCAAGCACAACAAATGACATGCAACAAAACGATGAATAACTGAGGAAAGTTAAACGTTTAATAAAGCGCATTTGTGTAATATCTAGAAAAAGAAAAGAAAAAAAAAACGAACCGTACATCTTGCGACGGGGGCAATCGGGCGACTGACTCGATGCAGCAAATCATTGGACAGCAATGAAATATAGCTCGATCCATCCATCCAGTAATGCAACGCCAAATAATGAAACGCCAGCCACGGCTTAAACTGACTCACACTGCCCCATTTTCTTACGTTGCGTTACGAAATATTACGTTGAAGTCACCGGGACATGTGTGCTCCATATTAAGCGAGGCTACCAGTTCAAGGAGAAAGCATGGCACGCGACATTCGAGACATAAATGTTTCGGTGACTTATACTAAAATGGGGCAGTGTGAATGAGCCATTAGAGTTGGTCCGCGGAAGCGACGAGGTGACATGTCGGCTTCTTAAGAAAAAGATTAGCGGTCTGCCTTTCCTCCATTTCACTACGAACACAACTTCTCACGCGAACTAAGCCATAGGCAAAGCGAACAGTCACGCAATGCTCATGTACAATTAGGCTCTAGGAGAACTTGTCACAAGCCCAGTCGTCACAGGCAGCTGGTCATGGGTAAGCTCCTCCGATAGTCCAACTCGTCAAAGCGCATCTAGCACGAGGAATTATTGTCATACCGGAATACTCGTACTTGACTTTTTACACAATGCCACGAGTGAATATCTGGAACAGTGAGATCCACAATTTGAGTTACAAGCGAAATAATTTTAGTGATACACATTCCTGAAAATCTCACATCGACTTAAAATAAAGCAGCAAATAAATACATATTACAACGGTTAAACCAGCTGAACTACGAAATACATATTACAACGGTTAAACCAGCTGAATTACGAAATGTACCACCAACTAGCTCAGCTTCTACCCCCTGTTAAATACATATGTTCGTGATCGTACATTTATTTATATAATGAGAAACAAAACCACAGGCTAGGTGTGAGAGTGTATTCTTGGCGGTATGACACATTAAAAGCCTAGTAAATCATGAAACTAAACTTGTTTTAGTTAAATTTATACAGATTACAAAAATGTATGAAAACAGATCGATGAACGTTCCTGGCAATACTAAAAATTGTGCCGATTACGGAAGCGATTTTGAATACCAAGAGACATCTGGCATCAAGTAGAAACCCTCATTTTCCAAATATGTGCTGCTACCCAGACACAGCGTTGCCAGGTTGGAAAGATGATTCGGCACCAAATTCTGGCCGAAATTTCACCAGATTACACCAGCACTAAAATATCGTGTCTATTATCTCCAATTCCTTCAGCTTTTTTTACGCATGAACACGCTAAAGGATAGCTTTCAAGAGGTTCACTAGAAAGCAGACATATGGCGCATCAGCACTGTTACTTTTTAATATACCATGTTTATGAAATGTTGGGGTTAGGGAGCCTTCATGTGCGCTTTGCTAGGGTGATGCTACTCTTTGTAATACCACTCGCCGACAAACCAGAAGCCATTTTGGTCCTCGGCGATAATCCGTGGGCTTATAACCCTCCCGGAAACAAGCACTTTATCTCACAAGTTCGGAGCGTCGTTGTGGAACCCACGGAGGGAGGATTAGCATTTCCCCCCTCGGATGGGAGGACCGATGGACACAAAGGCCACTTTCCTGTGGACGGGCAAACAATAAGGAACAAAATGGCGGTGGACGAGGGTGTGGGAAAGGGAAACAGGCAGTTGGCATCACCCTATGCCAAGCGCACATGAAGGCACCCTAGTTGGGGCTAGCTGAGTAGTCCTTAGACGGAAAATTCGAATTAATGAAGGCCACCGCCACGTAAGAAATGGACGCATAATATTGCAGTTAAAGACTCTCGCACTCTAAATAAAGCGTACATTCTCTGCTCAGCATTAAGAAAAAGAAACGCTAAGAACGAAGTCCAAATACGACACCACGATAAAGTTCAGTTCATAACAGGTTTTGAAGTCAAGCGTCAAGAAACAAACTGATATGCATGACATCCAGTCACATAACACTTAACTTCACACAAAGTCCAGTAACACTGACACGGAATATCTCTTGACACATAAAGCACATCTATCGCTCATATCCATAAGGATATGGAACATACACGAATAGGGTACATAAATACACTAACAAGTGCCAGAGCTCACTACACTGCTTCGTGCATCTCTGACGTAAACCTTCGAAGCGTGTCATCAGTTGCTAAAAACTACTCACAGCAGCCAGACTTCAACGAAAATGTTGTGCGAATGTGCACAATTGCGTCCAGCATCGCAGACATCTCATTTCTGTACTTGGTCCTGATGCAGGTGACTTGGCTAAAACCCGTTTCCACTACAGCATTCGACAGTGGGCAAGACAGGCAAAATAAGGCATATGGGGCTAAATCTTTGTATGGTCTCTCTCCTAGCCCCGTTATCGTACTCGAATATTCTACTCCAGAATAACGTGCAGTCATCCGGCACTTTGCCATCAAACACGCACTCTTCAGCCCAGATGTGCGTCACAATTTTTCTGTACTGTTGTTCCCAAATACCTTGCTCTTCCTCCAAGAGGCGGTGAAAGGGAAGCTTCTCAAAAAGGTAGCGTGCCGCTTGTGACAACACTTTTGATGGGTGAAGGGAAGGAATTTGATTAATGAAAGTGACAAACCGTTTCTCAAGATTTCTCACCAGTTTTCACCAGACATGGTCTGGTGTACCGTTCCGGTACATCGACACGAGTAGCCTTCCAATTTCACCAGATTTTCCAAATCTGGTGCTGAATTTCACCACCTGGCAACGCTGCCCAGACATGCGAACAACGTGCGCGTAATACCGCACCCTGCACCCCCCCCCCCCCTCCCCCTCCTCTGATTCGTCATCCAAAACGTCAGCTACATTCTCTTTGCCCACTTAAAGAGCGATCCAAACCAACGCTTCTTTTTGCGCCTGTAGGTCGTGCGGCTGCGGATGTGACGCATTTCGTGGCGTTTTTGCTGTTTCCGGGCGCGCTTCTGAGTCAGAACCGTGCTCTTTGGTTAGGACGGGCGAAACTTAGGGCGAGCGCGCACGCGCGCACGCAGGCACGAGCGCACAAGCAAAGTGCAACTGCGACAGACTGGCCGGCCAGACGGCGAGAGAAAGAGAGAGAGAGAGATCGCGTTGTCATGTTGGAAGAGAATAAAAGGGGGGAGGAGAGGGCAGCCAGACGGCGAGAAACGCGGAGCCGGAACTAGCTTGCCCTTCACCGATTGGCCGGGACACAGGAGCGTCCTACTACGTCACCGCGCGTTTTTGTGCGCGTTGAGAAGAAGTTGAAATTGTCCAACTTTCTTGTGCGCGCCCGGAAGGAGCGAAGAAGCGGCGCGACGTCACGAAAATACGTCACATCCGCAGCGGCACGACCTACAGGCGCAAAAAGAAGCGTTGGTTTGGATCGCGCTTAACTGCAGCGACCTCAATATGGCTGCGCCAAATCCTCCTTTGCCCCAACCGTGGGTGCCCCGAAGTCGGTACAAATAAAACCATCTTTTCTTCCGTGTTCCGTTCATCCCATAGCAAAGACTACGTTACCCGCCGGACCAATCAGCCGCCTCTCTCTTATCACCTGACTTGGCTCTCTGCGCGTGGTTATGGCCGGGAGTGGGATGACGTCAACAATGAGAGGCATATCACTGATCCAACGAGGACCATAGCTTCCGTTACAAACCCAATTTAAAAACGGATATCTTTTCTTTCTATACTTAACCCGAGACTGGGGTAGAAGCAGAAACTTAAAAGCAGAAGGGACAGAGACAAGTGAAGAAGTGAACGTCTCTTCTTCATCGTGGCAATGTTTTTTTTGGAAAAGCGGTTGGTTTTGTCGTTTTTTTTTTTTTTTTTTTTTTTTTATTTCTTTTTTTGTCGGTGTTTCGACGCTTCCGGAATCCCGACTTCTGTGAGCAGGGTGCAGTCGTCTCATCCCAAGATAATGGCGACTCCGCACAAAGACATCTCTCAAATCCGTCACACTGCAGAGCGGATTGCACGCTCCGGATATTGTCACCTTGTATGACCATATCAGTGTTGCGAAGTTGCCACTCGGGAGTTGGAATGATTCCGGAATCATTCCGCGTTTTCACAACCCCGGAATGGAATGGGAATGGAATGGCGGCAACGTGGAGGGAGCGGAATGGGAATGGAATTAGGTGCCTTTTGCCCGGAATGGAATGGGCACAATTCTTTTTTGTGTTATACGGTTAGCTAAACTGAGCCAGTCAGCGAGTCACTTGCTCAGAAATAAAAAGAGCGGGAAACTGCTAGCCCGCGTAAGGCCCTGACAGACTTATACGAAAAAAAAATGCAATACAAAAAGCAAGTGTCAAAGCAAAGAGCGAAGGGGGAGAGGGGGGTAACGTGGCGCCTTTCACGGACGCGCAGGCGTCGGGCTTTGATGGCGTTACACGAGAGCGAAACAAGAAACCAAGCGCCAAGCAAAAGAAAAGGGAGCGGAAAACAAAGAAACCGCCATCCACAACTCCTCATCGTACTTCTTGTCATGCTTTTTTTGTTGTTGTTGCGACGCTTTGTAGAATGCACGCGCGCGCACAGACCGAAGGCCGGTTCAGACATTTGCGTTTGAGTGCGTTTGACTGCGTTGCGTCGAGTACCGAAAGCGAGTCACCGGCACATCTGTGTTTCGTATCAAGCGTGAAATCCAATTCAAGGAATCATCTTGGCACGCGATATAAGCAGCAGGGATGTCCTGGTTTCTCGCTGCCGCAACGCAGTCAAACGCTGTCAAACGCAACTGTCTGAACCAGGCTTGAGATCTGGGAGCGGAAGCGACTCATAACTCGCGGAGCTCTGATAACTCGTTGACTCGGGCGCCGCCGAAAGATGATGAGGTATTGTTTTCTTATAGTTCCGGGAGCGTTGTTTAGCAGGCAGACAACCCTGCTGCCTTCCACGTTCATTCGTGCGCACTCCTTTGAAGTGCGAAATGTGGGTTTGCTTCGGCATTCAAACAAAGCGAGATTCACTTCCCTCTTCTCCTCTTGCACTTTGCTCCGAGCCTTGTTTTTTTATACTGCATTTGTAGTGCAAGTCTGCTTTTTACTTTCTTCTTTGTCCCGACGCTTGTTTTCTGTGTGATATGTTTAGTGGGTTGGGGTTACAAGCAAGTTAGCGGATTCCCGTTCATTTCCTTTGACTTTCGTCTCTGCATTCTTCGTTTCACCTTGCGATGGACTGCAGCGGACGCTACGAGTCACTTATAGGCAATCCAGCACCGTGAGCGGGACTGCAGGGTCACGCGACACTCAGAAGGCACTGGATTGGTTTCGATGGCTCTCGTGCTCTGTTGAGGTCCATCGTAAGGTGAAGTAGACTATCGTCACCGCTATTGGTGTAACCGAACTGACTAGACCTGCAGAAAGACCGTCCCGCTCCAGACGAGGCGTAATCGTTGCTGCGAGGGCAACTGAGAAGGAGAGCTGGGTGCTAGCTGCCACTGAGGTTGTGGCTTCCGCACGTCTTGGCTGTCCGGTCTGCATTCGTGCTCCTTGTCCTGCACCCTGTTTGAGGCGGTGAGAAGTCAGTTGGATGGTGGTGTTGAGAAAACACGGAGAACGTCAATTCGAACGGTGTGGTATTACCCCGTTAATTGTATCTTGATGAGAAGAGCTTTGTCAACGCTGACTGCCCGACCCGTCGCCACTACGCGAACAACCGACACCGAGGTGGAAGAATGAATTGGTTGGTACCGTCTGCTGCCTGAAACCGCCGTTCGATCAGCGCGAAGAGGAACATCCCAATTCGGACGAGAAGACAATATAAATACAGATCGAGTCATAGCATCGTGGAAGACATTTTTCGACATTAGTTGCGAAGCAAATAAACAAGGTGCACGCTAAAAGTTGTGCAACGAAACTATACACGGTGCACTCGGCGTATATCATCAAACTTTATTCGCCATCTGAAGAGGAAACACGAGAATGAGTATGCGAAGGGTGGAAAAGGGCAGGCGAATTAGCCAAAAATTGAATTGAATATGATAAGTAATATCGAGATTCGTAAAGCAAGCGTGAACTTATGCGTTTTAAAACAGGTTTCGCGACATTGTCTATACGGTCCCTCGTGCTGCGCCACAAAAGTTGCATTCTGTCAGAGAATGTGTTCTTGCCGCTGTGCATGGAGTCGCTTCCAGCAGTGTACTAGCCGTGTTGCTGTATTTGGAGAATACAGTAATATAGCTTATTCCTGCGCCACGCACGAACTAGATATTTTTATCGTCTTATCAAACAAACACGCTGGCCGCGTGTGTCCTAAAAGTCAGATGCAAAAAGGTTAAAAAAAGAAAAGAAAATGAGTGGATTTAAGTTTTGCTGTTTGTTGCGAGCCACGTGATAGCGAGACCGATGTCTTAAACACGCATCGACATATTAAGGAGCTTTCTCGATGTTTGCAGTACATTGTAAATAAACACTTTGTGCCACCAGCGGTCTGCTTAATAATATCAATACTTTTTTAAAAAATTTAGCTTTTTTTTTTTTTTTTTGCTATTGTTTCTGCATTTGATAATGTGAGTTTTATGCCGCTTATGCCGGCAACACAATGTAGCTGTCAAGTGCCGATTTTTACGTTTAGGAATTAAAGGAATGGAATGGAACGATTCAGCCATTCCAGGAGTGGGAATGGGCCCAGTGTCTCCATTCCTAGGAGTTGAAAGGAATTGAATTATCGAAAACTCTAATTCCCCGGAATGGAATTGCAATGGAATAGGGGTGCCCATTCCGCAACACTGGACCATATGATTAGTGTTCTATAAAAAAAAAACTTAATTCGAATAGTGTGACATTGCAATTATGTTAAAACAATCTTGCACTGCTACACAAGGCAAAAAGAAAAGTTCCGGTATGACCATTTTTGTTCTACAAAAGTTAAATAAACTTTGCACACCACCCGTATGTCTTCGCTATTTCCGACCTGCCCTCTGCCTATATATTCCGTACTGTTGTCGCTGAAATCCAGTCGACCGACAGCAGTATATCGAGGCCTGCCGATTTTCAGCAGTTGGAGCAGCCCCGGCCCGGCAGAATCTCAGCTTCGCCCCTGAGAACGTAAGCCAGAATTATACTTTTTTAGATAAAAATGTTAGCCCTTTTTCTTTTTTAAATTTCGTTTCAATTCATAGAGCATGGTAACCTAGCCTCTATGCGTACTTCGAACGTTCGTAATATTTATTTCTAAGATTAATTAATTAATTCACTCCGTGACGCCTCGCTTTTCTTAGCTCTCAAACACATAATATTGAGCAGTTTTTTTCTCCGCACCTTTATGGGTCATTTATGTTTTCTCACTCATTTATAGAATGTTTCACATACTGGGCAGTTTAATTGAATTCAGACACCTCCGTTAAAGTGATTTAGTTATAACGATAAGAATGTGATGGCGCAGGCCCAAGGACCTTCTAGTTCTCAACCCAGACTCGGGTGGTTCAAGAAAAGTGTGATTTAGTCTTCGCTTTTCACTGACCCGCGTCGTTTCTGCAGAGAGTAAAACATTTCCTCAGGTTGTGGGATGATTTGCAGATTTTTCCTGGGCGGCTGTATTTTCGTTTCAAGGCGCGTGACAGCGGAGTTAACGTTTTCCGACTGCGGGCCTTTGAGGTTGTTTACATTAAATTCAAACAAAATATTAGGAAGAAAAAAGGTCGGGTTCGACGAGTGCTGTTTTCAAAACCTATTCTGCAGGCTAGGCGGACATTAGCTGAACTGACGATCGTCATGCTAAGTTTACTCATTAACTAAAGTTCGTTAATGAACGTTTTAATAATTGGTTTTATGGTTCATTCTGGAATTTTACTTTGACGGCATTTAGTACTAGAAACCAGACCTATTGAGAGAATTGGACAAAAAGGACATGCATTTTGAATAAAATTCTATGATTTTTCTTTTTCTTTTGCCCGATTGAAAAGTTGATTGCCAAAAGAGCGTAGCCAGCCCTGCCCACAATGAGGCTTTGACGAGGGACGCGGTCGTTTTAGTCATGTCACTTCTGTCGTCTGCGCATCTGCCAAGGACATATGCTGCCGAGATAGTGACGAAACGCCTGAAACGACGACGTCATCCTTCCAAGCGTCATTGTGGGCAGGATTTGAGCGGGCAAAAAAAACGCGAAAGTTGATCGCACGAGCGATTTCGCACTACTATATCACCCCATTTATAAAATGAAGACTCCGAATTTCTTGTTTTCCTGATCGACCTGTGCATACAGGCATTTTTAAAAGTAGGGGTTGCGTGGCAAAAAGTCGTAAACAAAAATAGGTATATTTGCGCGGTGGGACCAAGACAAACGGAACGCGTCGAATGACGAAAGCCACGGCTCCTGAAAATTCTTACCGAATCCAGTCATTAATAATAGTTTCGCGAAATTTTCTCATTCATTCCGCTGATTTAGTCTTCGCGGCACTACAGGTGCACCCGCCGCGCTCTTGTCTGTACCTCAGACACGAAGCCAGGGGGGGGGGGGGGGGGGCTCCTCTCTCTCCTCCCCCTCGTACAACATTTTGCAATAAGTGGCTTCGCCCCCCCCCCCCCCCCCCCCCCCCGCTAATCAGAACCCTGGCTACGTGCCTGCTGCAGCAGCTGAGGCGCGAGCGTAACCTCATCGTTTTTCTCAGATGACTGGGGACCTCTGGCAAAGGATGGCGGCCGTGGCACCCATGTTGCAGTCATCGTCGCTTGCCTCCCGGATCTCAACGCGGAGATGCGGTACCTGGCCAAGGAGAAACGGAGCCCGGACAGTTCGCAAGTGGGGTCAATCACCGCCCGGGACCAGGCCCTCAAGGAGACCCAGCTCTCCATCACCTCCGCCATTGGACCACTCGTCTCCCTTTTGGAGGTTAGCCTTCAAGAGAAGACCATCAGGAGGGAGGTGGTGGCTGAGCGCCTTGGGGCGACATTTTCTCAGATGGGGCGGCTCTCCGTGATGGCCACCCGCAAGCGCCGCGAATGTGCCATCACGAGAGTCACCCCAGAGCTTCGCCACATAGTGGCGGAAGACTCTGGGGACGAGGGCTCCTCGGAAGCTCTTAGTGGAATCGTTCCTCGTGAGCTCGGAACGAGGAATCAGACACTGAAGGCGCTTCGCGAGGCAGGGCAGCCCTCTCCTCCGGCTGAGGGACCTGCTTATCTAAGGGCGCGAAACTTCGCTACGAGATCCACCTCCCAGTCGACCAGTGGCGAGAGTCATCAACATCCCTTCTACGCCACGGGGCCCTTCGCGTACAGAGGATACCGAGGTAAGTCTGAACCTCCACCTCCTGACCTAAAAAGGTAAAAACTACATTTAGACGAAACCCGGAGACTGCGGGGAAAAAGACAACACTAGACGAAGTTTTAAACACAGCTGTGTTTCAGACTTCGTGTTGTGTTGTACTTCCTTCCCGCCAGTCTGGGTTTTGTAAAATGTCAAACCTTCACCAGTTTGTGTGTACAAGCTACAATAGTGTCTCCCCTACTGGCAGACCAACCTTACGCTGTATAAATCACTAAAACGTCCAATTTGACTTTTTTGACCTCCGCCGTCCAGAACCTACTCTTCCTATACACAATTCCAAATGACGCTCCTAGGCCACCGCCATGTTGCTGATGCTGATGCGGCTGGTGAGACTCTCGCGCCACCTATCAGCTAGAAATTTTCTTCCACTCTTTGGGACTTTGAAGACCTGCTCAGCGCGGTTCTCTAACTACGTTTTTGGGGTTTTGCATTCGACGTTTTCTCGCCTCTCTTGAAAGTTTCCACTTAATTTTTTTATGCGTGCTGCGTACCCTTTTTGTGTTATCTTCCATTGTGAGAAATACGGATGGTAAGTGCCTGCCATTCAAGCTTTTCTGCCCGACATTCACGGGAAACGAACGAGGCGAAGGACGTCGAACGACCCTCGACGCAATTTTACGAACATTGTTCTCCTCCCGCCCAGAGATAATCCGTTTAGGATCCTCAGTCATCTCCAAAAATAGTTGTCCGGGTTGGGGTGAGAAACGGGTCAGTCGCGTTTGTTTCTTTGCCTTGGTGCGGTTGTGAAAAAAAGAAGCACTCCCCAAAACGTGCCCCAAAACGAAGTCATCTCGGATTCCGTCCGATCGTCAAGATCTGACTGTCGTCGACTGTGACTGTGTTATTTGAGATCTTTCTCAAATAAATTATTTACGGACAACGCTGCATCGTGTGGTACATACGATATATTGTTCGAATGTTAACACTTCCTCAATTGTATATCCGTGTCCTGTCCATCGTAAAACGCGTTATTTGTGAGCGTGAAAAATGCATGCCTTTCGGCCCTCTTCTGTTACAATTTATTTTTGACAGCAAAGCGCTTTGTCGTTTCACATGCGGCGAATCCCGCGGCGCCGTCAAAACTTATCGTAAGAAAAAGAACAAATGAGTAGAACTACACCTTCCAGTCGCATTCGTTCTGTCGCGCGCGCACCCAACAAAAATAGTTAACAGTTTTTGTTTGCTTGTAATTTTTTTGCTTTCTTCTTTTTTTCAAATGTGGCACACTGCTTTCTCAATGTCCTCCGGAAAATACATGTACCATGAAACACAAAATATAGCGGGAAAAGACAACAATTTAGCCGCCAGCAACGTTTGAAACTGCGCCTACGCAGGCTGCGCCTATTGAAATCACAGTCCACTCAGTTAGGGTTAGGAGGGACGCCGGTAAGAGTCTAGCCTCAAACTCAGTGATTGGGCTCGACAACGGTTTGTTGCCCTGGGGTCGAGTGTTTTTTGGAAAGGTGTATAGTCCGTTGCAACTCAAGAAGGTCGGGCGAGGTTAAGACGGGCCGGGGACATTTTATCAAGGTTTTGAGCCCACGTACCAAAGCTTTGAACAAGCAGTTGTGAACTTGGCACTAAGTGCGACATAGGCTGAAGTATAAATACCAGTACTGACGAATGGTACTTACCTTTGTTTAGAGCGGGAACTATACGAAACCTATGGAAGCACTTACTATCAGGTTCACACACCCGCCGTTGCCCACCCAAATCATGTAACCCCTCCCTCCTCATTACAGGTCGAGGGACCTCCTGAGCCTCCTGGCGTAGGGAGTGACGAGCAACGGCCGCCCCCTTTTCCCCCAGGGAAAAGAAAAAAAGAAGAAAGGAATAATTTTCGTTTCTATAAACGCTGATGTCATGCATTTTCTGCGCTGTGACACTCTCTTGGTGAGCAAAGGGAAAAAAAAAAAGAATAAACGAATAATTTGTCTCAATGAACGCTGGTGTCATGCATTTTTTATGCGCGTGGGAGGCTCGCTCTCGGTGGCAATCGTATTGCAACGAATCCTTCAAAGGCGTAACCTGCTGTCATCTGCCTTCAGAGGAGCTTTGAGACGTTGATGTCGGTTTTTGAACTTGATGCTTTCATAACAATTCATTCTTTTAACCAGCTAATTATTTCAATCTTCACGAACCCCCCAAAAAAAATCAACTTCACCACGCAGACGTGGCCGAGTACACCTGTATTAGGGTAAAACAATCGGAAATATTTTGACCTAAATATGGTTTCAGATTAATTTCAGATTGGTTTTATGAGCAATACCATATGGCGAATCACATTAAACGAAGTTTCTAGCGTGGATGCGTCTGGATTGAAAAACCGTTCACTCACTCTCACGTGAAGCCCTCTCTCTGAAGACCCCACCTGCAGTACCTCTGTACTCTCGCTAATAAGGCAATGTTGGTTCCTCCTTCAATAATCCGAAAAATGGTTTCAGATCTGTTTCAGATCGGTTTTACGGGCAATACAATATGGAGACTAACATAAAACTAAGTTCCTCGCACGGATGCATCTGGATTGAAAAACCGTTCACTCACTCTCACGTGAAGCTGTACTCTCGCTAATAAGGCAATGTTGGTTCCTCCTTCAATAATCCGAAAAATGGTTTCAGATCTGTTTCAGATCGATTTTACGGGCAATACAATATGGAGACTAACATAAAACTAAATTTCTCGCACGGATGCATCTGGATTGAAAAACCGTTCACTCACTCTCACGTGAAGCCCTCTGTCTGAAGACCCCACCTGGAGTGCCTCTCTATCTTGTTAATAAGGCAATGTTGGTTCCTGCTTTCATAATCCGAAAAAATGGTTTCAGATCAATTTCAGATTGGTTTTATGAGCAATACAACATGGCGACTAACATCAAACGAAATTTCTAGCGTGGATGCGTCTATATTGAAACACCGTTCACCAACGTTACTAAAACACTCAGTTGGGAAACTCCCATTGAGACAGCTTTGAAAAAGTGACCCCAATCTGTCTCCGAGCACCGAGCTAATGACGAACACAACGCCACCATCTCTCCCGCAGCGGCCACTCGAGAAACTGAAGTGACTTCCATCGTAAACCGGAGACACGGAAAAATAAAAAAAACGGACAAAACAACAACAAGTCTCAAACACAGCTTCTAGTTTATTTGAACACCTCCGCTCTTATATATACACAACAACCCTCCTCTCCAAAGGTCGACACACCTCCTCTCCACTCTATCAACGACATCTCAAACTGAACCAATGACACATGCTACCTCCCTTCCTTTCATACCAACCAAAAACTGACCCCTTTCCAATCCAAGAAACAGGCACTCAAACCCTGCTAACAATAAAAACACCCCCCCCCCCCCACAAAAAAAAAAAAAAAGATTGGTTTTTCGGAACCGACCAGCCACAACTGATAACAGGCCTATCGAACAGACACGGTGTTAGCATTCAACCACCCCTCAAAAACTTGTCAAAAACTTGTCAAGTAACTTGTCAAGTAACTTGTCAAGTAGGAGTTGTATACGACATTCCGTTGCGGTGTGGATTGTCTTATGTAGGCGAAACTGGTCGCTGTTTGAATGATAGGTTGCTGGAACATAAAAGGGCGGTAAAAGACAATGCGCAGAATTCAGAAATAGCTAAACATAATGTAGACTGCAATCACTGTCAGCCTGAGTGGAGGGATACCCAGGTATTGCATAAAGAGAAAGAAAATGGTAGGAGAGTTGTGAGGGAGACTTTATGTATTTTGGAGCGTGGCAATTGTGTCAGCACACCGTCCTTGGGTTTCGGAAGTGAACTGAAACGCTTTCTATGTCTCTAATTTCTTTTTTTTTTTAAGGGGTGGTTGAATGCTAACACCGTGTCTGTTCGATAGGCCTGTTATCAGTTGTGGCTGGTCGGTTCCGAAAAACCTATCTTCTTTTTTTTTTTTTTTTTTTGGGGGGGGGGGGGGGGTGTTTTCATTGTTAGCAGGGTTTGAGTGCCTGTTTCTTGGATTGGAAAGGGGTCATCAAAGCTGTGTGTTGGGCTCGTGTCTGTCTTGTCTCTCTTTCTTTTGTCCTCGTCCAAAAAAGCGCTACCATGCCTTTGGCAACCCAAGAAAGGGGTCAGTTTTTGGTTGGTATGAAAGGAAGGGAGGTAGCATGTGTCATTGGTTCAGTTTGAGATGTCGTTGATGGAGTGGAGAGGAGGTGTGTCGACCTTTGGAGAGGAGGGTTGTTGTGTATATATAAGAGCGGAGGTGTTCAAATAAACTAGAAGCTCTGTTTGAGACTTGTTGTTGTTTTGTCCGTTTTTTTATTTTTCCGTGTCTCCTGTTTACGATGGAAGTTCTTCACCAGCTCGCCTGTGCTTTTACCCTTTCTTCGTGAAGTGACTTCTACTTTGGCTTTAAGAACAGATACAGCAGAAGAGGTTACAGGGGCGCCACCCCCGTCTCCCCGGCGGACGCGCCGCGTCGAACTACCGAAGTTAAAATGCACCTAGGTCAGGACGCGCTACCTGAAGGGACCGGTGAGGCCTGGTTGTATAAAAACAATATTAATTGTTCCGCAAAACCCTGCAAACTAAAGATTTTAAAAACATAACGCGCCCCTCTTTTTGTACTAAACTCCAATAAATTTAATACAAAAAGAGTCTTTTCCGTTTGTTTTTACGCAAAAACAGGCTTTCAAAAAGCTCAAGGTGACCACAGTACAGACAAAGATAAAGAGTGGCGCTGTTGTCGTATTTAGCTCGGTCTCGGTGGACGCCAGCGGCCCAGGTTTCGACGGCGAGTTTCCCAACTGAGTGTTTTAGTAACGTTGCCGTTCACTCATCATCATGGGAAGCCCTCTCTCTGAAGACCCCACCTGCAGTGCCTCTCTACTGTCGTTGATAAGGCAATGTTGGTTCCTGCTTTCATAATCCGAAAAATATGGTTCCAGATCAATTTCAGATTGGTTTTATGAGCAATACAATATGGCGACTAACATCAAACGAAGTTTCTAGCGTGGCCTTTTGAACGGTATTAGCGCACACGTACGAAGAAGAGAGAAGAGACAGAAAAGAGCGCTACTCACAACTGTATTTACAAAGATGACGAAAAGGAAGAATATCGTCAAGATCCCCATAAAGTTGACAAAAAGAAAGAAAAGGAAGCTGCAAACTAAAACAGGAATATAAAACACAAAGTCGGGTGTTCCCTCGCGCGCACAAGCTTGATACACTGGTTCTTTGATTAAACACCAAAACCTTTGTTCGCCTTTATGTTGCCGTGGTACAGGGTGTATTTGCACCAGTCTTCGCTCGCGCTGGGTCACCTTTGTCAGAGGGGAAGACGAACACCTTACCGTGGTCGGCTGTCGCTTGGTCATCGTGCCTGATGTCTCGCGGCACCCGTGACTCATGCGAGTTCTGCATTGTCCGAGTTAAAAAGTCCGTTTCCTTGCTCTTTAAAGGGATACTTCAACGAAAATTGAAATATTCCCGTCATGTTCAAAAATAGGTTGAACATGATCCACAATATCTGTAAATGACAATCGCACGTTTGTATTTTGATCCTGGTGCTGTATTTTTCATTATTGAACGGTCCACTCTGGCAAGCCCTCGGACAAGGCCCAGCTTAGAGCACGTGACATTCAACGCAATCGTGACGTAGGTCGTCTCAAGACGAGCAAAGCTACGGCGAGACTGACGTCGAGAGGATGGCCTAGTCGTTCCAGCCACCGAAGCGGCTGCTTTTGTACGAATGTTGAGTGACGGGTTAATCTTCTATAATCTTCTAGGGGGACAATAGCGACTCCTGCGACACACAAAAGGGATTCTCGGGAAGAGAGGAGTTCCTCCTTCCCCCCTTCTCTCGTCGTGGCCGGAGACGAGACAACCTTCGTCACTAGCTGTCAAGGTTCTTAGACGAGCAATACAAACGAGGCGTTAGCGACATCCACCAGGTGCTCTTTGCTAATCGTTTAATTCGTTTTAGAATTCCTTTTCGAATCTTTCTTGACAAGATATTGGTATGTTCCATGTGATACTGCTCTTCTGAACACATATAGACTAAAAAATGAGCGCCGAAATTTCGTTGTAGTATCCCTTTAAGGCTACCGATGCAACACTAATGCATTTATTAGCAGCGGATATGATGTAGAAGGCTTCCACAACCTCGCGGGTCAATTTATCTTTGTGCCTCTCAAGGGTTATTGTTTCGCCGAACAGCGGATTGCAATTGCACTCTTTGCAATGTGTTGTGAGACGGCCTCCCACTGTGGCTCTCAGAGAATAATCATGCTCGCGAAGTCCGTCATTAAGACACTTGCCTGTTTGACCTACGTAGATCTTGCCGCACGAGAGTGGAATCTTACATACCACGCCTGAAGTGCACGGAACAAAAGGTTTAGCATGTTTTTTAGTGCACCTGTGCCTTGTGGCACCTTCGGCTAGCGATTTGACTATAGAGCAAATTTTGCCCATTTTTTGCGGGGCTGAGAAAACCACTGGGACCCCATAGCGACTTGCAACGTTCTTTAAATTGTGTGACGTCTTGTGGAGGTGCGGGATTATCAGAGGTCTTGTCTTTCCTACATCTGGTTTGTTGGCTTGGAGACCTTTTGCCTTTTTCAACAAGGTGTCCGCTACATTAACCAGTAGTGGTAACGGATAGCTGGCTTTTCTGAGTCTTTCAACCTGCATCGAGAAGCTGGCTCCCATTGTGGGGCAACACGATTTCTTTAGCGCGGATCCCAAACATGTTAGAGCAATGCCCCTCTTGACGAACTTAGAGTGAGCCGAACTGAATTCCAATATTCGTTTCTTGGAGCGTGGGGAGTACGTCCAGCACACATGCGTGTCACTTAAGTGAAGCGAAAGGTCTAAAAACTGGAGAACGTTTTCTTGAGGGACCTCATACGTGAACCTAAGGCCCCCTCCATACTCAGTGAAGGTCGCCAATATATTGGTCACCTGTGTGTGCACATCGGTGTTATCTTTGAGAACAACCAGGAAGTCATCCACATAGCGGGCCACCTTGTCAACTTGTCGACTTCCAAGTCGACAAGTTGACAAGGTGGCCCGCTATATATATGTGAATGTGTCCATAGTCACCCATAAAATCCACCAGGGGCTTAAAATGCCCAAAAGGTTTTCTCTTCTGCTGAGTGTGGAGACTGTCAACGAACTCAGAGATGCACCGTGGTCTGTCCGTTTCCACTGTCCTATGTGCGATTTGCTTTGCTAGTGTAATCAGCTCCGGTGGGCTTATCACAGGTTCGAAACAGTACTTAGGGCCTACACCTATACGCTTGCCAATATCCGGTGGCATCCTTACCTCCCCCAGTGTTGTGAAGAGAAACACCGAGGAGGGCACCGGTTCGTTTCCTTTTTTTGGTCGGGAGGTGCTGCCTGATCCTTTCCCACAGAAACTCCATAGAGTCTTTTGCTGTCTTGTTCATTACATGGTAGTACGTTCTTCGTTGTCGTTCGTTGACATTACCCGAAAAACAGGCAACTCTCAGGCAGTCTCTTTATGGGGACCTTGACGATGTTCTTCCTTTTCGTCATCTTTATAAATACAGTTGTGAGTAGCGCTCTTTTCTGCCTCTTCTCTCTTCTTCATACGTGTGCGTTAATACCGTTCAAATGTCTGACTACCAACTAGCCCAGTTATCAATCATTTTACAGTTTCTAGCGTGGATGCGTCTGGATTGAAACACCGTCCACTCATGCTCACGAGAAGCCCTCTCTCTGAAGACACCACTTCTCTACTCTCGTTAATAGGGCAATTTTGGTTCCTGCTTTGATAATCCGAAAAAATATGGTTTCAGATCAATTTCAGATTGGTGTTATGAGCACTACAATATGGCGACTTACATCAAACGTGAGTAATACAATATGGCGACTAAAATCAAACGAAGTTTCTAGCGTGGATGCGTCTGGATTGATACACCGTTCACTCACGCTCACGGGAAGCCCTCACTCTGGAGACCCCGCCTGCAGAACTTTCTCTACTCTCGTTAATAAGGAAATGTTGGTTCCTGCTTCGATAGTCCGAAAAATATGGTTTCAGATCAATTTCAGATTGGTTTTATGACTAATACAATATGGCGACCAACATCAAACGAAGTTTCTATCGTGGATGCATCTGGATTGAAACACCGTTCACTCACGCTCACGGAAAGCCCTCTCTCTGGAGACCCCACCAGCAGTACCTCTCTAGTCTCGGTAATATGGCATTGTTGGTTCCTGCCAACGTTACTAAAACCCTCAGTTGGGAAACTCCCATAGAGGCAGCTTTGAAAACATGGCCCCAACCTGTCTCCGCGCACCTAGCTAATGACGAACACAACGCAACCATTTCTCCCGCAGCGGCCACTCAAGGAACTACACGTGACTTTTATTTTGGCTTTAAGAACAGATACAGCGGAAGAGGTTACAGGGGTGCTACCCCGCCTCCCCGGCGGACGTGCCGCGTCGAATTACCGTAGATAAAATGGACCTAGGTCGAGACGCGCTACCTGAAATGACCGCTGAGGCATAGTTGTATAAAAACAATATTAATTGTGCCGCAAAATCCTGCAAACTAACGATTTTAAAAACATAACGCGCCCCTCTTTTTGTACTAATCTCCAATAAATTTCATAGAAAAAGAGTCTTTTCCGTTTGTTTTTACGCAAAAACAGGCTTTCAAAAAGCTCAAGGTAACCACAGTACAGACAAACAATAAAGAGTGGCGCTGTTGACGCATTTAGCTCGGTCTCGGTGGACGCCAGCGGCCCAGGTTTCGACGGCGAGTTCCCCAACTGAGTGTTTTAGTAACATTGGTTCCTGCTTCGATAATTCGGAAAAATATGGTTTCTGATCAATTTCAGATTGGTTTTATGAGCAATACAATATGGCGACTAACATCAAACGAAGTTCTATTGTGGATGCGTCTGGATTGAAACACCGTTCACTTACGCTCACGGGAAGCTTTCTCTCTGAAGACCCCACCTGCAGCAGCTCTCTACTCTCGTTAATAAGGCAATGTTGGTTCCTGCTTCGATAATCCGAAAAATATGGTTTTAGATAAATTTCAGATTGGTTTTATGTGCAATACAACAAGGCGACTAACATAAAACGAAATTTCTAGCGTGGATGCGTCTGAATTGATACATCGTTCACTCATGATCATGGGAAGCCCTCTCTCTGAAGACCCCACCTGCCATAGAGATCATACATACTAACTCTAGAGGAAAAGGTCCGCCATTTTCCCATGCATTCTGGCTGCCGGAAGCGGCGGAGTATGCACGCAGACCCTCGGGGTCCCACATGGTTACCAACTGCCTTCGATTTCACAAATATATCATCAAAGCAGTGTCACGAACTTCAACAATCCACGAACTTACCGGTGGAAAGATATTCGCGTTCCTTTCGAAGCTTTCTTTTTGCATAGCACGCAGATGTACGGCCTCCCGTCAACACTAAACTAAACCAGATAACAGTCTTCGCTGTCATTTGGCAGCGGCGGCAGCATCCAGTCAACACATCTGATCTGACAGAAACGCCTGTTACAGTTTCCGCCTCGGAAGCCCTGGAACCGGTGGTGATCGACGGCGAGAGTCTGCTTCTTCGGCCCTTCTGCCCTGTGGGTGCTGCGTTCATCATCGTTTTGCTGACCTCACCACAGAGGCTTCAGGGATCTACAGTGCTGCTTCACCACATTGCTTTGCAAGAGCGGCGGACAAGGACAGCGCAGGCGCAGCACATGCACATCGGAGCAGATAAGCAGCGAGTTTCCTGCGGGCAGTCATTTGGCATCGGCGGCAGCATCCAGTCAACACATCTGATCTGACAAAAACGCCTGTTACAGGTTGGTAGTCCGCACGTTTTACCTTCAGCTAACCCAGGTTGCCGCTGCCGCTGCCACCGGAATTGTTATTTTGTTAGTCTTGTGCCCTTTCTCTGTAAGAGGATGTCAATCACTTGCTTCACGTGTCAGTTGGCTGTTCCCGAGGAAGAAGAGTGTGCGGTAGAGTGTACCGAATGTGCACACAGCTACCACTTTGGTAAATGTTCCGGAGTTACGAAGAAGTCTTTTTCCGGAAAAAATGAAGCCGCAAAAATGTCGTGGCGGTGTCCACAATGCAGAAGCAGTTCATCCCGCGCTAGCGGCAGCGAGGACAGTCGGAGCGAACTAGATATAAAACTTCTTCTTGCGTCTATCAACAAGAAGCTGGAGAGTCTACCCAGTCTAAACGAAAAAGTAGACCGCATGGAACAGTCAGTACAGCACATGTCAAATAGGTTCGATGAACTTGAAAAACAACTGAAACACCAAGCGACTGAAATTAAAGACCTAAACAAGAAAGTGATAGAATTGGAGGAAAAGGATGAGACGAACAGAGCGATAAGGGATCAGCTCCAACAGGCGGAGAATGAGCTTGAGTTTCGAAGCAGACGGCTCAATTTGGAAGTCCACGGGATTGCTATGACGCAGGGTGAGAACCTGCTTTTCATACTAAATGAGGTGGCCGATAAACTTGAGCTCCCTCATCTAACGGAGTCTGACGTTGTATCTGCGCATAGGTTGCCCGCGAAGCAAGGACTAGTGCCTGGAATAATTGTCCATTTTATGAAACAACAGAGGAGGGACGCGTGGCTGAAGCGCAAAAACAAACTTAAGAACAGTGCCCAGCGGATTTTCATTCAGGAAAACTTAACCCGATACAATAGAGGGCTTCTTCGGGCGGCGAAAGATCGGGCAAAGGAAAATAGCTATGCCTATGCATGTGCACAAATGGAAAAGTTCTAGTTCGGAAAACTGAAGGAGCACATCCTATTAACATAAGAACCAACAGTGACCTTGATCAGGTTAAATAAATTAATTGTGCTGACGTCTGAGGGGAAACTTTTAAATGAACCAACACCGTTATTATTTGCCGAATGATGTGAATGGACTTGAGTAGTAGGAAACATGTATTAGTTTGCACAGCTGTCACTCAAAGCCCAGGAAGGCGGGGCCAAACCCGATCCGACCAATCACAGCACAGGAGGGCAGGGCCAAACCCAATCCAACCAATCACAGCAGGGCGGGGCCCCTTCCCTCTCTCCCATCCCGGTGACCAATGCCAGGCAGTGGGCATCGATGGCTCCGCCCACAGGGCATTAGCCAGTGACCAATCCGAGCTCAGCGAGGTCCCACCCTCGAGTCACGTGCTCGGTGTAGGTGTGAAGTCACGTGCGCGTCGCGTGTCAGGCGCGTGCCAGTTACATGACCGCAGACCTCAGACCTCAGACCTCAAACCACAATGTGGTTGACCAGGTGTTGACAGCTGTGTCATCGTCTGATAACAACCACCTCAAACCTCAAACCACAAGCGTGGTTGACCAGGTGTTGACAGCTGTCTACAACCACGTGATGTCACATGGTGCGAGCTTCGTTCGACGGAGGGCGCTATAGGATGGGAATTACTTAAGTCGTCTTAGTTGTCCCTGTTGACAGCTGACTGTTCGTGGTTCGTTCACAGAGGGCGATATAGGATTTGAATTGCGGCGGGTCTCACGAGAGATGTCACAGGGTTCGAGCTGCGTCCGACAGAGGGCGCTCACGTGATGTCGCACAGGTACCTAACGACCTTGGCATCTACTTGACGAACTACCTGAAGGAGACCTTTGTATCCGAAGAGCCGGCAGCTCCCCAACTAGACTGGCGGCCGACAAACACAGGAGAACATTCTCAAGAAGAGGTCATAGGCTGGGTGACAATTCTTCGAGCACTGACGCACCTGAAGACATCTACCTCTCAGGGTCTAGACGGAATCCTAGCCTCTTGTTTCAAATCCATGGGAAAGGACTCCATGAAACAACTGGCAGCGATCTTCAGTGCAATCTTCTGCGGCGCAGAGCCTTTGCCACAAGACTGGCGACTTGGCCGGGTTGTCCTAATCCCAAAGAAGGGTGGAAACCGAAAACACCTTCGGGACTATCGGCCACTAACAGTGACTTCCACGATATACCGAGTCTTCGCGCGTATCGTGAAAGAAAATACGGCGACATGGGCAGAGGGGAGTGGGGTGCTCACAGAGCTCCAGGGAGGTTTCCGTCGGGATCGCCGACTGGAAGATAACCTCTTTACGATCACCCAATGTATTGAGGTTGCGCGTAAAGAAGAAAGAAGTCTGCTGTGCTGCTTTCTTGATATCGCCAAGGCCTATGACAGTGTGCCTCATGACGTACTGATTCTGTACCTGAAAGAACTTGGTCTTCCGCACCAGTGGTTAACGCTCATTCGATGGCTGTATTTGGGCAACACGGTGAAAACGGAGCTAAATGGTGCCAAATCAGAAGAAGTGACGGTGACAAGGGGTCTCCGACAAGGCTGCCCGCTTTCACCGCTCTTGTACATCCTCTATGTGTCGGGACTGAAGAGGCGCCTAGTTCAGTCTGGAATCGGGTTCTCATTGGTGCATTTAGAGGAAGGCGAGGAGGTAAATTGGGTACTGCCGGGTCTTACATTTGCGGACGACATTGAACTGATGGCGGAGACTGCAGAAGACTTACAGAAACTGGTATACATTTGCGATGAGGAGGCGGATGCGCGAGGCCTTCGCTTTAACAACAGAAAGTCGGCAGTGATGCAGCTAGTTGGGCCTCAAGAGCCTAATATAGGTAACTGCGTGCTGAATGGCGAAAAAATCCCCGAGCAAGACACTTACAAGTACCTCGGTATTACACTCACCAATAAGCAAGAGTACTTGGCCGAGCACCATCTACATCTCCTACAGGCAGCTATACAAGGCACCAACGTTCTTCGCAAACGAAACTTATGGAGCTGCAACCGGTTTGTTGTTACACGAGAATTTTGGAAAGCGGCCATAGTACCGGGACTGACTTTTGCCAACGCTGTTATCTGCGTACCCGGGGATGTGCGGGAGATATCGGAGCGCCGTCAGCGAGACGTCGGGAGGCAGGCCGTAGGATGCCATGGTATGGTGGCCAACGAGGCTGTCTAAGGAGACCTCGGGTGGTCATCCTTCGAAGCCAGAGAAGCGACGAGCAAGATCGAATACAACGGGCGGCTGCGATTCATGGACCGAAATCGGTGGGCAAGGCGACTCTTCGTATACATCCACCTTACAAGTATACAGACAAGATGGAGGAAGCGGCTATACCAACTGGAAAAAAAATTTGGTTTCTTCACAGTGCCCGTGAGTGCCAATACAGACACAAAGTGGGAAACGGAGGTGCGGAAGAGAGTGCGTGAGGAGGAGGCCCTTCAGTGGGCAAAGGCGGCCAAGAGCAAGTCAACGCTACGGGTGTACAACCTCAGCAAAAGTACAATATCAGCGGACGCTCAGTTATATGATAACAGCCTGGGCAGCCGCTTGCTTTTTGAGGCACGTGCAGGAGGGCTGAGAACACTAGTGTACCAACAGAAATATAATCGGATGGTGGAAACAACAACATGCCGGGCTTGTGGAGAAGCGGATGAAACCATCGAACACATCGTCCTCTCATGCACAAGCCTGCAACCAAGCCATCCGGCGCAGTGGTATTACGTTCCTGAAAACGGACAGGCACCTGGCCAGCCCCTTCCACAAGCCCAATTGCTGGCGGAAGCACTCGGCTTCCAATCACCTGCGACGGGGTCAGCGCTGAACGCGTTTCTAGATAGATATGCTGTTGCTATCCCTCGAAGTGAGGTTGAAACGCGCGCCGTCACGTCCACGAAGCCGATTGGACGGAACTGGAAAGTAATCGGAAAAACGAAAAGCAGACTGGAGGACTGGTGGCGAAGGACAAAAGCAAACTGAACGTGAAGAAATAAGTGTTTTTTTTTCCTTAGTGAAGAAATAAATGTTTTCCTATATATATATTTTTTTTTTTTTTTTTGGCTAGGTACGAACGTTGTTCGGAACCGCCCGATACAAAGGGAACAGCTGCAAGATCATCATCATCATCATCAACAGGGTTCGAGCTGTGTCCGAAAGAGGGCGCTCACGTGATGTCACACAGAGTTCGTGCTGTATCCAACAGAGGGCGCTGCGCTGCGGTCACATGATGGTCACGTGATATTATTTGAATCGCTGCACGGTAAATGCATTTTAATCGCCAAAAAAGATGAAAAAAATCCCTGGAGAAGGGGAACAAGAGGGACGCTCTGCGGCCGACTGGGACTCGACCTCTCTACCTTCAGCTCAGAAGTCCAACAGTCTACCCCCTGAGCTGCGTTCAGTGGGTAGAGAGCATTGCTTCCGAGACCACTTAAGTCGTCTTGGTTGTCCGTGTGTGTGTGCAATTCATATCACGTGTTTTCCTAGCACTTGGCTTTTGAAATACGGTTAAGAAGCAGGACGCGTCATTGCCGCAGGTCATGTGTCCATGGTCGCGTGACGTTGCTCGTCTTGCTATCACTTGATTTCGCGCGCGCGCGATTCAAACGGTGTTCGCGGCCTCGTAGCCTCGGGAATGGCTTTCGTAATCTGGGTGAAAAAAAACAAAAAAACCTCCACGGAATTTGAACGCGTCATTGCTCCAGGTCATGTAACGAAGCTTATCTATACAATTCCGTCATGTAGGAAGCAGTCTAGACAGGTCTCGATATGTCTCGAGAGCTCGAAATGTTTTTTTTTTTTTTTTTTTTTTTTTTTTTTTTTTTTTTTTTTTCATATGCAAATGAAATACATTGTTTCGACGCTCCGCTCGTTCGCTTTTGTTTATTCAGCTGTCGCAGTCGGGCTCAAAACGTCGCTTGTGCGCCGGAGACCCCACAAGATATGAATGCGTCAATGCCGCAATTCATATGACGAAGGTCGTGTAACGTAAGAAAACATGTACAAGTTTGCATAGCGACCAATCACAGCGCAGGAGGGCGGGGCCAAACCCGATCCGACCAATCACAGCACAAGAGGGCGGGGCCAAACCCAATCCAACCAAAATCGGCGCAGTAGAGCGGGGCCCTTTCCCTCTCTCCCATCCCAGTGACCAATGCCAGGCAGTGGGCATCGATGGCCCCGCCCACAGGGCATTAGCCAGTGGCCAGTCGGAGCTCAGCGAGGTTCCGCCCTCGAGTCACGTGCTCGGTGTAGGTGGAAGTCACGTGCGCGTCGCGTGTCAGGCGCGTGCCACTTACCATGACCGCAGACCGGAAACCTCAAACCGCAAGCTTGTGGTTGACCAGGTGTTGACAGCTGCGGTCATCACCTGATAACAACCACGTGATGTCGCAGGGTCCGAGCTTCGTTCGACAGAGGGCGCTATAGGACTTCCATTGCGGCGCGTCTCACGTGTGATGTCACAGGGTGCGAGCTTCGTTCGACAGAGGGCGCTATAGGATCTGAATTGCGGCGCGTCTCACGCGTGATGTCACAGGGCTCGCGCTGCGTTCGACAGAGGGCGCTCACGTGATGTCGCACAGGGTTTGTGCAGCATCCGAAAGAGGGCGCTCCGCTCCGATCACATGACGGTCACGTGTTTTGAAGTTGAATCGCTGTGCGGTAGATGCCCCTTTTATTCGATAAAAAAGGCGGCCGACTGGGAATCGAACTCGCTACTTCCAGCACAGAAGCCCGACACTCTACCCCCTCAGCTACGAGCACAGTTTTTTTTCTTTATTACATGGAAATTTGCTCAAAATTCAGGTTACAATGTTACAAGGTGAAATGATGATTATGTACACAGCGATGGATATAAGGTGAAAAGTTCAGAGGAATGTCTGCGTAAGCCGCACTCCTATAGCACTATTTCACTCCCAGCACATCATAAACACAAACAAACACAACATTTTTAAGCAGGCTGTAATCCCGATCATTTCCAGATATGAAAAATCTGGAAGTCTCAAACACGCATCAAAAAGGTGAAACTATTCAGGTACTGGTTGGTGAGCTTCGTAAACACTTCTTACTTTCGAAATTTCTTCTAGAAAAATAGATTATGTGGTGCGTGGTGTGTCGGCATTTCTATCAATCATCCGGCATCTCCAGAGGCTGTGGAGGCCTATGAGCATAAATAAATCATAGGGAATGTTTGTCTCGCTAGGTATGTGTAAAAAACGAATACTATGATCGGTAAAGTCGATTTCCTTTTTAAGAGTTCGTTCGTCCCAGAAGAAAACAGCATCTGTACAGTAGATGAAGCAGTGTTCTATTGTTTCCGGTCGGTGGCATAATCGACGGTCAATTGACCACGGCACAAAAAACCCACGTTCTTGGAGCCACGATTTTACTGGAAGCGTTGATGTGTGTAACTTAAAGAAAAATGTTTTGGCACTTGGAGATATGCACATTCGCTTTAGACGTTTTATAACATCTTGTCCATCACAGTCACTAAATCGTGTCCTATATAGTGGAATGGGAAAGAGACTTTCAATCAAGACCTGTGATAGTCGTTTTCTTGGTACTTCAAATAAATATTCTAATGAGAAGCGGACTTTTAGAAACATAAAGGTATCGACTACTTCTTTCCAAAAGCCCTACAGTTTGCCTTGGGTAGAATTCGTTGTTGATATGACCAAAAAGGGCAAGTGATGTGCCGACTTTCTTTGAACAATGGTAAGCTGAAAAGGATGGGATAAATTCCTAAAAAAAAATAGTCGCGAAACGAGTTGGCGGACAAATAAATGTGCAAGACCTAAGCCGCCAGCTTCCAACGGAAAGAATAAGTTATCGCGTTTCATCCGTTCCCAAGACGAGCTCCAAATAAAGGTCGCAAAGGTTCTGTGGAAGGCTCGTACCTTTGAACGGCCACAATGTAATGCTTGTAAGACATACATTAATTTAGATATTAAAAACATGTTGCACACTGCTGCTTTTGCGAAGATTGAAAGGTCTCGTGCCCTCCATGCTAATGATTTTTGCTTAATCTCAGTTACAACGGGATTCCAATGTAGATTATTGGATCTTGTTTGATCTAGAGGAACGCCAAGATATTTGAAGGGACAGCAGTTCCACGACAGCCCAGCGAAGTGGCCTGGCATGGTTGCCCACGCGCCTATCCAGAAGCCATTAGATTTTTCAGTGTTCAACCTCGCTCCCGTTAGGTCACAATACTTCTCTGTTATATGAAGGCCTTTTTCTACACTCTTCTTATTCGAACAGAACAGTGCCACGTCATCAGCATATGCCAGTAACTTTACCTCTGTGAAGCAAATAGAATAACCTCGGATATTTTCATTGGTAATAATGCTAAGGCAGAGAGGTTCAAGGTATAAAGCAAAAAGAAGCGGTGATAGCGGGCAACCTTGCCTTACTGAAGATTTGATAAGAATGGATTCAGAAAGGGAATTGTTTACAATTAGCCTTGTGCTGCTGTTTTTGTAACAGAGCTGAATGCCTTCGAATAGCATGGTTCCTATGTTTGCATGAGAAAGTATTTTGAATAAGAAAGAATGACTTACTCTATCGAATGCCTTGGACAAATCAAGTTGAACTATAGCTACTTGATCTTGCTCATCGGATACAGAGTCAATCACAGATCTTGCTACGTGTATGTTCGTTTGAATGTTTCGTTCTCGTATACCAGAAGTTTGGTGTTCTCCGATTAGATTATGTATTACGAGGTGTAAGCGTTGGTTTAAAACTTTGGCGAATATATTATAGTCCACATTACAAAGTGATATAGGTCGATAAGCTTCAACCTTTTTTAAAGTTATTGTGTCTTCTGTTTTAGGAATTAGTTCAGTATGACCGTAACAAAGCGTTGGCGGTAGTGTTTGGTATTCGTAAGCGGCTTTTAGGACATCAAGCAGTAAGGGACTCAACAGATCAGAAAATTTCTTGTAGAATTCAGCACTTAGGCCATCAGATCCAGGTGTCTTATTTGAAGGAAGTGCTTTTATGACATTTTGAATTTCCTGTAAGGTCAGAGGACCCTCGACTATTTCTTTTTCCTCGTCTGATAAGGAAGGCAAGAGGTTTACAAGGTGTTCTATATCTGAATTTTCTTCAATTGGAATGCCTTTCCCCAAAAGATTAGTGTAATAATCCACAAAGGCCTCTGAAATGCTTGGTGTATCTATTCTCGTACTGCCTTTATGTTCGATTTCAACAATTTCCTTTGTTAAAGCATACCTTCGCTCATCTTCCAAGGATCTCCGGCTGGGTGTCTCTCCAAGTAGAAATTTTTGTGAGCCCGATCGAATCACTGCTCCTCGATATTTTTCGGCATCGTATCGCTGGAGTTGTGTTTTAGTCATGTTTATTTCTTCTGTGTATTCACCAGGATTGTTACTCTCAAGTTCGTAAAGTGTTGATAGCGTATTTAAGAGATTCTTCAGTTCTCGCCTTTTTTCAAATGTGATAGTGTTCGCGCGTTCGATTGCCCAATTTTTAACCTCTTGTTTGAACATGTCCCATTTGCAAAATACGTGTAGTGAGGGTATCTGCTGCACGTGTAAAAAAATTTCGGGGATGCGATCGGAAAATATTTTGTCATCTAGAAGGGTTGTGTTCAGTTTCCATAGGCTCCATTCAGGACGCGATAAATGCCTTTTCTTTTCACCAATGGTAATTGACACAAGACAGTGGTCTGAGAAAAAAACAGGTTTAACCGTGTAATCTGAAATAACTTTGTAGAGTTCTCCAGATACGTATATTCGATCCAGTCGTGCGTGAGATGAGCGTTGGGAATGTGTGTAGTGTACTCTGCTCCCTTTGTGTTCTCCAATGTCCGCTAGGTTGTTTTCGGTAATGAAGGAATGCAGTAATGCCGAACTAGAGTCAAATCTGGACGTAAATTGGGGACGATCTTTCATATTTAACACACAGTTGAAGTCTCCCAGTAGAAATAGTCTTCTATCGGTTCTAATATATGGTTCTATGAGTAAAAAGAAGTCGTTACGTGCGTTCACAGAGCTGGGAGCGTACACACACATTATGCGCCATTCGTCAATGCCATGAGTAAGATCACATACAATGAAGCGCCCCTCTTGATCGGTGGTGAGAGCGTTAGCAGTCAAACCCGTTCTTCTTTTCAGTAGCAAAAAACACCCGGCCGATGTGCCCGTAGCATGGGTGACACACACGTCGAAATCATTTAGAAAAGGTTTCAACGCGATTTCGGTTTCTTCCTCGCCGGACAATTTTGTTTCTTGTACTGCCAATACATCTACTTGCTGTAGGGATATAAGCTGAAGGAGCTGGTACTGCTTTCACTTAGATTTAAGACCTCTCACGTTTAAGGTAGCTACACGGAGCTGAGGGGCGCTGGACATGCGATCGATTATGTTTGAGCATTATCGTTCAGTGGCTTGTCTTCAACAAGTTTAGGTCCAGAAGACGGCTTCAAAGACGGCTTCTGCCGTGTTCCAGCCTGTCTTCTGTCGGACAGTTTTGATCTAGTTACGGTACCGTCGCTCAATGCCGCATTCGTAACTGCCTCAATTGCAAGAATCGGGTCATCTGCATCGTCGATTCCTTGCGTTGAGTTACCTTTCTCCTCAACCTCGGTGGTTTCTTTGTTTTATTGATCATCTGTAGAAGTCTGTCCGTATTCTGCGGCGTGGGAAGTTTTCAGTGCTCCTTCTGGGGGGATTGTAGGGGGGCCGGCGGGTTGATCTGCACTCACATCAGGAGAGGAAAAGGTTCCTTCTGGAAGAGGGGGTTCGGTCGGGGGTGGCTGAGATGCTGAACCTGGAGGCTCAGTCATCATGGGGATGTCCCCACTCGGTTCAACAACCTCGCTTGCATCCATCAGGTGTTCTGTGGTTGAGTCGTCCGCTGTTCCGATCCTAAGCCGGTCGGCGTAGGTGAGGACGCAGTCAGGAAGGCTGTGTCCGTACCTTTGGCACTTCGTGCACCTCGGAGTCCGGCAGTGGCGGCGGATGTGGCCCACGCGGTTGCATCGCAGGCACAAAGGAGGTCGTCCGGGGATCAGTAGCAAGCTCTGGCACCCATAAATAGTCAGTAGGTGAGGAATCTTGCTCACGCTTACGTCGTCTCGAAGTGTCAGTTGCACCTCTCTGTTGAGGGTATCCATATCTTCCATTCCTTCGCACTTCCACTTCTCTCGTACGATAGACCGCACGGTACCAAAGGGTTCCAGCGCTTCAGCAACTCTCCGGTTTTCCATATGGGGGGGGGGGGGGGGGGGGGGGTAGCCACAGGAGCCTGAATTACACTTCTTTTGATTCTGGATCTACAACGAGGCATTTGCGTCCTTTCACCTTTAGCTCTTCGCCGGCGACGAGCTTGCTTTTCGCGAGAGAAGTCGCACATACGACCATCCAGACATGCGACATTTGGTATTGTCCCATGGCGATGATGTCCTTTCGGTCAATTATGCCACTGAGGGCATCTCGAAAGTCCGGAGCTCGGTACGGTCGAGCAGTGAGATCTCCATGCAGGAATACTGAATTAAGAACGAGGTTACCAGTAGGTAGACGTGGCATCAGCACTCGGTAGTCATCCATCGGGGCAACGGCAGCAGCAGCAGCAGTAGAGGTAGTACCTCGGCCAAAGGCCGATTTGTTTTCTTGGGCGGAGAACATGAAAACGCAGCCGTTCGAAACGGCGTCCTCTTCTTTCTCCAGCTACGAGCACATTGCTTCCGAGATCGCTGAAGTCGTCTTTGTTGTTCGTGTGTGTGCAATTCAGATCACGTGTTTTTCCTGCCACTTGGCTTTTGTAATGCGGTTAAAAAACAGGCTGCGCCATTGCCGCAGGTCATACGACCATGCTCGTGTGACGTTGCTCGTCTTCCTATCACGTGATTTCGCCCGCGCGCGATTCAAACGATGCTCGCGAACTCGTAGCCTCGTGGCGCCCCCTTAGCTGTTGCAAATGGGGTCTTCGACCCGCTGAATTTCGGCGTCATGTGACGGTCCCAAATAGAAGCAGCTGGGTCTCGCAAAATTGAGGTGAAACGTAAAATTTTGAAGCTCGCGGACCGTGATTGATGTTGATCCTGCGTAAAGCCTTAAGGTGGCCCTGTTAAAATTTGGGCCAAGCTCGTAAAACTTTGCAAAGACCCAGCGTATTTTGGGAATAGGCGCCATCTAGTGTTCAATGTGTGAAGTGGTCCTCGTCAAAACTGGGGGCCATCTGGTGGTAAAAGCTTCGACCCGCTATAAATTTTGGGCGTCATGTGAAGGTCCCAATTAGCACCAGCTGGGTGTCGCTAAATTGGGGGTGAGGTCGCGGTAAAACTTTGAAGCTGGCGGACCGTGTTAAATCTTGGTTCACAAACAACCCTCCACGGTGTTTGAACGCGTCATTGCTCCAGCTCATGTGACGAAGCCTATCTATTCAATTCCGTCATGCAGGAAGCAGTCTAGACAGGTCTCGATATGTCTCGAGAGCTCAAATTGTTATTTTCGTTTTTCATATGCAAATGAAATACATTTTTTTTTGACGCGCCGCTCGTTCGCTTTTGTTTATTTAGCTGTCGCACTCGGGCTCGGAACGTCGCTTGTGCGCCGGAGACCCCACAGGATATGAATGCGTCAATGCCGCAATTCATGTGACGAAGGTCGTGTGACGTAATATTATTTACATCGCTGGGCGCTAACGTTACTCGTCTTCCTATCACGTGATTTCGCGCGCGCGCGATTCAAACGATGCTCGCGAACTCGTAGCCTCGTGGCGGCCCCTTAGCTGTTGCAAATGGGGTCTTCGACCCGCTGAATTTCGGCGTCATGTGACGGTCCCAAATAGCAGCAGCTGGGTCAGGCTAAATTGGGGTGAATGTAAAATTTTGAAGCTCGCGGACCGTGATTGGTGTTGATCCTACGTAAAGCTTTAAAGTGGCCCTGTTAAAATTTGGGGGCAAGCTCGTAGAACTTTGGAAAGACCCAGCGAATTTTGGGAATAGGCGCCATCTAGTGTTCAATGTGTGAAGTGGTCCTCGTCAAAATTGGGTGCCATCTGGTGGTAAAAGCTTCGACCCGCTATAAATTTTGGGCGTCATGTGAAGGTCCCAATTAGCACCTGCTGGGTGTCGCTAAATTGGGGGTGAGGTCATGGTAAAACTTTGAAGCTGGCGGACCGTGTTAAATCTTGGTTCAGCGTAAAGCTTCGAAGTGGACCTGCGTAATTTTGGGCCAAAGTCTTGAAGCTCACAGACTGCGCTGCACCCAGTGATTTGTTTTGAATAGACACCATCTAGCGTTAGAACTTTGAAGTGCTCATCCCTGAAATCGCTGATATCTGGTGGTAAAAGCTTCTACCCGCTAAATTTGAGCGTCATCTGAAGATTTTCTTAGCACCAGCTGGATATCGATAAATTTTGGCTGGGGTGACTGTAAAACATTGAAGTTCACAGGCCGTGCTACATCTTGGTCCAGCGTAAAGCATTCAAGTGACCCTGCGAAATATTGGGTATCAGCGTAAACCTTTGAGAGCTCACAGACCGTGCTTGATCCCAGTGAATTTTGGGATAGGAGTTGTTTAGTGTTAGGACTTTGAAGTTCTCATCGCTAAAATTGCTCACATCTAGTGTTAAAAGCTACGACCCGCTAAATTTGGGCGTGACATGACGGGTCCTTAGCACACCTGGTCAGCTGTATCCACTTAATTTTGAGGGGTGACGGTAAAAAATTCGAAGCTCACGAACCGTGCTAAGCTGAGAAACAGCGTAAAGTTTTGAAGTGGCACTGCCATGTTCGGGGCGCTGGCCCCAGCGTGTAAAACTCTGAAGTGGCCCTGATAAAATTTCGGGCCCAGCGCGTAAAACTTTGCACAGTCCCAGCCAATTGTGGTGTATCCGACACCTAGCGTTAAAACTTTGAACTGGTCGAAGATTATTTTAAACTTCAATGAGATGAAGATAGCATTTCCTCTTCTCGATTTTGCGCGAACACAGTTTAAATCTGGGATTTAGGCGTATGAGTTGACACCTCCGTTCAAAGATGGTGCGCGTTTTTCTTACTAAGCGTCTTTGCTGTTAGGGCATGAGTGACATCTGGCGGTGTGGGTGTGACCTTGCGACATCTTTTGCTGAAAAGTTAAATTGCTCGTGTCGCTAAGGCGTGCTCATCCGTATTTTCGCGCGCGCGCAATTCAAGTCAGGGTCTTTGTGAGTTGTCGATTGCGTTTGTATATGGCGCGCACCTGAATCCCTTGGCTGGAATGAACTTTTACCATTATCACGCGAAATGTCTTCCTAATTTTAGCGCCAGCTTGGTAGATGGCGTCAACTCTATCGCGCGCGCGACATCTCTCGCTAATTTAGCGTCATCTGTCTGCTGAACGGAGCAGTGTGGGAAATGGAACGGAGCGTGGCCGCATCCATACGCTAAAAATGAGAAAGATATGGTGTTTTATTTTTTATTCCCATACGCTCTAATGACAGCCACACTTCTAAATACAGATATGGTGCTTAATTTTTTTCACTCAATTTTACACAAAAATGTGACTCAATTATTTTCCTACCAAATCTGTTATGATGCCCTCCAAGAACCTTTGTGTTCCTGAAGCAGGGAACACAGTCAGTGCATGTGCGGTCATGAACGACTATGGGGTGAAAGGAATCAGCTGACGAACAGGAAACCTCTAAATTATGCTCTCTGAGCCTGCGGTTAATGCATCTTCCTGTCTGCCTAATATACTGTCTCCCGCAAGACAAAGGAATGGACTGAACTTTTTCCTAAAACCCTAAAAGGCTATGGAATTTGAACGTTAGAAAGATGTTTTGGCAAAAAGGTGCCAAGATGCCTCTGCCAACAGCCCCTTTCAGAAACAATACTTCTGAAAGGGACACCTTGCTTGTGTGTTTTAGCAGTGAAAAAACCGTAAGTTACTGTTTTGAGGAACTACCAATGAGGCCTTTGAGCTTCGAGAATTTCATCTTAGAACACAAATCCTTGGCCTTGGTTCGGAAAGAACCGGAAGGCCGCGTCCTTAATGTATCAAAGTTTTTTGAGAGGGCGTCATTTGCTTACTCCTATACAATCCCTCCTCCAAAGTAACAAAAACACGTCTTGTCATCCTCGAGTAGCTTGAAGTGTCCATGGCGCAACTCCTCCACCGCAGCACGAATGGGAAACTTGCCTGGTTGAGGAGGGGGGTGAAAGTACACAACACGTACTGCTGAACCGAGGAAGTCCTTGTGCTGATCATCCGGTATTGATGCTGCCACCTGATGTACCGACGCCAGTTGATCCACTTCCCTAGTTGGGAGGGCCGGAGCAAACCTAGGGCTTTTTGAGAGTAGCTCCAACGTGCTCGTAGACAGAGGCTTTTCACATAGTAAAACACGAGGCTCATAGTTGGTTGTCCTGAGGCTTGGATTAGAGGCGTTCACACCAACAATTACTAACTTCCAAGCGGATTCAAGCTGTCTTGAATCCGCTTAAAGGCCTCCTAATACATCTCTAGGCTTTTTTTGCTTCGCCTCGGACTTTCGGTTTCGGACTCCCTTCAACTGACATCTCGATTTGAGCTCCTTCATTCCTCTTCCACTCCGCTAACTATTTTCTCCCTAAACATTGAGGATATGTATTTTAATTTAGACTCGAAAGTTATTCTAGAATCATTCTCCAGTGTCATCCAGGAACATGGAATTTGCGACTTCCAGAATTCCTCCGGTGTCTCGGCCTCTGGCTTTGTTGTCTTACAGCCCTTTACCTTCAGTCCACCTTCGTCAAATACGAGAGGAAGAATTTAAGGTAGAAAAAAAGGCGTTTATATTAGTTCCTGTATAGCTCCCATTCTGAGCGAAGTTTATCTTTCGTTTGTGGACCGAACTATAAAAGCTCAGCTGGATAACACCTCAGTTGGTTGCCAGGTCTTCAGATTTGTTGATGACTAGCTTGTCATTCACCCAAAATCTGAATCGCTCGAGGAAATCATGGATGCTTTCACGTCTAACTCCTCTGGACTCAGTTTTACCAAAGAGGATCCCTCACATGAGGGCCTACAGTACTTAGAGCTTCGCCTCCACCTTTTCTCTTCGGGTCTATGCTGGTCTTTGCAGCAGAGGACAAAAAATCCCGTGCTTTCTTTCTCTACCAATCATTCTAAATCAGTTCAACACGGAATCGTAAAAACCCACTTTTCGTCGCCCTTTTCAAAGTCATGCCCACAGTTTTTGGAAAGAAGTTTTCATTTTCAGCATCTTAGGCTTGTCATCCGGAGGACCTTTTGCCGAACACCTTGAAGAAGTTCATTCTTGGCGTTAATCGTCCTTGTGTAGCAACCAAGAACAGAAGGCCGGAACGATTTGCCGTCATCCCGTACACGCACAATTCATCGCTTGAGGGCTCGTGGATCCCGCTTCAAGACAAATGTTGTTTTTTTCTTGCAAAATGCGGCTTAAGCAGCTCTGCCAACGAGTCAACAATCAGGAGAAACCGCGGGGGTGCAATGTTAAGCACATTCCCAAGTTCGTCCCGTGCGAGGAGAAAAACGTTTAGTCCATTCCTTTGTCTTGCGGGAGACAGTATATTGGGCAGACAGGAAGATGCATGAACCGCAGGCTCAGAGAGCATAATTTAGAGGTTTCCCGTTCGTCAGCTGATTCCTTTCACCCCATAGTCGTTCATGACCGCACATGCACTGACTGTGTTCCCTGCTTCAGGAACACAAAGGTTCTTGGAGGGCATCATAACAGATTTGGTAGGAAAATAATCGAGTCACATTTTTGTGTAAAGCGTTTCCAATCACGTCTTCTTTGCGTAGAGTGAAAACAAATTAATCGCCGTATCTGTATTTAGAAGTGTGGCTGTCTTTAGAGCGTAAGGGATTAAAAAAATGAAACACCATATCTTTCTCATTTTTAGCGTATGGATGCGGCCACGCTCCGTTCCATTTCCCACACTGCTCCGTTCAGCAGACAGATGACGCTAAATTAGCGGGAGATGTCGCACGCGCGATAGAGTTGATGCCATCTACCAAGCTGGCGCTAAAATTAGGAAGACATTTCGCGTGATAATGGTAAAAGTTCACTCCAGCCAAGGGATTCAGCTGCGCGCCATCTACAAACGCAATCGACAACTCACAAAGCCCGGACTTGAATTGCGCGCGCGCGAAAATACGGATGAGCCCGCCTTAGCGACACGAGCAATTTAACTTTTCAGCAAAAGATGTCGCAAGGTCACACCCACGCCGCCAGATGTCACTCATGCCCTAACAACAAAGACGCTTAGTAAGAAAAGCGCGCACCATCTATGAACGGAGGTGCCAACTCATATGCCTAAATCCCAGATTTAAACTGTGTTCGCGCAAAATCGAGAAGAGGAAATGCTATCTTCATCTCATTCAAGTTTAAAATAACATTCGACCAGTTCAAAGTTTTAACGCTAGGTGTCGGATACACCACAATTGGCTGGGACTGTGCAAAGTTTTACGCGCTGGGCCCGAAATTTCATCAGGGCCACTTCAGAGTTTTACACGCTGGGGCCAGCCCCCCAAATATGGCAGTGCCACTTCAAAACTTTACGCTGTTTCTCAACTTAGCGCGGTTCGTGAGCTTCGACATTTTTACCGTCACCCCTCAAAATTAAGTAGATACAGTTGACCAGGTGTGCTAAGGACCCGTCATGTCACGCCCAAATTTACCGGGTCATAGCTTTTAACACTAGATGTGAGCAATTTTAGCGATGAGCACTTCAAAGTTCTAACACTAAACGACTCCTATCCCAAAATTCACTGGGATCAAGCACGGTCTGTGAGCTCTCAAAGGTTTACGCTGATACCCAATATTTCGCAGGGTCACTTGAATGCTTTACGCTGGACCAAGATGTAGCACGGCCTGTGAACTTGAATGTTTTACCGTCACCCCAGCCAAAATTTATCGATATCCAGCTGGTGCTAAGAAAATCTTCAGATGACGCTCAAATTTAGCGGGTCGAAGCTTTTACCACCAGATGTCAGCGATTTCAGGGATGAGCACTTCAAAGTTCTAACGCTAGATGGTGTCTATTCAAAACAAATCACTGGGTCCAGCGCAGTCTATGAGCTTCAAGACTTTGGCCCAAAATTACGCAGGTCCACTTCGACACTTTACGCTGAACCAAGATTTAACACGGTCCGCCAGCTTCAAAGTTTTACCGTGACCTCACCCCCAATTTAGCGACACCCAGCTGGTGCTAATTGGGACCTTCACATGACGCCCAAAATTTATAGCGGGTCGAAGCTTTTACCACCAGATGGCACCCAATTTTGACGAGGACCACTTCACACATTGAACACTAGATGGCGCCTATTCCCAAAATTCGCTGGGTCTTTGCAAAGTTTTAAGAGCTTGCCCCCAAATTTTAACAGGGCCACTTTAAAGCTTTACGTAGGATCAACACCAATCACGGTCCGCGAGCTTCGAAATTTTACATTCACCCCAATTTAGCCTGACCCAGCTGCTGCTATTTGGGTCCGTCACATGACGCCGAAATTCAGCGGGTCGAAGACCCCATTTGCAACAGCTAAGGGGCCGCCAAGAGGCTGCGAGTTCGCGAGCATGGTTTGAATCGCGCGCGCGCGAAATCACGTGATAGGAAGACGAGTAACGTTAGCGCCCAGCGATGTAAATAATATTACGTCACACGACTTTTGTCACATGAATTCCGGCATTGACGCATTCATATCCTGAGGGGTCTCCGGCGCACAAGCGACGGTCCGAGCCCGAGTGCGACAGCTGAATAAACAAAAGCGAACGAGCGGCGCGTCAAAAAAATGTATTTCATTTGCATATGAAAAAAGAAAATAACATTTCGAGCTCTCGAGACATATCGAGACCTGTCTAGACTGCTTCCTGCATGACGGAATTGAATAGATAGGCTTCGTCACATGACCTGGAGCAATGACGCGTTCAAACACCGTGGAGGGTTGTTTGTTTGTGAACCAAGATTTAACACGGTCCGCTAGCTTCAAAGTTTTACCGTGACCTCACCCCCAATTTAGCGACACCCAGCTGGTGCTAATTGGGGCCTTCACATGACGCCCAAAATTTATAGCGGGTCGAAGCTTTTACCACCAGATGGCACCCAATTTTGACGAGGACCACTTCACACATTGAACACTAGATGGCGCCTATTCCCAAAATACGCTGGGTCTTTGCAAAGTTTTACGAGCTTGGCCCAAATTTTAACAGGGCCACCTTAAAGCTTTACGCAGGATCAACATCAATCACGGTCCACGAGCTTCAAAATTTTTTCGTTTCACCTCAATTTTGCGGAACCCAGCTGCTTCTATTTGGGACCGTCACATGACGCCGAAATTCAGCGGGTCGAAGACCCCATTTGCAACAGCTAAGGGGGCGCCACGAGGCTACGAGCTCGCGAGCATCGTTTGAATCGTGCGTGCGCGAAATCACGTGATAGGAAGACAAGCAACGTCACACGAGCATGGTCGCATGACCTGCGGCAATGGCGCATCCTGTTTTTTAACCGCATTACAAAAGCCAAGTGGCGGGAAAAACACGTGATCTGAATTGCACACACACGAACAACTAAGACGACTTAAGCGACCTCGGAAGCAAATGTGCTCGTAGCTGAGGGGGTAGAGTGTCGGGCTTTTCTGCTCGAAGTAGCCGGTTCGATTCCCAGTCGGCCGCCTTTTTTATCGAATAACAGGGGCATTTAGCGCGCAGCGATTCATATTCAAAACACGTGATCAGAGCGGAGCGCCCTCTTTCGGATGCTGCACAAACCCTGTACGACATCACGTGAGCGCCTTCTGTCGAACGTAGCGCGAACCCTGTGACATCACACGTGAGACGCAATTGAAACCCTATAGCGCCCTCTGTCGAACGAAGCTCGGACCCTGTGACATCACAGGTGAGACGCGCCGCAATTCAAGTCCTATAGCGCCCTCTGTCGAACGAAGCTCCGACCCTGTGACATCACGTGGTTGTTATCAGGTGATGACCGCAGCTGTCAACACCTGGTATGAGGTTGAGGTCTGAGGTGGTTGTTATCAGATGATGACCGCACCTGGTCAACCACAAGCTTGTGGTTTGAGGTTTGCTGTCTGGGGTCACGGTAAGTGGCACGCGCCTGACACGCGACGCGCACGTGACTTCACACCTACACCGAGCACGTGGGCGGGACCTCGCTGAGCTCCGATTGGTCACTGGCTAATGCCCTGTGGCCTGGCACTGGTCACTGGGATGGGAGAGAGAGGGCCCCGCCCTACTGCGCTGTGATTGGTTGGATTGGGTATGGCGCCGCCCCTCTGCGCTGTGATTGGTCGGATCGGGTTTGGCCCCGCCCTCCTGCGCTGTGATTGGTCGCTGTGCAAACTGGTACATGTTTTCTACTACTGACTATTTTCACCCCTTTCATTGAAATGTATACATTTTAACACTAGGTCGGTAAGAAATAAGTTTTTGTGTTTAGAAGAGTTTTTTAGTGAATTTTCGTTTCAATTCTCCGTTAATATGCTAACCGAGACTTGGAGCACAAGTGACTTTGATGTTTTTAGATTGCCGAATTATAGAACCTATTATTTAAACAGAACCAGCAGCCGAGGTGGCGGGATTGCGTTGCTACTTTACAATAGTACTGAGTGCACGTTGCTTGATTGTTACAGTGCAATTACTCCTGATTATGAAGTACTTTCGCTGTGTTCGGGCCAGGCAGTGTTTTCTGTTTGCTATCAACCACCAAACGGAGATGTTTTAAAATTTTTCGAATTTCACGATCAATTTCTTGCATTTGTGACCGAAAATGGAAAACTGTTCGTTGCAGGAGGGGATTTTAATATAGATATGGGTAATAATTGCCAGTCAGCCAGAGATTTTGACGCACTTATATTATCAAATGGTTTCATTAATGTGATTAACGTACCAACAAGGGTCACAGCAGATTGTCTATCCGTCCTTGATCTGTTCATTACAAACTGTGTGCAATCTAATTATGAATGGACGCACTGACGTAATGTGGAAACACATAGGTTCTTTGGTAAAAGGTGCTCCTTCGTCAACTGCCATTGAAACGTTAGTGCATAACGGAGTTACATTAACCGGTGAACAGCTTTCCAATCTGTTTAACGAGCACTTTGTAAATATAGCCGTCCATACCGATGGTGCTGATGCTTGCAGATACATGTGCCATAGAAACTGTAGCTCAATTTTTTTAGAACCAACTACTGCCTCAGAAATAATTAACGTGATTATGCACTTAAAAAATAGTAGTAGCTGTGACGCTGATGGTATGCAGATACGTCCAATTAAATATGTTGTCGATATAATTGCCCCCGTTTTAAATCATATTTTTAATCTCTCCTTAGCGTGTGGTGTATTTCCAAGAAAGATGCAAGTAGCGAAAGTAACCGTACTGTACAAAAAAGGTGATAAGAATGAGTTGGGGAATTACAGGCCCATTTCTATACTGCCCGTTTTTTCTAAAGCGCTAGAAAAAATAATTCATCGCCGTTTGGTAGACTTTTCAAAAAAACATAACCTTGTTACTTCCTCGCAGTTTGGTTTTAGAAATAATTGCTCAACTGAAACAGCCTTGCTTAGTCAAAAAGAATTTATATTAAAAAACTTTGAAAAGAAAAACTTGGTTCTCGGGGTGTTTTTAGACTTTACCAAGGCATTCGATTGTATTAGTCATAAGGTCCTATTTCAAAAACTTGAAGTTTACGGTATCCGTGGGCAGGCGCTATTACTTCTGCAATCTTATCTAGGACATCGACAGCAATATGTGTCCATCAATGGTAATTCCTCCACTATTAAGCCTATTACGTCAGGCGTTCCACAGGGTAGTGTATTAGGGCCATTCCTTTTTAATTTGTACATAAATGATATAATTAACGTCAATAAGGAGGCAAAATTTGTAATGTATGCTGATGATGCAAGCATATTCTTTTCCTCCGAAAACGCTGATGACCTAATCGATATGGCTAACTTAACTCTGTCTAGAATTAAATCTTTGGGTGATAGTAACTCGTTGATAGTAAATAGTAGCAAAACAAAAGCTGTTATTTTTCGTCCAAAAAATAAACATGTGGTGGTGTCTAAGCATCTCCGTTTTAATTCGTCTCTAATTGAAATAGTCAATTGTTTTAAAACTCTCGGAGTATTTTTTAGTGAAAATATGTCCTGGGATAGCCATATAAATTATATTATTCCAAAACTAGCTCGCGTGGTAGGGATTGTAAATCGCTACCGTTACATATTGCCAACAAATGTGAAACTCTTGATCTATAATTCCTTGTTTTACTCCCACTTAGCCTACTGCTACCTCGTTTGGGGTACATCAACATTAACTAATATTGAAAAACTGTTCATACTACAAAAGAAAATACTCAGAGGTATAGGTAATGTGCCTTTTGATTTTCACACTGCCGAATTATTTAGAACCTATAGGATAATTGATGTTCCTAAATTGTATTCATATCGACTTTGTACCAGTTTTAAGAGTGAAAGATTAAAGGGCACATGTTTCCTAGAAAATCTTGCATTGTTAGAGGAAAATTCACCAGTGTATTCTACTCGTCATGCGGAGAAGTGGAAGATGGTCACCCAGCGAACGAACTATGGCTCTCAGATGCTCCAATTTACTCTTCCAAATTTGTTAAATACTTTTTGCAGTAGTAATGTTTCTCTTGAAAACTTGACTTTCAAAGACTTGCGTGAATATTTTTGTACATAATGCATTCCTTTCATAAAGCGTTATATGTTTTGTTTTTCTGTTAACAATACCTGCAGCTGCTAGTTGACGTGATTTTCATCTTTGTTTCCTGATGCTTGCCGCTGACCACTGTAAGGGGACCGAGGACCAGTCAAGCTGCATATCGCAGCTTTTTTCCTCGGGCTCCCCCATCAAAATTGATGGAAATAAAGATATTATTATTATTATTATTATTATTAAGCGGGAGCTATATCGTGTTGCATTAGTGATCATCTTCCTGTGTTTCTTTACGTTGAAAAAAATGGGCCACCTGTAGACAAATCATCCGAAATACTTTACCAATCAATTACGGAGACAGCACGAACTGAATATCACTCCTAATTTATAAACGATAAGAACTGTAGACGTGACGTGATGTGGTCTAGATTAAATTCAGTCCTGCACCGCAGTTCCTCTCATGCCCCCCTTTCAAAACTGTAAGTCAGTGGAAAAGAATTATCCAGGAGAGAATTAGCTGTTGCATTTAATGATTTTTTTACAAGTATGGCTGTCGGCGATGACTCGCCTGTCACGTGTTGCGATTATGTAAATGTACAAAATGACAGATCTATGTTTTTGCATCCTATTACCGAGGAAGAAGTGATAACAGTAATCAAAAATATAAAAAAACAGTAATAGCTGCGATATCGACGGCTTACAAATTAAGCCCGTGAAGCAGTGTAGTTCACATCCTTGCACCGATTCTTGCTAAGATATTTAATCAATGTATAGCGGCTGCTGCTTTTCCAGAAAGGATGCAAGTCGCAAGAGTAACTGTTCTTTATAAAAAAGGGGAGAGAAATAATTTGGCTAATTATAGGCCAGTCTCTATTCTGCCCATTTTTTCAAAAGTATTTGAAAAAATTTTACATTTAAAACTTTCAAACTTTATTGATAAATGTAACTTGTTAACCCGATACCAATTCGGCTTCCGTAAAAACAAATCTACTGAAATAGCATTACTTGAACAAAAAGAATACATACTTACACAGTTTGAAAGCAAAGCTATTGTTGTTGGTATATTTGCGGATTATTCGAAAACTTTCGATTTGGTAAATCAGAATACATTGTTAAAAAAGCTTGCATGCTACGGTATTCGTGGACAGGAGTTGTTTCTTTTGAAGTCGTACTTATCTCATCGAAAGCAGGTCGTTCAAATAAATAATATGTGCTCCAAAGCTCAACCCGTCCTTTGTTGCGTGCCCCAGGGTAGTGTACTGGGGCCGCTACTTTTTAACATTTATCTTAATGACACTGTGAACATCAACCCTACTGCCAAATTCATAATATACGCGGATGACACAAGTATTTTCTTTTCTGGTAATGACATCTACAAACTTGTAGACAAATGTAATTTTACAATGAAAGCAATAGAAAAGTGGTGAGTTTCTAATTCCATGCAGATAAATGAAATAAAAACTAAAGCAGTCATATTCATACAAAAGAACAAGCCAATCCAGTACATAAAGATATCATACTAAATTCACGTTCTATAGAAATTGTTGAACATTTTAAGCGTCTTGGCGTCGCATTTTCTTCCGCTATGTTGTGGGATAGCCACATAAACCATATAGTAACTAAGATAGCTCAGATCCCAGGCATTAGAGGTCGTATTAAATAACTTCTTTCCACAAAAAGTTACTCCTTTATAATTCGCTCTTCTACTTTCATTTAAACTACTGTCAATATGTATGGGGAACAACAATTTCAAACCTTCAACGTGTTCATATATTACAAAAAAATGTCTTCGTCATATTTATAATGAGCCTTATGGAGCGCCAAGTACTAACTTGTTCCACCGCTTCCATGTGATTAGTGCATTTAACTTGCTTAGATATCGATTAAGTACCAGGTAAAAATTAGAAACACGAAACAATATTAGTAACTTACGTGATCTAGCTCATCTTCAAATAAAGAACATAATTAGTTACTCAGCAAGACATAGAGAAAATTGGGTAGTGCATACACCTCGTTCGAACTATGGAAAAGATTGCCTAAGTTTCATACTGCCGTCTTTATTATATGAATATCATCTTGTGCATTTTGATTTATTTACCTGTAAGTACAGTGAACTCCGTAGAATGTATGAAACTGACAGAGTATGATTTTTTACGGTTTGTTTTTTGTTTAACTGTGTGCGCCCTAAACATTTATGATCACACTGTTTTTTTTTTGTTTTGTTCTTTGGTGAGTGTGTTGTTGCAATGTATTGTTAAGATTCCTTTTCTTCCCGCCTTTTTCTTTTGTTTTTCTCTTTTTTCTTTCTCTTTTGTAAGTACTTTAACAGGATGCTGCTTAGCTGCCAATACTAAGGGTCTGTGGACTCGTCAAGCTGCAATGCTGCAGCTTTTTTCCACAGTTCCTTCATCTTTGTACAAGGTGAAAATAAACTGAGTTGATTTGATTAGATTTGGTTATCTGGTTTAGTTTCGTATTTCCGGGTGCGGATAGCCGCGTCCGGAAATACAAAACCACGCAACTACCAGATTTTCGAGATTTCGACAGTGGGGAAGTTAATGCAGCGTAATGAGTATGCTGCTTTTTATAAACCTTAGAATAGATCAGAGTTTAGTTGGCAACGTTAAATTATCACTGCTTATATAGCTGAGAGTTTTCAGTCTTCGCGATTACCACTGCGACTGTCGTCCTTCAGCTGGTAACATTGGTTTCTTTCTCTCGTGTTCTGTCGCTCTCTTTCGTGATCTTTCACTCGGGAACCAGGATGTCGGCGCGCGGGATTTGCCACTCCTCCTCACCCACCTTTAC